>NW_026988521.1:3700000-4300000 GCF_030222135.1 Aotus nancymaae | reverse complement strand
GTCTGGTTGGTCGGCGACACAGCTCTCCGAGGATCTGAATTCCACTGTTCCTATTAAATCAGGCAGCCCCTTTCAAGACAGCTCCCTAGATGGCTCCAGCATTGTGTGCAAAATACCTCTCCTGGGCTCAAGCCGCCCACCCGCCCATCCACCCTTCACTCAACACCACAGAGGTCCGCACGCTGTACCACCTAGCACGGAACTTGGTCTGCTGTGATGCTCTTCCTACTTCATGTAAGTCTGCATTCTGAATGATGAAATGACTCTCCCTGAGCCCAGGGGCCACGTGGATTTCTGCCATGGTCTGGATGTCTGAGAGCCCCTCCAAATTCATGTGTTGAAGTGGAAGCCCCAATGTGAGGGTGTTAGGAGCTGGGGCCCCTGGGAGTTAAGGTCATGAGGGTGGAGCCCTCATACGTGGGATTAGTGCCCTTGGAAAAGAGGCCCCAGGGAGCACCTCACCCCTTCTGCCATGTGAGGACACAGCAAGAAGACCATCGTCCAGGAAGGGGGCCCTCACCTCACAGCCCATCTGCTGGCCCTTGGTCTTGAACTCGCAGCCTCTGGAGTGATAACAGATCATGCCTATTGTTTAGAAGCTATCAGTTTATGTTTTTTTCTTAGTTTGTTTTTTGTTTCGAGACGGAGTTTCGCTCTTGTCGCCCAGGCTTGAGTGTACATATAATTCATCGACGCATATAATTCATCACATAAGCAGATAAGCAGGGGAAATCTACATACTCATTTTCAACAGTTGCAGGATTGATTTTTCATAACTATTTATCAAAACACATCAGATGTGACAACATAGATCCATGATAAAACTTAATAGACTGCAGTGACGATCTGTGGTCACTGCAGCCTCTGCTTTCTGGGTTCAAGCAATTCTGCCTCAGCCTCCCAAGTAGCTGGGATTACAGGCCCATGCAACCATGCCCAGCTAATGTTTTTGTATTTTTAATAGAGATGGGGTTTCACCATGTTGTCCAGGTTGGTCTCAAACTCCTGACCTCAAGTGATCCACTGGCCTCAGCCTCCCAAAGTGCTGGGATGACAGGCGCGAGCCACCGCGCCCAGGTCAGTGTATGGTATTTTATGACAGCAGCATGAACAGACTAAGACGGCATCTAACCCATTGCACCTGTCACCCAAGCCAGCACCCAGCCCTGACAAGGTGCCACAAAGCCCTGCCTTCCTGCTCGGGGCCGGGACGTGGGCAGCGCATGGGAATGCTCTTCACAGTGGTAAGGATGCCACGGAGCGGGACCATTGCCTTTGAGGGTGGCACTCGGGTGGCCAGGACCCTGGAGAGGCTGTGGCCTTGCTGCGGTGCTCCCTGATGCCGGGAGGCAGAGACTGGCTGAGGTCAAGGAGGCCACCTGTCTCCTCCTCACTCACTCAATAAGCTCCTGGGATCCGCAGCCAGAACTCAGAGGAAAGCCACTTCCCGGCCCCGGTGAAGCTTCCTTCTCTTGCCAAGATGAAATGTGCCTCCCAACACAGAGAGCTATTTATAAGTGACTCTGTGATCCTAACTCCTCCTCGCTGTAATTGGAAAATGGCTCCTTGGAAAGGCACGAGGGAAATCGAGGCTTGGGATGTCCCCATCTTTGTTTCCTTCCAGGGAAGCCAAGGAAGGCAACTGATGTCTGGAGACCCCAGGCCTGGTAAGGATGTTTTCATTCTAAGCATCCTGCAAGCACGGCAGGGAGGGGGTCTGAGCCCCTGGTTCACCAAGGTCAGGGGTCACTGAGTTCCCCCGCAAACTCCTAGGGAGTCTCTGCCCATCTCCAGGCTAAAGCCCAGAGTCCAGAGAGGCAGAGGAGGCCTCTGTGGTTCCGGAACAGCTCCCTGGGGCTTTGCCAAAACCCCACTCGAGGCCACAGCCTTTGCAAACCGATGTGTATTCCCCAGAGCCCCTGGTTGCTCTGGGACCTTACACCTACTTTGACAGGGCCCACCAAACAGAGCTGGGGCTGAGGCAAGCAGCACCGATATTGGCAGGTCACCTCCCAGGGAGGCTGGGCTTCAGCACCAAGGTGACCCCAATTACCAGGGAAATGCTGAACCAGGGGTTGGCGTTGGGAGATCATATATGAGGAGGAAAACCCCCTTCAGCATTTGGAAGTTTCTGACCTGATCAACATCAAAGTCAAACCACAACTCAACTGGGCCACCTCCATTAGTCGTTCCGCTTCCAGCCAAGATGTGAAGATGCTGGCCAGGTGAAAACCCGGCCACCTCCCTGGAGGAGGCCACCTTCCCTTACTCCTCTTAGGGAGCAGAGGCCTTTGGGGCAGTATTGTCCAGTCCTCTGTCCCGTGAAATACATACAGCAGTCAAGGGAACAAAAACCTCGGAAAACATCCGCATGAAAGCTTAACAAACACACACAAAAAATGAGAAATAATTATTTCATGTGGACCAAATGCATCCTCCCTTTCCCTGGATTTGCCAATAAAATGTAAATTTCTCCTCTGAAATAGCAATCGCATTGAAGGACATCATTTGCTCCCAGAAATCATGATAGAAAAGCAACAGTTCTTTGATGTTTGCAGAGGACTGGTTTTCAAGAGTAGCTCTGGTAGGACCCTGAGGCTAGAGAGACGTGAAGCCACAGGGCGGATAGATTTTTCTGCTTGGCCTCCAGGAACCCTAAACTCCTGGCACAGAATGAGGGAGGCGGAGTCTGCTGTGCGGAGAGGAGACTGCCGGGATGACAGATGTTGCCAGCCTGGCTTTCCCGCACTGTAATGATGAGAGTGATCAAGCTGATCATGATGGTGACTACCCATGTTTACCCAACAGGACGCGCAGCCCAGCATCTAAATACAGTCTCTGAGTTCCACCGTCACAGCACGCCTTGAGGAAGCAGAGCTGCTGTGATCCTTGTTCTGCAGATCAGAAAACAGGTTTCGAGAGCTCAAGTGAGTGAGATTTCTTCACTGCATAAAGGAAGGCCCTGTCCCTTCGAGTCCAAAACCCAGGGGAAGGCTGGTGTGATACACACGGCCTCACGTGGCTCTAACTACAGAAAGCACTCTTGCACAACAGCCCAGGCACAGCCTCCTGCGTTAAAAAGGCAAGAGCGCTACGCGCAGTGTCTCACGTCTGTAATCGCAGCACTTTGGGAGGCTGAGGCGGGCAGATCACAAGGTCAGGAGTTCAAGACCAGCCTGGCCAACATGGAGAAACCCCAACTGTATGAAAAATACAAAAATTAGTAGGGCGTGGTGGTGGGCACCTGTAATCGCAGTTACCAGGGAACCTGAGGCAGGAGAATCACTTGAACCCGGGAGGCGGAGGTTGTGGTAAGCCGAGATTGCGCCATTGCACTCCAGCCTGGGCAACAAGAGCAAAACTCCACCTCAAAAAAGAAAAGAAAAGGCAAGATGGAGATTGATAATGAGATCTGATTCCAAAGAAAAAGTTAAACATCATTTTTTGCAGGACAGTAACCAAAGAAAGAAGTCATGGCTGAGAGCAGCATACACTTGTGTATGAGTCTGACCGGGTGGCTTAAGCCACAGACCCTTATCATCTCGCCGTCCTGGATGCGGGAGTCTGAGGTCAAGGCGTCGCAGGGCTGGGTCCTCCTGAGGTCTCTCTCCCTGGCTCGCATTGGGCCGTCTTCTCTCTGCGTCCTCACGCTGTGGTGGTCCCTCTCTGCGCGTCTGTGTCCTCATCTCTTCTCATAGGGACACCGGTCATATCAGTTTAGGGCCCAGCCTAGTGACCTCATTTTAACTTAATGACCTCTTCAAAGGCCTCATTTCCAAATGCAGTTACATTCAGAGCTGCTGTGGTTTAGGGCTTCCACGTAGGAATTTAGGGGGACATTTAACCCAGAATAACCTGCTTAGCACAAGAGTATATAGAATCTCTTTTCCTTCCTCAGGGACACCCAGGGTCCTCAGCAAACACCCAGGTCAGAGGCGCCTCGATCCTGCGCAAGGCTTGAGAATCTCTCCCCTCACAGTGGTCTGTTCTCAGGGAGCAGAGGGTGGGAAGAGGCGACTGCACACGTGATTTCACAGAGAGACACGCAGAAGCAATCACTGCCTCTCCCATCCCCAAGATTCGGTTATGAAGTGTCACACTTACCAAGAAAGTGTGGTGGCTCACACCTGTAATCCCAGCACTTTGGGGGGCCGAGGCAGACAGATCGCTTGAGGTCAGTTCAAAAACAGCCTGGCCAAAATGGCGAAATCCCATCTCTACTAAAAATACAAAGTTAGCTGGGCGTGGTGGCAGACACCTATAATCCCAGCCTCTTGGGAGGATGAGGAAGGAGAATCGCTTGAACCTGGGATGCAGAGGTTGCAGTGAGCCAAGATCATGCCACTGCACTCCAGCCTGGGCAACAGAGTGAGACTCCGTCTCAAAAAGAAAAAAGTTGAAATAATACAGCAATGAAAATCAATACACTGCCAAACTGGATTGCAGTTTACATGTTGCTTGGTGTGGTGTGTATGGGTGTGTCCGTGTAAACACATGTGCACATAACTGGATTGCACAACTGTTTACATGTTGCTTGGTGTGGCGTGTATGGGTGTGTCCTGTAAACACATGTGCACATAACTGGATTGCACAACTGTTTACATGTTGCTTGGTGTGGTGTGTATGGGTGTGTCTGTGTAAACACGTGTGCACATAACTGGATTGCACAACTGTTTACATGTTGCTTGGTGTGGTGTGTATGGGTGTGTCCATGTAAACACGTGTGCACATAACTGGATTGCACAACTGTTTACATGTTGCTTGGTGTGGTGTGTATGGGTGTGTCTGTGTAAACACATGTGCACATAACTCAATTTCCGCTAAGCCATGATGATGCATCCCTCTCTAGACACCTCAGCATTCAGAAACGAAGAGGAGTGCTCCTACAGGTAACAACAGACGCAGAAGATCGGCGTTCACCCCCAGACCTCCTCCAAAACCACTCCGCATGCACAGCTCCCCACATGTCTCTTTCCCCTAATTTTCTGTATTGTTTTTAACTCAGCTAAAAGTACATGCCATGAAATGCACAGGCCGTAAGTGTGGAGTTGGATGAGGTTTCTTTTTTTTTTTTTGAGATGAAGTCTTGCTTTGTCGCATGGGCTAGCGCGCAGTGGTGCAATCTCTGCTCACTTTAACCCCTGCCTCATGGGTTTCAGAGATTCTCCTGCCTCTGCCTCCCGAGCAGCTGGGACTACAGGCATGCACCACCACGCCTGGCTAATTTTTTTTGCCTTTTTGCCGGGTCTCATAATCTGAAGGTTGTGAGTTCATTATTCCTCACACAGGGCACCACTTGTCAGGTGTGTCCTGGAGACCCTGGCCAACCGATGGATGAAATTAGTTCTCAGACACAGGTTTGCAGTGTAAGAGCAGCGAGGGGACTGCCTGGCTCCAGGACCAGAGAGCAGCCCTGACAAGCTGGAGCCGCTTACTTTTATTCAGCGCAGGCACAACGCTGAAAACGTGGAGCCCACACAACCTGTAGCAATTAACATTTATTGTTCCCCTTTCAGGGAACGTCAGGCGAGGATGATCATAGGTCAGTTCCTGGTCAACACAAGCAATCAAGCCTGTTTAAATTCTCCCACACTCCCTTGTACCAACTCCTTGCCCTCTGCCTCAGAGTTACAGAACGGCTGCCTTCAGCTACTCTTCCCCGGGGCTCTGCAGAAAAGGTCTGCGTCCTTTCCCTGTAGTTCTTCCCAGCCCTCTGACCAGTCCCCCCCACATTTTTAGTAGAGACGGGGTTTCACCATGCTGGTCAGGCTGGTCTCAAATTCCAGACCTCAAATGATTCGCCTGCCTCAGCCTCCCAAAGTGCTGGGATTACGGGAGTGAGCCACCGCGTCTGGCCACGTTGGATGAGTTTTGATGAGCACGCACACCTATGTCACCACCAATCCATTGGGAACTAGAACATTTCCATCACCCCAACTGCCCCCCATGCTCCATCCAGTCCACTTCTCTCCTCCCACCAACCAGGACCACAAACGACCCGACTTATCTCACCATGAGCCAACCATGTCTGTCGGGTGAATGTCACAGCCATGAAATCACGTTACATACGTATGGCTGAGATTCACCAGGCTGTGGTGGGTGTCGAAGTCTCTCTTCATGGAGGAGTGGGACTGTGTTGTACAAATGTACCACAGGCAACAGGCACTCGCCTGGACGCTGGGGCTGTCCCCCATCCTGGGAGACCAGGAATAAAACTACTCTGGACATTCTCATACAGGTACTTTAGGGACACAGGACTTTGTTTCCTCGTGACTGACTGCCTGGATGGGGAATGGCTGGGAATGGGAGTAGCATATTACACTGTATACAAAACTGCTTCCTTTTCAGAGTGGGGGTTACCATTTCATGCCTCAGTTTCTCCACATTCTCACCCACAACACTTGGTGCTGCCCATCTTCTTAGTGTTGGCTATTTGTGTGTGTGTGAAGTGGGTGGTTTTAAATTCTATTTGCTCCCTTCTCCTTTTCTGCAACCTCACTATTGCTATCATTAGAATAAAATTAATTATCTGTTTTCTCTGAGGGTAGAAAAAGGCAATGATGCCAGGACTGAGACCAAGAAGTAGAGACACCGGACTCACAGAAGCTGTGAGTGCCCCTGATGCTCCTACAGGCCTCATGGCTCGGAGTGAGACTCACGGCTGTTGTCATTTGCTCAGGAACATCATCTCCTACTCTGAAATGACAAGAGTGAGAATGGTGGTAGAAGTGGTCCATGGTCAGGCTTGGTGGCTCCTGCCTGGAATCCCAGCACTTTGGGAAGCAAAGGCGGGTGGATCACCTGAGGTCAGGAGTTTGAGACCAGCCTGGCCAACATGGTAAAACCCCATCTCTACTAAAAGTACAAACATTAGCTGGGCATGGTGGTGCACACCTGTAATCCCAGCTACCTGGGAGGCTGAGGCAGGAGAATTGCTTGAACCTGGGAGGCAGAGGTTGCCTCTGCACTCCAGCCTGGGTGATGGAGCGAGACTCTGTCTCAGAAAAACAAACAAGAAAAAATGGTCAGCTTATGAAGGTGGTGGTGACACTCACCGGGTGACTTTTCGCATGCAGAAAGTATTTTACTTCATTCAGTGACATGAAGGAGGTTTAACAAATAAATCACATAAGCTAAAATCATGCTTATGGGATACCAAGTACCTTTTTAAAAAATGGACTAGTTGGGTTGATAAGGCCTGGCTGTGTTCCCATCCAAATCTCAACTTGAATTGCTGAATCCACTTGTTATTGGAGGGACCTGGAGGGAGGTAACTGACCCATGGGGGTCGGTCTTTCCCGTGCTGTTCTCATGTTAGTGAGTCTCATGAGATCTGATGGGTCCGTTTATCAGGGGTTTCTGCTTTTGCTTCTTCCTCATTTTTTCCCTTGCTGCTGCCACGTAAGGAGTGCCTTTTGCCTCCCACCATGATTCCGAGGCCTCCGCAGCCATGTGGAACTGTAAGTCCACAGGCTAAACCATGATGGTGCATCAGTCGTTAAACACCTCAGCGTTTGCCGAAACAAAGCGGCGGCTCCTGCAAATGACGTCACACCCAGAAGATCGGCATTCACCCCCAGACCTCTTCCGAAACCACGAAACCTCTGGGTTCCCAGTTTCAGGTGTGTTTTTATCAGCAGTGTGAAAACGAACTAATACAGGTGTTTACACGGGGTTTTATTTGGTCAGTTTCTATAGAAACCCAAATGAACAGTTTCATTAACATCACTGTCATGTGCCACACTGGAGAACAGTTTCTGAGACATGAACAAAAACTGACCACAAAAAGATCGCCTGTGAAAACTTTTTTCCTTCCGTTCTTTGGTCTTACCAATTTACAACCTCAGGGCACTGAACTATAGATTCTAAGCCAGTTCCTGACTCATTTCCTTTCCGGCCCCCACTTCTCCAGCAAAGAAAAGGAAATAAAATTCAAACGAACAAACCAACCAACCAACCTGCCCTCCCATCCTCTCACAACCTCCTGGTGCGTTTATAAACAAATTCAGGTTAGGTTATGTCCTTTAGAAAAAAAGGCATTAAACTTATAATCAATCCCAGTGACAAAGAAGAAACTTATTATATAAAGAGATTTGTTTTCCTTCTTTTCCTTCATTTATCCCACATGATAGACCCTATTATTACACCTTGGACCCTCCAGGGGGGATATGGAATACTCAGGGGGCTTTATGTGCTAAAATGGATGGGAGGTATGAGAATTAAATTCAACACAATTAAATAACATAAAATTGCATTTCAATACCTCCAGGAATAAAAAAATTCAAAAGGCATTCACTGCATGAGGAAAAATCTGGGGATTGCGATGAAGTTCCTCATAACTGGCAGGTAAAAGTTAAGGAGAAAGAAGCAAACAGACAGGAGAAGGGAGGGAGGAGAAGAGGGAAAGAAACGGCAAAGAGCAGGGCATGCTTTTCCTCAATGTGTTTTTAAGATCCTTGCAAATAATTTAAAAACCACTAAAAATATAAGCCAAGGCCTCAGAGTTCCCACTTTGGGATATGGGGGCTAAAAGAGAAGATTCTGAGTTTAGACATTGGCTCTAAAACCTGCCCTAGACTCCATGCAGAAACATACCCTGAAAAGGCATCCTCTCCGGAGACGAGGAGCCGCAGGCATTAGGACCCTACACGGTGCCTCTGTCCGCCGGCAGGCTCTCTGCGCCTCTGGTTCAATCAGAGCCACCACACTCCTGTTGAACCACACAATCACCTCATTGTTCAGGTAATGCTTCCACACTTCATTAGGGAAAGCAGCTGGCTTCAGGGGGTTATTGTTAGAGGGCAGTGTGAGTGTTTATTGCTTCTCAATTAATCCACTTTTGGATTTATCATATTTACACCCGGGCAGCAAGCAGAGAACAGGGCGGTGGTGGGGGGCATCTGTAAGGAGTTGTCGGGCCCTAGAGCAGGTGCAGAGCCTCGCCCAGCCACATTGCCTCTGCAGCCTCTTGTTTCAGGGCTCTGAGAAGGCACTCCCTGCTGAGCGGTATTCGACTGTTTCTGGAAATCGGGCTCCAGGTCCCGCACAGAGCCACAGGAACAAGCGTGTCTCGGGGTTCAACTGAGACACAGATTCCTTCGACCCTCTTGCCCCCCTTTCAGGTACAGTCCACCTGGCACCAGGAGAGAATGAGCAACACCCGGGCTTTCCGCGAGGCTGGTATGTCCTCAAGCCAGGGGCTAGAAAAAGGTCATCCCCACCACACCTCCCACCTGTCCATGCTGGGGCCTTCCCGGGCCTTCTACAGAGAGAAGCTTCAAATCCCAGCTTGCCACAGAAAGGTCTTTTGAAAACACAACTCCCTTGCAAGCCAACGCAAGAAGCCGAGTATATGAAAAGGAAGGTTGGGCACAACAGCTCATACCTGCAATCCCAGTGCTTTGGGGGGCCAAGCTGGGAAGATCACTTGAAGCCAGATATTTGGGAGACTATGGTGGGAGGATCCCCAGAGCCCAGGAATTTGAGAATTGGAGGTTGCAGTGAGCTATAATCGCATCACTGCACTACAGCTTGACAAAGCAAGACTCTGTCTCAAAAAAACAGAGAAAAGAAAGAAACGGAGGAAAATTCAGTTGTTAAAAGTATGTAACTGGAAGCACCAGGAGGAATCGTGTAGGCTACGGCGCCCTCCGCTTTTGAAATGCCCTTTCCTCTCCTCAAGCTGCATCTTCGCTTCTCTTCCCTAATCTTAGTGATATGATCTGTGGGTGAAGCCGACTGCTACTGGCTGGCAATGAGCTTCCAGATGATTTCTGGGCACTGCTGGCTTGCGGGACGAGGATGCCCTCAGGTCCTGATGTGACCTGTCAAAAAGGCATCCCTTGACAGGGATGCCTTCTTCAAACACAGAAGTTGAGCCCTTGGAGACACTTTGCTGCCACTGGGAATCTCATCTCAAATGTGCAGGGCTGCTGTTCCCAAATCCGCCAGCACATGTTAGCAGACTGTACACACACCCCCGAAAAATCCCTTAGCAACTACACGCTGGCGCCTCACATTTTAATTCTTTCAGTTATGATTCATGGTGCCATCTGTGGACAGATAATGAGAGACAATAATCCAAGAATAGCTATCGGGCATTTGTTCAGCAGAGTTTTAGCATCGGCAGCATCCAAGTATGGGGAGGGACGGTGCCACCCCGGGAGTGCCTAACCACTCCCACGGCTAAAATGGGCCTCGGTGAATCAGATCAGCAGGTCCGGCCGCTGAGCCCACCCGAGTGACATCATGCCCTCAGCTGTCCTCAAACTCCTGAGAACACCGAGAGTGTGGCGGCAAGGTCCAGGAGGCAGTTCAAGGCAGCAGCTGTAAGAGAATCCACAGGAACCCACTCCACCAAAGGGCCACCCGCCCCACTGGGATGACGGAGGGGCTGCGGCTCTGAGAATGGGGATGCCCTCGAGTCTTGCTTAAGCCTGGCAAGGAGAAAGATGCATTGCCCTGTCACAAAATCAAGACCATGCTTTACAGACTTCTGGATTACGTGACTTGTGACACTCAGGCACAACATCACTTTTTCTTATTCTAAACTCCGTGTGTGTTCTCCGGGCTCCTCTTATTTCAGAGTGCAAGCCTGGCTGTCGGCAGACATGGATGTGGGTTTCTGGACGCTGCACCCTCCGCCCTGGCACGCTGTCCCCACATCCACATCACCTTGTTCTTTGCTTTGGGAGCCAGACATGTCGAGGGAGGCCTAGGTATTTTCCGCAGAAAAGGATTAGAGAAGAATGAAGGGCGACGATCACCCTCCTTCAGTGGTTTCTCCAAAGCCATTATACGTCGGGCACTGTGTCTACCTGTGAATCCTAAGGGATAAAGCACATGCTTGGCCGTTCCTCGTGCTTTGGCGAGAGAGGAGAGTTCAGATAAGCTGAGCCCGTGCCCCGTGTCACGGTTTATGCTGGGTTTAATACTCACGGGCACTGTCTGGGAGCAAGGTAGGGGGACATGGAAATGACCCAGAAGCAGCAGGGTGGGAGGCAGCAGAGAACAGTGCCCCTCACCAACCCTGCTGGCCGTCACGTGGCCACACAGTGGACGGCGGCATGGAAAGCTCTTGGCACTTCTGAAATGTAAGACTGGCAGACAGCAGAAAAGCTAAATCCTAGAATCAGTCCCTCGTGTGTATGTGTGTGTGTGTGTGTGTGTGTGTGCGTGCGCATGCGCCCCGCCACCCTTTCAGGTAGCAGCACAGCAAGCTTCAGGAATTGTCTCCAAAATTCTAATGGAGCATGATTCACCGGCAAGAGGACGATGACCTAATTATCCACCTGTGTCAGTTCAATGGCAAGAAGCCCCTGGCCCTCCCTCTGCCTGGTGCAGCATTCAGCACCTTCCTGCTGTCTGAAGACAGACTTGCAAAATGCTAATGTGACTCCAGGGTCCCCCCGAAAGACTGCAGTTTTCCAAGCAGCCCAGGAAAGCGAATCCAGGACCACATGGAGTTCAGGAAGACACTGAGCCCCGCAGACTCTGGTGTCTTAATGCACAAATCTCCTCCTCTGATAAGCAAATGGATCACTTCTCCATCTCCATGGTACCTGAGGCCCTGAGCACCAGGTGCATGTGGGGAGGGGGTGGGGGCCTAGGAAACCATTGCTCTTGGATGCTTTAATTTTTATTAGGAAACAGAAAATGAAAAGTCAGCATGAGGAGAGGGAAAGCAACCAGGAGAAGCCATCATGCAGCAGGGCACGGAGCTGCTTCGAAGGAAGATGCAAGTCAGGCCTTGGCCCCAAAGACAGCTGAACACCCCAGCCTACTCCAAACGTCACAAGCTGTTAAGGATGCAAGAAAAAAACAAACAACCCCCTTATAAACGGGGGTAAAGGACATGAGCAGACGCTTTTCAAAGGAAGACATACATGCAGCCAACAATCATATGAAGAAAACGCTCCACATCACTGATCGTTAGAGAAATGCAGATCCAAACCAGAATGAGACACCATCTCACACCAGTCAGAATGGCAATTGCTAAAAAGTCAGAAAACAAAAGATGCTGGTGAGGAGGAAAAGGAACGCTTTTACACTGTCGGTGGGAGTGTAAATTAGTTCAGCCATTGTGGAAGACAGCGTGGAGATTCTTCGAAGACCTAAAGACAGAAATACCATTTGATCCAGCAATTCCACTACTGGGTATATACACAAAGGAACATAAATCATTCTATTATAAAGACACATACACACATATGTTCACTGCAGCACTATTCACAATAGCAAAGACATGGAGTCATCCTAAGCGCCCATCAACGATAGCCTAGATGGAGAAAATGTGGTACATATACGCCATGGAATACTATACAGCCATAGAAAAGGAACAAGATAATTTCCTTTGCAAGGACACGGAGGAAGCTGGAGGCCATTATCCTTGGCAAACTAATGCAGAAACAGAAAACCAAATATAGCATGTTCTCATTCATCAGTGGGAGCTAAATGATGAGAACACTGGGCTCCCTGCAGCCTCCGCCTCCTGGGTTCAAGCAATTCTCCTGCCTCAGCCTCCCAAGTAGCTGGGACTACAGGTGCCTGCCACCACACCTGGCTAATTTTCATATTTTTAGTAGAGACAGGGTTTCACCATGTTGGCCAGACTGGTCTTGAACTCCTGACCTCAAGTGATCTGCCTGCCTTGGCCTCCAAAAATGCTGGGATTACAGGGTGTAATCCCGCACTCAGGCCTTAATTGATCTTTTAAATTGACAAACAAAAATAGTATACACTGATGGTATACAACATGATGTTTTGAAAAATGCATACAGGCTAGACACAGTGCCTCACACCTATAATCCCAGCACTCTGGGAGGCCAAGGCGGATGGATTACTTTAGCTCAGGAGCTTGAGACCAGGCTGGGCAGCATAGTGAGACCCCATCTCTACAAAAAGTAAAAAACGTAGCAGGTGTGGTAGCATGCACCTGTGGTCCAAGCCACTCGGGAAGCTGAGGTGAGAGGATCACTCTGGAGCCCAGGAGATGGAGGCTGCAGTGAGCCGTGATCACCCCACTATACTCCAGCATGGGCAACAACAGGGCAAGACCCTGTCCCAAACAATAAAAAACAAACAGAAAGAGAAACATGCAAACAACGTGGAATGGCTAAATCGAGCTAATTAACGTGCGCACTGCCTCACACGCTTACCGTATTTTCGTGGTGACAACATTTAAATTCGACTCTCAGCGATTCAAGTATACAATGCATTGTGGCTAACAGAGCTCAAAACTCACTTCTCCCTTTTTTTTTTTTTAATTTTTATTTTTTTGAGACTGAGTCTCACTCTGTCACCCAGGCTGGAATGTAGTGGCATGGTATCGGCTCACTACAACCTCTGCCTCCTAGGTTCCAGGCAATTCTCCTTCCTCAGCCTCCCAAGTAGCTGGGACTATAGGTGCATGTCACCATGCCTGGCTAATTTTGAGTTTAGTAGAGACGGGGTTTTGCCATATTGGCCAGACTGGTCTTGAACTCCTGACCTCAGGCAATCCATGAGCCTCAGCCTCCCAAAAGTCTGGGGTCACCACCATGCCCAGCCAATATAATAACTTACTTCTCCTGTCTCAGCAAAATCATGGATCCTCTGACCAACACCTCCCCGGCCCCCTCCCCAACCTCCCAGCTTCTGGTAGCCACTATTCTACTCTCTGCTTCCATGAGTTCAACTTGTTAAGATTCTGCAAGTGAGATCACGCTGTGCTTGTGCCTGGCGTGTGGCCTTTAACGTTATGTCCTCCGGGCTCATTTGTAGATGTCTTTTAAATAATCAATCAAGAGAAACCAACCCAAGCTTGGTAACTGGCAGCTTCCAAAGCCACAGAGACACAGTCACGTCTAGACATGGACTAGACCTGGCTTCTAGTCTTAAGTTCAAGTTTACCAGCTGTAGCATTCTGGCCAAGTTATGGAACATCTCTAAGGCTCAGTGTTTTCATCTGTAAACAGAGGGAATAACAGACCGTACCTCATAGGGCATTTTGTCAATTTAAGTGAGATAGTGCATAATTATCAGTACTACCCAATACATAAGCACTTAATAAATAATAGCTACTACTATAATCATAATTATTTAAAAAGCACTCTCTATAAACAATAGAATTATTTATTTATTTAAGTAGAGATCGAGTCTTGCTATGTTGCCCAGGCTGGTCTCAAACCCTAAGGTGGCCTCCCAAAGTGCTGGGTTTATAGGTGTGAGCTGCCCCACCCACCCTATTTTTAAAAATGATTACCTACAGTGAAGGAACAGAATACAGTAGATGGGAGCGGGGGAAGGTGGAACTTCTTTGTATATACTTGGCTTATAGATTTGACTTTAAAATGCAAATAGCCTATAGAATTACAAGTCAAAATAAAAAATTTTAAAAGCAAGTCATTAAAAATCAAAAATAAAATTAAACAAATGGACCTAAATCTGTACATAGCTGCTGGCAAAAAAAAAAAAAAAAAAAAAAAAAAAAACAGAGAGAAATGATTCCAAACATCTGTCAAGCATGGTAGTTTAATTGCACATCCCTAACGGGGTCTACCCCAGTGACAAGTCACTGCAAGGGAGAATCTGAAACCACGTCAGCAACGTATTGCTGGGTAAGTGTTGGCAGCATTACGTGAGAACTTTTTGTGCATGGTAGGATAAACTGAAAGAAGAGTGGTGTGGGTCATTCAAAGTTAACGTTTTTAGCATAGTTGAAAGGAGATACAGATGTTAAGATCAAGGAGGTTAAGTCAATCCTTGTCCCGAATCACAACAGGCAGTATCAATATGACTCATGATGCGTATTACCTAGAACATAAGCCCCCCCTAAACTTAGATGTGGCCCCTAACCACCAGTTTCCACTAAAAGAAACCAGGCTTCCCTGGAAAAATGGCTGACTCCACGTCTGAGACAAGAAATTTGAAATGTCTCGCCATACCAGAATATCAGGAAGCTATCGATGACTAAGAGGTCACGTCCACAAGACTGAGGAAATGGTCTGAATCAGCCTCCACTGGGCACAGACAGATATGATGAAGTAGCCAGAGGCAGATAAATGCTCCCACCGAAAAGAGAATAAACAACAAAAATCAACAGCAAACGTATCTTTTAAAGCATCAGGGAGCTGCTGAAGCTACAAAGATCACGTGCAGTTGCCGAGGTTCGGAAAGGGGACAGCTGCCGAGAGGTGAGCAGACGTGCTAAAGCCGCTTCTCCTCTGGGATCATTTGTACATCTCAGACTCTGAGAATGGGCTGAGAATTGGTCCTTGGGCCAAGAGCCGATTCCTACCAAGTGTAGAGAAGTCACTGGAGTTTTTAGCAGTAAAGTAGGACTCCTGAGGCAAAAACTGCAGACCTGAAGGGGAGCAGTCTGGGTGAGAGGAAGGAGTGGATAAATGAATGAGGCATTCAGCTACTTTTCCTTTCAATGTTTGCTGAATTCTGAAATTGGGAGGAGCAGAAGGTGAAAAACCTAGGCATAAAAACTGGAAGGCAGGGCCCTCTGGAAGAGGGATCTGGTAAGCACACCAGGCTCTCAGTTGAAAGTGCTGAGGGGCTACATTCTAGAAGGAAAGGAGAACTGGAGTTAGAATGAGTCCTCTCAAAACTATAACCCAGTCTTGACTCAGCTCAGTCTCTGACTGCATTAAGGTGACAAGGCTTCTCTCTACATGCCTAACAGAAGAAAGGAGAATCCTCTCTGAAAGACAATAACATCGTCTAGAGTCTCCATAATTTTTTATATATATACAATGTCTGACATTCTATAAACAATTACTAGTCATTCCCCAAGATTGTACCATGTGTTGGAAAACAAAGAGAAAATACAGTCAACAGAAACAGACCCATGGATGATCCAGATACTGGAGTCAGCAGTGAAGAACTTAAAAAATGATTAGTATGATCAAGAATGTAAAAGGAAAACTGGAGAAAGCAGCTGAAGAGATGGAGACTTTCAGGAAACAACTGAATGCAGAAGAGAATCAATCGTAAACTTTAGACCTTAAAAATCCAACATCTACAATTAAGGACCTCAAAGGTAGGTTTAAGGTCAGATTACACATAGGAGATGGATAAGGAAATTGGAAAATTGGTCAATAAAAAATGCACAAACTGAAGCATAGAGAGAAGGATGAATGGAAAACACAGAAAGGACACATATGAGACACACCAAAAGGCTCTGATGTGTATGTGAATTGAATCTTAGAAGGAGAGAAGATGAAAAACAGATCAGAAGAACTGTATACACTAAGCCTAAACTGACAACACATAAACTGACAGACTCAAGGATCTCTATGAATCTCAAACAAGATAAACATAGGAAAAAAAAAAAACCACAGTGAGGTGCACAAATACTGAAAACCAAGGACAAAGAAAATTTCTAAAGCAACCATAGTAAATGGCCATTATGTACAATTACATTGACAGCAGCCTTTCAAAAGAAAAGGGAATGTGACAAAGAAAAAATAAAATAACTACCAATCTAGAATCTGTACCTCAAAAAAAATAGCCTTCTAGCAATAAGGCTAATTAGTGACATTTTGGGAAAAATCAAAGCAGACACTGTATCACCAATGTGAATTCTTAAAAGGACTTCTTTTAGCAAAAGAAAGATGATCCCATAAAAAAATTCAGGAAGGAATAAAAAGCAAATGGAAAATATGTGAGCAAATGATAAAGAACATGAAAATGTAGAAGTGGTGAGTTTCTAAGAGTGTTACCAAAGCTAGGAGACATGGGGAAGAAGCTGACCTGGTGACATAAACAAAATACAATAACATCCCCTATGCCTTAAAAAACAGACAAAACAAAACAACCTATAAGCAAAGTTAAAAGGAGATAAATTTGAAAACAAAATCCACACATTTGTAACTTACGATTAATACAAGTTAAAATACCCATTGTACTATTATAAAGCTACAAGACAGAAATCCAAACCCAAAACTCAAACAGGCACAATCCGACTGACAAATTTTATGACAGAAAGTCATTGATGGCAAAAACAAAAACGAACAAACAAACAAAAACCAATCAACTGTAAGGAAGAAGAAACAAGTTTGCAGTTGCGTGGTCAGGAGGGGTAAGAGATGACGGGTCCCCACTGCTTCCCTCCAGTAGGACTGCCCTGATCGTCAGCTTTCATCTTGTGGTTTTGTTTTTGAGATGGAGTCTTGCTCTGTCACCCAAGCTGGAGTGCAGTGGTGGGATCTTGGCTCAATGAAACCTCCACCTCCTGGGTTCAAGTGATTCTCCTGCCTCAGCCTCCTGGGTGGCTGGGATTACAGGCATGTGCCACCACGCCCAAGAAATATTTGTATTTTTAGTAGAGATGGGGTTTCACCATGTTGGCCAGGATGGTCTCAAACTCCTGACCTCAAGCGATACACCCGCCTCTGTATCCCAAAGTGTTGGGCTGGCAGGCATGAGCCACTGCACTTTGCTGCTTTCATCTTTTTTTTGAGTGACAGGGTCTCACTCTATTGCCCCAGGCTGGAGTGCAGTGGCACGACGTGACTTCGATTCACTGATACCTCCACCTCCCAGGCTCAAGCAATCCTCCCATCTCAGCCTCTCAAGTAGCTGGGACTACAAGCACTCACCACCATACCCAGTTTTTTTTACATACTTTCTGTAGAGACAGGGTCTCACTATGGTGCCCTGGCTGCTCTTGAACTCCTGGGCTCAAGTGATGGTCCCTCCTTGGCCTCCCAAGGTACTGGGATGACAGGCATGAGCCACCATACTTGGCCCAGTCAAGCATCATTTTCTTAACCCCAATTAGCCTAATTAGGCAGCTCCCCTTCCCTTCGAGCCACTGACACCCAGCCTATGAGAGTGCAGACCGTGAACCACTGCCCAGTGACAGTTCCCAGTGCCTTTGTGACACTGCAGTGAGCCCCGTGTCTGCTCGGGGTCAGGAGGCAGGAGGTAACAGGCAGGGGCAGGAGGCTGGCCAACTACCCAGAAACCAACACCATCACGAGGAAAGCAATGCCAGGTCCTGGGTGCCATCACGAAACATTTGCTTTCAAATGCACTAGACTCAGTTCCCTCCTGACACACTCCCCACCACCCTGCACCGTTACCAGAGTTCCCGGGGATCCCTCCTGATGGCACAGATCCAATTGGCCTGACCTGCTGTATTGAGGACATGCCCCAGAGCAGGTCTCTCCGTGGACAGCCCAGTCTAAGGCTCCTGGGTAGTATGCTGCATCCCAGTCTCACCTGGGACACGCTGCTCCTAGGAGACAGGGCTGGGCTCAGGTGTGTGAGTCAAACGCACACCTGGGGTTCTGTCCAACAGCCAGTGAAATGGTGGGGCTCAAGGAAAGCCATGCCCTTGCCCGACACTTTTTATTTTACTTTTAAGATGAAGTCTCGCTCTGTCGCCCAGGCTGGAGTGCAGTGGCACAATCTCAGCTCACTGCAACTTCTGCCTCCCAGGTCCAAGTGATTCTCCTGCCTCAGACTCCTGAGTAGCTGGGATGACAGGCCCCCGCCACCACGCCCAGCTAATTTTTGTATTTTTAGTGGAGATGGGGTTTCACCATGTTGGTCAGGCTGGTCTCAAACTCCTGACCTCAAGTGATCCTCCCACCTCGACCTCCCAAAGTGCTGGAATTACAGGCATAAGCCACCATGCCCAGCCCCTTGCCTGATACTTGATAAGGGTTTTACATTTTAATTATTTCATTAGGGACCACAAAACCTCATAAGAGAAATGGGGCTTATTTCCGAGAACAGATAAAGGAAAAGACACCCAACAGCACAGACAAGGTCCGCCACTCCCGCAACCTGCTAACTTTGTGTCAGAAGCGTTCACTGGGACCCTCCCTTCCCATCACCATCCCGGCTCACAGGAGGGCAGATAGGGCGCCCACCTGCCCAGCAGAGATGCACACTCTGAGCTTCCTTCCACCAAGCGGTCAGGAAACAGACAAAGCCAGATACAACTCTCCATGGCGGTTGGCACTGCAGAGGGGAGGGTGTGTGGGGGTTTCACAGTGGGCCACTATTTATATCTGCATGAATCAGCAGCCTTAAACTGTTTCTGAAAGCTTAAGCAGTTCCTGTATGTTTAAGAAAGCAATGGTTAAATATATGCCCTATTTCATCAGCAACGTTATGGAATAAATATTTCAACGATACCCTGCTATGTTGACTCTGTGCTAAGAAAAACAAGCATTTTTATTAAAGACGACACACCCTAGTGAAGAAAGCCCTGTTAATTCTTGAAGATTAGGTGCCCGATAGCAGCAGGTACCACCTGGAAACCAGGCTGTGTAAGAAGGAAATAGCACGCTCACAGAACATGTCTCTGCCAGCACCTGCCACGCCACCCCACACGCCTATAATCAACACCAAGCAGAAATGCACCTGTGCAAAAGTCAGACACTTAAAAACTGGTAGAAGGTAAACATGTGAATCAAATTGTTCCTACTGTAGAGCTTCATGCTTGTGTTGGGTTGAAATATAAGAGCAAATACACTCTAAATGACTGGGAGGAGTACCCTAGCAGGAAGAAAAGCCGGATTTGCACAGTGTGTGCCTACTGGATGTTACATGAACACGAACTTGAGAGGTGCTTGACCTGCTTGCCTTGCTGTGTGCAGACAGCACTAACTTCTTATTGTCCAGGATGCATAGAGAGATGATTCTCATGGTCTGCGGTGCTAACATCCTATAAACCTGCCACAAATACAAAATTAGCCATACTGAGCTGTTCCTCCTACGAGAAACACAGGGTGAGGTTCCTAAGGGCCTCTGGTCACACTTTCATCAACCTATCAAGATATAACATGCGTATGTATCTCCTAGTTATATATATCCTGATTAAAGTCACCTTATTTATACATATTATTGACTCATTAACATTGTATTGGCTGGGTGTGGTGGCTCGCACCTGTAATCCAGCAATTTGGGAGGTTGAGGCAGATGGCTCACTTGAGACCAGGAGTTTGAGAGCAGCCTGGGCAACGTGGTGAAACCCGCTCTCTACCAAAAGTACAAAAATTAGCTGGGTGTGGTGGTACGTGTCTGTAGTAACAGCACTTTGGGAGGCCAAGGCCAGCAGATCCCTTGAGCTCAGGAATTCAAGTCTAGTCTGGGCAACAGAGTGAGACTCCATCTCTATAAAAGATTAAAATATTAGCTGGGCATGGTGGCACATGTCTATAGTCCCAGCAGTTTGGGAGGCTGAGGTGGGAGAATCACTTGAACTCAGGAGGTAGAGGTTGCAGTAAGCCAAGATGGCACTACTGCACTCCAGCCTGGGTGACAGGGCCAGACTCTGTTTCCAAAACAAAAACGTTACATTCACAGCCTATGGCACCATGACTCAGACATGAATGAAGTTTCTCTAACACGTGTGTTTTCTTCATGAGCCCATCACAGCCTCTCGCACTTGGGAACCCCAGACAGCACTACAGCACTAGAATGGGGGCCATTCTATACAGCAAGATCACCAAGAAACAGCACACAATTTCAAATGCCATGGTACTAAAGAGATGCCAAAGGACACTCGTTTAGGGTACAAGAGCTGAGACCAGAAGGCAGAGCGTGGCCCCGTTCAGCCCCAGCTGGGCACCTGCGGGCTGGATGACTCAGACTCTCCACCGCTCTGCGTAGCCGCGAATAACCGTGAAGGCGCATGAGCTTTTATATTTCGGTGTTACAAATAAATTTTAGTGAGTAGGCAAAATCACAAATATGGAATCTGCAGATAAGGAGGACGAACTGTGCAGAAGTGTGCAGCGTCCATGGTCTGAGCCACTCGAGCTGGAGGAGGCATCTGATCCTTACTTTCTACCAATAACCACTCATCTCTCTTCTGCCTCCTGGTGGGTCCCTTCCCACCTGCCTAAAACAGGCAAAAGCCAGTGATCAGAATCTCTGCTGCATGACAGGGCAGGGAAAAAAGAAGATCAGGCAGGCACACATCATATGCCTGCCAAGGCATCTCAATATGTTAGCTTCTTTGTTTTAAAAAAAATAAGGGCCTACATAATAAGAAATAGATTCCAGTGCAACACATGGAGACAAAAGATTCTTTGTAGCTATTTTATAAACAATAATGCTTCTCACAGTGTTAAAATAAATAAGAGCCCCTGAACGCTGACTCTGAATTCCATTGAAATATTCATGAAGATTCTAAACTCGGTCTACAGAAAAGATTTTACAACGAAATATTCCATTTATGCGGTCTCTCTTGCTGTGCTCCCAGGGTCATTTCACCGCCTGGTGTGATGGACTTGAGAGCTGTCGGAAGCACCGTAGACTGAGCCTGTTCTACGTGACCAATGAATTTCGGCCATGTTGGGGCTGATGGGGCCTGACGTGGGGAGGGGGCAGGCAAGGCAATACAAAGAGAAAAACCCAGAGAGCAGGTTATCTCCACGAGTAGTGAGTGTCCCATCTCTGCAGGGGTTCAAGCAAAGGCAGGCAAGATCATAAGGAGATGATGGAAATTCCCATCAAGACACAGGCAGGGTCCTGGTGACCTTCAAGGCCTGTGATAGTTCATTTTATGTGTCACCTTGACTGAGTTCCAGGGCGCTCAGAGCAAACTGCTATTTCTGGGTCTATTTGGGAGGCTCTTTCTGGATATATCTGGGAGAATGTTTCTGGATCAGCATTTGAATCGGTAGACTCAGAAAAGCAGACGCTCTCCCCAAAGTGGGTGGGCCTCATCCAATCCGTTGAGGGTCTGAATAGAACCAAAGGCAGAGGAAGGGGGCATTAGCTCTCAACCAGCTCCTGGAGCTGAACATGGATCTCTTTCTGCCCTTGTTCTGGCATTTACACCACCGGCTTTCCTGGGTCTTCAGCCTACAGATGGCAGATTGTGGGACTTCTCAGCCTCCGTAATCACATGCGCCAATTCCTTATAATAAATCTCTCCTCATTCTCTTTCTATATATATGTATACATTTATATATGTACACATATATACATGTGTCTTATTGGTTCCATTTTTCTAGAGAACCCTGCCTAATACAAGGCCTGTTGACACCACAAAATGCATGCCCTGAAACGCAGAGGGATAAGGGCACTGTCACTGATACCAGTTCCCATTGATGGAGACCCCAGCCACAGTGCTGCCCCCTCCACCATGCATTTCAAAGGAGGAAAGAAAGGCTTGTGCACTTGAAGGGGGAAAACTTGAAGCCAGAGATCTAAGACAGCTGGTCAACTCGCCACAAAGCCTAATTCAGTGCAGAACAGGCTCATGTGGCCCACCGGACATGGATCAAGGGCTGCCCAGGACGGTCCTAAGGTACAGTTGTTGACATGAAAAACAGAGCATGGTTGCCAGGACAACCTCACCCCCAGAAGATGTGGCAGGGATCTACTGCTTGGTTTTATGTGAAACACGAGCTGGGATCACAGGGCCTCAGAGCGGAGGGAAAGCATGTGGAAACAGAAAAAGGCATTTGTTTGAAAGCTGATTCCTGTGGGGAGATGAAGGCTGGGTGGGGATATTGGGGGTGCTCCCCTGGAGGAAGGACCAGCCCCCTCCAATGAGATCTGTGGGGCAGAATGCCAAGGGAGAAAAACTTGTAAGACTGGCAAGACATGAGCGCTGACAAAGGTGCCTAGGGCAGGAAGCTAGGAGCCCACCTACGACCATGAACCCGGACAGGTGGTAGGGCTGCCTTCAAACCCCCACACCAAGCCTACACCAGAGAAGGGAGGCAGGAAGATGCATTGGCTGCCTTGCCAGTCTTGCAAGTTTTTCTCCCTTGGTCCTAATGTGCAAGCCCTGCAGAAAGCCAGAGTCAACATCTTCAGCTTTGAGGACCACGCGGTCTCTCTCACAGCCCAACTCCACCCTTCTCGCATAGCGGGAACCACAGGTCACATTTCAAAGAACAGGCATGACTATGCTCCAGAAAATTGTTATTTACAACAAAAAGGCTACGGGCCAAGTGCAGGACCTATTTTGTCAACCTCAATGCAGAATATTATCTTGGTTCCAATCATTCAGTCTCTCCCTGGGTAAGGATCAGAAAGCCCTGCCCTCTGCCTCCCTGTGGAAGGAAGTTACATCCTTCCCACCCCATGGATGCCAGGTTCATTGGGTGCTCTGCTCCCTTTGCCCAGAGAATGACAGTGTCTCTTTTTTGGATCCTGGGACACAAAGGAAACTGGGGCAAATCCACAGTCAACATTTAGATGCAGTTAACCTTTAGATGGCTGGAAGCTACCGGGAATGTGGGGATGTTTGTTATGAGGCATAGCCTAGTCCAAACTGACCGATGCATAGAGTAAGTGTTAGTTAATAGTACTGTTTTCATTGTTTTAATGCTATTCTCTGTTCTCTCGCCTGGCCAATGTGGGATGCTGAACCTAAGCCACTCTCAAGTCACCACGAGGTGTGGGTAGAGGTCACTGGTCTCAGAGGCTGATCAAACATAAATGCATTCCCTTCCTCCTTCACTCCCTTCCCCCCCTTTCTCTTTCTTTCTTTGCTGTCTCACTCTGTTTCCCAGGCTGGAGTACAGCAGCACAATCATGACTCACGGCTGCCTCGATCTCCCAGGATCAAGCAATCCTCCTTCCTCAGCCTCCCGTTTAGCTGAGACTACAGGCACGCCCCACCACACCTAGCTAATTTTCTTTTTTTAGAGACAGGGTCTCACTATGTTGCCCAGGGTGGTCTGAGGTTCCGAGGCTCAATCAGTCCTCCTGCCTTGGCCTCTGAAAGTGCTGGAACTACGGGCATGAGTTACCATGCCCACCCACAAATGCATTTTCTGGGTATGGGCACAGAAGCCATCAGTGGATGCACACAATTCAGCCACGAAAGGGAATGAAGCCCTGACACATGCTACCCATGGATGAGCGGTGGCCACACCATGCTCAGTGAAAGCAGCCACACACAGCCACATGTTATATGATGTCATTCATATGACATGCCTAGAGTAGGCAGGTCTATAGAGATGGGAAGTAGATGCGTGGTGCCAGAGGCTGCAGGGAGGGAGGTGAAGGGGAGGCTGGTGAAAGGGTTTCTTTTTGAGGTGACGAAAATGTCCTAAAATGGACCTTGGTGATAGTTACACAACTATGAATATACCAGCAACCCCCGGACTGCACATATTAGACAGGTGAGTTGTATGGTCTGAGAATTACATCTCAATAAAGCAGTTTTTAAAAAGGACAGCACGAGGACCTGGGAAACCAGCACCAGGCATGTCTGTCCCCATCTGCCCAGCCCTCGGAGGGTGGCAGTGCTGGGGCACCCAGGACCACAAGTCAGAGCTGCTGGGGTGGGCACGGCAAGTCAGGAAAGGGAAACTGAAGGCACTGCAGAATCATCCGCCCTTGTGTTCTCCTTCTGGTGGAGACGCCGTCCACCGGTCACCAGGGCCCGTCCTTTGTAGGTTACCTCTAAGCCCGCACCCACCCCTCTGAAAGGGGGAAGAGGTGTCTGGATGCCAAGGACACAGCTATAATTAGAGACCACTTAGTGGCGTGCAGGGAGGCAGCAAGGTGCTGGCACCAGCGTCTATCACAGCAACGAGGCCTTGTGTCCAGAAAGCCCCTGCCTGCTGCTGAAGGACCGATCTCTTTCGAGCAGTTACACCGCTCAACGACGCTTATTCTTCTTCCAAAGTGAAAATCATCCTAACATTTTTTTTTATAAAGAAAGAAAAACATCATCCATTTTCAAGCCTGCAGAAATCCTAGCAATTCGAAATTAGCATAACAAATATTGTTTTAAGAAACTCTGAAAGAGTCTCTATGTGCGATATTTATTACCAATTTCCATAAGCCCACTCCAAACTTCTTAGAATTACCATAATCTCTATGACACCGTATCTTCCACAGGAAATGGGTGGGAATGTCTTTTTCAAGCTGGAACTGTGATGTTCTGGGAAGAAAGGAAAACATTCTGCAGACATCTGGTTCTGGACAAAAGCGTTGCTTCTGTCTTAGCCACGGAAATCCAGCACTTGGGGAAATCCGAACAGCTGAAACAAAGTTCTGGGAGGAAACAAAGGCAGTGTCTCTGATAGGAGCCCAGGAAATATTAATTTCCAGACGCACTTGTTTTTATCTTAAAATCTTGTCCTACATAAAGCAAGGCCTCATCTTAGACACTCCGGGAGGCAGAAGGAATCAGAGATCTTCAGACTCCCTCAGCAGCAGAAGCGGGAGGCCTCTGCTGGGTCCCTGAGGCCCCACCAGGGGAAGAGGAGCCTGGAAACTGTCCAGACCAGGGGCAGACCCATGCCTCCAAGACTTTGGACCAATCCCCAGGAAACTGTCTCTGTTTGCAAAGATGAAAGCCAATTTCCAAGTCCAGTATCTGGGGAACTCCTTCCCCTGGTGTGAGCAGATATCCGTCCTCAAGCATCAGTCTCCTGCAAGCACTGTCCAAAGCAAAGGCCAAGGCAGCCAGGAAGCGGCCAGGCCTCAGAGAACCCCCGTGGAGACCGCCTGGCCGTGCCGGGCTCTCCTAACTCCACCCCTGCCTAGGTTCATGCCTTCCTTGCAATATTGTCCTGGTGGTTGCCACAGAAAACAGACACTACTGAAAATCACAGCACACTACCTCACGTGGATTAGCATGGCTACTACATAGGAAAAAAAGAAAAGAAGAAAATTACAAGTACTGGTGAGGATGTGGAGACTGGAACCCTTGCACGCTGTGGCTGGGAATGTAAAATGATACAGCTCCGATGGAAAGTGATATGGCAGTTCCTGGAAAAATTAAAAACAGAATTCCCATGTGACCCAGCAATTCTACTTCTGGGTCTACACCCCAAAGACTTCAACCCAGAGACTCCAACAGGCATTTGCACATTCATGTCCACAGGAGCATGATTCACGCTAGCTGGAAGGTAGGAGCAGCTCAGTGTCCACTGGCAGATGAACAGATGAGCAAAGTGTGGTCTGTCCGTGCAGTGGAATATTATTCAGCCATGAAAAAGCAGTGGGATTCTGACACAGGCTACAACATGCAGGAACCCTGAGGACACCGTACTGAGTGAAATAAACCAGCCACAGAAAGATGGATACTGTAGGATTAAACTTAAATGAGGTCCGTAGAGTTGTGAGGTTCATAGAGATGGAAAGTAGAAAGAATAATGGTTACCAGGGGCTGGGGGAGGAGGGGATAAAGAGCTGGCGTGTAACGGGGACAGCGTTGCGGTTTGGGAAAATGAAAACGTTCTGGTCATCACGGCTGCCCTGCCACGTGATGTACTAGTGCCACTGAAGGACACGCGGAGAAACGAGCAACATGATACATTTTAGGTTATGTGTATTTGACCACAGTCGAGAAAAACATAAATTTCTAAATTCTCTTGAAAAGCAGGAAGATCTGACAACAATGGGTATATGTATTTATCATCAAGTTTTTGAAAAAGTGACGATGACAGCTGGGTGCCGTGACTCACATCTGCTATCCCAGTGCTTTGGGAGGCCGAAGTGGGAGCATCACTTGAGCCCAGGAGATTGAGACCAGCCTGGGCAACATGGTGAAACTCATCTCTACAAACTATCAAAAACATGAGTGGTGCGTGGTGGCACACGCCTGTAGTCCCAGCTACTCCACAGGCAGAGGCGGGAGGATCGCTTAAGCCTGGGAAGTGGAGGCTGCCGTGAACCATGAGTAAGCCACTGCACTCCAGCCTGGGCAACAGAGCGAGACTCTGTCTCAGCGACAACAAAGAGCAGTAACAACAGCGCCCACTGCCCATAAAAACCAAGTGGTCGCTCCGTGTTGCACACTCAGGTTCCTCATCCCGTGCGGCCGGTCGGCCTCCCTCCTGCTTCTCAGGCCGCCTCTGCTTCCCAAACAGCCCAGCCCTGCACAGGACCCAGACTCAAACTCTGGGGCTCTACCTGGGAAGCAGTCCTTGGCCGTCCCCACCCTGCCACAGGGTAAGCTCCACGGCTTTCCAAAGCCAGATGAGACAATGCCCCCCAGGAAGGCTGCTGGGTCTCAGAATAAGTCATCCCAAATATCCGCTCCTGGCATTCATTGCAATCACAAGACCACGTTCCATCAAATCGAAGCCACCTGACGTCAATGAAGGAGGCTCCTTATTTTATGTCGCAATGATAGAGAAAATGCTGCCACTGAATATTTCGAATATTATTAACTACGATATGGAAGAGGTGAAAGGGGACCCCTTAGAACAGCTGAAACGCTGCATGTGGGTAAATCACGAGCAGCGTTATTTTCCTCCCTGAGGCCAGTGTGGCCGTTCCAAGAGGACCTCCTCACTGGAGAATGTCCTGTCCCAGGTTTTCAATGAATGGGGGTTCGATGATGGACAAACCAGGAACATTAGGTAATAGTCAGGGGCCAGTTGGACAGGGGCGAAAACCTCCCAGGCTGTAGCAGCCAGAAACAGGACTGGTTTCCCAGGAATGAGAATCTCAGAGTGGGTCCTCCTGCCTCCGGACACACCACGCTTGCCAGTGTGCTGGGCAGAAGTGGGTGCCGAAAGGTCATGTGGGCTTTCTAGAACTCCAACAGGGGTCTCCTGAGAGCCCACTGACTCTTGAGGACTGGGTAGCTACGACGAGGAACTCAGGGCAAAGATTCGCTGTGCTTTTCAGAATATGGAGTTTTAAAACATTCCATGTTCTGTGGGAATGTGGGAGCTAAAATGCGTCCCCTCACCCGTGGGCTGGGCCAGTACCACAGACATTCATCCACAATGCTAATGAGCAAATGATCCCGATGGTCACAGGAGCACCCAAGACGAGCAGGACTGTCACCATGTAAGATACCGGACCTGGCACTTGGAGGGAAGTTACCAAGGAGACGAGCTGTTCCAGCCTAGCAGGGTCAGCCGTTTTCACAATGGAGCTTCACTTACAGAACTGACTCCTTTCTTGAACTGCCTGCATTTTACCGGAAACCACGATGCCAGCCAAAGGGACGCAGTGGCAGTGTGGCCACGTTGACAGACAAGGGGTGGGGCAGGCCCGGAGCTAGCGGCCCCGCTTCCTCTCTCCACAGGTAAACAGCCGTGTCTATGACACGAGCCCTCCTTACCTGCAGGTTCAGTTACCTGCAGTCAAACGCAATTTGAAACATGAAACGGAAAATTGCAGAAATAAACAATTCACACATTTTCAAGTGTGTGCCGCTCAGAGCGGCGTGCTGAAATCTCTCCTCCTGTTGCTCTGTCCTGCCCAAGATGTGAATTATCCCTTTGTCCAGCATGTCCAGGCTGTGTAGGCCACCCACCTGTTCACCAGTCAGGCGCTCCCTCGGTTCTCAGATTGAAAACAGTGGCACACACGTGGCGGTCTGTGCCATCCTCCGTTTCAGCATCCCCCACGGGTCCTGGCACACAGCCCACATGGGTGAGAGGGGTCTGCTCTGCTCTCACTTTGCAGATAGAAGAACTGAGTCCTCCATTAGTAATTAGCCCCTATGACATGGTAGCTGGGAGTGAAAGTGAGAGGGACAGACAAGCGGACGGGCTCAAAGACGCCTCGGAGCCATCCGGAATCCATCTCAGGAGGCCCCTCCCCGTGGGTCATGCGGGCCTTTCCAACATCCTAAAACCTAAAACCACAACTGGTTCTCTTCTGGTGTGGACAGGAGGTCTTTTCCAAACCTGAGCTGCTAGTTTGTTATTTATTTATGTAATCAGCAAACACAGCGACCACGTGCCAGGCCCTGAGCTGGACAGCTGACATGAATGAAGACATGAAGAAAACACAGATTCTGTCCTAAACAGACACTTTCCAAGATCTGAAAGGCCTCTTCCAAGAGACAGTGGCTTGGGAATGTTTTAAAACTCCATGTTCTGAAAAGCACAGCGAATCTTTGCCCTGAGTTCCTCGTCATGCTAACAGGCCTCTCACACTCCCCCAGGCCCCACAATGGTGAGCCGTTCCAGGTAAAGCAGGGATTTGGAGGTGCCCGTCACGAACAGCCGTGGGTTCACACCCACCAGGGACCATCTCTTTCCCCCGCCTGTCCCAGCTGTACCAGCTGAAGCAGGCACCATTCCCGTAGGCCCACGGCTGAGGTCTCACACGGATTGAAATGAATTTGGCCACATTCATGTCTCAGCTGGCTGAGATTTCTCTCTCTCAAGTAAACACCATTTCTTAAATGCCAACTCTGTGGAGTATATTCTCAAAACGTTCAAAAGAAGAAAAAAGGCCATGAAGAAGAATCATAGCACTAAAACCAATCTGAGAGTTTTCAGATACCTTTAAAGCAACAGGCGAGGCCAGGCACGGCAGATCACGTTTGCAATCCCAGCATTTTGGGAGGCCGAAGTGGGAGGATCACCTGAGGTCAGGAGTTTGAGACCAGCCTGGCCAACCTGCACAGGCATGCACATGCATGTGCATGCACACACAGGCATACACACATGTGCACGCACGCACACGCACGCGAACACACACGCGCGTGTGTGCACACACAGGTATACACATGTGCATGCACACACATGCACACGCACACGCACACGTATGCATGCACACACATGTGCATGCACACACGGGCACACACACATGTGCATGAACACACGTGCGCACACACATGCACGTGTGTGCATGCACACACAGGCATGCACACATATGCAAATGAAGAGAGTAGCCTCAGAGGCCCTCTGGCTTCTGAGAGGTCACACATCCTGCACTAATCTTCTGTGAGGTTCTGCCCCTGGGACTGAGCCCATCCGAGTGGATCTGTGTTCCTCAAAAATAAGCGGATCCTGAGTAAACAGAGACAACACCAGGACTTGACCGCCACCTTTTTTCTCCAAGTGCTGCCTTTTAAAAAAACGTTCTGCGGGGTGCGGTGGTTCACGCCTGTGATCCCAGCACTTTGGGAGGCCGAGACGGGTGGATCATGAGGTCAAGAGATCGAGACCATCCTGGTCAACATGGTGAAACCCCGTCTCTACTAAAAATACAAAAATTAGCCGGGCGTGGTAGTGCATGCCTGTGATCCCAGCTACCCGGGAGGCTGAGGCAGGAGAATCACTTGAACCCTGGAGGCTGAGGTTTCAGTGAGGCGAAATCACCCCACTGCATTCCAGCCTGGGCGACAGAGTGAAACTCTGCCTCAAAAAAAAATTACATAAAAAAGTAAAAATAAAAATAAAATAAACAAGGCAACAGGCAAAAGCAGCAAGACCACGTGTTTGTCTTTGCTATTTATTTCTCTCTTGTTGACAATCATTTTGGAGACCATGTTAGCAACCAAAAGCCACAGCTGAAACAGTTCTCCACTAAGGAACAGGTTAGAGAGAGCTGGTGCAGGCCGGGTGGGCTCTGGCCTCCTCGCCTCCCAGCTCCTAGCCCATGTGCAGCCTCAGGGTTCCCAACAGCCCTCCCTAAACAACAGCCACAGACTGTGGGCAGGAAAACACCTGAATGCCTTTGATGGCGGGTAAAGCACACCAGCAGCCCCTGTGAGTCCTCAAGGTGAGTCAGCCAGCGCTGGGTTTCCAGTTCCAAGGAACCTTCATTTCTCCTCGGAACTGGCCCTTCCACCTTCCTTTCCCTCCCTCAGATGTCTTGATTGGCCTGACCTTTTTTGAAATGTCACTGCTAACTGTCGCTTTTAAGCTGGAAGACCGATATGTGTAGCATCAGTCACGTACTTCCGTCCTGCCAAACCCCAGTTGTCTGCGTGGAGTCAGGATATGTCACTTCCCAGCCCCAGACAAGCTAAGACGCTGTGCAGGGGGACTCTGGGTTCCTCAGGATCGATACTGCCTGTGTCTACAGTAGTTTTAGAGTCACCAAACACTAGATGCACAGATGCTCTCACAGCTCAAAGGAGATGGAAGAAAATGTCCCTTGGGGAAGAACGGCACTGGGAGCACAAAATCTTTTGAAACTCCTCAAGTCACGTGGTAACAGGGAAGTGTCCAAAATAAGAGCCCCAAACTCCTTCACCGACCACTGCTGCCTGCCTGACAGACGCTCAGCAGGACCTCGCTTCCCTGAGAGCCCGGGGAAGCCCCTCCTAGCTGACCTTCAGATGGCGGACGAGTGAGTCTGTCATCGTCAGCCCCCTGGTGTCTCCCAGACCCAACAACTTCCTGAGGGCCAGCGAGTCCGGAGTGCTCAGAGGGTCTGGCCTTGGCAAGGGTGCAAAGGATGGGAGTGGCCACCATCGTACCATGTGCATTCTCCTATCAAAGGTCACGGTAACACTGGCTACTCCTGTCTTTTGAGCACTTTATAGCGTGTGTGTGTGTGTGTGTGTGTGTGTGTGTGTGTGTGCATCTTTTTTTCTTGAGGGGCAACAGAACATTTTTTTGGAGGAGGCGGGATGGAGTCTTGCTCTGTTGCCTGGGCTGGAGTGCGATGGCACGATCTCAGCTCACTGCAACCTCCGCCACCCAAGTTCAAGTGATTCTCCTGCCTCAGCCTCCCGGGTAGCTGGGATCACAGGCATGCGCCACCACGCCCAGCTAATTTTTGTATTTTTAGTAGAGGCAGGGTTTCACCATGTTGGTCAGGCTGGTCTTGGAACTCCTGACCTCAGGTGATCTGCCCACCTTGGCCTCCCAAAGTGCTGGGATCACAGACGTGAGCCACCGCACCCAGCAGAACTTTTTTTTTTTTTTTTTTTTTTTTTGAGACGGAGTTTCGCTCTTGTTACCCAGGCTGGAGTGCATTGGCGTGATCTCGGCTCACCGCAACCTCCACCTCCTGGGTTCAAGTGATTCTCCTGCCTCAGCCTCCCGAGTAGCTGGGACTACAGGTGTGTGCCGCCATGCCCAGCTAATTTTTGTATTTTTAGTAGAGACGGGGTTTCACCATGTTGACCAGGATGGTCTCGATCTCTTGACCTCATGATCCACCCGTCTCGGCCTCCCAAAGTGCTGGGATCACAGGCGTGAACCACCGCACCCCGCAGAACGTTTTTTTAAAAGGCAGCACTTGGAGAAAAAAGGTGGCGGTCAAGTCCCGGTGTTGTCTCTGTTTACTCAGGAACCGCTTATTTTTGAGGAACACACATCCACTCGGATGGGCTCAGTCCCAGGGGCAGAACCTCACAGAAGATTAGTGCAGGATGTGTGACCTCTCAGAAGCCAGAGGGCCTCTGAGGCCACTCTCTTCATTTGCATATGTGTGCATGCCTGTGTGCGTGTGCGTGCCTGTGTGTGTGTGCATGTGTGTGTGTGATCTGTCCATCTTATTCTCTCTGGGTCTATATCACCTTCTGGGACTATTTTCTTCCGGCATATCCTTCCCTGGCTTCTGCTTCCCTAGGAGCAGAGGCCTCTCTATAATCCTGGCAGGGATGCAGTCTCTACCTCAATTCCAGTTTCCCCAGGGACAACTCATATTGGCTCAAAATTAGCCAAGCGGCTGGGGACAAAGTGGGGTGAAGGTCAGAGCATAACCCAGAGAGGGTTTTCAGGCGGGACCAGCATCACTTTAAGTGAGGGTATGGTGCAGGGGGGTGTCCTGGGCACAGCTTTAATCCCTCTGAGCCTGGAGATGTGCTGAGGATAAAATAACACAGAAGACGCAAATGAAGGTAGATGCGCTTCATGAATATTATCCATTTAGTTAACACCCCGGGATACTGCTGAATACAGGACTTCCTCTCCAACAAGCAAAGGCACGTCCTGAAAACATGTAGGTCCACTGAAGGGATTACCGAAACAAAAGGTGGGAGGCACAGAGCCATCAGAGGACTTACACGAATACATGTATGTGTCATTTGGCTCACTAAGATTTAGCCGAAGAGACAGCCACCTGTGCAGATCAATCCTGAGGAAGGTGCTGAGCACGGGGGTCCCTGCCCTTTAGAAACTCGGCATCTAGTAGGGATCATAAAGAGCCCAGGAGGCAATGGCAGCACAGTGGGGGCTTCTCCTCTGGACAGCCAGGCGAGGATATGGAGAGGGAAGCCCAGGAGCCAAGGAGAAGGAGGAGAGTTCCAGGCAGAGGAACAGCATATGCAAAATGCCAGAGGTCAGAGTGAGGCCAGTGGACTCCAGGTCCACACCCCTGGAGCACAGAGTGCAGGGAGCACATGGCAGAGAAGGGAGGTGGCGTGACAATGGCCATACTCGGAGGGCCTTTATTGGCAGGGCAACTGCAGGGAGTACAGGACCCCATGTGTAATCTAGCAAGGTGAGGTGCCTGGCCACAGAAAGGGGAAGGGTCTGGGTCACCAGCAGCTGGAGAGAAGCTGGTGGCTAATCCAGGAGAGACACTGGGACACCAGAACTGCAGGGTGACAGCAGGGACAGAGGGAGGCAGACTGGCTGGAAAGACCTGCCGCAGGGAGATGACAGACCTAACAGAACCGGGGTGACTTTCTTTCTCATAGATAAGATGATGAGGACCAGGCTGTTCTTTCCAACTTTCCCGCCTGGGCTTTGTGTTTTGCTGGGAGCTTCTCAGGATCTCACATACTTCAGCTTAAAAAGAGGCTAGCTCCGGTCAGGTGCAGTGACTCACTCCTGTAATCCCACCACTTTGGACTTTGGGAGGCCGAGGAGGGTGGATCACCTGAGGTCAGGAGTTTGAGACCAGCCTGACCAACATAGTGAAACCCCATCGCTACTGAAAATACAAAAAAAAAAAAATAGCCGGATGTGACAGTGCGGGCCTGTAGTCCCAGCTACTTGGGAGGCTGAGGCATGAGAATCACTTAAACCTCGGTGGCAGAGGTTGCAGAGAGCTGAGATCGTGCCACTGCACTCCAGCCTGCGCGACAGAGCGAGACTCTGTCTCAATAAAAAAATAATAATAAAAAGCAAGAGTCTAGCAAGGTTCTAGCAACGTGCTCCGTGCCTGGGGCAGCCTGCTCACCAAGGCCTTTCCTGAGCTTGGTTCTCCATCCAATGGCTCAACAACTTTGGGGTTTACTGACCTGGGCCCTCCTGGTCCACCCTGATCCTACAGAACTTCTCACACCTCACTCCCTTCCCCATGATGGGTCAGGAAAGGCCCTGTCCTCCCTGGAGCCCTCCCTCTGCGTGGCCCCTCTCTTTGGAAGTAGGCAGAACAACAGCCCTAGAGGAGATCAAGTCCCAGTTCCTGGAGCCTATAAATGTGTGACACTTGTCTTTGCTGATGTCATGAAGTTAAAGATCTTGAGATCAGAGACTATCCTGGATCATCCGGTGGGCCCTAGATGTAATCCCAAGTGTCCTTCTAAGAGGGTGATTTGACACAGAAGAGAAGGTGATGTGACTGCAGGGGTTGAGCTGCGAGGCGGGCGCTGGAGGGGAACGGAGAGTGTGATGCAGCCACAGGCCAAGGAGCACCAAGACAACCTGTCGCCACCCAGAGCCGGAGGAGGAGGCGAAGAAGGGTTTCTCCCCCAGGGTTTCCAGAAGGAAGGCAGCCCCACCCACACCTTGATTTCAGACTTCTGGCCCCCAAAACTGGGAGAGAATCAGTTTCTACCATTTCTGTCCACCCAGGCAGCGGTCACTGATCACAGCAGGCCCAGGGCACAAAGGCATCTCTCCCGTTGCCCAGTGTCCCCTCTTCCTCTGATAATCCCCCCCAGAACCAACTCCATTTTTCTAAGAGGAGAAATCATAAATACCATAAACCATTCTCAAAAGGGGTGATAGCAAGCCCCCGACAGAGGGTGAACACTGGTGGCTGGAGGGGGCTTGTTTTACTTTTTTATGCACAAAGCACAGCAATGCAGTGATAACTAAAAAGATTTACAGCCTATGTGGGCATTCAAACTTCACAGAGGGTGCAAGAAAAAAGGAAAAAATGGCTGAAAAAGTACCAACTTCAATGAATTAGCACCACACAGGGGTCACGGGAACTTCCTTCCTTTACTCATAAAATATCTGCTGAGTACCCAACTGTGCTACGTGGTGGGGAGATGATGACCATGGGACTGGTCTCTGCCCTTCCGGAACATTCATTCCGGTGGGAGACGAAGACAGAGAGTTATTGGTTCGAATCCCTTTCAGGAGGCAGAAGGGCTGATGGAAAACAAGTTTGGTGTCTGATGGTCCCCAGTTTCAATTCTACCTCATGAGCTGATTGGTTCATGATATTTTAAACACGCAGAGCATTCAAGGACCATGTCACACCAATAGAGCATCTGGCCCCTATATGTACAGAGTGGATACTCAATACATGTAGTCCTCTCTCCCCTCCCCCTGAGTTCTATCTATTCATGAACTAGACAGATATCTGACTCCACACACTGTACAAACATGGAGGCTGACACACTTATACACACGATGCCTCCCAGAACTACGTGGGAAGGATGCCAGCAGGCCACATGTTGAGAGCGAAATACTGCAAAACTACAGATAACATAAGTGTTACGGTAAACTGAGAAAACTACTTAATATTCTCTGTCTGAAATGTATCTCCTAAACTTGCAATTTAGTTACTACAGACTAAACTGCACGTCATCCACCCCACACACACCTTCCCAAATTCATATGCAGGAGCTCTAACCCCCAGTGGGATGGCATTTGGATCGGGACCTTTTGGGGATGGTTACGGTTAGGTGAGGTCACGAGGGTGGGGCCCCAACATAGGATTTGTGCCCTTTTAAGAAGTGGTACCAGGGAGCTGGCTCAGTCTTTCTTTGCCACATGAGGACACAGTGAGAAGGAAGCCAGCCTCCATGAGAAACCGAATCAGCCACAGCCTTGCTCGGACTTCCAGCCTCCAGAACTGTGAGTGATAAATGTCTGTTGCGTAAGACCTCCCAGCCTGCAGCACGTTGTTATAGCAGCCTGTCTTGGTCTGTTTTGTGTTGTTATAAAAGAATACTGGAGGCCAGGTGTGGTCATTTATGTCTGTAATCCCAGCACTTTGGGAGGCTGAGGCGGGTGGATCATGAGGTCAGGAGTTCGAGACCAGCCTGGGTAACATGGTGAAACCCCGTCTCTAATAAAAATACAAAAAAATTAGCCAGGCATGGTGGTGTATGCCTGTAGTCCCAGCTACTTGGGGAGCTGAGGCAGGAGAATCGCTTGAACCTAGGAGGCGGAGGTTGCAGTGAGCCGAAATTGTGCTACTGCACTTCAGCCTGGGCAACAGAGTGAGACTCCCTCTCAAAAAAATAAAAAAACAAAAAACAAAAAACTGGAGACTGGGTAATTCCAAAAGAAAAGAGGTTTATTTAGCTCATGGTTCTGAGGTGTGTGCAGTTCAAGGGCATCACCTTGGCTTCTGGTGGGGTTTCTGTGCTGCAACACTATATGGTAGAGAAGGTCAAAGGGGAATTAGACACATGCAAAGAGGAACCAAATCTGAGGGATGTCCTGGCTTTATAACAAGCCATTCTTATGGGAACAAACCCATTCCTGTGAGGACTAATCCCACCTAGAGAGTGAAATCTCACGCACTACTGGGAGAATGAGAGCAAGCCATTCATGAGGGATCTGCCCCAGAACCCAAACACCTCCCACTCCATCTCCCAACACCCCCACATCGAGGAACAAAATTTCAACATGAGATTTGGCTGGGACAAGCAAGCCATATCCAAACCACAGCACAGCCCTAAGCAGACTAGCACAGCATCGTTTCCACTTCACTTCTAGCTGCTGAACCTGAGGATTTACATTCAGGGACAGACACTTCTTCAGGATAGAAACAACGGATTATAAAGATCTCACCAAGTATCAGTTGCACCCTGCCCTCACCTTTTGCATTTCACAAGCCTTTCTCCTGTAACTCTGCACCAAGCTGTCCCGGGTTAACACTGCCACATAGTGGTCAGCTCGAGAAATTACATGGAGCTGTAAGACCAGACAGGCCCCTTGCCTGTTCACTTACATTTGTTACTGAGGGTTCTGGGTCTGGTGCTGGATGCCAGGAGAATATAGATAGGTGGGAAAGTGCATCCCTCTCAAAGCACTTTAAGGTTTAGCTTGGGAGACTTATGCATGAACCAGTTAGTGTAATACAATACATAAAAGGTACCCATGAAGTACAGTGGGAATCAAAAGAAAAGCTTCCTGCAGAAGGAGCACTTTGGCTCTGAGCGGGGAAGGAGTTCACCTGGCAAAGGTGGTGGTGGTGAAGCAAGCAGTCCCACCTGGCCTCTAGCCAGGTGGCCTCTAGCCAGGTGGCCTCTAGCCAGACATCACATCATTGACAAGATGGCCCTCAGTCACCAACATCTTCAAAGGGGTCTGTCTGTGTCTGGGGGAGATTATGTCCCCTGCTGGAGGCAGCCCAGCAGCAGAAAGAGAGGCTGAGGCGCTTCTTAGATAAACTCAACAAGGACAGCGTGGCCGTGCTGGGGAGGGCACCTACGCAGCCCATGCACCTGAAACTGGCAAGGACTACAACCCACTCTGGTGTCCTTAGGTGAAAACTCCATTGGATGGCAAGGCTTGAAGCACCTGGAAACTGGGGCTCTGGCCAGGCCGCAAAGCAGGCCAAACCCAGGAGGAAACAGGAGCTGTTCTCATGCAGGGAGAGATGGAGTGGGTCCAGATTTAGGGCACAGCAGACCCTCGTGGGATGAGCAGGTGGCAATACCCCTGGGTGGCAGGGACGGGGCTGAGGAGGCAGGACAGGAGTCCGGGCTGGAAGGACAGCAAGTTGTGGCTTGCTGACCCCGAAATGCAGTCTTATCTGCAATACCCAGTACCAGATCAGGAGAAGGAGAAGAGGTAACATTAAAGCTTTTCTCTAAACAAATGAAATCTAACTTTTTTCTTTCCCTGAGATGGAGTCTTGCTCTGTCACCCAGGCTAGAGTGCAATGGCGCGATCTCAGCTCACTGCAACCTCCACCACCTGGGTTCAAGTGATTCTGCTGCCTCAGCCTCCCAAGTAGCTGGGATTACAGGCATGCACCACCATACCTGGCTAAATTTTGGGATTTTTTAGTAGAGACAGGGTTTCGCCACGTTGGCCAGGCTGGTCTCTAACTCCTGACCTTGTGATCTGCCAGCCTCGGCTTCCCAAAGTATTGGGATTACAGGCATGAGCCACAGTGCCTGGCTGAAATCTAACTTTTAAAGCAACAATGTTCTGCCTGGACAATTGTTTTTAAAACGTCCAGTTGTTCTACGCCGGGTACGAGCTGCTCCCCTCCCACCCAACCCCTTCCTTACCACAGGGCCAACCCCACCCCACCCCCCGCAATGCTTTTTCAGGTATTTCCTGCCTATTTGTAAAGAGCACACATTTGATCATCCATCTTGATCTCCTTCTGTTTAAATATTACTTACTGACTTCCTGCCAAGGAGGATGAGAGTTTCACTCATTTATCACATAGCTCAAGACAGCCATGGCCCCACGTTGGCTAAATCGTGGTTCCTGTGTTTATGCTATTGTGGCTAGCTACAACTCGTCCACAGCAAGGGAGGCAGTCAACTGCAATTCTATTTCCCTTGAGTACATAACCACCACATTTTCAAATCGACCTATTTACATGCAATGCATTTATCACCAAGTTCTGACAGAGGCATAAATTGCAGAGCGCAGGTCTCTTCCTGTGAGTTGCAAACACATTCGGCAATGGCAATCTCTGTTGCCTGGGTTTCCAGGCCACCTCCTCCAAGAGCCATCTGCCCTCCTGTGCCCACCTAGGCCAACGCTCCACACTCATCTCAGGCCAGGCCTGGGCTCTGCCCACCGCCAGGGCCCCCCGTCCAGGTCTTCCTGTCCCCTGGCTCACTCCCTCTCTGGGTGAAGCTCCTCTCCAGCAGCTTCCTGAGAAGGCAGCACAGGAGAGGGCGGTTCGAGAGCACGTGCATCTGAGACGCCTCTGGGACCCTCTCCTTGATTTGCGAGAACACTGGTTTGAAAGGCTTTTCCCACTGCGCTTCCCACACGGCTGCTGAGATGTCAGACCCCAGATACTCTACTCACAACTTCACTTTTCTCTCTTGAAACTGTTAGGACTGCATTTCTGTTTGTATTCCCTGAGCTCTGAGCTCTTAGGGACCCCATCCTGGCTGGGGGTATCTTCTCACACCAGGTGCCTTTCAACAGGGAATCTCACATCCATCTGCTCGGCGGCTTTGTCCTGGATGATCTCTTCGTTCATTTTTCCCTCACTATTTGGATGCGGAACCTGCATGTGACTCCTGGAGTACACCTGCTGGAGTTCCAGGGCTGTCTTCCGCCTCCTTGCCTTCATCTTCAGCATGGCCGCTATCCTGTTTTTGGTGATCATCACTGATCTTCCAGAGTCTCTCCGATGCTCCTTGCTTCACAGATGCTATTATCTTCTCTTATTGCATTGAGGATACTGTCAGGCCTCCAAGTCCAAGCCTGGCCATTACAGCCTTGGTGACCCCCACACACACCTCTGGATGGTCCCCAGGAGCCGGAAAGTTCTGAAGTGACCACAAGTAACCAGGTGGCCACAGGAAGAAGTGAAACAACTTGTTCCTGCCTCAACGAATTGCTCTCCCCCTGCAACCAGCAACCTGCAACCACTATTACTGCTCAGTCTTGTGGAATTGCTCCCCCCAGATGCTGGTTTCTCAAGACCTCCACCCTTGTCTCTATGTAATTTACCTCACCTTCACCTCTGCTTGCAACTGATAACCCCCACCCTTATGCTCATGCCTGTTTGTAATAGATGACCCCTGCCCTTGTGACCATGCACCCCGTGACGCCCTTCCCCTCTCTAAAATAGACAACCACCTTTAACTGACCACTTGCCCAACCTATAAAACTAACTCCTAACCCACTGCCCTCCGCTGACTCTCTTTTCGGACTCAGCCCACCAGCACCTGGGTGAATAAACAGCCATGTTGCTCGCACAAAGCCTGCCTGGTGGTCTCTTTACACGAGTGACGCGCCTAACAGATATCAGGCACAGTATCTCCTTTGGAAATTCTCTCTGTTCCCCAAACTGTCTTGGTTTCTGCCTGGAGTATTTAGTTCTGCTGGTTTCGTGTCTGCCTTTGAGATGACAGCTTTCCTTTAATGGCAGGTGATCCTCAGCCTCCCGACTCCATCTTCTACTCTAGGCACTTGAACCGGGAATGGACATTGTATGCGGGTGGCTCTTGTCAACAGGAGGACATCCCTCGGGGCGCTTCGCCGGGGAGATGAACCATAAGATCCTTGGAGGAAGTGTTCTAGTCAGAGTCCACAGCAGTGCAAAGGCCCTGGGGCCAGGGGGTGCTTCCTGTGCTCAATTAACAGCAAAAGCGGAGGCCTGAGTGGCTGGAGCAGAGGGAGGAGGTGAAGAGAGCAGGCTGCTGAGATCAGAGAGCCCCCCACGCCAGGCCTAATTGCAGTTCTTCCAAGGCCCTGTTTACAGCCAGGCCGACAGCCTCACTCGGAAGGGCCAGGCCTCCAACACCCTGGGCTCCAATGGCTTCCAGCCTTTCCTGCTGCCGTCAGGGATGGTTTCCTCCAGGCTGCCAAGTCACCACAACCACATCTTCATTTTCACACAGGGGAACCCAGGGCTGCGTGCCTGCCAGGCCTTTAGCACCACTAAGCTGTGGAGCGCCTCCACCAGCAGGTACCTTCCGGCCACAGACTCGCCTGAGTGCATCAGGGCACGTGGACGGGGCTGGCCTCAGGTGGCTTTGCTTAGAGAGACTACAGAATCACTTTAGACTCCTGAGACACTGGTTAGCAAGCTGCAGGTGCCTGGGGCTGCAGCACCCCTGAGTGGGAAGTTATCGGGGAAGCGCTGGGAGACTCACCCTTCCTCCCTCCCACAAGGAGCCCACATAGCTGCTCTCCTACTTCTTCCATCTTCAGCTCTTGAGGGGAGTGAAGGTGACCTCAAGTCATCTCCTGCACAGCCTCCCTCTCCACCAGCCAGCCTTCCCCAGGCTTGCTCAATTCACCAGCTGACTTGGAAAACCTCCCTGTGCTGACCCCAATCTGGTACAAATCGTGTATCAGATTTGTAGACCGCTCCAACATACACACACTCATGCTGTTCAAAGGTTAGAGGGCAGCCCTGCAGCACCCAGATGTCAGGGGACAAGGCCAGCATTCTGGACTAAGGACCCATCAATTTCCAGAACACCGGGCAGCAGGTCTGGCTGCTGAGTGTCTGGAACACGGCAAACGTGGCTGAGGAACTGAAATCTACTTTTTTTTTTTGAGATGAAGTCTCGCTCTGTCACCCAGGCTGAAGTGCGCTGGCCCAATCTTGGCTCACTGCAGCCTCCGCTTCCAGAGTTCAAGCAATTCTACTGTCTCAGCCTTCCAAGTAGCTGGAATTACAGGCACCCACCACCACCATGCCTGGCTAATTTTTGTATTGTTAGTAGAGATGGGATTTCACCACGTTGGCTAGGCTGGTCTTGACCTCTTGACGTCAGGTGATCCGCCTACGTCGGCCTCTCAAAATGCTGGGATTACAGGCATGGGCCACTGTGCCTGGCCTGAACTCTACATTTTAAAAATTATAGTTACGTGTAAATAGCCACATGCCTTCTGTGGTTACCGGACTGGACAGGGAGCTCTAGAATATTCTGCTGAATCCAGATGCCTCACTCAGCATCTTCATGATGCTTCATGAGGTTGGCATCTGGGTGGGTGATGGATGCACGGACTGAATTCCATTTTAGAGTTCTCTTCTGCACTACTGGCACTGCACATCTTCCTGAGAGTAAAATCCAAAGTCCTCGCCCAGCAACGTGGCCCTCTGTGGTCTCATTTCCCACCGCTGGTGTGGGCCCCATCCCACCTCTACCTCTGCAGCTGGCCAGCTTCCCACACACCCCAGGCAGGTGCTGACCCCAGGGCCTTGGCACATGCCAACCCCACTCTCTGAGATGCCTTTCCCTCAGACATCCCGAGGGCCCACTCCTTCCTTCCTCTTTGCTTGGTCTCTGCCCCATACGTCGCAGAGGCGGCCCTCGGCTCCCAGTGTGAAGGAGCCTGGCTTGCGCGTGGCCAGCCCCGTGTCACTCCACCCCCACGGTTCTTTGTTTTTCTTCCTGTCCCTTACCAACCCCCGCATGTTGCACGTTCCTCTGCGTACTTGTTCATGATCTAACGTGCACTCCCAGAGAGCAGAGTGCACTGTGGCTCACTGAGGTGTCCCCGCACCTAGAAGACAACGTGGCTCTCATGTGAAACTGTGTATGTCCTGGTGGACGTAACGAGTTTGATCCCTGATGACTCTTCATCATAGATATGCACAGAACATCAGCCACATTGTGGGTTACCCAGGTTTCTACGCCCTAATCTAGAAATACAACTTCCACTTCCCTGTTTCTATGGGAACACAGAGTCTGAATCCCAAATAAGACTCAGAAGAACTTTTAAAAGAAGCTACTTCTAAATGACTGACTCCGCCAACTGCATGCCCTCAGCAGGGCCACAGCGCTGCAATGTGGAGGAGGTGAGCCGGGGTGGGCTACAGGGAGTGGTGGGGACTGTGGCAGGCTGGAGAGCACGGCCTTCCCAGAGGGACCACACTCCTGACCCCCGCCAGACATCCACACACGCAGAAGCTGCCTGGGTGGGGCCATGTTTCCTAATTGTTCAAGAGAAGTTGGAAAGCTGAATTTTTAAATGAAATTCCTGGAGGTTTAAACACCAGTAACTCATTTAATTTTTTTTAAGTTAAAAATAATTTAAAATTTTAATACCTGGGGCTGGGTGCAGTGGCTCACGCCTGTAATCCCAGCACTTTGGGAAGCTGAGGCAGGCAGATCACCTGAGGTCGGGAGTTCGAGACCAGCCTGGCCAACATGGAGAAACCCCACAATACAAAATCAGCTGGGCGAGGTGGCACATACCTGCAATCCCAGCTACTACTGGGGAGGCTGAGCCAGGAGAGTCGCCTGAACTTGGGAGGCGGAGATTGCAGTGAGCCGAGATCTCACCACTGCACTCCAGCCTGGGCCAACGAGAACAAAACTCCGTCTCTCAAAAAACAAACAAACAAACAAACAAAAAAAACATCTAGGCAGGTTACAGTCAAGCTCTCTTGGGTCAGATCCACCCTCCAGACAGCCGGCAGTGACCTTTCCACTACGGCTCATCCTATCTACCAGATGAGAGCTGGGCCCGCCCCGGACTCACTACCTGCCCTGCAGGAGGCTGACGGATCACAAGACGCACGGCAGGTACCAGCCAGTGCCCAGCTCCCTGTCAACCAGCTGCTTCTAAATACACCATATAAACACGCCAAAAGAAGAAGGGAAAAGAAATAAAAATATTGATCTGCTTGGTCACTCACATGTGGGATAGAAAAGGCTAAAATCAAAGCTGATTCTCCCTCCTTCAGTCTGCAAGCGCTTTAGCACCACCCCTCCCGGCTCCGCCCACAGAACACAGGCAGCAGGGGTGAAAGTGGGGGAAGAACCCGTGCACACAGCAATGTCCCCAGGCCTGGCGCTCTGCCTGGCAAGCAGCTCCTCCGGGGAGCATCATCTTGGCAAACTCTCCCCAGACCCCGGGCTGCACGAGCTCAGAGACTCCGCCTGGTGTGTGGGGAGACATCTTCACTCTTGGGCTCCACTGCTCACCCTCCCTCCACACCAAGAGAAGGAAATGTGAGACAGACCAGAATCCCAGAGTTGGCACCAGCCAGGTTTTCTGGCTCTGCCAGCTGCCTAGCCACCGGGAGCTCACAGGGTGACCCAGGCTCCAGACCAGGGCACCAAGCCTCATGGTTGGAGTGTTTGCAGGGAACATGGAGAGCTGGCTGGACACGGCCACCTACTCCTGCCATGGACGGAAGTCCCTGTCCCGCACCTACGCTGTCACTGCCCTGGCCCATGCTGCAGGCCTCCTTGGGTCCCCACGGCCTGCACCAGCGTCTCTGGGCTTCCAAGTTTGGCCTGTTTCTATGGTGTGGTTGACGCTGATGACAGCATCCCCAGACGTGAGGCACTGTCTGACCCCTCCACCTGCGTCTTAGTGAGTTCGGACCTCTGTGCCAAAACACCTGACGCTGGGCGGATTATAAATGGCAGAAATCCACAGCTCTGGTGGCTGGAGTCCAAGGTCAAGACGCTGGCAGGTGCGGTCCCTGGGGAGGGCTGCTCCCCGCTGCACAGATGGGGGCTCTTGCTGTGTCCTCATGGGCAGAAAGTCAAGGCAGTTGCTTTCAGTCTTTTTTGAGATGGAGTTTCACTCTTGTTGCCCAGACTGGAAGGCAATGGTGCCAATCTCAGCGCAACCTCTGCCACCGGGGTTCAAGTGATTCTCCTGCCTCAGCCCCCCAAGTAGCTGGGATTATAGGTGTGCACCACCATGCCCAGCTAATTTTTGTATTTTTAGTAGATAAGGGTTTCACTATGTTGACCAGGCTGGTCTCGAACTCCCGACCTCAGGTGATCCACCTGCCTCGGCCTCCCAAAGTGCTGGGATTACAGGTGTGAGCCACTGTGCCCTTCCTGCCTTCAGCCTTCTGTACTACGAGGGCACAAATCCCATCAAGGGGGCTCCACCCTCATGATGTAATCACCTCCAAAAGGCCCCACCTCTTTGTGCTGCCACACCAGAGATTCAATTTCAACAGAACTTTTTTTTTTTTTTTCTCTCAGACAGGGTCTCGCTCTGTCACTGGGCTAGAGTGCATGGTGTGATCTCTGCTCGCTGCAACCTCTGCCTCCCAGGTTCAAGTGATTCTCATGCCTCAGCCTCCCAAGTAGCTGGGATTACAAGTGCATGCCACCTTGCCCAGCTAATGTGTGTGTGTGTGTGTGTGTGTGTGTGTGTGTGTGTGTTTAGTAGAGACAAGGTTTTGCCATGTTGGCCAGGCTGGTCTTGAACTCCTGGCCTCAAGTGACCTGACTGCCTAGGCCTCCCAAAGTGCTGGAATTATAGGCACAAGCCACCTCGCCCGGCCAACACATGAATCTGAGAGTACATTAAGACCACAGCACCTACGTGATGCCACCCAGACCTCTGGACGCTCCCTTCACTACAGTAATTAGCCCCATTTCCAAGAAGCAGAGAAGAGCTGCATTCATTTTCCCTGGCTGCTGCACTGCGCCGCCATGAAGCAGTGGTTGAAACAAAGGAAGTTTATCCTCTCACAGTTCTGGAGGCCAGCAGTCTGCATTCCAGGGGTTGGCAGGGCTGCCCGCCCCGAAGCCTCTTCCAGCTTCAAGAGCACTCCTTGGCTTGCGGCCACACCCCTCCAATCTCAGCCTCCATCTTCACATGGCGTTCTATCCCGTGTGCATCTGTCTCTACACTCTTTTCTTTCAAGATTAGGGCCTCTCCAATCCAGTGTGACCTCATCTTAACTCAGTGACATCTGCAAAGGCCCTAGTTCCAAACAACGTCACCTCCACAGGTCCTAGATAGACATGAATTTACGGGGCAAACGCTTCGACTCAGTACAGGAGCATTCGGAAACTTTTGAGTAAATCCTAAGTGGCCTGACCAAGGGCACCAGCTGAGAAGAAACCCAGGCTGGATTTGAACCCAGGCTCTGCGGACGGGAATGCCAGGCCCCTGCTGCACCCTCTGGCCAGATCTGTGGCTGAGATCATGCTGGTTTCCTCTGGGCCGAGGCCTTGTGCCTCAGTAAATGCAGACCCGAAATAACCCATCTTCTTGGGTGACTGAGAACCAGGAAGAGAATTCTGGAAACGCGTTCCATCTTGTTCATAGAAATGGTGTTGGACACAACACAAAACCCGTCCAAGGATGCATGGTGGAAACCGCGGTCCTTTGCCAACTCTCGGCTGCATGGGCTCCCTCCGCTTTTAAAGTGGATAGACGCAAGCTGTCTAGCTACTTGGCTGTCTTGTTCAAATAAATGGGATTTTATCAAATCACCAAGCAAGTGCAAAATGCTGTCTCTGGGTGGCTATGGAGCTACCACCCGTCTCAATGCAGAGACTGTTCTCATGTTGGCGCCCACGCCGTGGCTTTTCTATGTGGCTTTCGTTGGTGGCAAACAGCAGAGACGCGCCCAAGCTGCTGACAATTTTCATGGAAAGGTGAGGCTGCTTCAGGGTGGCACTTGGGGGGACGTGGATGGCAGGGCGACCCTGGCTTCGTGTGGGCCGGGGGGCCTGAGCAGCAGGAGTGCGGGAGCTCACCACTGACACCCACCAGTGGTCTCTAGGAGTTGCTTTCTGTGGCTGCAGGAACAAATGATTACAAACGAGGTGGCTTCAAGCAACAACCTTCCCTGAGGTCCTAGAAGCCAGAGTCCAAAACAGCATCACTTCAGCCTGAGGCGTCATCAGATCCACGCTCCCCGGGAAGGCTCTGGGGGAGGGTCCTTCCCAGCCTCCTGACTCTGGGCTGCACCATCTGATCTCTGCCCCTAACCCCTGTCCCACCCCCACTGTCTGCACCTTCACGCAGCCCCGTTCCCTGTGTGTGTCCTCTTAGGAGGACCTTGGTGATGACAATGGCTCACCCAGCTTGGACACTGGAGCCTTCCAAACCTCACATTGAAATGTAATCCCCAGTGTGGTCATGTCGGGAGTGGGGGTGAGTGGGAGGTGTCTGGGTCATGGGGGTGGATCCCTCACGAACAGATCAATGCCCTTCCCCCAAGGTGGGTGCACTAAATCAGGGCTCTCCAGAGGAACAAATCTAACAGGATCTATTTACACAGGAAAGGGAGTTTTGTTAGGGAGAACTGGCTCACACGATCACAAGGCGAAGTCCCACAACAGGCCGTCTAAAGCTGGGGAACAGGGGAGCAGGTAGTGGTCCAGTTCAAGTCTGAAAGTCTCAAAACCAGGGAAGCCGTCAGTGCAGCCTTCAATCTGCAGCCAAAGGACTGAGAGTCCTCGGCAAGACACTGGTGTAGGTCCCAGAGTCCAGAGGCCAAACGACTTTCAGTCTGATGTCCAAGGTCAGCCGTGGATGGAAGCATCCAGCAGGGGAGGAAGAAGGAAGCCGGGAGACCCAGGAGATCCAGCAGGCAAGGCCACCCCTCCTGCCGCCACCTGCTTTGTTCCCGCCATGCCAGCAGCCAACTGGACAGTGCCCGCCCACACTGAGGGTGGATCTTCCTCTCCCAGCCCACTGACTCAATCGTTCATCTCCCATGCCAACACCCTCACAGACACACCCAGAAACAATGCCCCACCAGCCCTCTCAGCACCCCTCCATCCAATCAAGTAGATGTGAAATACGAACCGTTCTGGCTCTGAGTTCCCACTGTGAGCTGGTTGTTAGGAAGCGCCTGGCCCCTCCCCGCCCCGCTTCCTCTCCCCATGTAATCTCGGTACACACAAGCAGACTAAGACCCCCCGACGATCCAGAATAACGCCTCCATGTCTGGACCCTTCACTTTATCTGTCACACAAGGTCCCATTCATGAGTTACAGGGATCAGGACCTGACATTTTTCGGGACCCTTGTTTAGCCCAGCACACCCATGCTACACTCCTCCCCCTGCCCTGCCAGGTGGTGTCTGACAGAAGCCTGGCTACGAGCCCCCCTTGGGTACCACCTCATTTCCCGAAGACACACCACGTTCTTTCCAGACTAACAGCCTTTGCTGTGCCCCATGTTACTGTAACTTACAATCATATATATACGTATCATATATATACAATCATATATATATATGTTTATATATGTATACACACATATATATATACGTATATATACGTGTGTATATATATATATGTATATATACGTGTATATATACATATATATAAAAAATTTGGGCTGGGCGTGGTGGATCACACCTGTAATCCCAGCACTTTGGGAGGCCGAGGCAGGCAGCTCACGAGGTCAAGAGTTCAAGAACAGCCTGGCCAATATGGTGAAACTCTGTCTCTACAAAAAATTAAAATAAATAAAAAAAATATAGCTAGGCATGGTGGCAGGCACCTGTAATCCTAACTACTCAGGAGGCCAAGGCAGGAGAATTGCTTTGAACTCAGGATGGAGAGGTTGCAGTGAGCTGAAATTGTTTCTGGCACAGAGCTCCAAGAATCCTTGGCATTTCCCAAGTGATCAAACCCCGCGGTGCTGCTCCTGCTTCTCCCCTCCCTGTCGGCACACCCGCCAACACACAGAATGGGCACTTGGTTTAGGAACAGAGTCAGGCCGCTTGGGGCCAGGAGAGCTGATGGGCCAGTGGAGAGTAGGCTTTGGGTCAAAGGCCCATCATAGTCCAACCGCTCATGGGTGGGGTGCAGCGGAGTCTACACGGTGGTGGTAGAGAGGGAGGACCCCCCAACTGACCCCAGTCAATGAGGGGTCCACAGGCCACGATGCTGCTGGCGGTGATGAGGCTCGGCCAGCTCCCACCTGTGGACAGGCATGCGCACCTCCAGAAGCACCTTGTGTGTGTGTGTGTGTGTGTGCACGTGCACGCACACACACATGTCTAATAGACAGTCTTACATGAACTTTACAATTTACCAACATCAGCTCATAGAAGTTGCAATCACAGCAGGGGTGTCCTGGGACCCTGCCCATGGCGTTCATCAGGGAAGAGGAAGGTCCTGTGAGGAAACGCCATGACCTTATTCCCACATCCACGTGGATTTCCACAAAATAAGGAAGGCACAACCAAACGGTCTTGTTTGGGGCTCATTTAACAAGGAGAGAAATTCAGAAAGCCAGCTGGAGGGAATGGAAAAGAGAAGGGTTCGTTGAGTAGATTACGTTGGTTTCTGAGAAGTGTTTAACGCCAAAACCGTGTTACCCATGGGGTCAGGTGGCCTTCATCAGTGGCCGTCCCTCCCCCATGCAGTTGCCTCCAACAGCACCATCAGAGGAACTGCAGAGTGCACAGCCACTGGCAAAGTGCTCTGGCAGCCACTGCTACACGTGGCATGAGAAAATTTACTCATCCTGCTCTGGCTAAACTGCTAACTGTGGAAACTCAATTTGGAGCTCTGTGCCAGAGGAAATCAGACGAAGGGCCTGGAGGGCAAGCCAGGCTCTGACATTTCGGGAGATCCACGCTCACGTTCATGGGCTAGGTCCTCCCCAGGTGAATGCACTGGGGACAGGTCACGTCCAAAAATGCTTTGCCTGGAATCCTCGAGTGAAGAGAGCAAGATGACACAGAACCACTGCCAGCGGCATTCCTGGGCCTCTGCCATCACCGGCTTGGCCTGTGGCGATGCTGGGATCCATCACCTAATTGCCAGAGAAGTGGAAATCCAGCTCCTCATTCCTGGTTTTGGCTTTTGTCCTCCTCCTCCTGTGTGCAGTGTTAAGGGTTAAGGAAGAACACAGGGTCTGGCATCCAGCAGCCTGTGCCCCATTCACCGTCCCTTTAGGAGCTGTGTGACCTGGGCTGTTCACCTACAGGAGACCACAGGAGATCCTGCTTCATGGGACCACATGGCAAGGGCTCAGCACAGGACTGGACAGGGTGCTACCAGGCACCAAAAGGTACCGAAGCCACCAGGCACCCTGTCGTTCATCAGAAAGACATCCATGTCAAGGCCTTCTTTGTCTTTTCCCTCCCATTTCGTCCTCGTCCTTCTCTGCCCACATTAAAATTGGGCCATTTTAAGATTGAGCTGTTCTGAACATTTCTCATTGCCACTGCCTTTTTTCCTGATTTTCTCCACACTTTCTTTGCTTCTGGACGTCTGGTTGGCAAGTGCTAGATATGGCCTGGAGACCAACAGAAAGGCAGCACGTGGGGAGAAGGCTGCCCTCTCCAAAATTACAATGCCAGGTGCCCAAGTCCCTGCATCCAAAAAACAGTATGAGCCCCTTTCAGAATGCAGCTGCGGGGAGTCAGGAACAACTCCTCCAATCAGTCCTCCCATGCATCGGCCAGGGCTCTCCAGAGACACAGACCCAGGGGATGTGTGTGTGTGTGCGCATGTATGTGTGTGAATATACACACACACGCAAATAGATACATATTTACACATATATTTGTAACATGTATACATATATACATTGTGTATGTGTATACTTTACATGTGTGTGTATGTGTATGTATGTCTGTAAAGAGATTTAGTTTAAGGAATTCGTTTAAATGATTGTGGAAGCTGACAAGCTCAAAATCCACAGGACAGGGCAGCAGGCTGGAAACTCAGGCAGGAGTTGATGCTGCAGTATTAGGGCAGAATTCCTTCTTCTCTGAGAAACTTCAGGTTTTGCTCTTAAGGCCTCCAAAAACTTGGATAAGGCCCACCCACACAGTGGAGGCTATATCTTTACTTAAAGTCAAGTGATTGTTGACGTTAATCATATCCACAGAACACCTTCACGGCAACCCCTACATCAGCATCTGAGTAGTTAACTGGGTACTAGAGCATAGCCAAGCTGACATATCAAACTACCCATCACACAGAGCCCATTCCTGCCTCTCTCCCTTGCTGTACCCCCTCCTTGGTTTGGGCCTTCTACTGTTTAGACTTCTATCCTTTCTGTTTCTCTTTGTCTTCAGAATCAGGAAGCTTGCTATCTTGGACTGAGCAATCCAGAAAGCAAAGGGTCCCTGATGATCTTCATTTCACAGCTGGTTGCAAGAGAAGTGCCTATCAGAAAGAAGGCTCTTCCTCACAGTAAATCCCAGAGCCCGGGATTGGAAGTCAGAAGGCCTGGGGACTGCTGACTTACCACTAATTTTGGAATTCTCACCATCTGTCTCTCTAGATTTCCATTTATCCCATAAATCAGAGATTTAAAAAGCCTACCTCATTGGGTTGAACATTAAACAAGAACATGTAGAAAAGCATTTGTGAACTTTAAAACTCTGTGCAAATGGAAAATTCATCACTATCATCATCACTATCATTTTCAGTATCTTAATCACCATAATCATGGCCATCATCAAAATCATCACTATTATCACCATCACCACCACCATCACTAAAAACACTACCATCATCACGACCACCATCATCACATCAACATTACCATCATCATGACCAACACCATCAACATCAACATTAACACCATCATGACCACCATCACCATCAACATCATCATCATAACCACCATCATTACCATCATCATGACCACTACCATCACTATCAACATTACCATCATAACCACCATAACCATCAACATTACCATCATCATGACTAACACTATCACCATCAATTTACCATCATCATGACCACCAGTCACTATCAACATTACCATCATCATGACCACCATCATCACCATCAACATTACCACCACCATGACCACCATCACCATCAACATTATCATCATCATGACCACCATTATCACCATTACCATCATCATGACCACCACCATCACTATCAACATTACCATCATCATGACCACCATTATCACCATTACCATCATCATGACCACCACCATCACCATCAAAATTACCATCATAACCACCATCACCATTAACAGTACCGTCATCATAACCACCATCACCATCAACATTACATCACGACCACCACCATCACTATCAACATTACCACCATCATGACCACCATCACCATCAGCATTACCACCATCATGACCACCATTATCACCATCAACATTATCACCATCATGACCAGCATCATGACCACCACCATCACCATCAACATTACCACCATCATGACCACCATTATCACCATCAACATTACCACCATCATGACCACCATCACCATCAACATTACCATCATGATCACCATCACCACCATCAACATCACCAACACCATGACCACCATCAGCATTACCATCATCATGACCAACACCATCACCATCACCATTACCATCATCATTACGATTACTGGGTATATATCCAAAGTATTATAAATCACTCTATTAAAAAGACATGTGCACATGTATGTTCACTGCAGTGCTGTTTACAGTAGCAAAGACCTGGAACCAACCCAAATGCCCATCAATGATAGACTGGACAAAGAAAATGTGGCACATATACACCATGGAATACTATGCAATCATAAAAAATGATGAGTTCATGTCCTTTGTAGGGACATGGATGAATCTGGAAACCATCATTCTGAGCAAACTAACACAAAAACAGAAAACCAGACAACGCATGTTCTCACTCATAGGCAAGTGTTGAACAATGAGAACACATGGGCACAGGGAGGGGAATATCACACATTGGGGTATGTTGAGGGATGGGGGGCTAGGGGAGGGACAGTGGGGGATGGGGAGGTTGGGGAGGGATAACACCAGAAGAAATGTCTGATGTAGGTGACAGGGGGATGGAGACAGCAAACCACCATGGCATGTGTGTACCTATGCAACAATCCTGAAAGATCTGCACATGTACCCCAGAACTTAAGGTACAATTAAAAAAAAAAAAGAACTCTAGTTCAAAGTGTCTGAAAAGCCAGAAACAAAAAATAAAAACTTGCCTTTCTGAGCACTTTTTATATCATCAGCACTTTCCAGATGAACATATTTGATCCCTTTTAAATGGTGCAGCCAGCCATCATTTCTCCCACAAACTCAGTATTAAATGATTCATTTATCATAATTGGGAGAACAATTGTGAATGAAAAATAAAAGCTGGGGATATTTTATGGGCAAAGATCCACAGAGTAAATCCAGTCTCTGTATTAGTAAAACACAAGGCAGGAAGGTGAGGAGGAGGAAGCTGGCTCCTGACCGGCATTGCCAGGGCCCATGGGGACAAGTAAATTGGCGGAGACCTCATTCCACCAGTTACCTGAGCAATGTCTATGGTGTTCGGAGTCTCATCAGTTCCGTGGCAGTGTGCATCACTTTCTTTGGGAATCATTTGTGGCACTGATTGATCGTCCTTAGCAAAATAGAGACAGACGGCACAGATTTGTGCTGGTGCAGTTTTGCTGCCATGAGGGTATACTAAGCATCCTACCAGGACTCATGTAACAACGGCATCCCCATCTCAGGTGGTCACTGCCAGTGGTGGCAGGGCACTAATGGTGACTGACAGGGAGGGGGCAGGCCACCCACATGGACCTTTTATCCTGGGTGCCATGGAAGACTCATTTTCCTGGAGCTCCGTGTGGCAGCTGTAAGCTACCGCCGAGGAGAGTCAGAAATAGTTTTCTGGTCTTTTTTAAAAGAAAGGACCAACAGACTATATTATTTAATGGCCAAAAACAATTTTCTTTTGTTTTTGAGACGGAGTCTGGCTCTGTGGCCCAAGCTAGAGTGCAGTGGTGCGATCTTGGCTCACTGCAAACCTCCGCCTCCCAGGTTCAAGCAATTCTCCTGCCTCAGCCTCCCAAGTAGCTGGGATTGCAGGTGTCAGCCACTGCACTGGCTAAGTTTTGTATTTTTAGTAGAGACAGGGTTTCACCATCTTGGCCAGGCTGATCCTGAACTCCTGACCTCATGATCCACCTGCCTTGGCCTCCCAAAGTGCTGAGATTACGGGCATGAGCCACCACACCCAACCCAAAAGATAATTTTTAAAACAAGTCCACTAATGCACAGTTAACCCCAAAGGGGCAGACACAGTCACACCATGAAATCAAAGAACCCCACAGCCTCCTCACATTCACCACTGGAAAGGGGACATTTTCCTGTGTTACTGTAATCTCTGCGGATCCATCAGCAAACCAGGGACCCCGTTCAACAACCCACTTTACATTAGACATTTGCGAACTGCCAGATTCAAAACCAAAATCCAGGCCCACCATGACTGAAGAGTTAAGTAAACTCCCTAATGGCTGATACGGTTTGAATATGTCCCTACCCGAATCTCATCTTGTGGTTCCCATAATCCTGTGTTGTAGGAGGGGCCCAGTGGGAGGGAACTGAATCATGGAGGCGGTTACCCTCAAGCTGCTTTTCTCATGATAGTGAGTGAGTTCATGAGATCTGATGGTTTTCTAAAAGACTTTTCCCCCTTTTGCTTGGCACTTGTCCTCAATGCCACCATGTGAAGAAGGACGTGTCTGCTTTCCATTCTGCCATGATTATGAGATTCCTGAGGTCTCCTGAGTCATGCTGAACTGTGAGTCAATTAAACCTGTTTCCTCTGTGAACTACCCAGTGTCAGATATGCCTTTATTAACAGCATGAGAGAGGACTAATACTATAGTGCCTATGAAACATCTGGGCCCAGTTGTTGGACTGAACTCCTTCGTTTTTATCACAACAAACTTGTATATATTAGGAATGTCTAAGAAGAGTATTAGTAAAATCATTCGTAGAAGCCAATTCTAAACTAAAGTTTTCTCAGGGCAATAAGATGCACAAATTATTTCCAAATGAGGAGAATCGTGGAAATGTCCATTTTCAGTTCAAGTGGACGTGATGGTGTATAACATCAAAAAGCATTTCTACAACTCGTTTAGCTAAAAAAGAATGAGGATTTAGCTAAAAGGATTTTATTTTCACCCTGAACTGTTGCATCAAAAGTAGACAAGCTCCATATCTGTGCAACAGCATATTACCCAGCCATGAACAGGAGTGGAGCATGGACACAGGTCATAGTGCAGGTGAGCCACGAAGGCATGACGCTGAGTGACAGAAGCCAGAAGCAAAATGTCATCTATTGTATGACTTCATTCATATCACGCGTCCAGAATAGGCAAATTCATAGAGATGGAAAGTCATGCACAGTTTTCTAGGGGCCAGGGGAGGGGGAGTGGGGAGTGGCTGGTTGGTGCGTATAGAATTTCCTTTTGGGGGTGATAAGTTCTTAGTTAGACAGTGGGGACGGTTTTGCACAGCATCAGGACATACTTAATGCCACTAAAGTGTACACTTTAAAATGCTTCAAATGTTAAATGTGTTTTATGTATTTTACCACAATTTTTTATAAAAGTTTAGGACCTGGGTTTGTGCATTCCACCACAGAACACCCTGGCCAACGCTTGGCTGGGGTTGTTCTCCCTCCATTCTGGGACAGCGGACCCCGTGGGGGTGCCAATGGAAGGCAGACCCCTCCTGTGCAATCCTCAGGAAGTTTGCCCCACTGGATGGACGGGCAGCAGAGCCAGCATCTCCCGGCAGCTGTACGACTGGAGGCACGTAGATGTTTGCTGCCTTTCTGATGCTGACTGCCACACCCATGTCCACGTTCTCCGTGCCACGTGCTCTAACAGGAAGGAGCCAGTGCGAGCAGGCACACTGAGACAGGGCGGCAGCTTCTCACTAAGAGAGGGAGGCGTCCGGGGCAGCCTCCGAATAAGAAAACGTCTGCAACAAAGCGAGCTGGCCTCCTGTCACACATACAAATGCGACCGCGGAAATGCACGGCCCTCACCCACGGTGACTCACACGTGGATCCTGACGCTGAGAACACGTTTACCTGAAATGGAGTCTGGCTGTTGTAGTTTTTCAATTCCTTATTTCCGCCTCGAAACAGAAGCACTCTTGCACAGCTGTCCTGCAGAGAGAAAAGGAGAAACCTGTTTGTAAATGCTAGCACAGACATTCTACAAAGAAATCTGCCCAGAGGCTCAAGCCCACGGAAAACGAGGGAAACATAAACTCACATAAATTAAAAAAAAAAACCCTATGGCCAATTTCACTTTTAAAGACTATATTCTACAGAAAGTCTTGCACATGTGTATAAAATATGTAACAAGTGAAATATCTTCAGTAAAATACAGAAAGAAAGAAAGGAAGGAAGAGAAAAAGAAGAGAAGAAAAGAAAATCTGCAGATAGCATACATGTTCTAAAATAGGGGAAGTGCGGATGTATTCTAGAACATTCTTTAACTCGGCAGTCTCAGGACACAACAAGGCAGATGACTATAAACTGACAAGGAACATATCCAGAAACTTCTGAATAAAAAAGGCAAGTCTCAAAACAATAATATTGGCCAGGTGCGGGGGCTCACACCTGTAATCCCAGAACTTTTGAGAGGCCAAGGTGGGCAAATCACCTGAGGTCAGGAGTTCAAGACCAGTCTGGCCAGCATGGTGAAACCCCATCTCTACAAAAATACAAAAATCAGCCAGGCATGATGGCGGGTGCCTGTAATCCCAGCTACTCGGGAGGCTGAGGCAGGAGAATCACTTGAACCCGGGAGGCGGAGGTTGCAGTGAGCCGAGATCACACCATTGCACTCCAGCCTGGGCAACAGAGTAAGACTTCATGTCAAAACAAAAAACAAACAAAAACAAACCAATAATATTGCCTGATTTCATTTACATTTTAAAGGCTGCAAGAAAAACTAATAAAGGCTTAAAGTCTTTATTATAGAAAAGCCGAGACTATGTCTGGAAGGATACGTACCAGTTAACAGTATTTACTTTCGTGAAAGGAAAAGGGATTAGAGAGAGAACAGAAGGAATCTTTTGCCATTTTATTTTTATTTTTTGAGACCTAGTCTCGCTCTGTCGCCAAGGCTAGAGTGCAGTGGTGCAATCTTGGCTCACTGCAACCTTTGTCTCTTGGGCTCAAGTGATTCTCCCCACCTCAGTCTCCTGAGTAGCTGGAACGACAAGCATGTGCCACCACACCCAGTTAGTTTTTTTGTAGAGACGGGTTCTCACTATATTGCCCAGGCTAGTCTCAAACTCCTGGGCTCAAAAGATCTGTCCGGTTCAGCCTCCCAAAACACTTGGATGCTAAGCCTGAGTTTCCTGTATGAATCGCACTTCACTCCCCAAGCCCACCCCCCAGCCCCAGCCCGTCAGGCCTCAAGTGGACGCTAAGCCCTATGCTATTCAGGGTCTCGTCCCTGGAAGTTGTCCTCGGACTCGGGGACAGCCCAGCAGGTTTCAATAAAGATGCTCGCCCACTCCCGGGAAGCAAGAAGTTGGGGCAGCCTCTGTCGCCTCTCAGTATGAGGACCACACATGTCAGCAGGGGAGGGACAGATGCCCATGAAGCTGTCAGCCTGAGGCTCACGGGGCAGCGGGGAAAGGAGAGCCAGCAAAGCCGTGTGTGAGGCCTGAAGAACACTGCAGATGGAGGCTGAGCTGAGAAAAAGCCAACACAAGGAAAGGAGCCGCTAGGAGTCCATGGTGTTTCCAACCCACGTGTGAGTCTACAAGACCGTGCAGCAACCAGTTCGGGGTGACACTCTGCACGGGGTTTTGGGGTGGGAAACCCCTGGAAAAACACAAATGTGGATTCCAGGTTTTATGCTGAGATAAACTCTCCTAATCACTGCCATAAACGTGTGTTGCTTTGAGTACAGGAAAACATATTTAAGGGAATTCTCAAAGATGTAACTGTGATCAGCAAACAAACCTTTCATGTTTGGGGTACAATTAAATCCAGAGTTTAAAAAACAGAAACACTGGCCGGGCGCGGTGGCTCATGCCTGTAATCCCAGCACTTTGGGAGGCCAAGGCGGGCGGATCACCTGAGGTCAGGAGTTTGAGACCATCTTGGCCAACATGGTGAAATCTCGCCTCTATTAAAATACAAAAAATTAGCCGGGCGTGGTGGTGTGCACCTGTAGTCCCAGCTACTCAGGAGGCTGAGGCAGGGGAATCGCTTGAACCTGGGAGGCGGAGTTTGCAGTGAGCCGAGATCACGCCATCGCACTCCAGCCTGGTGGCAGACAGCGACTCCGTCTCAAAACAAACACACACCAGAAAGGCCAGGCATTGGTTCTGCTGTGCCTGGGGTCCACACCATGGGAGGCACAGGTCAAGACGTCGGGCCTGGGTATTTCATTTTAGGATTGCAAACGACGGCCCTTGGCTGAATCCTGCACATCTCATTTTGTGAATAACGTCTTATGGGGATGCGACCACATCCACTCCCCCGCATGCCTTCTGTGACTGCAGAGCCTGAAGTATTTATTCTCTGGGTCTTTACAGAAAAAAGGGTGCCCACCCCGGTTTTCATACAGTAGACCTGTGTCTCCCCAACGCAGTAACAAGTTCATAGACACGACCAGGCTGGCAGGATGCCCTCACGGTGGACATGTTAACAAGGATCCTCAGGCCCCAGGTAGGCGAGTGACAGGGAGCGCGGGGTGACAACCAGCTCCAGCACTCGGAGAGCAGCTTTCGAGTGGTTCTGCCTCTTTCCTTTGTAAAGTAGGGGCACCGGGCTTGGTGGCAGCCTAACGAGCCTGATGCAACGTCACTGACACAGGTGGGGGTCTCCCTCCTTCCACCCCCAGCAATGCCCTTTCCCTGGAAAGTGACCCCTGACCCCCAGGGGAGGGGCCCACCCATGTGGACAGTCCCTCCGGGTCCCAGCCACATGGCCCCTTTGGGGTATCACCTAGAAACTGGGAACGTCAGTTTCTGAGGGTGACCAGCATTTAGAGAGGTGCACAGAACGCGGCCTTCTCCACTGGGATGAGGCAGACAGTGGAGGGCACTGGCCTGGTCCCTGGCTTTTCCAGTCCTGATCTAGCCCTTCCTCCCTCTGCCCAGCTGCAAGACTTGCCCTGCATCCTGACTGTGAGTCCAAAATTTCCCTTCAAATCACCCCCAGAGGGGTCCTGTTATTTCCAACCCAGAGAGTCTTTTTTTTTTTCCTTGAGACACGGTCTTGCTCTGGTGCTCACTGCAACCTCCACCTCCCAGTCTCAAGTGGTCCTCCACCTCAGCCTCTCAAGTAGCTGGGACTACAGGCACGCACCACTACGCCTGGCTAATTTTTGTATTTTCTGTAGAGACGGGGTTTCACCATGTTGCCCAGGCTGGTCTCGATCTCCTGGGCTCAAGTGATCTGTCCACCTCGGCCTCCCAAAGTACTGAGATTACAGGTGTGAGTCACTGCACCCAGCCCAAAGTCTTCGTTAAAATCACAGTATTATCAGGCTACAGTGAGCAAACAGTTTGCTTTTTGCTTTGATAAGAGAGACAAAGGAAATGAGGAAGAGTCTCCGAGACCACAGGGCCAGGAGGGCGGGATGAGGCCGTTCCGCCAGTTCCTGTCTGGAGGCAGGAAAGAGAGAAGCAAGGGCGGAGGGACCCCAGGGAGTAGGCATCAGTGGGGACATGAGGGCTGGCCCCCGGGGGTGCTGTTCACCCGTTTGCTCTGGGCTCTAACTGCACGCTGGCCCAGTGGTCTGGAAGAACCACCCAGCACCGACAAAACCCAGATGGCTGAGAGCGGCCTGGTGAATCGGAATTCAGAAGGGAGGAGCCTGGGGACGCTCTTCCCAACTCCTCTTACTTCTCATTAAGAACTTTCCCTGACAATTCCCTATTATAGGCTGGGCATAGTGGCTCACACTTACAATTTCACACTTTGGAAGGCTGAGGTGGGAGGACTGCTTGAGTTCAGGAGTTTGAATCCAGCCTGGGCAACAAGGCAAGACCCCATCTCTACATAAAATGAAAAAAAATTAGGCTGGGTGCAGTGGCTCACACCTATAATCCCAGCACTTTGGGGGGCTGAGGCGGGTGGATCACGAGGTCAAGAGATTGAGACCATCCTGGCCAACATGGTGAAACCCCATCTCTACTAAAAATACAAAAATTAGCTGGGCACAGTGGTGTGCACCTGTAATCCAAGCTACTTGGGAAGCTGAGGCAGGAGAATCACTTGAGCCTGGGAGGTGGAGGTTGCAGTGAGTCGAGACCATGCCAATGCACTCCAGCCTGGGTGACAGAGCCAGACTCTGTCTCAGAAAAAAAAAAAAAATTAGCCAGGAGTGGTGGTGCCTGCCTGTAGTCCCAGCTACTAAGGAGGCTGAGGTGGGAGGATCCCTTGAGCCCAAGAGGTTGAGGCTGCAGTGAGCTGTGATTGTTCCACTGCACTCCAGCCTGGGTGACAGAGTAAGGAGGGGAGAGGAGGAGAGTGGAGGGGAGATGAGCAGTGAGTGGGGAAGGTAGGGGGGAGTGTGTGTAGAACTCTCCCGGGGAGGTGTGCAGTGAGTGGGGAAGGTTGGGGGGTGTAGAACTCTCCCGGGGAGGTGTGCAGTGAGTGGGGAAGGTTGTGGGGTGTAGAACTCTCCCGGGGAGGTGTGCAGTGAGTGGGGAAGGTTGGGGGGTGTAGAACTCTCCCGGGGAGGTGTGCAGTGAGTGGGGAAGGTGGTAGGGGGGTGTAGAACTCTACTGGGGAGATGAGCAGTGAGGGGGGAAGGTGGGGGGCACGTGAATACAAGGGAGCCTCTGGACACAGAAGTGGGTGGAGTGTCTTCATAAGCAAATGGGCATGGAGAGAGAGAAGGCGTAGGTCAGCAGCAGAAACCTGGTGGCAGATGGGTCCACAGGCACACAGACAGTGCTGCAGTTAGGATGTTAACTGGGGAACTCCAGGTCCCATGAGGCCACTTCCTTTCAACAGCACCGAGACTTTTTTCACTTAAATGTCATAGACACAAATTACTGCATACTCCAAATTGTAAGTCAGGAGTTTGTTTTCATGCTAAATTATCTTTTGAAATAAGGCGGTTTGGGCAGCCATAAATGTATCAACCACCACCATCATCACCATAAATGTAAGAACTACTAAGATGTCTGCATGAGTAAAATGGGGAAGGGGCTGGGATGCTGGTGTCATCAGAGCAGGGCTAGAACCTGGTCCCCCAGACCAGCCTTCCCCTTTGAAGAGCTGTGCCACTAAGTAAGGGCCAGGGTAAGTATGAGTATGCCCCTCAGTACCAAGGGCAGGGTGCTTCTGCCTGGCCTGTGCCCGGCAGAGGTCCCCTTCCCCAATCAGAGGGTTACAGGCATGCGTCCACAGGATTTGGGTTGGAAGCCTGGTTTCCACATTCACTAACAGGGCAGGCTTTGACCACTCCTGGATCTTCTGACCTGTGTAATGGGAAAGCCAACCAAGCCACCCACAAGAGTTGGAGGAGGCGAAGGAAAGGGCGTGTGGGTGCTGTCTACATTCAGCGAGACCCACACCCGCAATGCCCAATGCTCAGGGGGCTGTCACCCCATGATGGCCCCGCGGGAGATCCCACAGAGCAGACAGGTGCTCCACATGACACCAGCAAGGGCACAGATGCAAACAGAAAACACCGTGTCTTCCTACCTTGGCTCGCACTGGAACCAGAGAGGCAGGCTGTTTTTTATTTTATTTTATTTTTTACCTTCCAAACAAATTTGCCTAGCCTAGTCACCTCTGATATTTAAAACTTTCTTTACTCCTTCATCATCCAGGGCAGAAAAATGAACCCCAGGCTGCTCCCCTCCCTCTGGAGCTCCCAGAAGGCCAGAATGAGGTGAAGGGTTGACAGATTAGACACAATTTGATGCTTACACTCAAAGCCCTAATTAGGTGATTTCATAAAAGAAGAGAGAATATTCCGATCACAGTGTATTTTATTTCAAGTGTGGAGGTGGTAAGGCCTGCCTAAAACTGATAAACACATGTAACAATCCATACACCTGGGTGCTTTTAGATTTAATAAGGAGAGGCTTGTTACAGGAATATCATCAATATCATCAATAGCATCATCATCATCATCACCATCATCATCATCATCACTAACACCCACATCAGTCACCATCAATATGACCATCATCGCTATCACCATTGCCATCATCATCACCACCACCACCACCAGTATCACAGCATCAACACCACTACCACCACCACCACCACTCACCATCAGTATGACCATTGTCACTATCACCATCGCCATCATCACCATCACCATCACAGCATCAACATCACCACTACCACCACCACTCACCATCAGTATGACCATTGTCACTATCACCATTGCCATCATCACCACCACCACTACGACTATCACCATCACCATCTGTATCACCAGCAACACCATCATCACCATCACCTGCATCACTCACCATCAATATGACCATCGTCACTATCACCATCACCATCGTCCTCACCACCATAACCACCACCACTACCACCATCACCATCACCACCACCACCATCACCATCCATATCATCTGATCACTATCACCATCACCACCATCCTCACCGCCATCATCATCACCATTACCTGCATGATTCACCATCAATATGACCATCATCACCATCGCCACCATCACCACTACTACCATCACTCACCATCAACATGACCATCATCACTATCACCATCCGTATCACCATCACCTGCATCATTCACCATCAATATGACCATCATCACTACCACTATCACCACCATCCTCACCACCATCACCACCACCACTACCACTATCACCACCATCACCATCCATATCACCACCAGCATCATCACCACCATCACCATCATCATCACCGTCATCACAATCATCACCACTGTCATCACCTGCCATCACTCACCATCAACATGATCACTGTCACTATCATCATCAGCATTGCCATCATCATTAGTACCGTGACTTAATCTACAAGTAGAAAGAGGGAGGGGTGATGTACAAAAGTACTCTCCATGGCACACTGAGTGAAGGACACTCCTGGTATTTAGCACCCAGAAGCTGTGAATCCTAAATACCCAGTCATGCGTGACACAGTCCTAGACAACAGAAGACTCCACCCTGACCCCCAGTGTCTGTAGCAGAAAAGCTCAAGGGCTATAAGACTCATTCAAAGAGACTGGAAGAATCTGAAAATCTAGGGAAGACAAATAGAATTCCTTTGTGTGGCAAGTTCCCCAGCTCCACAAGGGAACACCACCACTGCCACCATGACTGTGTTTGGTGACCACAGGCCATGTTCAGGGAGGAGACCTGTCAAGCCACCATTAGATGCCACAGTGACTTTGGCCATGCTCTGTGAAGGCAGAATGGAAAGAGACCTTAGTGAGCATGGAGTCTGGTATGCCAGTGCTGTCTCACAGTGGAGCCAGCTGCTGCTCCGCAGATTTCTCAGCATCACTGGGATTCTGAGTTATGGGTTGGAAGCCTGGCATCTGTCCTATACACACGTTCTTGGGGTAATTCCAATATGAAGGTTACAGATCAGTTACAAACCTCATTTATTCTGCTACATTGCCATCACCATCACCATCATCACTATCAACCACCGCCATCATCACCATCACCATGACCATCACTATCACCATGACCAACCTCACCACCACCATCAGCGCCATCACTATCAACCACCATCATCATCACCATCACTGTCACCATGACCATCATCACCATCACCTTGATTACCATCATCACCATCACTATGATTACCATCACCACCACTGCCACCACCATCTTCACTATCACCATCATCACTATCAACCACCATAACCATGATTACCATCACCACCACCACCATCACTATCAACCACAACCATCGCCATGACCACCCACACCACCACCACCATCACTGTCACTATGACCACTATCAGCACCATCACCTTGATTATCATCACCACCACCACAACCATCAACACTATCACTGTCACCATGACCACCATCAGCACCGTCAGTCACCATGACCACCATCAGCACTATCACCTTGATCACCATCACTACCACCACCACAACCATCAACCACCACCATCATCACCATCACCACCTTCACCATCACCATCATCACTATCAACCACCATCATCACCACCTTCATCAGTGCCACCATCATCACTGCCTTCATCATCACCATCACCATCATTACCACCTTCATCACCACCACCACTACTATCATCACAGCCACTATTTACTGAGCATCCACTATGTTCCACGAATACTGTATTAGCATAGATTTGTTTTCTATTTTTAGCCTCTTAGCAACGCTGTAAATTCAGTATAATCATCCCCACATTACAGATGAGGTAATTCAGGGCCCTAGAGAGGCGACAGGCTGGTCCAACACAGCACAGCAAGGCAATGGTCTAGCCGATGAGATCCAGACCTTCAGCCTTCTTTGCGTGACCGCGCCACTTCCCGAAGGCTGCCTCCTGACTCCTTTCCTTGAATCCTGTCCTGATTGTCCCACCCCTGGACAGCCTATTGTTCAACACTACTCCCTGCATGCCCTGTGTGTGTGCCCTGTAAGGCACCCTTTCTGCTTACAGTTGCCAGAGTGGTTTCTGCTGCCTGCACGGTGCCCGCTCTCATGCAACCACATGCCTCGCACATGTGTAGACGACGGGGAGTGAGTACAGCAAGGTGTCCAGCTGGTGACAAAGGCAGGAGAGAAGCTTTGGGTCAAGTACAATGCGCAGTGCCTGTGGGACAGAGGTGGGGGGTCTGCATTCCTCCCTGGCACTTACCGAAGACGCAGACATGAAGCTGGGCCTCTCCTGGAATCACACGAGGTGCGGATTGGACCAGCTTCTTTAACTACATTAGTAAGACACTCCAAAGAGTCTGGGAAGGGAACGAGGGAGGAGACTGAAGACATGCTGAACCCCGAGGAGGAGTAAGAGGGATTCGCGAAGCTGGATCCGAGACCACCCGCTGCCATTCCGACTCACACTGTAGCCAGAGGTCAAGGGGCCAACAAGCCCACAGCCTGTGACCTGCCCACTGGTTCCTGGAGGTCATGCAAGGCCAGGAGTCAAAACCAGGGGGGCCAGCTAAGGTACTTCCACCCAGGCAGAAGAGGGGGCACACACAGGCGGGAGTTGGACAGCTCTCCACACTGCCTCCAGAGGCCCCCTGGCTGCAGGAGAAGCCATGCAGCCCTGGGGAGGGGGATCCATCAATCAGACAGGTGGAGGAGAGGAGCAGATGCAGCCTTCTATTCCAAGGCTTAGCGAATGATGGCCTGCAAGCCAAATCGGCCCACTGCCTGTTTTGTAAATAAAGTTTTATTGGAACACAGCTACACTCTGATTTACATACTGTCTGTGGCTGCTTTGGCACTACCATGGCAGTTGAGTTGTTATGACAGAGTCCATGTGACACGCAAAGCCTAAAATATTCACCAACCGGCTCTTTCTAGCAAAAGCAGCTGGCTCCTGTGCTAACCTGAGGCCCAAGGCGGGGAGAGGATGTCCTGGAGCCCTGGTCAGCTTGGGACCCTTCTGGAGCCAGCAGCTGAAGCGTAGGACAGATAGGGGCACATGGAGTGTGGAGTGATACTGAGTTGAGCTCAATACAGATCGTCACAATGTGTTAGACTTTTCTAATAGGAAAGAAACATCAACACTTTCAAATACCATCTTGTCCGCAATTCTTTCAAGTGACAAAAAATAGGCTTTTCTTGATTTTTCAAGATAAAATATGCTTGCAATCTACTGGGGAAAATTAAGGGATGTTTTTCCCATCTAAAGCAGTAATTAGGAAGCAGATGTTGGTGCAGATGTGTTTCCCAGCCACGGCCAAGCCTCATGATGTGTTTTTCTAATGCAGCTGAGAAACGTATCTCCACACTCACGCAGACATTTCAGCATCCACACGCTGTGGCCTGCCTAGGGACACAGCTGCATACAAACCACATCAGTGTGCTTTCCTTGAGGGGGAAGCCAGCAGCTCTGGAAGGCACTGCTCACAGCCCAGCTGAAATGCTACCCAACCCCAGCCTGGCTGTTCTCTTGTGCCAGGTATGAAAGATGGCACCTATGCCTCTGATGGCATCCACACGTGCTTCCTCTCGGGTGGACCCAAGAGGAAGGGAGTTGTCAGCAGAGAAAACAGGGAAGGCATAATAACTGCCTGGGCCTGGACATTTCACCCTGGCTATGTCTTGCAAAGGGCTGCGGAGCACAATGTACAACTAACTATGTAAGGGAGTCATTACCAGAAGGCTTGACTGAGGGGCAGGAAGTCTGAATTGGGTGTTGAAGAACGCACAGGAGTTTTCCAGGGCAAAGAATCAAAGAAGATTTTACAGCTAGAAGCAAAGTGGGACTCCAGCAGAGGGGCTAGAGGCGTGGGCTGGTGAGTAGCCATGAAAGGGCTGGGGAATGGCTTGGGTAAAGGGTGAGGCTTGAGATTTCGCCCCAGAGGCCACAGCGAGTCGACAGGATGGGAACCCCACTTTGGGCCGGGAAGATAATGCTGACAGCCTGCAGGGGATGGATCCAGGCACAAAGAGCCCTGGACCTCCAGCAGGGCTCCTCCTCTGAGATCTCCCTCTGTTCGTCCAGGAGGAAGAGCCAAGCCCTCCCACCCCACGCCGCTCTGTCACTTAGTGAAGCACCCACATCTCGCCACCCTCCAGATCTGAAGTTCCCTGAAATCAGAGAAAGAGAAAAAAGAAGCAAAGGACAGAGATGTTCTTCAATAGTGACGTCCAGGAATTACGCTGACTTTGAGCACCCAGGAAACAGAGAAACAGCCCCCGTCCTCCTAAAGCAGTGCCCGCACCCCACCTATGCCCCATGAGCCCAGGGCCCCTTCTCACCCGCTGCACTCCACAGGCCGCCCCCACCGCCTAAACCCTCACGACTTCCCGCCTCCCGTGGGACCAGTACCCCCCGCCACCCTGCTTTGTCTCTCGTGAGGCCACAGTGCACACATGAGATGGGGCGTCACTTGGCGCTGTCATTTAGGATTCAGCCTCGCGGAGGGCAGGGACACATTCATTTCCTGCTATTCTCGGCTCTTCCACTAGGTCTTACAGGGAAGAGTGTGAAGATTATTATTCGCTCTTTCACATCAAGGTTCCACTTATGGGTGTTTTTCCCCAAAAGAAATGAAAACGGGGTCTTGAACAGATCTTTGCAAACCTATGTTCACAGCTGCATCATCCACAATACCCAAAAGGTGGAAGCGAGCTGGGGCCCACTGCCAGATGCCCATGCGTACGGACCACACACTTGAGTATTATTTAGCTTGAAAATATCGTTCAGCTTAAAAAGGAAAGACAAAAAATCCCGACACAAGCTACAGCACAGACGAACCTTGAAAACGTCACGCTCAGTGAAATAAGCCAGACAGGAAAGGACACACACTTCATGCTTCTACTCACATCGAGTCCCTATGACAGGAAGACCTATAGACACAGAAAGCAGAACAGGGGTTGCCGGGGCTGAGGAGGGGGCAGTTATCGTTGGATGGGGACAGAATTTCAGTTTTGCAGAACGGGGGTTGCCAGGGCCGAGGAGGGGGGAGTTATTGTTGGATGGGGACAGAATTTCAGTTTTGCAAGATTAAGAGAGTTTTGGAGATGAATGGCGGGCGGTTCCACAGCCACGTGAATGGGCTTCATGCCACAGAACAGCACACTTAAAAGTGGTTAAAATGGAGTACTTTGCCTCTTAAAGCACACTGAGGCATCATTGAGGCATATCTGTCCCATGCAGTGGTGGAAGGCTTATGCTATTTATGTATTTGTTTGTTTGTTTGTTTGTAAGAGTCTGGCTCTGTCGCCCAGGCTGGAGTAGACTGGCATGATCTGCAACCTGTGCCTCCCAGAGTGCTGGGATTACAGGTGTGAGCCACTGCACCTGGCCAGGCTTGCTTTTTTAAATTATATTTTATTTTTTTGAGAGTCTCACTCTGTCGCCCAGGCTGGAGTACAGTGGCGCAATCTCATCTCAATGCAACCTCCGCCTCCCAGGTCCAAGCAATTCTCCTGCCTCAGCCTCCCGAGTAGCTGGGACTACAGGCCCCCACCACATTCAGCTACTTTTTGTACTTTTAGTACAGACGGATTTCACCATGCTGCTCAGGCTGGCCTCGAACTCCTGATCTCATGATCCACTGGCCTCGGCCTCCCAAAGTGCTGGGATTACAGGCATGAACCACCATGCCCAGCCCAGGCTTGCTTTTAAAATTTTTATTTTGGAGACAGGGTTTCAATCTGTCACCCAGGCTGGAGTGCAGTGGCATGATCTTGGCTTCCTATAGCCTTAAACCCGCAGGCTCAAGTGATCCTCCCACCTCAGCCTCCCAAGTAGCTGAGACCACAGGCACATGCCACCATACCAGGCTAATTTTTAAATTTTCTGTAGAGATGAGGTCTCACCATGTTGCCCAGGCTAGTCTCAAATTGGATCAATCAATCCGCCGCCCTTGGTCTCCCAAAGCACTGGGATTATAGGAGTGAGTTGTTGCACCCGGCCGGAAGGCTTGCTTTCGTCATGTGACGGAGCCACTCATGCCTGGCGGGGGTACCAGACTATCCTGGGGCTTCGTCCACCACATCCTTCCCCTTCTCATGACTCTGATCTGCCCCTCTCCATGTCCCACATAGAGGCCTGCAAACGGGGTAGATGGCCGACCCCAGAACTGAGCCAGATTTGCATCCCAGCTACGGAGGATGGACAAGAGATCCCGGCTCCTCACGCATCTTCTGGGACACGGATGGCATCAAGGTGCGGCAGTGACCAGACCTGAGCCTTGAGCCCAATTCTGGCACCAGCTGTGTGAGCAAGCAGCTCGCCTCACTTTCCTGGGGCTCTATTTCCTCTCTTCTACAATAGGGTAACAGTTTCCATCAAGGCAGCAGAGGAGAATGACCTGAGATACCCCCTGCAAGGCCTTCCCGGTGCCCCCCAGGGTTAGGGCTGGCTGGGGTGCATGCAGCTGCAGCATGTGAGAAACAAACTTACCCATTTAAACCTAAAGAATTGACTCAGAGACCCGGAGAACAGCAAAAGTGAGACTCCCTTTTTTTTTTTTTTTTTTTTTTGAGACCTAGTCTCACTCTGCCCCCCAGGCTGGAGTGCAGTGGCATGATCTTGGCTCACTGCAACCTCCATGCCTCCCGGGTTTAAGCGATTCTCCTGCCTCAGCCTCCCGAGTAGCTGGGACTACAGCCATGTGCCACCACACCTGGATAATTTTTTGTATTTTTAGTAGAGACAGGGTTTCACCGTGTTAGCCAGGATGGTCTGGATCTCCTGACCTCGTGATTCACCCGCCTTGGCCTCCCAAAGTGCTGAGATTACAGGTGTGAGCCACTGCATCCAGCCCTGAAAATGAGACTCTTAATGACAGTTTTGCAAGATCAGGTGTCTGCTGGGCAGGCACACCCAGCACAGTTTCAACAAGGAACTTATTCCCCAGGGCGCAGGTCCCTCCCCCGGTTCCTCATAGGCTGAGGACTATGGGGTCACAGTTTTTCTGGACGTTGCCTATTGGTTGTTGGGTTGGGGATTCAGGTGGTTTTTAAGGGTTATTTTGCTGCATCCACAATGCACTGCAATTTTAGTTAGCTTCGCGGCTTTTTAAGTATTTGACTTATGATCCAAGTAGCTGGGCAGGCTGATAAGAACAGACAAATCAAGCAATTTTGCAGGCTAGTAAACTTTCATCTTAGACTAAACGTTTTTGGTTTGGGTGAGGGCAAGAAAGAGGCAGGGGCAGGCAAGCAGGCGTTGGGCATTTAAGCAAGGGCTTCCTATATTTTCCTTTGTAGTTTGCCGACCTAAGCCGATTTAAGGCACTTTGTTTTGGAAATGGATCGTGGTATACACAGTCTCCTTCAAGCGTGCTCACCACTCACCTGGTTGTAGAGGGCACAGATGTGCAAGGCCGTGTTCCCGGAGGCGTTCTGGGCGCTCATGTCTGCCCCGTAGAACAGCAGATGCTCCAGTTGCTGCACGTGCCCGTATCTGCAGGCCTGAAACGCAGAACCCAGGCTGTGAGTCGGGAGCCCCCCGCACAACAGCCGCATGCACACACAAAGTACAGCGGCCCCTCGGCTGCTCTACCAGAACCCCAAGGCAGGGCAGGCAGGGTCTCTGCCGACCCTAACCTCCCACCCACCATCTGGGCAAGGGCTCCAAATACATCAGCCTTCGTGCCAGGCCCCTGGCTGTGGACCAGGGAGAAGGACATTCATGGTGGGACCGGGGACTAGTGCTCAGCTGTGAGACAGAGGGTCTGGGAAGGGGCCACAAAGTTCCTTCCAGCCCTATCTGGAGGCCTAGAGCCCAGAGGCACAGGACATCTTTCTCCCAACCTCAGCGCCCAGCTCCACAAGATGCAAACCAGAATGCTCAGCCCTGGCCTCAGTTACCCAAGCTCCCCCTTCCAAGGAGGCGGCACGAAATGGCCAGGAGAGGCCCTCACAGCCTCTTCCCTCCGCTGCACCCACAGGAGTGAGCCTGGTCCTTCTATGTGCAAGAGACGGCCCCACGATTGCTTTAATGCAGTCCAGCTCCGAAGCAGGCCATAGACTGCAGGGGTACATCAGCCCCACATATGATCAACTCCTCTCGGAGACCTTCTGGGGGCAACGCGTGTGGTTTGTGAACCATCAGGGCTCGGGGGTCAGACAGACCCAGGCATGAACCATGTATCAGAACTTTTGCCTCGGCACCTATGTGCAGCCTCATCTGTAGGCAGGAACAACCCTCAACCCTTGCAGGGTTCAGATGAGAATCACATGGGACAAAGAGCCCCACAGGGCCTCACATGAGGCTGGGCGTTGAGTCAGCACTCAGTAAGCCGGTACAGCCCCTCCCCGCCCAAACCCACAGGGGCCAGGGAGGTCCCTGCGCAGGTGGTGAGGGCGTCTCTGTCCAGCCACACACTGCTCCACATTGAAGTCGCAACCTTGGACTTGGAGAAATGTCGGTCCTGACCCAACACGTCTCACCCTCCAGGTCGGGAGGAAAAGAGGTGACCCTTGCCAATGGCAGGCGGCCGAGGGGTGTTGAGAGCAGTGGGTGCCGTGGCAGCCCAGGAAGGGGTTCTCATGAATCCTGCTTTTCTGCTAAATGAGACAGATAGAGGTGAACTTCAGCTTCTCATGGTCCACGAGAAAGAGCCACACCTCAGCGATTAACAGTGAGGAAAGATGACAGGGAAGATACTGAAACTATTAATTGGATGAGCTGTTAAAAAAAGAAACCCAAGAAATATCCATTTACCATCGCTGTGCCCCCCACAAATCTCATTAATTTATAAAGTAGACCCCTGCTGCAGATCTCACTGCTGTCACCTGCCTGGCCCCCATGGCCCCTTCCTCTGAGAACTGCACCTGTGTCTGCCTTTGGGGGCAACTCCAACTCCACCCTCAGAGGTCCAGGGAAGGCCTCCCCACCCAACTCCTGCAGAGGCATGAGACACAGGCAGGAGCAAACAGGTTCATCTCCCAGGCACCGTGAGGGATGGCCACGTGACCTCAGAGAAGATGCCAAGTCCCAAGCAAGAACATTTGTCAGAACTACTAGGAAAAATTCTTTCTTCCTTCCAGAGTGGAGAGCAGAAAAGTGAAGAGCCCTGGAGCTGCTGGGACCCTCAACATAGAAGGGAAGTATGGCAGGTGCAGGGAGAGGAAGAAAGGAAAAAGGAAAGAGAGAGAGACAAAGAGAAGAGACAGGAAGAGTCATGCACATAGCTAAGCTGACACTGTATGAGCCCGTCCATGCTACAACTGACTCTGGAATTTCAGGGACATAAAGATTAGGCAGAATTCCCTCCCCTACACCCACTAGTTTGCATTGGGATTTGTGTTCCTTAAACTGAAGGATCCCTGGCTATTTGGAACTCCCTGAAGGACTTCTGGGAGGCAACACTTTGTTACAGCTTAATTTAATTGCTCTGTGGTCAATAAAGACAACTAATGTTAGCATAAAAACACGGAACAATTAATCCACACTCATTATTCCCCTTTCCCCAGTTAATCTGAATTTATGAGCTTGTAAGTCCCATCAGTCAGATGGAGCCAGAGCACTCTTTCCTTGCAAGGGCAAAATAGGCTCAACAGGAAGAGAGAAAACGGAGCCGCTGACTCCAGGCGGATATCTCGTAGAAGCATTCCCAAGAGCATTCTTCCATTTTCCGCTTTTTCTGTGTCCATGGCTTTATAACACACAAACCCGGGAAATACAGAAAAGTGTGAACAAAACCCCAAAATCACCCAGAATCCCACAGTCTTAGCACTAGCAGTGATTTTTTTTTCAAGTGTCATTTCAGCTAGTGTCTTCTTTCTGTTCTAACCCCTGGTTGTTGAGGCACGGAGCTGGGGCAGTTGTCATGCAGATGCATAAGGGGGATCCAAGCCAGGAGACAGGCAGACAGATCCGCAGATGTGCACGGAGGGCACTGCACACACAAGGACACTCAGGAAGGAGAATGGGAGCCCGGGTCTCACTGTCAAAGAAGGAAGTTATGAATACAGTATAGGAGAAAACCAGAATATGCCTTGTGGCATTGGCTTGCAATGGGAGTGTCAGGAGAAACTCACAGTTCTTAATATAGAGACAAATAAAACTGAAAATGTACATGCCCATGTGTCTACCCATCCCTAACTCTGGCTACTGAGAGGATGCAGGACCAGCAATAGCCCAGCAGCCATCAGAACCCCAAGCACCTGCACCTTGGCTTCTAAATACCACCCCACATTAAAAAGAACCAGGCTCCTTGGATAAACAGCTGACTCCTGAGGCAGGAAAAGACCTAAATGAGCTTGAAATACCTTGTTGTGCCAGAAATAAAGGAAATGGTAAAAAATCATTGGGGCTGTGTCCCGAGGACACAGGAGCCATTCTGAAGGGGCACCCACTGGCTAAAACTGGGACAATAATAACGGATTATTACCTCCTGAATAAACAGAACTCTGCAAGTTTGCCTTGTAAATATACGAAAAAATAAACAAGAAGAGAAATCTTTTCTTTGCAACAGAAACTCAACTAATAAATGTAGAAGCAATGGTAGGATTTAAAAATCTCCATTTAGCATTGTGATAGCAATCATTCTGGCAAGAAATGCCAATGGATGCCAAAACTCACAGGTGAAAGTGGTATGAGGAAACAGATTTTTGCATGATCTCAAAGATCACCACAAAAGATGTATGAATTACAAAGGAGCAAAGTGAGGCAGGAGGTGGGACGTGGCTCTGTGAGCAGAACTGAGACACCAGACCTGAGAACTAGCTAAAACAGGGCAGGGCAGAAGCAGCTTTCCCTAAGCCACACCCACCAGCATGCCACATCAATTTACTGTTGCCATGGCAACACCCAGAAGTTGCCGCCCCTTTCCCTGGCAATGACCTGATGACCCAGAAGTGACCACCCTTTTCCTAGAAATTTCTGCAAAACCTGCCCCATAATTTGCATGTCATTAAAAGTGGGTATAAATGTGATTGCAGCAGGGTCTCTGAGCTGCAGCTCTGGGCACACTGCCTATGAGGCAGCCCCGCTTTGCAAGAAACAGTACCTCTGCTGCTGCTGTTCACAGCTACTTCAGTAAAGCTTGCTATCCAATACCACCAGCCTGCCCTTGAATTCTTTCCTGGGTGAAGCCTAGAACCCCCCTGGGCTAAGCCCCCATTTTGGGGCTTGCCTGCCCTGCACCAAAAGAGAAGAAACTGGCCAGGCACGGTGGCTCACGCCTGTAATCCCGGTAGTTTGGGAGGCCGAGGCAGGCAGATCACAAGGTCGAGAGATCAAGAGCATCCTGGTTAACATGGTGAAACCCCATCTCTACTAAAAATACAAAAATTAGCCAGGCATGGTGGCGTGGTGGCATGTGCCTGTAGTCCCAGCTACTCTGGAGGGTGAGGCAGGAGAATTGCTTGAACCCAGGAGGTGGAAGTTGCAGTGAGTCAAGATCTCGCCATTGCACTCCAGCCTGGTGACAGAGTGAGACTTCATCTCAAAAAAAAAAAAAAAAAAAAGAGGAGACACCCAGTAGACCCTACCCAACCAGGTGATCCACATGACCTCCATGATGAGTACCAGGTAAATGGTCCTCACATGCCCCCATGAGGACGTGTGCTGAGAACACATCATCATCATTCCTTAGACATTCCTGCCAAATGCATATGCTGGATCCCGTCACAAGCAAACACCAAGCAAACCCAGCAAAATGACCACCCCAAAATCTTCAAAACAGTCACAGCCATGAGAACCAAGGGAAGCCTGAGGAAGTCTCCCAGATGGAAGGGCTCCATGCAGGGTCCCAGACTGGATCCTTTTCTATCAGGGACGTGACTGGGACACGGCACAACCCAAATGTGCTCTCCGTGTGAAGGGCCTATGGGAGGAGTTCCTTGTCCTATTCTTGCAACTCTTCTACAAGCTGGAAATGGAAACAGTCATTTACAATTTTAAAAGCAAGTAGTGCTCGCTTGACACGAAGATACTGAAAGCTACCAAAGTGTTAAAGGAAGAAATTCATCCTCCCCCACGGGAAGCAGCACTAACCCCTTTCTCTTATTTTGGAAGGGGTGTCTGGTCTCTGGCTGTTGAGAGACATCAGGGAGGGTGATAGGAGGGTGGAGAGTAACAGGATGGAAGGCAGCACACAGCCCTTGACACCTGCACCCTGTACCCCCTCTCCTGAGGTGCTTTTTAGAAAATGCGTATGTGAGGCACTCCACCCACATCTGCTGCCTCTGAATCTTCTGCTGAGGCCTAGTCAGGGGCACATGGAGATGGCTCCCCTTGAAACTCTGTGTTTGCCCCAGCAATGCCTAGAATCCCACCCACCCTTGAGCAACCACCAGACTTGGTGTGAATTAGGAAAAAGGGTGCTCCTTCCTTCAAGCCCTTTACTGCCACCTGCTGGACACTGGTGATACAGCTACAGGACCTAAAACTTTGGCAAGAGGAACAGCGCCCTCTGGGGTTGTGCAGTGCTCAGAAGAGCAACCACAGTGTGGGGAGGGGGGTCACTGCACTGCAGGGGAGCAGCAGAGATGAACCCCCTACCACTTCTGCGCAGCTCTGTGCCCCCTGAAAATCATTCCCAATCACACTTAGGCATTTCTCCTAAAGCACAGGCCTTGTAACATGAGGTGGAGACACCACGGCTCACACGAGTCACATCATTTCAGCGCTCACTGGGTCAGGAAGCGGGCTGCCCGTTAGCAGAGAAGCAGCATCCTGTCCAAACACAGGCAAAGCCCCCTCACATGGCCTGAGCCACCGGCTGCTCCGTGGCCCCGCATACCACGGTTTCCAAAGGCTGGCTGTTGTCTTCCCGCAGGCCCAGCAGTGAGGGGAGGCCAAGCACCCGAACGAACCCAGGCACACAGGCAGCGGAGGGGCTGGGATGCAAACCACAGAGCAGCCAGCTGGGTTTGGGTTGGTGCTGCAGGCTGAACTGCGGCCCTCCCTACAACATCCAGGTGTTGAAATCCAAACCCCAGGACCTCAGCATGGGACTTATGTGAAGAGGGTCTTTCTGGAGGTAAGTTAAAATGAGGCCAAGCCAGATGCAGTGGCTTATGCCTGTAATCAATCCAGCACTTTGGGAGGCCAAGGCAGGTGGACCACGAGGTCAGGAGATCGAGACCATCCAGGCCAACATGGTGAAACCCCACCTCTACTAAAACACAAAAACAAAAATTAGCTGGGTGTGGTGGTGTGCATCTGTAATCCCAGCCACTTGGGAGGCTGAGGCAGGAGAATCACTTGAACTGGGGAAGTGGAGGTTGCAATGAGCTGAGATTGCACCACTGCACTTCAGTCTGGCAACAGAGCAAGACTCCATCTCAAAAAAAAAAAGGCCATTAGGAGGCTCCTAACCCCGTCTGACTGGTGTCCTTATATGAGAAGAGCTGAGGACACAGACACCCACAGGGCTGAGCCTGTGAGGATGCAGGGAAAAGGCGGGCTCCGCGAGCCCAGAGAGGCCTCAGGAGGAACCGGCCATGCAACACCTCTGTCTCAGACTCTAGCCTCCAGAACTGCGAGGTAACGAATGTCTACTGTGTGAGGAACTTGTCACAGCAGCCCTATACAGAGAACACAATCACCCTGGGTCTACTGAAGTGTGCTATCCAACCCGAAAAGACCACACACAGATGCCATGCTACCATTCCGAAAGGAAAGCGGGCCGGCATTCCCACATGTACCTGCATACACCTGCATACACCTGCACACCTGCACACACCTGCACACACCTGCACACACCTTTATGCACCTGCACGCACCTGAACACACCTGCATACACCTGCACGCACCTGCATATACCTGCATACACCTGCACACACCTGCACGCACCTGCACGCACCTGCACACACCTGCATACACCTGCATACACCTGCATATACCTGCATACACCTGTGGCCCTTGCCCACTTCCCCACGGAGCCCATTCCTCTCATAACATGATTTTTGGAAAGATGAAGTCACCTGTGTTATGAGGGCAGGACAGAGGACCTGCCAAAGTGCAGAGGGTGGGTGGCTGGTGTTGGCATCTTTATCCATGCCTTCTCCTCTGCTCCCTGCCCGTCCCTGAGGAGTCCGGGCTGACTGGGAAGACGGGTACTCAGGGGTCCCCATTCCCTCTGGAGGTTCACAGAGAGAGGATGCTTCTCTTCCTTCTCCAAACAGAACCTTGCCAGGCTAGAGGGGCTCAGAATATAGAGCTGACCTCCCAGGTCAATTCAGAGCAGATCCCCCAAAGGCCCAGCTCACTGCCACAGCACCAGACGCTGGGGCCACAGAGGCTCGTCCGCCTGCGCCCAGGGGCAGACACTGAGCCCTGGGTGCAGTGACACGGGGAGGGCTCCCACACTCCAGTCCTGACACCTGTCAGGGACCCCAGACTCACACCCTGGAGGTGCTCACCCGTAAAGATGCAGTAACTGCCACCACCCACGTCCCACCGTGAGGCTCGGCCACAGCTCCAAGGCCGAGCACATGCCAGCACTGAGGGCTGCCACCTCCAGAACCCCATTCACAATGCCCCTGGGGCCAGCACATGCCACCAGCCCACATCTAAGGGTCACCTGCCAGCACCGCGGCCTGGGTCCAGCACTGCCCCCACCTCCCCTGGCCAGAATGAGCCACTCCCAGCTGGCACTGTGGCACCACCCGGCTCTCTACGCAGCCGCTGCTCAGACCAGCCCTGTCTGTGCCACCTGGCATTGTGCTGTCTGTGACCAAGCCCAGGCTCAGGCACAGTGGTCACTGCGGTGCCCGGACAGTAGTCATCTCGGGGCTTGGACACAGCAATCACCTCAATACCTAGATAAACAGTGGTCACCTCAGCACCTGGACATGGTGGGCACCACGGTGCACTAGAAAAACCTCAAACTGAAGAAGACCACACCCCGTGTGGCCCCATCCCACTCTAAATGCTAACTTTCCAGGCAAAAGCTCACTGCCATCTCCACCATGGAGCCCACGGCTGGGGTGCCCACAGCCCCACCCAGGGAGGACAGTAACCAGAATGCTTGGACCTGGAACAACTTAACGTGGGGCTCCAGCAGAGAACCTCCCATAGGCGGGGAGGATCAGGGGCATGTGCCCTCGCCATGGGGTCTGGGAAGGCTGGAGAGCTGACGGCGTCCGGCCGGGGTGGGCAGGGGGTGGCTGCAGCAGGAGGAGGGGAGAAGTCACTGTGGCCTGAAACTATTTAAGACTGACACTCTTCATTTAAATATGATAAATAACAAACAGCAGCCAGTAACAGCATTGCGACAGACTGATGCCACAGCCATGACACGGTGGTGCCAAAATCAAACAAGGAGCTGGAAGCAGAGGTGGTCGGTGCTCTTTGAATATAACGGATTGTTTCTTTTATTTCCTTCTGAAACTGACTCACTCTGGTGGCCCAGGCTGCGGTGCAGTGGTATGATCTCAGCTCACTGCAGCCTCCAGCTCCAGGCCCAGGTGATCCTTCCACCTCAGCCTCCTGAGTGGCTGCGATTACAGGCATGTGCCACCACACCCCATTACTTTTTGTATTTTTGGTAGAGACAAGTTTTGCCATGTTGGCTGGGCTGGTTTTGAACTCCTGGGTTCCAGTGGTCTGCCTGCCTCAGCCTCCCAAATGCTGGGACTATAGGTGTGAGCCCCTGTGCCCAGCCTAACGTATTATTTCTAATGCTGACCAGCCTAATGTATTACTTCTAATGATGATGTCAGGCGCAGACACATGATGATGACAGTGACAATGACGATGGGGGCACGGATGATGACAGTGATGATGGGGACATTTATTGAGCACCTGCTCTATGCCGGGCACTGCGGAAAGTGCCTCACGTGAATTCTGTCACTAGCTGTCTCCAGAGCTCTATAAATTATGACTCAGCCAACCTGAGAGATTAGCACACAAGCTCAGAGAGGGCAGGGCACTTGCTCAGGTGACCCGGCAAGCGCTGAGGTGGGTTTGCAACCCCAGGCTGCATAACACCCAGGCCAGAATGTGGCCAACAGACAGCACGAGGAGAAGATTCCCTCATCCCAAAGATACTGAGTCAAACCCGGAGAGGGAGGAAGGGAGCCAGGCTCCACCCCTAGGCAGGCGCCAGGGCTCAGCACATGGAAATACAGGGCCTGGATCCCTCGCCGAGCGCCATCCTCTCCAGGAGCACACCCGCTCGGGCCAGGGCTGGCGTGCTGTGAAGCTGCACAGTGGGAGTAAAAGTCTTCAGCAATTAAAAATACAGAGTGAATACCCCCAAATCTGACTCCCGATGACCCTGGGTTGTGGGAACGCATCGGGGTACTCCCCAGCTTGCTTCTTCATACTTCTTCGTGTTTTTCCAAGATTACCACGATGCATGGGTACTTTTTTGGTAATAAGAAAAAAGGGTAATTTGAATTAAAACTTTTAAGACAATTTGCAGACAACCTGAGCTCCAAGAGGCTCTTCTAATATCATCCAGTGGGGCTGGGGCATCTCCCCACAGCTTGAAGTGGAGGGTGGATCTGAAATGTGTCCTTCGTCCACCTGCACCCGGCCTGGGACAATGACGGGAAAGCAGCGGCCTGCAGAACCCTGGAATACGCCTGCAGCATGTGTGAGCAGGCCTGGCTGTGGCCTCGCAGGCTCTCCCCAACCATGAGCAGCCAGAGCCCCGGAACAGAGCTGTCCACTCTCCAGGTGCTAGAAGGGAGGCACAGACTTATGCAGAGCCCCACAGGCTGAGAGCTCGGAGGTGCTTCTCCCCAGAGGGCAGACCCAGGCACGGCCCAGTGAGGTCCCGGGAAACCACCTGCCCCTGCACCTTCTGCTGCCACCAACATGCTGTGAGTGGTTTGGATGTGAGAGTTTTACAGGCAGCATAGAGAACTGGGCTTAGGTATGACACAGGCCGGGAGTGAACCCAGCTCAGCCAACTGCTTGCTCCGTGGTCTTGGGCAAGTTGCCTGCCCTCTCTGGGCCTGTTAACTCATAGGAGAAACAGCAATGAGAAGTAACCAGCTAGGGCTGCTCTGAAGATATAGAATCATGGTGCAATTAAAGCAGCTCAGGACAATGGGTACCCCCAATTGCTATGGGTCCTACACACGTGGCCATTTTTACAAAGAGAAGCCTGCCATGTGCTTGGAAGGGCTCATTCATTAAAGGAAATCTGAAATTAAATGTTCCTCTTCCAGGAGCACTGCTGTCTTAAAAATGTCATCAACAGCTCTCAAAATCAGTAGACTTTGGGCTGGGCATGAGGGCTCACTCTTGTAATCCCAGCATTTTGGGAGGTTGAGGCAGGCGAATCACTTGAGATCAAGAGTTCAAGACCAGCCTGGCCAACATGGTGAAGCCCTGTCTCTACTAAAAATACAAAATTAGCCAGGCATGGGGGTGGGTGCCTGTATTCCCAGCACTTTGGGAGGCAGACGGATCACCTGAGGTCGGGAATTGAAGACCAGCATAACCAACATGGAGCAACCCCATATCTACTAAAAATAAAAAATTAGCAGGGCATGGTAGTGCATGCTTGTAATCCCAGCTACTCGGGAGGCTGAGGCAGGAGAATCGCTTCAGGAGAAGCAGGAGAAACCTGGGAGGCAGAGGTTGTGGTGAGTTGAGATCGCGCCATTGCACTCCAGCCTGGGCAGTAAGAGCGAAATTCCTTCTCAAAAAAAAAAAAAAAAAAAAAAGAAATAAGACCCAGTCTCTGCTAAAAGTACAACATTAGCCAGGCGTGGTGGCACGTGCCTGTAATCCCAGCTACTTGGGAGGCTGAGGCAGGAAAATCACTTGAACCCAGGAGGTGGAGGTTGCAGTGAGCAGAGACTGCACCACTGCACTCCAGCCTAGGCAACAGAGTGAGACTCCATCTCAAAAATATACATATATACGTGTGTGTGTGTGTGTGTGTGTGTGTGAGTAGACTTTGAGTTAAGCAGATGATTCTCCATAATGTGGGCTGGGCCCCATCCAGTGACTTGAAGGCCTTAGGACTGAGGTCCCCAGAGAAAGAGATTCTGCAGAGACAGACTTGGGACCCTCGCCGTGCCATTTACCCAGCCACATGGTGGGGAATGTGAGCGCTGCTGAGGATGATCTGGGAGGTGGGCAGTGCTGTCCACTGCTCCCGCAGGCCTGTGCAGGGCACCCGAGCCCATCCCTTATCTGCTCCAATAGGCACAAGGACCCTGCAGATGAAGGGGACGGGGCTCGCGAAGGCAAAGCCACTTCACACGCATCACTGAGGTTCCACAGCAGGGGAGAAAAAGGCTTTCCAGGCCTTTCCTGAACAGGGAGTGGACCACCAGAGGGCAGTGAACGCACCAGCTGGGTTTCCATACCCTGCTTTGCATTTTCCGAGCTGAGGCAGGAGCAGGTGCACTGCCCAGGGGCTCACGTCTCCGAGGTCCCAGTGCAGTGGCACAGGCTCAGGCCTCGGGACCAAGGTGGCTGGGTGGCATGGGGTCAGCGAGGCTCTGAATGCAAGCACAGGGCCTCAGGCAGGAGTCACAGCTGAGAGCTGCAGTGAGTGACTGACGGCCAGGGCTCCCGGCAGCCTCCACCGTCACCTCCATCCCAGGGCTGGCTGGAGATATGGGCCCAGAGACAGAGACATTTGCCTGGCTGGGAGAGGGCAGTGAAAAAGAACGAGGGGAAGGGGAGGGGCAAGGACGGAGCTCCAGGAATCCCCAAGGTTGAAACACAGCAGCTATTCTGGCAAAAGGGCTGGTGGCTGGATTTGGGGCTCAGTGAACTACTCCACATTTTAGGAGGTTTTAAGCTGCGCTCACACTTTCAGAGCTCAAAAGGAAAACTCAGCAAAGCAACCAGAGCACCGATACCTAAAGGGAGGAGACGTCTGGAAAATACTAATTCAAGAGGCATTCACATACGCATTTGGCTATTTTTTTTTTTTTTTTGAGAAGGCGTTTCACTCTTGTCACCCAGGCTAGAGTGCAGTGGTGCAATCTCGGCTCACTGCAACCTCTGCCTCTGGGGTTCAAGCGATTCTCCTGCCTCAGCTTCCTGAGTAGCTGAGATTACAGGTGCACGCCACCACGCTCGGCTAATGTTTTTGTATTTTTAGTAGAGACGGGATTTCACCATGTTGGCCAGGCTGCTCTTGAACCCCTGGCCTCAGGTGATCCACCTGCCTCGGTCTCCCAAAGTGCTGGAATTACAGGCATGAGATGCCGCGCCTGGCCGCATTTGACTATTCTTACAAAGAGGAGCCTCTTTCATGTGCCTAGAGGGGCTGATTCATGAAAGGAAACCTGAACTTAACGCTTCTCTTCCAGGGGCGCTCCTGTCTTCATGAGGTCAGTGACTGCTCACAAAATCAGGAGACTTTAAGTAAAGTCGGTGATTCTCCATGATGTGGGCAGGCCCCAGCCAATCAGTTAAAGGCTTTAAGAGAAAGAAGACTGAGGTGCCCTGAAGAGGAAGAGATTCTGCCAGAGACAAAGGGAATCCACGCAGTGCCATCAACTTTTCCCTGGGTCTGTATCTGTACACACACACACACACACACACACACGCACACATGTGCACACCCCATGGGTTCTGTTTCTCTGGAGAACCCTATCAGCCCTGAATACAGAAACATCGGTGAGCTGCTTCTACGGTATCATCAAGTGACATCAAATGACAGTTCCATCCACGTAAAATCACCGAATGAGAGTTGACTGAGAACAAGACAGGTAACTCATTCTCCATTTGACCAGGCAGGAGGGACATCCCCAGTGTCCACGTCTCTTAGAGACTCACAACTCAGTCTTATCCCTGGGGCCAGCAGCTGTTAGGCAGAGACACTGTAAGACTCGAGAAGACAGGGGCATCTGGGGCTGGAACCACTGGTTGATGAAGGGAGAAGAGGTCAGGGGAGGAAGGAAGAGGAAACAAGGACAGAGAGCAGAAACACCAGCCAGTTTCCACCAGAGACAAAGTGAGGGCAGGGCAGGAGACTGAGGGACGGGGCAGCTCCTCAACCCAGAAACCTCCCCAGTGGTCTGCAAGAACTCACCCTGTGGCTCCTACATTCAGGGGTATATTAGCCAGGGTTCTCCAGAGAAACAGAAAGTACGTGTGTGTGTGTGTGTGTGTGTGTGCGCGCACGCGCATGCGCGCATGCACGCACACACACATATATATACTTATATGTTATATATGCATATATAGAGAATTTTTTAAAATTTAAAGTTTAAAATAGACACATAAAATTTAAGATAGAAGTATTTTAAAGGGTTGGCTCATGCAATCGTGGAGGCTGTAAGTCTGAAATCTGCAGGGCAGGCTGGAGACCCAGGTGAGAGTTCAGCGGGAATCTGAAGTCTTTTTCTGGCAGAATTTTTTCTTCCTTGGGATCTCAGTCTCTTTTCTCTTAAGGCCTTCAACTGACTGGATGGGGCCCACCCACATTATGGAGGGTCATCTGCTTAACTCAGAGTCCACTAATTTAAAATGTTAATCCCATGTTAAAAAAAAAAAAACCTCAGCAACATCTAGAATACTGTTTGATCAATTAGGAGCTATGGCCTAGCCAAGTTGATGCATAAAATTAGTGATCACAGGGGAAAGTTATTTTCCTTTTTCATAAAGTAAAGCACAAGAACCACAAGAAATCTCATGACAGGTACAGGGAGGAGGACTTCCGAAGACTGGTCATTACTGCTCCCTCTCCTGAGGGCTCTGCCCAGGTGTGGGCCTGGGGCTGCCCTGAACAGCTGCACTGATCCCTACTCACACCTCAGCAGGAACAGGGGCTTCTCCAGACTGCAGGGCCGACAATGAACCAGAACTGACCTAGCACAAGAAAGGCCAGGGAGGGTGGGGCCTGCTGGCACCCCTGCTGCCCACTCTGACCACAGTGGGCGGGGTGCATAATCCCCCTTACAGGTGCATAAGGTGGCAAAGACAGAGGAGAATACACAGGTAGCCTGAGAAGCCACAGCAGTCACTGTGTAGAGGACCAAGCGAGAAACCAGCTCAGGGCCTTCTGTCCTTGACCTCCCCTTGCTGTGCCAGAGTCTCCTCTTGACCTCCTGGGTGGACAGGCCCCATCAGCTCTCCCAGACCCACCTCACCCCTCTGCCTGGAGACCCTCACCTCCAGCCTGCACCACTTGGCTCCCTCACTGACCTCCCACTCTGGCGGGGCTCAGCCAAGCAAAGAAAGGCAGGTGTTCCTTCCCTGAGTCCTCCCCAACATGGGTCTGTAGGCTGCCTCCTCAGCCCAGCTCTCCTGCTCCCAGAAGCACCATCTACTCTCCCTGCCTGTCAGCTCATGGGTGCTGATGGCTCCCCAAGACTGCTCATCTGTGGGGGCCTCAGTCTTTAACCCTGTCCACACGTCTACCTGATCAGTTAAAGACTTTTCACTGAACATAGCAGGTGAAGTCTGTTTCTTGCCAAGACCACAGCGGACCTATGTCCTAACCCAACTGTTGGTTGCAAGGTGGGGCCTGAAAAACATGCCCCTTGTGTATGGAAATCAGGCCTTCCTGGGGCTCCCCTGTGCTCAGAAAACACCGGCGCTTTCTGGTATCCTGCCCTGCCAGGACGGTGGGAACCTGGAGAGGCCAGGGCTCCTAGGAAAGGGGGCGTCCACCCCACAGCTGCCAGGCACTCCTGCTGGGCAGAAACTCATCAGCCTTGCCTAATGAGTTTCTCCAGAGAAGTCAGAAATGTCTATTTCTATGCAAATGTGTCTGTTTTCAAACCCTAACATTCACATTTTAAAAGCATGTTCAATGCCCATGTTTTTAGGAATTCTGGGCAGGCCAAACAGAAGATCGCAAGGCACGATCTAACCCTCAGGCTACCCGGCTGGTCCGGGGGATGGGAGGAGATGGGGAGGTCGGCTCCCAGGGACACAGCGCAGAGGGGCGGCCACACACCTGGTGGATCTCCTGCCAGCCGTTCTCGTCCTTGCAGCACACCATGGCGTGTTCGTGCAGGAGAAGCTCGCAGCAGTAGGGATCGCCCCCGACGATGGCCGTGTGATACAGCGGGGTGAGGCCGTAACTGTCTTTATAATCCGGGGATGCGCCAAGCTCTAAAAGGGTCTAGGAAAAATAAAATGGGAAGCTGTCATTATTGGTCTCATGACCCCTTTTGCACAGAGTGAGGTGATCAAGAAAGAAGCACCAGGACCCCCCTCGCCTGGGCCGAGGCAACCCACACCCTGAGTTCCCAGTGCTTCTCCAGGACTCCCCAGAATTAAGAAGGGTATAACTTTAGACAGCAAGGTTTCTAGCTCTGAAACACCAAACAGTGCCCAGAAAGGCAGGGCAGATGAGGAGACCTGCAGCACTCAGACGGACCCATTCCCAGCCTGGTCAGTGCTGTGTGCCTGTGGTGTGGCACGGGCAGCAATACAGCGACGACAACATTTGCTCCAGAGGGAAAAGATGCACTGTGTAACCTACATGCCCAGTGGAAGACCACTTCCACCCGGCAGACCACCTCAACCCGGGAGACCACCTCAACCCGGGAGACCGCCTCGACCCAGGAGACCGCCTCGACCTGGGAGACCACTTCCACCCGGAAGACCACCTCGACCCGGGAGACCACCTCGACCCAGGAGACCACCTCGACCTGGGAGACCACTTCTACCCAGGAGACTGCCTCAATCCGGAAGATATCCTCAATCTGGAAGAACACCTCAATCCACACGTGGAGGGTGGTGAACCCAGCAAGCATCGCACCTTCAAGAACACTCCTGATTTCCAAGGAAGCCAATGGACTCTCATCCCCACCCAAATCTCAATTCAAACTGTAACTCCCAATGCTGGAGGTGGGGTCTGGTGGGAGGTGATGGGTCACGGGGGCGGATTCTCATGAATGGCTTGACACCACCCGCTTGGTGCTGCTCTCATGAGAATGAGTGAACGAGTGCTCGTGAGATCCACTGTATAAAAGCATGGCACCTCCTTCCTCTCTGTCTCCCTCCCACACTGGCCACGTGAACTGCCTGCTCCCCCTCGCCTTCCACCATGACTGGAAGCTTCCTGAACAGCCTGCAGAATCGCCAGCGAATGAAACCTCTTCTTATAAATCACTCCAGTCTCAGGCGTTTCTTTACTGCAATACGGGAATGGACTCGTACATTAACAGAAGGGGTGCAGCTGAAATGAAGTGAAAGTCTGAGCCTTTATGGAGAGAGAGACCCCCATCTTGGGGGTCGCCCTGCAGCGGCACACCCCATCCCTGCTGGCATGGGCTCTGGTGGAGAATGCCTGGGCGTGCGCCACCCTGTTCAGAGGCACTGACAAGGGTGCAGCGTGAGGCAGGGGCCTGGAGCACAAGGACAGCAGCAGGGCAAGGTGAGGCACGGAACCCGCAACAGGACAGGCTCCCTGGGACCTGCCGCAGGGCCTGCAGCCTCCCGCTGTGGACAGGGTCGGGATTCAGCATCGGCCTTACGGGTTGAAAAGTCCCTTGACTGCACAGAAGGTGAAAGACTGTTGAGAAACATTAAGTTTACCCTGCCTCCATGGCTCCCTTGTGGAAGTTACTTTTAGTTTATAATTAGTAGTAGGCAGGTAACAGCTGCCTACCTGGTATATTCCTGAATTATATGTATACGTAGAACCCCTGTGTATTAATAAGAATCACCTATCAAAGAGCAAATCAATGCATGGATGAATCTCTGCTCAGGGCCTTCAGTCCTGGAGAGCTGTCAGCCCCGCAGGCTCTCAGGCTATTGGTCCCCAGGATAGAGCCACTCTGTTGTGTTATCTGGGTGTCCGCCTCTCTATACCTTCAGCCTGACTGAGTGAGGGTCTCCCGACTGAGCTAATACTTGGTAAAAGATGAGTTCTTATGAACCATGAATTCTCAAAGCAATGACACCCGGGAGACAGGACAGGAAAACCTGAGCCTGGTTGCAGTTCCAAGTTCTGGCCGCAACACCCTGCACAGACCCCAGGGTGGGCATTGTGGGATCAGACAGGGCAGGGGGCAGCACCCACATCAGACGGGCCCCAGGTTTACCTTCAGGGCAACTTGGTTCCTCGCTCGGGCAGCTTTGTGCAGGGCAGTCATCCCATCTTTGGCACGGAAGTCCAGGTGAGCCCCGCCGTTTCTGAGAGCTTTGATGACCTCCACGGAGTGGTCCAGCTGCGCGGCTAAGGTCAGGGGGGTCTCTGAGGAACCCAAACACACACACACTTTAGAACCAACAGTTGTCACATTGCTCGCACAGCCATCTCTAAAGGCCCAAAACGAAGCTGAAAGAACTGACCCCCCTCCACCTCCAGGGTATTTACAGCTCCCACTGCCCGAGAACCCGGAGAGTCCAGGCGGGCCGTGTGGCTCAGGCACTCCTGTGCAATGCCATGGCACACAGGGTCATGCGCAGATCACAGCAGTGGTAGAGGCAGGGACCCCACAGGACTGCTGTGGGGGCCACAAGACCGAGAGGCTCCCCTGTGCCCTTCCCTCTGAATGCACAGAATCCTGCGGTACCATCGGGGGGCTTCCCTTACAGAAGGAGTGACAGACTCAACCCCTCATGAGAGACGGGAAAAGCGCACACCCCGCCTTTCCTCATTCAATGTCACAACATTTGCGGGCACCTTGGGAGACGCCAACAATGGGCTGCAGGGGTACAAACACAAATGAGACACGGAGACCGTGCCCCCCCGGAGCTTCCAATCTGAGCAAGCAGAAACCTTCCTCGACCAACGCAGTGCAGGATGACCCAGGGGGCAGGGCAGGAGCCCAGCAGACAGAAGGATGCTGCCTGCCTTTGCAGGGACAAGGGTCCCGTGCAGATGACCCTGGACCAGTCTGCAGCTGACCATGGCTAAGGATGTCAGTAGCTACTACAGCGAATCTTTCGGTTCACTCTTCATCTTCCTGATGTGCCCGCTATGGCCACTGCTAAGCAAGGGGGATGATTTTGCTGTGGTTCATTTGAGAGGCTCGTAATATTCCAGAAAAGTGCACAGAGCACCATGATAACCTGCAAGTTCCCGTGACTCAGAAGCACCAACCGTGAATAGTCACTGGGTCTTGAAGCACATCCCAGTGATGGAAGACAGGATGGCTTCCACGGGGCGGGGCCTTGCTGAGCTCTCACCCCATCCTATCCCCCTCCATCCCAGAAAGGGCAACGGCCTCTTGGGTGAACACTGACCATCCCATCTGTTTTAAATTCTGATGCTTATTTATCCATGAGTACCCTCCTGAGTACTTCTAACATTCACCCCAGGAACCACCCTGCAACTTGGTGCTTCGTGGCGAGACGCACAGGCTTAACCTCTCCATGTCAGAAGCGTGCCGTGCGTAAACATGCCGGCCACCTCATTCATCCTCTCCCGAGGTGGAAAGCAGGATTCCTGCCTTCCCCAACCAGGAACAACGCTCTTGTGAATGAATGTCGTTGCACGTGACTCTGTTGCATACCCCTCCTGACGCAAAAGTTTTAAAGAAAAATAGGAATTTTCTCTTTTTTTTTGGCTGGGGGGACAGTCTCACTCTGTCACCCAGGCTGGAGTGCAATGGCACAATCTCGGCTCACTGCAACCTCCACATCCCAGGTTCAAGCAATTCTCCTGCCTCAGCCTCCCGAGTAGCTGGGATTACAGGTACCTGCCACCATGTCTGGCTAATTTTTGTATTTTTAGTAGAAATGAGGTTTCACCATATTGGCCACCCACCTCAGCACCCCAAAGTGCTGAGATTATAGACGTGAACCACTGCACCCAGCCAAGAGTAATAGGAAATTTCTGGGCCAACTAAGGGACTTCAGTGGCGATAGGGGATGTTTCTTGCACAGAAAACAGCTACAAGGCAAGGAAGGCCCAGCAAGGGTGTGGGGGTTGAGACCAGCTGGAACATGGTCAGAGTTCCTCACATGGGCAGAGCGGGGAAATGGGGCAGACGCCAGAGAAAAACAAACTCAAGGGGCCACCCTGCCTGCTAGAGAGAGGAGCAGTCAGCCCCTCGTTCTCTGCCTCTTCCCTGGCGGCATCCAGGCTGAAGCACAAGTATCTGAGGGCGTCTGAGGGGTTTATTCCTTGGACCAAAAAGGCCACCATGGGAGAGAGGACAGTCAGGGAAGTGACTGGTCCTGGAAGGGCATGGGAAGACTGGGCTGTCTGGAGCCACCAGTGCTGACGCTGAAGATTCAGATCTTACAGCAACTTAATGAGTGTGTGACGCGTGTTCGGGGCAAGGTTAGCCTTCAAAACAATTAGGATTTTCTTTCCCATCTGACTGTTCCCACGTGCCCAATGCAAAAAGGCATTCCAAAGCAGACTTTTTAAAAGATATTTTAAATTAACCTGTAATTTTCACAGCTGACAACCTCAGCTTGTACCATTTTATCAATGAGAACGTTGTCTCAGAGAGAGCTGGTGGCAAGTGGTAAAACAGATGGGAGGCTTGAATCCCGACTTTTGACTGGGAATTACAGACGCCTGCAGCCAAGCCACGCCCTGCTGGTTGGTGCTGGGTGATTAAAGGAGGCTGCAGAAACACGCCGGTGGAGACAACGATCCCACCCTGTTAATGGCTGTGTCTCCCATGCAGGATAAGAAGCTTTGGTCCTTGGTGACTTCCAGGACCACCCAATGACAAGTGGCAGCCTTCTCCAGGGTTCCGCGATCCCTCCTCAAATGATGTTCCAGAATTGCATGTCCACCTCTGGCCGGGACCCACCCTGGGGAGGTCAGGAGACCCCCCCCGCCACTTCCCTCCCTGGCTTAGTCGCCACATTTGCAAAGAACACATCCGCTGAGGTTCCACATTTGGGGCTGATGGAATCACCCCCAAGAAGATGCTGGTTGATCAGCAATAAACCAGTGACAGATATAACGGCGCTGCCCCGTCTGCTCACCCAGTGACCGCACTATCACTCCCCTTATGAGCTTGGGACCCACACAGTTGTCTGGCACCACAATTCTCAAGCATATTCCTCAGGTTGTGCATTCTGAAATTTCTTTAAAAATAGACTGGAACCTTAACAAGCATCACCTCAGAAGCGGCCCCAGTCTCCCTCAACGTGCACAACAGGTGGGAGTAGAAACACCTATAATATTCCGAGATAACCTCAGAGACAGGCAGAGCCCCCAACTAGAAGCTGCCCAGCAGCTTGTTGGCTCCAGGGATGAGCAGGATGCGCTTTGAAAGGGTGAGAAGTGGGGGCTCCTGGAAGTGCAGCAGGAGGGCGCTAGCCATGGCCGCCTGTCCTGACACTGAGAGGTGGCAAAGGAACGGCGCTGGGGGTGGCAGCGGGGTGGGGGAGGCAGGAGGAGTGTGAGTGTGTAAGACAGCTGCTGCCACCCAGCAGGCACAGGGCACTGCAGGCTGGAGCATGAGCATGACTATGTATGTGTGCACGCCTGCATGCCTCTGTGTACAATTGTGTGCATGTGTGCATGCCTGTGTATGTACATGTGTATGCCTGTGTGTACACATGCCTGTGTACATCTGTAAGCCTGTGTGCATGTCTTTGTGTGTGTGCATGCCCGTGTGTATGTAAGCCTGTGTGCATGCCCGTGTGTGCATATGCATGCCTGTGTGTATGTGCATGCTGTGTGTGTATGCCTTTATGCCTGTGTGCATGCCTGTGTGTAAGCCTGTGTGCATGCCTGTGTGTGCATGCCTATATGTGTGTGCATGCTGTGTGTGTGCATACCTGTGTGTGCGTGCCTATATGTATGTGTGCATGCCTGTGTGTGTATGCATGTTGTGTGTGTATGCCTTTATGCCTGTGTGCATGCCTGTGTGTGCGTATGCATGCTGTGTGTGTGTGCACGCTGTGTGTGTATGCCTTTATGCCTGTGTGCATGCCCGTGTGTGCGTATGCATGCCTGTGTGTGTGTGCACGCCCGTGTGTGTATGCATGCTGTGTGTGTGTGCATGCTGTGTGTGTGCACACTCATGTGTGCATATGCATGCCTGTGTGTGTGCATGCCTGTGTGCGTATGCATGCCTGTGTGTGTGTGCATGCTGTGTGTGTATGCCTTTATGCCTGTGTGCATGCCCGTGTGTGTGTTCCTAGGTGTATCCTAGTGTCCAAGATCGATGGGCCGCAGAAGCCTACACACCCCTGAGCAGTCCTCCTCTGAACCGTCCAGGTCACTACCAACAAGAAACGGTCACCTGGGAAACAGTGACCGTCCAGAGGAGCCCAGGGAGATGGACCAGGGAATGCTGCAGGGGACCCTGGGTGGGGCCCGGGGACAGAAATGGACTAGCACGTAAATGCTAATGGGAGAAGAGAAAAGTGTGGACTTTGGTGAAAATAACGATCAACATTGGTTCCCTAATTGTGAGAAGCGCACGATACTGGATGAGAGGCTGAAAAGGGGGAAAGCTGAGTATCAGATAAACAGGAACTCTATGTACGGGCTTTGCACTTATTCTGTAAATCTACAACTGTTCTAAAATGCAAAGTTTGTTAAAAATGCCACCTGGCTTTTGTGCAGGGTTATAGATTTCACAGAAAAAAACTCTGCTGCTCACAGACTGGCAGAAAAATTCTGTTTAAAGCATATAAAGTACTTATAGCTAAAATACAGAGAACCCTTAAAACTCAACAAGAAAGCAAACCACCCAATTAAAAGATGGACAAAAGATTTAAAAGGATACCTCATAGCCGGGCGAGGTGGCTCATGCGTGTAATCCCAGCACTCTGGGAGGCTGAAGTGGGAAGATCACGAGGTCAGGAGTTCGAGACCAGCCTGACCAACATGGTGAAACCCCGTCTCTACTAAAAATAGAAAAATTAGCTGGGCATGTGGTGGCAGGCACCTGTAATGCCACCTACGTGGGAGGCTGAGGCAGGAGAATCACTTGAACCCAGGAGGTGGAGGTTGCAACGAGCTGAGATCACACCACTGCACTCCGGCCTGGGCAACAGGGCGCGACTCTGCCTCAAAAATAAATAAATAAATAAAAGATAGCTCACAACAGAAGATATTCAGATGGCAAATACACACAGGAGATGCTCCACATCGTACGTCGTTAGGGAACTGTGAATTAAAACAACAATTAGAAGTTGTGCATGGTGGCTCATGTCTGCAATTGCAGCACTTGGGAAGCTGAAGCAGGAGGGTCATTTGAGCCCAGGAGTTCAAGACATGCCTGGGCAACATGAGACCTTTTCTCTGCTAAAAGTTTTAAAATTTGGCCAGCACAGTGGCACACGCCTGTTAAGTCCCAGGTATGCAGATGGCTGAGGCAGAAGGATCACTTGAGCCCAGGAGGCCAAGGTTGCAATGAACCATGATCACACCACTGCACTCCAACCTGGGAGACAGAGTAAGACCCTGTCTCAAAAAGAAAAAAAATACCTTAACACAATTTCCAGAATGATGAAAATCTAGAACATTAAATGCTGGTGAGGATGTGGAGCAACCGAAACTCTCATCACTGCTGGGAGGAGCGCAAAATGGCGCAGTCACTTTGGAAGACGGTTTGGCAAGTTGCTGAAAAGCTAAACGTGCCCTTCCCCTATAATCCAGCAACCCAGTCCTAGGTGTCTCCCTGAATGAGTTGAAAACTGATGTCCACATGGAAATCTGAATGTTAAGTGTTCAGAGCCACTTTATTCATCATTGCCAAAAACAGCGAACAATCCAGAGGTCCTTCAGTAGCTGGATGGATACATAAACCGTGGCACCTGCTGACAGCGAAATGTCATACAACACTAAAGAGAGACTGGCAGTCAAGCCTCAACATGATACGAAGGAAACTGAAATGTCTATTGCCAAATGAACGAAGCCGAGCTGAAATGGCTGCGTGCTGTGAGATTCCAACTCGATGACGTTCTAGAAAGGGCGAAGTTACAGAGCCAGTGAAAAGATCCGTGGTCGGTGCGGAGTGCCCCTCATCCTGGGAAACAGGGTGCGGCTGGAAAGGCGGCCGCCCCCTCGTCCGTCACACGACGCACGTTCGTGGGGAACTGGCGCTAAAGCATTCGTACACGACCTGGCTCTGGGTCGCGCTTTCAAGCGCATCAGAGCAGCTCCCTTGCTGCCATCTCCTGAAACTCGGCCCTCGACACAAGGGTTTGTAAAAAAGTGAAAAAGAAAAAAATAATTAAAAATACATACATAAAAAGCTCGGTGGTTGCGAGGGGTTAGAGGGCAAGGGAGGGACGGACGGGTGGAGCACAGAAGAGCTTTGGGGTAAGGGAGCCACGCTGCGTGATTCTGTAATGGTGAGTACAGCACAGCACGCACCTGCCCAAACCCACCTGAGCAGTACCAAGAACAGACCCTCTTCTAAACTACGGACTTCAGCCACTACAACAGATGCCCTAAACCGGTGCATGCTGTCCGCAACACGGGAGCCGGCAGTCCAAGTGCGTCGGGGGAAACCTCTGTGCCTTCCGCCTGTTTCTTCTGTCAACCTAAAACTAGGCTCTGTCCCGGACCCCGAGACAGCCTCCTGCAGACCCTGGCCCCTGCCTCTGTGTCACCCCCGCCCCCACCACTCCCTCTGCTGCATTTTCCTTACTGGAGGCACAGCAGCTTGCTCATGTAGGAGCCACCGAGATTCCCTTTCGGAACACGGCGGGTATCCCTAAGAGAAACGCCGAAATAATGAGATGCTGTGTTTGAAATAATTGGACCCTTAAAAACAGGTCTCTTTTTACGAGTAACTGTACCAGACAAACCAAAGGCGCCGTATACATTCACTGGTAGCAAAGGGAGTTATTTACTCGGAGTCTTCCAGCCGCCTTTGTCGGCACTGGGTAATCTGGGCACCTCTCACGCTCTGCAGACGGAGGTTTACAAGGTTCCGGAACCATATTCTCCTGAATTGCCTCACATTCCCCGGCGCTGTTAGTTCTGGGGAATTGCATTCGGTGACTCATTCAGGGGCCAAGGTGAGACTGCTCAGACATCGCATGCATCAAACCAGCCCCTTCCATTCTTCAAGATGATGGCCTGAAGGTGCTCAGTGCACCAGGACCCAGAATGCCCTTGGGGGCCTCCTAACTGGGTGGGGTGAGAGCTGGGAGGGGGCTCCCCATGACATAGCTACAGCAGCAAGATGGGGAGCCGGGGTTGGGGGTGCCTGAACTGGCGGGGTGCAGCCTGATAGGCAAGGCGGGCACCAGGGCCCTGGAAACTGCTTCAGTAACCAGATCTCATCAGTGAGGTCCAGGCACACCACAGGTGCTCTGTGGAATCTGGCTCCATAAAGGAACCATCTCTACTTCTCATCCAGATACTACTTAACAAGTCGAAAGGCATTTCTAGCTTTATTAATCAGACCTCTTTGGTGGTGCCCGAGGCTTCTCTCAAATTTGGAGACAAGATAAAAGTGCCAGCCTAAATTGTGTTCAAACTGTCAGCTCCGCTTCCCGTTCGGGGCTTGGAAACAAAGCTGGTCTCATCTCAGAGGTTCCAACCACAGCAGGAGAGGGGCCCTGAGATGCTGGTGGCGGAAGTCTTCATTTTCTTTAGACTACTTTCTTTTTTCGTTACTTAATACAATTTACGTTTGGAACAGGTACCAGACAGTGCCCCGCAATAACACAGCCTGTTTTGCTTTGATTGACCGGTCGTTCCACTGGGTTTAATGATCTCAGTCTGGAGGGGCTGCTTCCCTCTGCTCCGGCCCAGGGCATGGGGTCCAGGTCTGAGCATGACGGCATTCCCTGAGCTCAGCAAACAGGCTGCTTTCAACTCTAAGCACAGACTCTGCCGCTCCCCTGTGGCTTTGAGAAGTCACCAAACTCGCTGTGGAGAGGCTAAAATATGGGATGGGAACATGCCCAGGCTGCCACCAACACCCAAGAGGAAGGTGGGAATGTGGGCAGCTCGTCCCCCACCTGGGCCTGCCTGCGGCGTCCACGTCCAGCCAGCTCGTCCCCCACCTGGGCCTGCCTGCGGCGTCCACGTCCAGCCAGCTCGTCCCCCACCTGGGCCTGTCTGCGGCGTCCACGTCCAGCCAGCTCGCCCCCGACCTGGGCCTGCCTGCAGCGTCCACGTCCAGCTAGCTCATCCCCAATCTGGGCCTGCCTGCCATGTCCACGTCCAGCCAGCTCGTCCCCCACCTGGGCCTGCCTGCGGCGTCCACGTCCAACCAGCTCATCCCCCACCTAGGCCTGTCTGCAGCGTCCACGTCCAGCCAGCTCGTCCCCAACCTGGGCCTGCCTGCCATGTCCACGTCCAGTCAGGCTGGCTCAGGCAAAGGGACCCCTGTTCATCCCACTGCCTTTTCCCCCAGGAGTTGAGAGCAGGGACTCCCGAGGGCAAGCGGAGCCTGGCTCTGCCTCTGCCCTCCCCGGTGACTCGGCGACTGGCCTAGACTGGGCTGCAGTAACAGGGTCTCGGGGTCTAGGTGGCTTGGAAGTGACAGACATGCACTGCTCACGGTTCTGGAGGCCGGAAGTCCAAGATGGAGGCACTGTCGGATTTGGTGTCCGGCTACCTGGTTCACAGATGGTATCTTCTTGCTGTGGCCCCACAGGGTGGAAGGGGCAAGGGGGCTCCTTGGCTGCTTTTGTAAGGGCACTAATCCCATTCATGAGGGCTCGGCTCCCAAGAGCCCATCATCTCCCGAAGGCCCCACCCTCCTAATGCCATCACTTAGGGGGTTAGGGTTTAACAGTATGGAGGGTTTAACAGTATGGGTTTAACAGTATGGACGCTGTTAGGGTTTAACAGTATGGACGCTGCCATCAGCCCTAGCTGGGCTCTCAGAACTTCCGGTTCCTCCCAGGACAGTGGTGCCCGCAGGGGACCCCGCTTGATTACAGAGCTGAGGCCCGGCAAGGTCCTGCGTGCTCCTGGAGCACAGCGGGTCACCGGTAGACTGCAGCCGTCAGTCCGAAGTGCCCTTATTACGGGAAGGGTGAGTGACAGTGCCAGTCTCCCTGAGACCAAGAGGCTTCTCAGGATATGGGACATTCAATACTAAAACCAGGGCCATCCCAGGAAAACCAGACACACTGGACAGCATGCCTGTTTCCTGGAGCAAGCCCGCCAAAGCCAACCCCGTGTCTCTCCATCTGCATCCAAAACCAGGAGAAAACAACCTTGACCGAGCTGCACAGCAGGTGCCGTAGTTGATGCTGATGACGGGAACATTCTGGAAACTCTATTAAGGGTGACGCATATCCCACAGGCTTGACCACAGATATAGTTTGGATGGGTGTCCTGTGCAAATCTCATGTGGAACTGTAATCTCGGGGTTGGAGGTGAGGCCTGGAAGGAGGTGACTGGATCACGGGGGCAGATTTGTCGTGAATGCTTTAGCACCATCCCCTTCCCGGTGCTGTCCTGGCAACAGGGAGTGAATTTTTGCAAGATCTGGGAGTGAATTTTTGCAAGATCTGATTGTTTAAAGTATATGGCCCCCCCGCCCTCTCTCTCTCCTGCCTTCGCCATGCGACGCACCTGCTCTTCTCTCTCTGTCTCTCTCTCCTGCCTTTGCCATGCGATGCACCTGCTCTTCTCTCTCTGTCTCTCTCTCCTGCCTTTGCCATGCGACGCACCTGCTCTTCTCTCTCTGTCTCTCTCTCCTGCCTTTGCCATGCGATGCACCTGCTCTTCTCTCTCTCTCCTGCCTTCGCCATGCAATGCACCTGCTTCTCTCTCTCTCTCCTGCTTTTGCCACACAATCCACCTGCTCTTCCTTTACCTTCCACTATGAGTAAAAGCTCCCTGAGGCCTCCCCAGAGGCAGAAGCCACCAGCTTCCTGTACAGCCTGCAGAACCCAGAGCCAATGAAACCTCTTCTCTTCATCAAATACCCAGACTCAGCTATTCCTTTACAGCAATGTGGAAATGGCCTAACGCCACCACGTGGCTCATCTGATGCTCACGTTTTCCTGCCCCCTACGTGTTACCATCCAATTTAGGAGACAAGAAGATGGAAGCTGAGACAGGTTTGTTAACCTGGTCTCCACACAGCCAGCTGCGGAGAGGCAGGGGCTAGAGTCTGCTCTCTGGGCGCTCTCCATGGCCTGGCACAGAGCTGGGCATCAGAAGGGTCGCATCTGCAGTCCCAACACAGGGACCCCCGTCCTGCACCTCTGGAGCCCCGTGTCTCTGTCAGCCGTGTGGCCGGGTGGTGTCTGCGTTTCAGTCAGGAGGATGCACAGGCGTCCCTCCCACTCTGCCGTGACAGAGACGAAGTGAAGGTGGTGTCTTCCCTGGCAACGCTGGCCTCTGGCCTCTCACCAGAGCATGTGCTGAGCTTGTCCCCCCGATACTCACTCACTCCGCGCGTGCCTGAGGTTGCTCTGGGCCTTGTCCTGGAATTGCCCACAGCCGCCTTTGTTTCTGAGAGTGCCCACCACGGCTCACTCTTCTCTTTTCCCTCCTCACCCTGGGTCCCCACTTCCGGGCCCCTCCATCAGGACCACCGGTTTTCCTCCTGATGCAGAAAAACAAGTGAGAATTCCTGAGACACTCGGGGCAGGTGCAGAAGTAGGGGGGCGGGCGGTGGAGGCCAGGGCCGCCTCCACTGTCTGGAGCCGAGCCATGGGTCTGCACTCGGCCTTCCGTTCCAGAACTTTCCACCTTAGTTACCCCTTTCCCCTTTTACATAAATAATTTTTTTGGCCTTACAAAAAATGCCACTGTGTATGATCACTGTTAGTTTCATCTGCACAAAAACCTGCACACGGTGTTTATGGCAGCTTTCCCCATAATCGCCAAAAGCTGGAAGCAGCGTAGATGCCCCTCAGGAGGTGAGTAGATAAGCAAACCGGGGTATGTCGGAAACAGAACATTATCCAGTGCCAAAAGGAAACGCGCTTCCAAGCTGTGAAAAGGCCTGCAGGCCCCTTCCATGCATGTTGCCAAGTGAACAAAGCCAATCCCAAATGTACTGTGTGATTTTAAGATTCCAGCTCCGGGACATTCTGGAAAAGGCCAAACTATAGAGACAGCGAAAACGTCGGTGAGGATGAATGCGGCGGCTCACCCAGCACTTTGGGAGGCCGAGGCCGGCAGATCACCTGAGGTTAGGAGTTCGAGACCAGCCTGGTGAACATGGTGAAACCCCTTCTCTACTAAAAATACAAAAATTAGCCAGGCATGGCAGTGCACGTCTATAATCCCAGCTACTAGGGAGGCTGAGGCAGGAGAATCACTTGAACCCAGGAGGCAGAGGTTGCAGTGAGCTGAGATTGTGCCACTGCACTCCAGCCTGGGAGACAGAGTGAGACTCGATATCAAAAAAAAAAAAAAAGAAAGAAGGAAAGAAAGAAAAGAAAGGGTCAGTGGCTGCCAGGGGCTCAGGGGAGGGAGGGATGAACAGGGGCACAGAGGAGTCCTCGGGCAGTGAAGCTGATCTTTATGATACTGTGACGCTGGATACAGGACATGTGGCAAAACTGACAGAATGTCCAACACCAAGCGTGAACCCTCACGTAAACCCAGCCTTTAGGATCGCTGCTGGGGTCAACACCAAGCGTGGACCCCTCATGTGAGCTCCGGACTCTAGGATCGCTACTGGGTCACTGATTGTAACAGACATCACACACTAAAGCAAGATATTACTAACAGGGGAAACTGGGGAAGGGGTCAATATGGGAACTCGCAGTACTTCCATTCAATTTTCTGTCAGCCTAAAAACTGCTCTAAAAAATCAGCTCTGCTAATTTCACAGAAGAGGCAGGGGAAGAGAACGAATATAGGAATATCAGCTACTACAACAAGAAAAATTGATTCATAAAATTGCTGTCTGGCCACCAGCAGGGGAGAACTGATCTCATAATTCTGCTTTAAATTTTAAAACTGAAAATAAGAGGCCAGGCTCAGGGGCTCGTGCCCGCAATCCAAACACTTCAGGAGGCTGAGGTGGGAGGACCGCTTGAACCCAGGAGTTTAAGACCAGCCTGGGTCACATAGGGAGACCCACATTTCTACAAAAAATACAAAAATTAGCCAGGTATGATGGCACATGCCTATAGTCCCAGCTATTCCAGAGGCTGAGGTGGGAGGATCAACTGAGTTCAGGAGGTCAAGGCTGCAGTGAGCTGTGATCGTGCCAGCCTGGGTGACAGAGGGAGACCCTGTCTCAAGAAGTGGGGAGAGGAGGGAAGGGGAGGGAGAGGCCAGTCGCCGTGGCTCACGCTGGTAATCCCAGCACTTTGGGAGGCCGAGGCTGGTGATCACTTCAGCTCAGGAGTTTGAGACCGGCCTGCGCAACATGGCAAAACCCCGTCTCTACAAAGACTAGCTTGGCGTGCTGGTACATCCTTGTAGTCCCAGCTACCTGGGGGGCTGACGTGGGAGGATCACTTGAACCTGGGAGGTTGAGGCTGCAGTGAGCTAAGATTGCACCAGTACACTCCAGCCTGGGTTACAGAGGGAGACCCTGTCGAAAGAAAGAAAATGAAAGGAAGAGAAGGAGCGAGGGAGGGAGGGAAAGGAAAGAAAAGGAAAAGAAAAAAAGAGAAAAGAAAAAACCAAAACCAAATAACCCCCCCGCCTATGTGTGGTCACCGTCTCCCTGGGTGGGGCAGGGGAGTGTCCCGTAAGACAGCATGCACACATTCTGCCCCCCAACGCATTCCGTCCTTAGGCACCAGACACACTGGGGCCTGTCCTAGGCCCTGGCCCCACTGGTCTCTGCCTTTGCTGCAGACCCTAGAATGCCTGTCCTTCACCATGTGCTTTTTTCCATGAGCCACTTAACAGGGAGCTGATGACAGGAGGGGTTCCTGTGTCTTCTCTGGGTTTGGTCTTTCTCATCAGTAACCCAGCCCAGAGGCTTGTCATCGTGGGAATATTTCAGAACATTCATAAGGTACCTCCATGCCCCGTCTCCACGGATCAGGCTCCCGAGCCGCTTCCGCTCAATTCTGGGGACAGCGGTCAGGCCTTTCTCTCCTTTAATTTCACTGCTCCACAGCTGCTCACAACTGTGCACTTTCTGCTTCGGCGTCGGCCTGATCCAGAACTCCGGCAGCACTTTTTACTCTAGGCAGGACCCAGAGCAATGGCTGCTTACCTGTTTCAGAGTCTGCATTATGTGATTTTAGCCGCGAATTGAGAGTCTATCCTGGAATAACAGTCATTTCAGAACCCTTAAAGTCTAGAACACCAACAGTCAGGTGAAGGAAGCCAGGGGGATGGGATGGGGAGGCCCGGCTCAGGACAGGGGCCAGTTACAGGGGACACATATTGGAAGAGAGGAGTAGAGCGCTCAGAGGGGAGTCCCCCAGCCTCCCCTACTGCTGGCCAGGTCAAGGCAAGACCAGGCTGCCCAGTCCCCCACAGTGGCATCAGAAACAGCCCCGGATGAAGCCAGGATGAAGACATAAGCGGGTCTGCCAGGGTGGTGGGAGCCACGGCCAAAGGCTGCCTCCAGGGAGAATCCGGGTCAGGAGCTTGGGATGCAGGCTGCCCAGGGATGCGTCCGGAGGCTCAAGGTCATGCTCAGGAACCCCTGGGTCCGCTTACTTCCACAGCCTCAGATGGAAAGGGCTCGTGCCCTCACAGAGCCAGGAGCTGGCGCAGAGGCCATCGCCGAAGAGAAGCCACCACATCAGCACAGCATGAAACATATCCACGTCAGGGAAGGCCAGCTGGCCAGGGCCCTCCTGAGCCTCCTCCGGACCAGCACGCCCTCCACGGCACCACCATGGCCGGGCTCAGGCCTCTCTGCTTCCCAGCTCAGCTCCTCTCCTCCTCCCCCTGCCAGCTCCACAGCCGAGGGCCACCGCCCACAAAAGATCAAGCCCTGCAGGGCCCCCGCAAACCCGCTCTCCAGATGCCCTGCAGGCATAGGGATTCCACCACCCCGACCCGCCACAGGCCGCTGTCCCCATCACTCCCTTTCCCCCTCCTCCTTTCCAGAGTCCCCACCAACACAAGCCCAGCTCAGCCTCCCCTTCGTACCACTGGCCAGGACTGCCCATTCCTTCAGCGAAAGCCTGGCCTTGTCCACGTCACTCCCCTACACGCAGACCCCCAAGCTTCTCTGCCTCATGGAGGATCAGCACAGGGCCTGGGGCGTGCTCAGCTGTAGCCAGGCACTCACCTCCCTTCCCTTCCCCACCCCTGGGTGCACTCTGTCCCCTCTGAGCTGCGCTCATGCAGTCCCGCCTGCCAATGTTACAGGCATCAAAGCCACCAGCGGCTACAAGCCCGGGCCAGCTTCTCCTGCTGCTCACAGTGAAACCTAAGAGATGCAGACAATTGCAAAGAGGCAAGGACGGTCCCGCAGCAGTGCTCAGACCGAGCTGCAGGCTGGATCCATGCCCAGCGGGCTCCCCACCCAGTGTTCAGAGGTCCCAGAAGGCTCCCACAAATGACAAGAAAGCGCATTCCTCAGTTGACAAACACATTTGTCGTGTACTCAGTATTTTTAAGGTGTGACACCAGTATGTGACAATGGCACTACACCATGCAGGGGCCAGGAGCAGGGCTGGCACACCCAAGACAAGAGGGAAGGGAGGTCCCCACTGCCAGGAGTCCAGGAAGAGAGTTCCCAGCCCAGGGCCAGGGTAGCCCTCCTGAGCAGGCGTACTCCAAGGTGCTATGGAGACCCTCACCTCTGCCGCTCTTGGTTCTCCATAAGGACCTAACCTCTGCCTGCCAACTCAAGCTGGTGCCCTGCTGGTAAGGAACTGTCATCTGGGCTGACGGTGCCCCCACCCAGGACAGTGGGAATGTCTGGAGATCAACTGTTGGCTGTCACAGCTAGGGGCTGCTCTTGATGCTGACTGCAGGCGGGGGCTGCCGCTGAACCCTATGGTGCCCTGGGCGGTCAGGCCCCAAGGGCCTGGGCTGTCTTTCCCGACCGATGCTTAGAGGCCCGCGCGCATGAGGAATGTAGTTTCCCGCAGGAGAACAAGACGTGTGTGTGCAGATGTCTGTCTGCTATTATTGGAGATTATTAAACTTATAAATTTTGGGGGGACACACACATTAAGTCCATAGCACAAGGAAGGTGAACAGTGAGGGGATTTTAAACATTCATCCAGGACAAGCCGATTGCACTTGCCACGTGCCAGGCACTGTGCCCAGCGGGAGGCAGAAATGCACATCTTCCGACTTTACAAATGTACGTGTCTCCAAAGATCTGTGTGCCCGAGGCTGGCCCACAGCAGCACAGCACATGCCTGTCATCTGCTCATTCATTCACTCACTCACTTCCTCAACAACTCTGCACTGAGCACCTACCATGCTCCAGGACCCGTGGGTCCTGTGGGGATGCCCCACAGGAAAGATGGGCTCAGCCCCTTCCAACCAAGAAGCAAGAGGAGAGTGAGAACGCGCCTTTAAACACCAAGTAAAACACAACTGCCACATTATTCACGGGTGGCCTGAGCAGCGGGGTGGCCCTTTCTGTGCTTCCGTAAAGCCTGGCAAGGTCCCCTCTAGTGAGTGCCCACCTCCGGTCTCCAGGTCATGGAAATTGGGATCCAGGCCTCGGTCCAGCATCTTGGTGATCTTCTCCACCGAGCGATGCTGAATGTGATCCATGCATTTCTTCAGATTGGTCTAAAAGGAAAAATAATAGAGTAGAAACATCTGTATGAGAAACGTCCCAACCTGAGCAACAAATGAGACCCCCATCTCTACAAAAAAATAAAAAAATTAGTCAGACAAGGTGGCACAGACCTGTGATTCCAGCTACTTGGGAAGCTGAGGCAGGAGGATGGCCTGAGCGGAGGCTGCAGTGAGCTGTGTTCATGCCACTGCACTCCAGCCCAGGCAACAGAGCAAACCCTCCCAAAAAAGAAAAAGAAAAAGAAATCTCTTTCCAGGCTCTGGGAGAGTTCCTGACTGGTGACTCAGGAGACCCACCCTCGCCAGGGCCCACTGCAGGCCCCGAGGCTCCTGGAGCTGCGGCTTTTGGAACCGCAGGCTGAGCACAGTGCCTGGCACGTGGCAAGTGCAATTGGCTTGTCCTGGATGAATGTCTAAAATCCCCTCACTGTTCACCTTCCTTGTGCTATGGACTTAATGTGTGTCCCCCCAAAATTCATAAGTTTAATAACCTCCAATAATAGCATTGAGAGGTGAGGCCTTTGGGAGGTGACGAAGTCAGGAGGGTGAGCCCTCGTGAATGGGATTAGCGTCCCTACAAAAGAGGTCCCAGAGAGCTCCCTCGCCCCTCCCTCCACGTGAGGACACAGCAAGACAATGGCCACCCAAGCTAGGAACTGGGTCTTGACCAGACACCGACCCTGCTAATGCCACGATCTCAGACCTCCAGCCTCCAGAGTGGTGAGAGACACACTTTCATTGTCTATAAGTCACAGAGCAAGACTCCGTCTCAAGCAAATAAAAGAAAGAATCCTTGCATCCATCTTATATAAGAGGGGACAGCAAAACAAAAGCCCAAGACTCCTGCTGCTGAGAAGGCCGCTGGTGAGCCAGGAGCTGCAGAGCATCGGGGCTGGGAAGGGAAGTGCTTCGGGCAGCTGCCACGACTCTCCACCCTGTGCTCTGCAGGGAATGCTATGGGGCCCTGCTTCGGAACAGCACCAGGGGCCACGACAAAAGTCTCCTGGGATTACAGGTTCCTCCTCGTGTGGGTTAAGCAAAGCGCCCTGCCCACACACCCTAGGCCTCAGCCCCCCTCTCCAGGCCTCCTCCTTGATGTGCACAGCACCCTGAGAGAGAGCGGGGTGTCTGTGGTGTGAATGTCTTATCTGGAATGCTGAGCTCGAGGCACAGTGCTTTCAGCCGGGGTCTGAACACTCCACGCCACACCCCTGCTGCTCACCTGCAGCCTGACTTCAGTGCAGTTTATGTCAACAGCACTTTAACAAGTTTATCCTGAAGCAACTACAGCAGAAACCAATACGGTGCTCAGTATGGACCTTCTCCCCTCCACCATGCCGTGCGTCCAAATCCCACCGTCTTCAGAGCCACTGCTTTTGAACCTCTCTGCAGCAGCCGGTGGGATCTGCCTCGCTTCCCCGAGCGCCGACGGCCGCGCCGAGCAGCCCCTGCTGCCTCCCGGGTGGGTCTCCGCAGCATGCACCGTGAGGGCCGGTCCACCTGGACCTCCCAGCCTGGTCACACGCCACACCAGATACACAGCAGGTGCCCCGGAGGAGAGGCGCCTAAAGATAATACGTCAAGATAACAAGGAGACTGCCGTGCACATATGTAACAGCCCGTTCCCTGCATACCTTCGTGTGGAGCTTGGCCAGCTGTTTCTCATCCAGACTGGCTTGTTTATACACGCGCTTCTTGTATCGAAACTGGCACAGAAACAAAAGAGAAAACAAGTCAATACTTCACATGGCTGTGCAGAGGAAACATGGGCCTCGTCCTTGGCCACGTCACTGAAGATGGGGAACCCCACAGCAGACTCTTCCAGTTTTAAATAAACGACGCTATGTGCACCGCGGAGCCTACAACATCCCAAGCGTCACTTGTGCCAAGATTCTATGGCAGTTTAGCTAAAAAGCCATAAAAAGAAGCATGAGCAAGGGGAAGAGAAGATCCTGCAGGTGAGAAGCTGGGAGGCCTCCCACCCAGTGAGGGGCTCCCCAGCTGACTGGGTGGTCACAGCTCCTCCCGGGGAAACGATCTGCCCTTGGTATGGCATTTTTAGTAAATGAGGATGCTCCTTCAACACCAGGTTTTTCTCCACGTCGTCACCTTTGTTAAAACAACCCTTAGAAGCCCGGCCTGGGAAAGGCCCCACCTCCTTGTACTCCCACAACCTTAGCCCAGAAAGAGGGAGCTACTGTTCTCCCTCCGAACAGCAGCGCCTCCTTTGAACTGGAAATGGCATCACCGCATGAACCGAGGAGCAGTTCCTCAGACGTAGGAGCAAGCAACGTTGCCGGAGTGGGCTCGGTGGGTCTCTAAAATGCCTCCTCCCTCCCCCAGCCCCCCGCTTGGCAGGAGATGCTGCAGAAGGTCTGGGAAGGGCGCTGAGCATTTGGGAGTCACTGGAGTTTGGAGCCCAGACATCTGTTCCCATCCCAGCCCCAGTGCTCTCTACTCACAGAGTAAGTCAGGGCTGGGCACTTCCCCATCTCACCTCAGTTTCCTGATCTGCCCCATGGGGATAATAGCACCCACCTCCCAGGGTGGCCTGGGCATTGAATGTGAGCTTCCTGGCAGACCTGGCACTAGACAAGTCCGCTTCGTCCCTCACTCCTCACTGCCCCTGATGCCGTCACCCTCCACGGTTACACATGTGCTCAGGGCCAGCAGAAACTGCCCCTGGGTAAAATGACAGTGCGGGGCGGTGGGTGGGTGAGCTCATCCTGGAACTGAAAGTCTCGTCTCACAGAAACCATCCAAATAAACACCCCATTCTCCTTTCTCCGCCACACCAAACAAAATGGGCATTTGACAAAAGGCAAAATTATTTTGCACAGATTGAAACTGGTGGGGCTCTGTTTTCAAAACCAGCTGTGAAATGAGAAAGTTCTGTGAAACTCAGCCTGCACAGAGTTTGGGGAGAAAGTGTGATGGTCAGAACAGCACCTGTTCATTTCCCAGAACAGGGCAGGCAGTTGGGGCTCCAGGCCCATTTTAGAATTTCCACCTCTGATTCCAGATTCCAGGACAGCAGGTTCTGTGCGTCCGTGCTCTGGGACCAATCGCACCTCTGGTCCAGATTTCAGAAGCCACTGAAAATGATGCCAGGTGCCTTCTCAGGCTCACGATCACATGGCTAAGCCTAAAACTCTCAGGGAATGCAATTCCATGGGTCCCCTTTCCAGGTATAAAATAATCCGCTCAGGCCCACAGCACCTCTGGGCAGGAGGGTAAAGTGCACAACAGAGAGTGTTTATTCCAGAGCCACAAACGTTTACAGCTCCCGGCTACAGAGCACTCCGCCTCAGGACCACAAATCCTTTTTCTTGCCATTGCTGCAACATTTCATAAGCAGCCCACCATATTGTACTGAACTTATCTGAGGCAGAGAGCCCAGAATGATACCTGCCCCTAACATGTACAATCCCTGTGCCAATCTCAGCCTTTGCAGCGGGTCACCTGGTGGGACAGTGGTCCGGGGAGATGAATAAACCTGAGTATCAGCAACAATTCAGGCCCGGTGCGGTGGCTCACGCCTGCAACCACAGCACTTTGGGAGGCAGAGGCGGGCAGATCACTTGAGGTCAGGAGTTTGAGACCAGCCTGGCCAACATGGCGAAACCCTGTCTCTACTAAAAATACAAAAATTAGCCAGGTATGGTGGCGGGCGCCTGTAGTCCCAGCTACTTAAGAGGCTGAGGCACGAGAATCGCTTGAATCCAGGAGGCGGAAGCTGCAGTGAGCTGAGATCACACCACTGCACGCCAGCTGGGCCACAGAGCAAGACTAGGTCTCAAAAACAAAACAACAAAAAACAAAAAGTATCAGCAACAATTTTACGACAGTGAAACCAGAGCATCAGCTGCAACGTCCATCTGGGGACTGTGGATGGTCAGGCTCACGCCACGCATACTGCGCTGCTCCATGAATACTTCCTCTGGGCCTCGTGACTATGCCCAACATTCCCTAAATATCATTACCGGGAATCTGGGGCTCAGAGGAGCCCCAGAATCTTGGGTGGCTGGCTCGAGGTTGCACAGCTACAGTTACTGGGCGCAGATGCAGAGGAGGCTCCCAAATTCTCTGGTCTTCTTGCCCAGTTTTACTGCTGTTACGGAAATGAGCAGCTGCTGAAATAATCTGTGTGTATTTACTCTTCCTGGTCCATTATCTCCCACTGGAGTGTAAGGTCCGTGGGATCCGAACCTTGACTTTTCTGTGCCTGGAAAGTGTCTGGTCCTTAGTTGGACCTCAATGATAATTTTTTCCCAATGGATACCCATTTTACAGACAAGCAAACTGAGGCCAGGACAGTTGAGTGATTTGTTCTAAACCACACAACTTCCAAGTGGCATCTCACCTTCTTCTCCACCAAAACCCTTCCCCCAATCTGACGCACGGTCCACACTAGGGATCCCAATCACCTCAGCCTAAACATCACAACGGAACCGAGAAATGTGCAGATGAGGTACCACCTCAGCCCTGGGCTGGTGTCCATGACATCTTGGGCTTCAGGGGACTCTCTAGTCACTAAGTAGAGGACCCACTTAAGGTTGCTGGCGTGCCAGCTGTAATGACACATCTGCAGGCTCTCGCTGTTGACTAAGCTAAAACGAGCACAGTCACTGGATGACACCAACGTGTCGTGCAGGATCAGAAATCACCCCTTTCCGGCTTCTCCTAAGTGATGTGACCCAACATGTCTACACTGCAGGAAACACTGCCTGTAAACTTGGGGCGCAGCAAGCCTGGGTCAGAAAGGCAGGTGCAGGGGTCGTGCATCACGTGGAAATGCACCGGGCTGACCCATCTTATGGATCAGCCACTTCTGGAGGGAGGCCTGGGAGCCTGTGGCTTCTGACAGCAACTCCAAGAGCCCCTGGTCACCCGGGAAGGAAGCAGAGGGCAGCTGTGCTGTTGAGAACAGCCAGATGATCGCAGCCACCCTGTTACCCAAGGACACAGAGACCAATTCGGGACTGGTATGGTTTAGACGTGTGTCCCCTCCAAATCTCATGTTCAAATGTGATCCCCAGTGTTGCAGGTGGGGCCGGGTGGGAGGTCTTTTGGACCCCTCCTGAATGGCCTGGTGCCCTCCACATAGTAGTAAGTCAGTTCTTGATCTGTTAGTTCACGGGACAGCCAGGAACAACTCCTCCCCTGCTCTCTCTTGCACCCCTTTTGCCACCTGCCACCTGCTTCCACTTCGCCTTCTGCCGTGAGCACAAGCTCCCTGAGGCGTCGACACTGAGCTGATCCCAGCACCACACTTCCTGTACAGCCTGCAAAACCTCTCTTCTTTCAGCCAGCCTCAGTTATTTCTTTATAGCAATACAAGAACAGACTACTGCAAGGCATACGATCTCATTTAAAAATTCCTTCTTTGTGCCTGATTCCTGGCAGAGCTCCTAAACCCTTGGAATGTCCTAGGTGATAAGCATTAATGAGATGACTCTCAACTCCCATGTAGCCTCCAGGATGGGGGCTGCTGGCCGGAAGGATCAGACGGTGACTCGAGGTCAGGACTCCCAGCCTCCCTGCTGACTGGCAGGATGGAGTCCGATCACCATGGTCAGGCATCCATCATACCTACGTAATGAAACTTCCGCAAAAACCCATAAACAACGGGGCCTGGGGGCCTCTGAGCTAGCAAACACATCCATGTGCTGGGAGGGTGGTGTACCCGCAACTTCACAGGATGGAAGCTCATCCCTGGGCGAGGTCCAGTTAAGAAGAGGCCCTCCTGACCTCGCCCCATGCACCTCTTCATCAGCTGTGCGTTTGGACACTTCGTAATAAGCTGGGGGTAGTAGTTAAAACGCCTTCTCAAGTCCTCTGCGCTGCTCCAGCAAGTGATCGAGCCCGAGAATGAGGTGGTGGGAACCCCTAGTTCACAGCCAAATGGGACAGAAGTGTGGGTGTCCTGGGGACCTGACACTTGTGACTGGCATCTGAAGGGAAGGCAGTCTGCGGCACCGAGCCTTAAACCTGTAGTTAGTGTCAGAACCGAATTAATTCTTGACATCCAGCCAGTGTCTGGAGAGGTGGAGAAGGGAAACGCTCCATCCGTTAGGCACTGGGAGGGAGAAACTTAAACCCCTCAGAGACGCACGGGGAGCCCCACCCTGCACCGCAGTCCTGGTTATGTAAACCTGAATCAGTCCCATGGCTTATTACCCGGCAAGATTTCTCTCCAGGGATTCTTTGAATCTGCAGTGAAAAAAAATGTATAAAATTTGTACAGCAGTGTGAGATTCATGGCAAAATCAGATGCAACCTTGTATTAGTCCATTTTCACGCTGCTATACAGAAATACCTGAGAATGGGTAATTTACAAAGGAAAGAGGTTGAATTTACTCAGAGTTCCACATGGCAGGGGAGGCCTCGGAAACCTTACAATCACAGCAGAAGGCGAAGGGAAAGCAAGGACCTTCTTCACAAGGCAGCCGGAGAGAGAAGGGCGAAGGAGGAACTTCCAGACACTTATAATAAAACTATCAGATCTTGTGAGAACTACTCACTGTCATGAGAACAGCATGGGGAAACCGCCCCTATGATCCAATCTCTGCCCTCCCTCAGTACATGGGGATTACAGGTCCCTCCCTCTACACGTGGGGATTACAATTAGAGGTGACATTTTGGTGGGGAACAGAGCCGAGCCATATCAAACCTCAAGACCCCAGATTGAGTTTTAAAATGGGGATAATTTCCCAATGCAGATGGAATTCGTGTCCTCCCAAGCACGTCTCCCCACCACCCTCCACAGCGTCCAGGCTGTGACACAACCACAAAATACCTCCAGGGAAGGAACGCCCTCGCCCACGGGCTGCGGGTACTCCCGCAGGAACCGCTCCTCATCCAGGAACTTGCCGTCGCGCCCGTTGCTGGCCGGCTGGAACAGGCCGTAGTTCAGGACGTCTTTCAAACTCTGAGTTAACGTACACAGGATCCGCTGCTTCGCAACCCACACCGTGGCGTCTGGGTTAAATCGGATGCATTTCTGCAGGGAAGGACAAAGACAGCTGATGAGTGACCGAGGACGCTACCTGAGTCACCCACCTGGGACACGTGGTCAGAGACGGCAAAGCTGTGTCAGCCCCTTCCTGACGCTTCCTCTGAGCGGTGAACCCATGGCTTTTCACACTGAAGAATAAAGCCTGCTGGTCGCTTGGACAGAGACATTTGGTAAATATAAAAGGGTCTCTTTGGTCTTGATCTCACTGCGGACTCAGTTCTCCGGCACTCACAGCATCTTTTTGGTCACCGAGGACCACCTGTCACCTTGGGGCACGCTCTCACTTGCATAGCACTTCCAAACTCCAGCGATTCCAGAAACACAGATCACAGGCCCCACTATGTCTCCCCAGTGGGTGGGGCCTGAGAACCTCCAACTCTAACAAATCCCGAGGTGCCACGGCTGCTGCCGTCCTGGGGAACACACGTTCAGGACCATAGCCAGCGTGTATTACAACGTGACTTCATTTTGACACGAATCGTTCTTTAGCGTTTCAGACTCAATGGAAGCCTTGTCTTACAACTACGCCGATGGGAAAGTCTTCATACGACCCACACTGACTCTGAACAAAAAGCTTTAAAAACGCAGACATCGCCGCTCCCGAAGGACACGGGAAAGCAATTACAAAAAGACGACTTGATAGAAATCAAATCAGTTGCCACCGGAGTTCATTTCTGCAATGTTAAATAATGTCACCAGGGCCTGCACACCAATCACAACACCGCAAACACGTAACAGCACCTCTGAGAACTGGAATAACGACAACTTGGTCACGCTCCCAGGTCCCTTCTGGGAGACTCACCAGTGAGCCAGGACAGGCAAAAGCCAGGCAGACCCACTTCTAACCATGGCTTCTGATTTTTGTTGAATTAAAATTATATTCTACTGAGTAGCTGTCAGCAGGGGCTCAGTAATTCACTTTGTCACCGTCAAAGCGTTCACAGCAGAAGGAGGTCTGACTGAACATGAGGCTCAAACCCATTCTCTCTCTGGGGTTCTGGGGGTTTGTGCCCAAGAAAGCAAAAGGCCCTACCATCTTCCCAAGACAGCCCCAGGGGAAGTTCCTCATCGCTGGGAAGATGATCCTGGGAGGGTCAACAGGAGCCTGGGTTCAGCAGGCGGCCAGAGTCCTCCGTGCCAGGAAACCCGACACTGTGCACAAAAGCTCCGGTTTCTCCCTTCCAATGTCAAAGGCTGAGCTCGGTGTGGCTCTCAAAGCTCCCCAGGGCTGTGAGGCTGGGTGGGGCAGCTGTTTATTCCAGGAAGATTTCTAGATCCGCACCCCCCCCAATCCTTGGCTGAGCATGATGCCCCTGGAAACTCCTGGCACAAGAAGCAAGCTGTATCGGGTGTGACCAGGAGGGGCCGCTCGCTACTCAGCCTTCAGTCTCAGGAATCCTCGGCCCCTCCAACTCAAGCTCCAACATCCACAGAGCCCTTGGCTCCATCCCTGCCACCTGCAGAGAAGATTCAGCCAAGACAAAATTCCCTGTAGGCGCACAGGGCTCCGAATCACCTCTCAGGGGACGTCTGTGCCACTGCAGGTGATTGCAAAGATGGGTGTCCATCATCATTTGTGGACAGGGCAGGGATGCTGCGTCCATGCAGCACTTGGACCAATCCAATGACGCAACAGCCATCTGCTCCAGAAAATGCCAAGAGCACCCCCTTGAGAATCATCTAGAAGGAGCAGGAGCTCAACTGTTGGAAAGGCCTGCGTTTGCAACCCAGTGGCGCACACCAACCCTGATTCCTAGGGAAACCTACCTACCCAGCAGTCCTCTGATTCCCCCATGAAAATCAGAGCCCCTACTTAACTTCAGGGCTGTGGTCAGCATCAAACGGAACATAAATAACACACGTTGTTATGGGCTGAACTGTGCGCCTCTGAATTAATGTTGAAGTCCTAACACCCATACCCTAAGAACATGATTTATTTGGGAATAGGATCTTCGCAGATGTAATCAAGTTAAGATGAGGTCACACAGGAGCAGGGTGGGCCCTAACACACTGACTGTGTCCTTTAAAAGTAAGAAAATCTGGACACAGTGTCATGCACACAGGGAGAAGACCACATGAATGGGAAGAAAGAGACCGGTGTGTCGCATCTGCAAACACAGCAACGCTAAGATTGCTGATAAACCTCCAGCAGCCAGGGGGAGAAGCCAGGGACAGATTCTCCCTTAAGCCTCAGAAGGAACCAACCTTGCCTCCCCTTGACCTTGGACTTCCAGCCTCCAGAATGTGAGACAATACATGTCTATTATTTAAGCCAGCAGTCTGTGGTTGGTTATGGTAGCCATGGGAAGTCCTAAACGTGTGACTCACCTGCCACTTACTGTGGCAGCCAAAAGCAGCAGCAGCAGCATCTCTGAGATTGGAACTCCATGGTCGAGCATTCCCAGCTCCCAGGGAGCTCCCCTCCCTCCATATGTGACGGGAGCCACCCGCATGTTCACACCAGCCCCAGGCAAGCCCACGGGAGCCGCCCACACGTTCACACCAGCCCCAAGCAAGCCCACGGGAGCCACCTGCACGTTCACACCAGCCCCAGGTAAGCCCACGGGAGCCGCCCACACGTTCACACCAGCCCCAGGCAAGCCCACGATGTCGGAAGACACTTTGGCCGAATCCTGCTTCAATTCTTCACTTACCTGTCAGCGACTCACTGCCCGATCAGGCAAACCCCAGGTCCCAGAGCAGTCCTGACACAGTACAGGTGACTGATACTGGCCAAATGGACGACGTGGGGGCCACAAAGACAATGATAAGCAAACCAGCCTAAGGCCACTGTTTGTAGTCAGGAAAAACACCGACTCAACTGTCATACTACATGGGAAAGGTAAAAATCCATGCTAACACGCGCTCCCTTCAGGACCCAGAGGAAGGGCTAAGTGGTGTTGCTTGGTAAGGAGTGTCTGTCAGAGGCCGCTGCCCAGGAACACAGAGGGATGTGCGAGGCTAGGGTGGGACTTCCAGGCTGAGGACCCAGCATAAGGAGGCGGAGGGAGGAAAAGGAACAGTGATGAGACTGGCAGGTGGATGGCCCAAGACAGTTTCTGCCTTAAGCGACCCTTCCTGGTCCCACTGTTACCAGTGCGAGCTTGGTCATGTAAATTTCTCCTTGAGGAGCACAGTACATGACTCCGGTCTCCCCGCAGCCCTGTGAGGCGGTTATTCCCTTATAACTTGTTATGTGTTCTGAGTGAGTGATTTGTTAGATGACTCACAGATGGTAGAGAAAGGATGGTCAAGACAACAGAGTGTCTTCTTATTATTCTCAATCTCCAGATGAGGAAACTGAGCCTCAGAGACCCCAAGTAACAACCCCGAGGTCACATTTCTAGAAAGCAGTGGAAGTTTGATTTAAACCCAAGTCAAATCTGCCCATCTCCCGAGTCCTTGCTGTGTAAGCGATAGATTATGTTCCTCTCTATACACGCCCACTGCCAACCTCAGTGCAGGCAAAATAGAAATATAAATTAGAGGTGTATCCCGCTCTATTGCACTTAGCTTTACTGAGCTTCACAGAGAATGTGTTTTACAAATTGGAGGTTTGTGGCAACTCTGTAAGGAGCAAATCCATCGGCACGATTTCTCCAACAGCACGTGCTCATTCATCTCTGTCACATGTGGGTAATTCTTGCACTAGGTCACATTTTTCATAATTGCGGTATCTGTTAGGATGATCTGCAGTCAGTGATCTTTGATGTGACTATTGTCATTGTTCTGGGGTGTTATGAGGCACACCCCATATAAGTTAGGGAACTTAATCGACAAACGTTCTGTGTGTCCTGACTGCACCACTGACCAGCTTTTCTCCCACCTCACTCCCTCTCCTTGGGCCTCCCTACACCCTCAGACACAATAATATTGAAATCAGGTCAAGTAATAACCCTACAGTGTCCCCTATGTGTCCACATGAAAGGAGAGGAGTCACACATCTCTCATTTTAAACCAAAAGCTAGAAATGATTAAGCTTAGCAAGGAAGACACTTTGAAAGCTGAGTCAAAAGCGAGGCTTCCTGAGCCAAGCAATAAGCCAAGATGTGAATGCAAACGAAATGATCCTGAAGGAAATCAGAAGCACCACTCCAGTGAACACGCAAATGATACGTGAAACGGGCCTTAGTGCTGATAGGGAGAAGGTCTGAGTCGTCAAACTTTGATGATCAAGCCGGTTGCAACATTCACTCAAACCAAAGCCTAATCCAGAGCAATGCCCTGACTCTCTTCGATTCTATGAAGGCTGAGAGAGGTGAGGAAGCTGCAGGAGAAAGGCTGGAAACCAGCAGAGGGTTATTGATGAGGTTGAAGAAAAGAGGCCATCTCCATAACAAAAAGTACCAGGTGATGGAGCAAGTGCTGATGGAGAAGCTGCAGCAAGTTCTCCGGAAGATCCAGCTAAGACCATCGATGAACGTGGCCACACTAAACAGATTTTCAGTGTAGGCAAGACAGCCTTCTAGTGAAAGAAGATGGCATCTAGAACTTTCGCAGCTAGAGACAAGAAGTCCATGCCTGGCTTCAAAGCTTCAATGCACAGGCTGTCTTGTTAGGGGCTAATGCAGCTGGTGACTTTTAAGTGGAAGCCTATGCTGCTCACATATCATTCAAAAAACCCCAGGGTCCTTAAGAATGGTGCTAAATCAACTCTATCTGTGCTCTATAAAGGGAACAACAAGGCTGGATGACAGCACGTCTGTTTACAGCACATGTTACTGAATATTGTAAGTCCCACTGTTGAAGCCTAATGCTCAGAAAAAGAGATTCTTTTCCAAATATTGCCTGTCCTTGACAATGCACCTGGTCACTCAAGAGCTCTGATGGAGGTGTACAGGAGATAAACGTTTTCATGCCTGCATACACAATATCCATTCTGCAGTCCATGGATTAAGGAGGAATTCTGACTTTCAAGTCTTATTATTTAACAACATATTTTGTAAGACAGTAGCTGCCATAGATTCCTCAGATGGATCTGGGCAAAGTCAACTGAAACCTTCTGGAAAGAATCTGGCATTTCAAATGCCATTAAGAATATTTGGCTGGGCACGGTGGCTCACGCCTGTAATCCCAGCACTTTGGGAGGCTGAGGCGGGTGGATCACCTGAGGTCAAAAGTTGGAGACCAGCCTGACAAACAAGGAGAAACCTGTCTCTACTGAAAATACAAATTTAGCCCGGCATGGTGGTACATGCCTGTAGTCCCAGCTACTCGGGAGGCTGACGCAGGAGAATTGCTTGAACCCGGGAGGCAGAGGTTGCAGTGAGCCGAGATCATGACACTCACTCCAGCCTGGGCAACAAGAGCAAAATTCGGTCTCAAAAAATAAAAATAAAATTAAAAAAGAATATTCATGATTCATAAGAGGAGGTGAAAACAGCAACATGAAGTTTGGAAGAAGCTGATTCTAACCCTCGTAGATGACAGGGATTCAGGCCCTCCATTGGGGAAGGAACTGCAGACGTTGTGGAAACAGTAAGAGAACTGGAATTGGAAACGGAGCTGAAGATGGCTCTGAACTGCCGCAATCTCGTGATAAAACTTGAATGGATGAGGAGTTGCCTCTTAGGGATGTGCAGAGAAAGTGGTTTCTCCAGATGGAATCTGCTCCTGGGGAAGATGGTATGAACACTGCTGAAACGACAACCCAGGATGTAGAATATTCCAGAAAGTGAGTGGATAAAGCAGTGCAGGGTTTGAGAAGATTTCATCCAATTCTGAAGTAAGTTTTACTCTGGGTAAAATGCTATCAAACAGCATTGCATGCTGCAGACAAGTCTTTCATGAGTCAATTAATGCAGCAAACCTCATTGCTGTCTTATTTCACGGAACTGCCTCAGCCACCCCAACCTTCAGCAACCGCCACTCCGGTCAGTCCGCAGTCATCAATACCGAGGCAAGACCTCCCACCAGCAAAAAGACTGTGACCCGCTGAAGACGCAGGTCACTCAAGTGTTTTTAACAATAAAGTGTTTTTTAATTAAGGTATATACACTGCTTTTTTAGACAGGATGCTATTACATACTTAACAGACTACACAGAATATAAATCTAACTTTTATATGCGCTGGGGAACCAATGCCATTTTATTGCCGTGGTCTGGACACAGACTCCCTGTCTCTGAGATATGCCTGCTATGTGAGTCACTGAGAATACGGAAGAGGATGTTGTTCAGGTCATCTCGGGATTAGAAGAAATACTCCCTCTGTTCAGACTTTCCGGGTACCAGTGCGAGGCTGCGTACAACCCCATAGCCCAGCCTCTGGTGGACCAGCCGTCCTCTCCCTGTATGCTGGCTGGAGCCCCACTCATCCTTTGACAGGGGCCGAGGTCTCGTGACGCCACCCTCCAGGCCTCCTGCAGGCTGAGCTGACCACTGGGCACCATTGGCATGAATACAGGGAGCTGGTCTGACTGTCTGCAGCCCTCAGGCCAGCTGATCAGCCCTGCTCCCTTTCCTGTCCAGCCTGTGGGTCTCAGCCTCTCCACCCTGTACTCCCTGTCTCCCAGGAGGGCTGAGTTTCATATTTTGCCTTAGGCTGTTTTCCCTCGCTCTGTCCTAACAGGCAGGCAGGAGTTGGTCACTCTGTCACTCAGTCTCCTGAAGGCTGTGATGTCCAGATCCTTCCGAAAACTGCCTCCTGCCTGGCCTGAGTGATGTGCTCAAGACACAGAAAACTCGCAGGTGGATGTAATGAGATATCCGAGACCCAAATCAGGCCGGCTTCTCCCTCACCTCCAGAAAGGCAGCGCATGCAGCATGAGCCGTGTGGCCACGGAGTGGGACAGGGCTGGCGTGGTCAGGAGCTGTGGAGAAGGGGTCTGTGGCTCATACCAGTCTTGTGATGATATACACGCTGATCCAGGGAAGTTCTCCTGACTTCTAAAGGCAGTTGCAGTTCTCCTCAATTTCCCTTCATACCACAAAAGCCCTCAGCCACAAAAGGGAGCTGTGTCCTAGCACAGATGAACCATCCACATCTCCCTGTCCCTCCTCCTTATTCCTCCCCATCTCTCTCTCCCCTCACATCTATCTCAGCACTGCTGTATCATCCGGCCAGTTAAGCGCTCCTCCCTGCCCCAGATCGAGCTGCCTGAGGACAGGGGTTTCTTTTTCTTTGCATAACCAAACCAAAGCTCGTAAATGTAGATGGAATTGCACAGCACTGGATCAACATTCCAGACGTGGAACGCTCCTGGGTGATATAATCCAACAGTCAAGAAAGGTCTGGACTTCACAGTGGGGCCGATGGGAGCTTCTGCCTCCTGAGCCTTGCTTGCACTCAGAGGACTGCGCAGACCGTGAACTGTAGCAATGACCCTGCGAGGGGAGGCTATGCCATCAAGGTCTGCAGAGCTGTAAGTCACAGAGCTAGGGGTGGCCACACTGTTGAACAGAATGACACACCTGCACCCTCCCCCCACCCTTAGTACAATTCATGGTCAAGCTCCAATCAAAACCAAAGAGCAGCCTGGGCAACAGAGAAAAACTGTCTCTACAAAAAAACGAAAATTTCTAAAAACCAGCCAGGGGTGGTGGTACGTGCCTGCAGGCCCAGCTACTCTGAAGGCTGAGGTGGAAGGATCCTTTGAGCTGGGAGGTGATTGCACCGCTGCACTCCAGCCTGGGTGATGGAGCAGGACCCTGACTCAGAACAGAACAAAAGAAAAAAACGGAGCGCATGAGGGAAAGTCACGCACTTGGCTAGCATCCGTTATGAGTATTCTGCAAGGTAAGAGGCTAAGACTGAGACTACCGGAGTGTGGGCAGAATGCGGGCACTGGACACAGACAGAGGCAGCGGTGCTGGGCCTGAGTCTGCCACTTACGCTGAGTTATGAGTTGCTCGGCTGCCGTGGCAAAGCGCCATAGACCAGGCCATGTCAACCACAAACATTTATTGTCTCCCATTCTGGAAGCCGTAAGTCTGAGATGAACAAGTCTGCAGGGCTGGTTCCTCTGGAGGCCTCTCTGCCTGGTTTGCCGACGGCCGCCTTCTATGTCCTCAGGTGGCCGTCCCTCTGTGCGTGTCTGTGTCCCCACCTCCCCTTCTGATGAGGACTCTGTCCAGTCCAGTGGGATCAGGGCCCACTCTAACAACTTCTTTTACCTTGATTGCCTCTGTAAGGAATCAATCTCCAAATAAAGTCTCATTCTGAGGTTCTGGGTTAGGACTTCATTCAATACAGGAATCTTGGTAGGGGGCAGACTTAGCCCACGACACTGAACGATCATGGGTGAGTGTCTGCAACCCACTGAGGGCCACCACGTGCCTGTGGCGGGACACGTCCGCATTGATGAGTAAGTCACATCAACGATGGTGGGTCACCAAACCAACGCCACAAAGTGTCTGGCCTGCCAGGGATTACAGGAGCTTCTTGGGCAAGGCTGTTTTGACGTACAGCAACGTAGCAAGAGAGTTTCACATGAGAGACTAGAATGCTTTCCGAATCTGTTTTGGGCTCTGTGAGATGGAGACAATGACAGGTGATTTTGGAAGACTGTGGTGAGGGCGAGGGAGTGTCTAGACAAAGTTTGAGAAAATGCTCCACGTTATACCATATAAAATAGGTCTTATTGCCGTGGGTTATCCGAAGGCTGTGGCAAGGGCCATCGGCAACACGAGACTCAGATCACACAGATGGATTCAGGGACCTCCACTTCTACTCCATCTGCTAATGCATCTTCCTCAGGTGAGACTTACATCCACCTTCCCCTTGACTTCTACCCAAGGAGCCCAGGAAAAGCCAAGAGGGGAGAAACGGCCAGGGCACCTCAGCTTGTAGCCCCACGGGGACATTCCCTATTCGGGATCTGGAGTCAGAAACACAGACCCTGGGGACAATCCAGATGCCAGCTCTGCAAACACTTATACGCAGCATTCAGCAACAACTCAGGAAAGCCTGAAAGGAATCCGAGTTTCTGAGCACATCATTCATGACAAAGAAGTGTCACATTCAAAATTCCCTCTGCAGCTGTGGTTTCTGTCATCGTCAACTTCTGCATGATGCATTTTTAAGGGCCCGTCATCAACACACGCTTGGCAGGGGCCATGGAAAGGCACACACATGCGTCTTCGGGCCTCTGACAGCTGGTCACATGCAATCGGTGTACCTGCACCCTCTGAAGAATAACTGACACCAAGGTCAACCTGCACTACAGTTGATTTTGTTTCCAAATGCAATTATCCAAATGAAATCACACTTCTTACTGTGGACAGAGGCCCATCGAGCTGGCGGTATGCGTGGTGGCAAACACTAAAACCCTGGGACAGGTAACACGCAAAGCCAAAATCAGAGATGTCCACGGAATGGGAAATGTGGGGTGATGCTGCATCAGAAGGATAGCCTGGTGGTGGATGCTTGAAAGCCCAAGCGTCAGGCTTAGCGCTTCTGCATGTTTAAATGCCAATCAAGGATAAGGTGGCTGTGGATCCGTTTTTCCAATTAGAACATTTTTCACACAGTGAAAGCTTCCTGGCAGGCCCTGGACGCCGAGGAGAAGTGGGGGCAGACTGTCTCTCGTGGCGATTCATAAGGGGCTGCATGTCTGTCTCCGCTATTCTCAAGGAGATGCTGAACTGGAGACAGGGCTTGGTTCTGCCAGTGGCCCATGGACTCCTTGGGGGTGAGTTAATCTTCCTGTTATCACAGCCATGATTTCAGGCAGAGCCACGGTAAAGCAGAGATCAGATGCTGGCCAGAGAAGCTCCTTTAGGAGCAATAAATTGAAGAGAAGTAATAGGCAGCCATGGAGGAGAAATTATAATTAAAAAGCCTGACTGCAGACACAAAACACCATGCACCCACGGCCCGGCTCATAAGCACGTTAAACACATCATCTCTTCCTCATTTCTCCGGGAGCCAGCACTAGCCCCCCCATGCCCAAAGATGAATGCTCCAAAAACTCCAGAGTGTTCTCAGGGCCACACAGCTGCAAGAAGGGGAGCAGGGATTAAGGGGGTCCCCAGGGCCGAGCTAATGAGTTCAACTTGATCCTGGCAGCACTCGGACAGAGCCGTGAGTCAGGAAGATTAAGCCAGCAGGAGGTCAGAAAGTGGATTAGAGACGAGGCAACAGAGGCGGGTGAGGCCGCTGCCGGGACGTGGAGGCTGCTCGGAAGCTGTGGTGCAGGAGGCCTCGTCCGCCCAGGACGGAGGGCAGCGAGGGAAGGGTGGAGGCTGGCGGGGAGGCAGAGTCGGAGCCAGGCTGGAGGAATTGCCCAAGTCCAACCTCAGAGCAAAGGTGCTGGAAAAAAGCCCCACCCTTGGATTTAACACAGAAAAGTAAAAGCTGATGATCTGGGGCCCTGGTGTTGCCACCCTCTGGATAAGGCTTACCAGCTTGGGATGCCAGCAACGGGGAGATGGCTGCTTCTCACCAACGTGGTTCCAAACCACAATATTCCGTGCATCCTGTGGGATTTACAGAGCTCTGCCACAGAGTGTGTAGTAATTCCAGACCAAAGCCACTTTTCCCATACGTTATTTTCTCCAAGAGATTTAAGTAGGTATTAACTTTAAGCTGAGGCAGAAGAGCACCTCAAGTCAGACTTTTTATGTGCAGACTACGGAGCACCCTGCAAACTGGGTCCATCTCTCCCATATACAAAGCACAAACCCAAAACGTAACAGAGAAAGGGGCCACATACAACCCTTAAGATATCTTCTTTAAATGATGTGTAAGAAAATAAAGTCCTACTCCGCCTTTATCGAGGGTGCCATGTGACATGAATAATAACCAATAAGATCAAGGCTCGACTTGCCAGGGTAACTTTCACTGGAGGGCCCAAGGCCTTCCCTTTTGTTTTAAACAATTTGTAACTCATCAGTTTCTTGATTAAAATAGTCAAGTGTAAACCACTCATCATAAGGCAGGGAGGCTGGTTTCCATCGCTGTGTCACAGAGACGGTGGAGGCAGACGGAAGGCTGCAGGGCTGCTCTCCATTGCTGTATCACAGAGATGGTGGAGGCAGAGGGAAGGCTGCAGGGCTGGGGAGCCCCTTCGGTCTTGGCAACCAGTTAATGAAACCACAAAGGAAATCAGATTCCGTACCTTCTGCCTCCCCAAAAGGTGATCCAAGTGCATACTACAAAGGACGTGGAGGGGCTACTCAAGGTGGAGACCAAAGATCCTAATCATGTATTTCTATCATCAAAAGGGTGGATCGATGGTGAACGAATAGAGGGAAGGAGGGATGGGGTGGGCAGGAAGATGCATGGGTGGGTGGATGAGTGGCTAAGTAGGTGGGTGGCTGGGTAGATGCATGGATGGATGGATGGCTGGCTGAGTGGATGGGTGGATGGATGAATGGATGGATGGATGATGGGTGGATGGATGGATGAATGAATGGATGGATGGGATGGCTGAGTGGATGGGTGGGTGGATGGATGAATGGATGAATGGATGGGTGGGTGGATGGATGGGTGGGTGGGTGGATGAATGGATGGATGGATGGATGGCTGAGTGGATGGATGGGTGGGTGGATGGGTGGATGGATGAATGGATGGATGGATAAATGGATAGATGGGTGGGTGGATGGATGGATGGATGCGTGGGTGGATGGATGGCTGGCTGGCTGGCTGAGTGGATGGGTGGGTAGAAGGGTGGATGGGTGGATGAATGGATGGATGGATGGATGGATAGATGGATGAATGGATAGATGGGTGGGTGGATAGATGGGTGGATGAATGGAGGATGAGTGAGTGGAGGGGGTATGTGGACGGGTGGATGTGGACAGGTTGGAGGGTCGGGGTTGGGGGGTGTAGGTGGGTGGAAGGGTAGAGGAGTGGAGGAGTCGTCTGGGGGGGGCCTCCCTGGTTAGGCTGGAGTCAGTGTCGGGCCACACTCCATGGACTCAAAGTATTTGAGTAAAGACCATTATCATGTTACCAACTTCTGCCCAAGACCTTTTTGATGACTTTTCTTTCAGGGCAGAAAATGTGCTCATGTCAAGGCCACACACACCTAAACTTCTAATTAAGTCTATAATCCCAGAAGAATTTCCTTTCATTTAGCAAAAGGGAGCTGGGAGAGAACATTCTGGAACAAAACATCTGAAAATGAAAGGGCAGCCCAAAGGACAATTACATATTTTTTTTTTTAGAGAAGGGGTCTCATTACATTGCCCATGTGATCCTCCTGCCTGAGCCTTCCGAGTAGCCGGGACGACAGGTGTGCACCACTGCACCCGGCTAGGACTATATTCACTGATAAGAGAGCTTTTGCATTTCTCGGTGGACTGGGTGACCTGATAGCACGGAAAGCCCCTCAGTGGCAGGAGGCCCGGGACGGGTACCGGACACAGCACAGGTGGGAGGGGAGGGGCTCACCTCCAGCAGGAGAGGCAAAGAACCGAGAAAGGGTTTCTCTCTCAGTCCACGCGCCGGGCCTCTCCATCACTGGCGATGGATAGAACAGGCATCTGGGGAGGGGGAGCAACTGTCAACAGGGGTGGAGTTTCCTCTTGGGGGGATGAAAGCTTTCTGAGATTGACAGTGGTGATGGGCTCACTCATCTGTGAATTGGCTAAAATCCACTGACTCACACACTTCCTATGTAAATTACATTTCAATTTTTTTTTTGAGACAGTCTCTCTTTCACCCAAGCTAGAGTGCAGTGGTGCGATCTTGGCTCGCTGCAACCTCTGCCTTCCGGGTGCAAGCAATTCTCCTGCCTCAGCCTCCTGCGTAGCTGGGATTACAGGCGCACACCACCACACCCGGCTAATTTTTGTATTTTTAGTAGAGACGGAGTTTCATCATGTTGGCCAGGCTGGTCACGAACTCCTGACCTCAAATGATCCACCCACCTCAGCCTCCCAAAGTGTTGGGACTACAGGCATGAGCTGAGAAACTGCAAAGATGCAGGCCTCACGTCTTAAACCTTCTCTCCAGGACAGCCCCCCAGTTAGTCATAGGAAAGTGTCTGCACGTCTCCACATTTCCCTGCATTGCCCCCCTGCCCCGGGGTCCCAACCTCCAGCACCATTTCCCTGGAGTCCCCATCTTCAATTCTTTTTTTTTTGAGACAGAGTCTCACTTTGTCGCCCCAGGTGGAGTGCAGCAGCATGATCTCGGCTCACTGCAACCTCCACCTCCCGGGTTCAAGCAATTCTCCTGCCTCAGCCTCCCGAGTAGCTGGGATTACAGGTGTCCATCACCATGCCTGGCTAATCTGTGTATTTTTAGTAGAGATGGGGTTTCACCATGTTGGTCAGGCTGATCTCAAACTCCTGACTTCATGATTCACCCACCTCAGCCTCCCAAAGTGCTGGGATTACAGGCGTGAGTCACTGTGCCCAGCCCCACCCCCATCTCTTCTTATCCTTCTCCTCTTGCCAGAGAGGCGAAGATCACCCTTTTCAAATATAAATGATGTCCCATGCTCTGTACCAAACCTCTGTCCATCAAGGACAACCATAGGTCCTTGCCATGTCCCTACACCTCAACGCCCACCGCCCACCTCCGCTGCCTCACACACGCTGCTCCCGTGGCCCTCGGCCTTCTCTGCTGAGTCAATGCGTCAAGTTTATGCATACCGCAGGCTGGCTGCCCCTGAAGACCCCTTCCCATCACCTCGGGCTCAGTGCAGCCATGGACCCCTCACCCCACAGAGGCAAGGGTTTAAATGAATTCGCTCACTCCATAGCCAGACACTCAGCATTCACTTGGCTGTACCGGCTGATGGGGTATGGGGATGAGCAGAGCCTGCACCAGGTATCCCTGTGGAGAGGAGTGCTGCCCGGCCGTCCCTACGGGCCCTTAGCCGTGAAATCGCCCTGTGAAGAGAGCCCAAGGAGAAGCCACAAAGCTGCAGAAACCTCAGCGAAAATCCACTGACCTGAACACTACCAATAGGTGTGTGCCCAGGCTAGGGAGGATCCGACTTTGTTTTTTTGAGATGGAGTCTCCCTCTTGTCGCCCAGGCTGGAGTACAGTGGCATGATCTCGGCTCACTGGAACCTCCTCCTCCCAGGTTCAAGCGATTCTCCTGCCTCAGCCTCCCGAGTAGCTGAGATCACAGGCGCACATCACCACAACGGCTAATTTTTTTATTTTTAGTAGAGGCGGAGTTTCACCACGTTGGCCAGGATGGTCTTGAACTCCTGACCTCAGTGATCTGCCCACTTTGGCTTCCCAAAGTGTTGGGATTCCTGGCGTGAGCCACCGCGCCCAGTGGAGGAGGACCTGCTTTTAACCCTCAGACCGGGAAGCAGTCACAGGAGGGCTGCGCGTGGCACGGTGGCCATGGTGTTCACATGTACACAACCACCTGAGGCGTCACCTGGAAAACATCTGAGAGTCTGGTCTTGAAGCTGTTCTGGTTGCCCAAGAGGAAGAAGACAGGAAGGGTGGGGATGGTGGTGAAGGCTGAGGGAGCGGCACAGGCTTGCAGGGGTCTAGAAGGTACTTGGGGAGGCACTGATTGTAGGAGTAGCGGAGGTGGAAGCTCAGGAGGACACCTGCATTATGGCTGCGACGGCTGAATCAAAGACGGTCCCCACGGCCCAAAAGTGGAAAGAACCCAGCTGACCATCGAATGAGAAGGGACTCACAAGATGTGGAAATGCAGGATGGTGGGAATCATAACACAGTTCAACAAGGCTCTGCTGAGTGTCACCCTGGGGATGGACCTCAAATCTGTCATGCTTCAGCGTCAGCGTGCGCCAAGACCGGGTCAAGAAAACGTGGTGTATATGTACGATGGAATACCACTCAGCCATGAAAAAGGAGGTCATGTCTTTTGCAGCAACAGGGATGGAACTGGAGGCCACTACTTTATGTGAAAGGACTCAAATCCTGCATGTTCTGACTTATAAGTGGAAGCTAAATAATGTGTGCACAGGAACACAGCGTGGAATGATGGGCACGGGAGACTCGGATTGGGCGGGTGAGGGCTGAGCAATTTCTTAATAGGTACAATGTACATCATCCGTGATGGTCACACGAAAAGCCCACACTTGACCTCTTTTTAATGTTCCCATGTAATAAAACTGCACTTGCACCCATTAAATTTATACCCAGAAAAGCCGATCGTGCTGAGGAAAAGCTGCCAGGCACAAGAGGCCACATGTTGGTTGACTCCATGTCTATGAAGCGTCTGGAATAGCCAAATCCACACAGACAAAAAGTGGCTTCCTGGTCATCAGGGGCTGGAAGTGGGGACAGGGACCCACTAAAACCCAGCATGAGGGAGCTTTGGGGGGATGGAGACTTCCCACACCTGGCTGGTGGTGACAGGTGCACACTCAGCAAATCCACCCACCAGGAATCATCAAATTTTATTTTATTTTTTAAGATGGAGTTTCGCTCTTGTTGCCCAGGCTGAAGTACAGTGGCGTGACCTCCACCTCCCAGGTTCAAGCGATTCTCCTGCCTCAGCCTCCCGAGGAGCTGGGATTACAGCCGTGTGCCACTATACCCGGCTAATTTTTGTGTTTTTTTGTAGAGACAGGGTTTCATCATGTGGGCCAGGCTGGTCTCAAATTCCTGACTTCAGGTGATCCACCCGCTTCGGCCTCCCACAGTGCTGGGATTACAGTGTGAGCCACCGCGCCTGGCCCTGAACTGTATTCTTAAAGTAAGTGAAACTTCAGTTTGTAAATTGTACTCAAGAAAGCTTTCTGAAAAAAAAAAAGAAAGCAAGCTTTTTTGTTTTTAGTCTTTTTTAAAAAAGAAAAAAAAAAGTAACCGCTATCTAAGAGAGCAAATACCAGAGGGGCCAGGTCTGGAGTTCCGAGAAGTTAGGGTCATGGCACTGGTTTTGCACAGCCTGAGTTCAGGGGTACCTGGGCTTTCAACTGAGAAGATGTCGAGGGAGAAACAAGGCCTGGCCCCCAAAGGGAGGCTGCAGTGGGAGACGTAACCGTGGGTGCTGTGCTAACACGGGTGCTGGCTGCAGGGAGCCAGGCCCCGCCGAGGAACCCGCCTGCCACCCACTCCCCGGCAAGCCCAGGTGTTGAAGAGAATGCAGCAGAAGGTAAACCTGACCAGAGCCGGCTTTCTACCCAGAAAAATCCACCCGAGGGAGTCAAGGACAAACGTTCCTGAAGCGGAACGCAGAGGCTGCCGCTCAGGGTCACAGCCGCCCAAGCCACCCGTCTCCCAGACACGTGGACTCCACTAACTCCTTAGAAGACGACTCCAGCTCTCACCTCACAATGGCCAGGAACCAGGAGTCAGACACACAGCAAAGCACCCGAACGCAGCTTCCTAAGGTAACGAACCGCCCCTGCACCGGCCGTCCAGAGCCCTCTCTCACAATGGGTGAGCACACTCACAGTTTTTTTTTTTTTTTTGAGATGGAGTCTCATTCTGTCACCCAGGCTGGAGTGCAGTGGTGTGATCTCGGCTCACAACAACCTCCACCTCCCGGGTTCAAGAGATTCTCCTGCCCCAGCCTCCCGAGTAACTGGAATTACCAGATGCCTGCCATCACGCCCAGCTAATTTTTTTTTTTTTGTATTTTTAGTAGAGATGGGGTTTTACCATCTTGGCCAGGATGGTCTCAAACTCCTGACCTCAGGTGATCCACCCACCTGGGCCTCCCAAAGTGCTGGGATTACAGGCATGAGCCACCACACTTGGCCACTCTGATGCTTCTAACAGTAATAAACCATCCCTGCCCCAGCTGTCCAGTGCCATCTCTCACAATGAATGGGTGGGTATACTCACACAGCAAAGCATCCAAACACAGCTTCTAACGGTAACAAACCACCCCTGAAGCAGCCGTCCAGAACCCTCTCTCACAATGGGTGGGCACCTTGTGGTCTCTGCAGGATGAGGAGCCAGCCCCAGGGGTGTGACTCGGGTACAGGAGGGGGAGATGGGCTCAGATGCTGCCAGGACAGGTAGAGTCCTCCTAATATTCAGAAGCAGAAGAACCCTCAAATACAAAACGCAAATGCGGTAATTACGTGCCTGTGACCAAAAAGAGGGGGTTAAATCCTGGAGGAGGAGGAGGTGAAACCTCCCTGCTCTTGGGGTTCTATTTTAATCCGCAATGATAAGCAGGCGGGCCAAGGTCACGTTGGAATCAAGCACATCCGACAGGGTGTGGTGGCTCACGCCTGTAATCCCAGCACTTTGGGAGACTGAGGTGGGAGGATGACTTGAGTCCAGGAGTTCGAGACCTGTCTGGGCAACATAGTGAGACCCTGTCTCTACTAAAAGGGAAAACATATCCCAGTGTGGTGACGTGCACTCGGGAAGCTGAGGCAGGAGCATCCCATGCGCCAAGGTTGCAGTGAACCGTGATTGCACCACCGGACTCCAGCCTGAGTGACAGAGCAAGACCCTATCTCAAAGAAAAAAACTAAAAACTAAAAACAAAAGAAATCTGAGGGTCCATTTGGAAGCAGCTGACAGATGGGAGGACATCCCTGTCAGCAGGTGTGTGGCACATGGTGAAGCAGGCACAGCGGGATGAGAGGGCAGGCCCTCCCAGCATGGCAAAGGCAGTGGGGATTCGGAGTGACTGTACATGGCCGGGGGGAGGAAGGTGAACGGCAGTCCATGGTGTTTGAGGGGGTCAGGTGGTGGCAGGAACGCTTTTTCCTAAATGGAGTGCCCCACTTGAACATGCATGTGCTTTATAAATGGAAGCACTGATTCACGCACAGAACGTCTGCCGGGAGGTGGGCCAGGTTGCAGGGATCAGCCTTCGGGATGATGGCATCAGCTGAGCTACTTGGTGCCAGTCCTCGGGGAGAGGCGGATGGGGGTGCCGCCATCCACACCGCAGGAGAGCCCGGGAAAGGACACCACAGCCCCATCCTACTTTCTTCTCTGCTCCACTTGCAACATGGCATTCACTGTGGATTAAACGATAAAGCGCTTCGGGCCACGGGGCCAGTTTGCTTCCCTCTTCCTCATTCACGCTCCCTCAGAAATCACAGAGCTCACTGTAGCCTGTATTGATTTTGGCACATGCCACCTTTTCAAAGGCCACGCTGAATGTCCGGTGCCAGCACTCCACCACCAGGCGCTTGAGAGGCTATAGAGACGGCACCCTCCCTGTGCCCGGAGCCCACCCCACCACTCCCTGCCTGGCCGGGAAGCCCACCCACACAAGACGAGTCAAGCGAGGGCTTCAGTTGTGCCTGAAGGGTCATGGGCACTGCGAGAGGCTCTCACTCAAAGACTTAAAGCTTCAGTTCCACTGGAAAGTGAGGCTCAGAAACAGCACTCACTCAGAAGCAGCAGTGGGCCCAGACAGCAGTGGATGAGGGGCTGCACCTGGGGGGAAGAGGGCAGCCCAGGTGCTTCTCCAGCACCAACTCCCAGCGGGTGGGCACTGGGGCCTCGGCGCAGACTCACTTAGCAGCTCCTGGCTGGCTCTTCCAGGCAGGGTTCCAGGAACCATCTCGTGTCCCTGGCTACATAGAGGACTCAGCCCCACAAGGGATTTCACACGGGAACAATGTCTGCTTTGTTGCTGAGAGCTCACACCCGTGGGATTTCTGGTTTCAGCCTCCAGGGGCTTTGTTTGTCTTGAATAGAGTGAAGAAAAGTGGTCTTTGGAAGGTTCCAGAAACAACCAGCTCCCACGAGAAGACTAAACCCTGAGGAGGCTCTGGCTTTCATGAGGAGGTGCTGTGGGTTAAGTCCAGCCTGGAGCAGGGCTGTGGCTCCATCTGTCACTCCAACCGGTCTCCAATGCCTCCAGCAAAGTGGGCAGAACAGCTTCTGGGGAGGGAGCGCCTGCCCTGCACAGGGATGGTCACCGCCAAGGAAGGCGTCACACAGGCAGGGAGGCAGGGTCCGGCCGGGTGCAGGAGGCCCCTGATCTCCCGACACCCTTGCCCCGCAGCCAAGGAAGCAGCTCACTGGCTGAGATGGCCGGGGCCTTCCTCCTGTGTGGCTGATGAGAGCCTCCGAATACGGGTAGCACCGGCAGGAGGGTGGACCCGGGAGAAAGGAAACAGAAATAGACCCCTTGTGGGCACCCCTTGGGCTGGAGAACGGCCCGCAATGGTTCACTTCACAAGTGGCGTTCGTGCCCCCTGACAGGTGGGACCCCAAGGCTCAGACCTTCAGACCCTTGCTCAAAAGCACAGAGTGAATGGGGAGGGGGACGTGATTCTGACCCATGCCAGGAAGAATGTGGCCAGGCTGCTCCCACACGGCACTACCTGCTGGCTGACTGCCTGCCGCGAATTTGACATGCAGGTGCAAATCAGCGCAGTACAAGGCAGTTGGTGGCACGCCCAGCGCCAGCATCCCAGGGCTTCCATCCAGCAGGTTCCAAGGCACAAGGCTGGGCACCCCCAGGACACTGGCTCTGCCCCTCACTGGCTCTGGAGGCCGACCCTCCAGTTCCCATCTGTAAACTGGGATTAAGCAAAACCCTCCTCACGACTAGGAGGGAGCAGTGGGGCTCCAGGGGTGGCTGGTGTCCTCCACCTTCCCCACCTGCAGGTTCCACTCTGTGTTCCGTGTGAGCACATGGGACACACGCCCTCTGGACAGGTGTGCCATCCATCAACCAAGATGCTCCCAGTGCTGTCTGCTGCAAGGCTGCAAGAGAACTACAGGAAACTCGTCTAGAGACCTTAACACAGTGCCTGGCACATGGTAACGTTGGGAAGTCATAAAACACCTCCCAGTGTGGCTCCAGAGTGCTGGGCTTCCCCACGGGCGGGAGGTGTCTTTAGACACATATCACATGAGGGTCAGTGCCCGACGTCAGCCATTTCCTCTGACTTCCTGATTCAGACCCTTAGGCCTGGGGTCTGAAACCCACAAGGGGCGCTCTCCCAGTTCCCCCCGCCCTCCCTCTAGTATCAATAAGCAAGAACAGCAAGTAAAGGGATCGAATGGCTAAAACCCCGCAGCCTGAGCATGGGTCCGCTGGTGGTGGTTACGGGCTTCTCCACCACTGAGAGGTTAACGCTAAGAAATGCTGCGCCCAGGGGCTCAGAAGCCCCGGCCAAGGGACCCAAAATAGAAAAGCCACCCAGTGTAGGCGGGACACAGTAGCTCACACCTGTAATCTCAGCACTTTGGGAGGCTGAGGCGGGTGGATCACCTGAGGTCAGGAGTTCGAGACCAGCCTGGCCAACATGGTGAAATCCCATCTCTACTAAAAATACAAAAAAAAAACCCCAAATTATCTGGGCATGGTGGCAGGCCCCTGTAATCCCAGCTACTCAGGAGGTTGAGGCAGGAGAATCACTTGAATCTGGGAGGTGGGAGGCAGAGGTTGCAGTGAGCTAAGACTGCACCACTGCACTCCAGCCTGGGCAACAGAGTGAGAATCCTTCTCAAACAAACAACAACAACAACAATATGGGACTCTGCCCCTCAACCGCTTTCCACGACAATTGTGAGGCCTCCCCAGCCATGTGGAACTGTGAGTCCATTAAACCTGCTTTTCATTATAAATTACGCCAGGCGCAATGGCTCACGCTGGTAATCCCAGTACTTTGGGAGGCCGAGGTGGGCAGATCACCTGAGGTCAGGAGTTTGAGACCAGCCTAACCAACATGGAGAAACTCGGTCTCTACTAAAAATATAAAATTAGCAGGGCATGGTGGTGCACGCCTGTAATCCCAGCTACTCAGGAGGCTGAGGCAGGTGAATTGCTTGAACCCGGGAGGCGGAGATTGCAGTGAGCTGAGATCGGCACCACTTCACTCCAGCCCAGGTGACAGAGGGAGACTCTGTCTCCAAAAAAATAAATAAATAAATAGGAAAAGAAAAGAAAGAAGAAAGAAAATCACCGCTAGCAAACAGAAAAATGCCAAGCAATTAAAGTAATTAGAGGAAAAGATAACAGATAAGAACAAGGAAAATCCAACATAGGAATAACTACTATTTCTAAAATAAAGGACCCAACCAATAACAAAGAAAAAATAACAAAATACAGGAAAACATCCTTAAACAGAATCTGAAGTTTTTCTAGGAAAAACCAAGAATGCCCAACACCTAACACTTCCTGGTCTAGCAGCGGGAGCCACTTCTTTAGGAATCTAGTCCAAAAAAAAAAAAAAAAAAAAAAGTCACCTATGAGATGGAAACAAATCTGGTGGCCTCAGATGTATCCAAAGCAATGTTCAGGGCAAGAAGACAATCAAACAACATCCCACAGAGGGAAACTGTGACTAAAAAGCACAGAGGAGGTCAGGCACGGTGGCTCACGCCTGTAATCCCAACCCTTAGGGAGGCCGAAGCAGGAGGTTTACCTGAGGTCAGGAGTTCAAGACCAGCCTGGCAACATGGTGAAACCCAGTCTCTACTAAAAATACAAAAAATTAGCCCGGCATGGTGGCAGGTGCCTGTAATCCCAGCTACTTGGGAGGCTGAGGCAGGAGAATCACCTGAACCCAGGAGGCAGAGGTTGTAGTGAGCCAAGATCTAAATATTGCACTCCAGTCTGGGCGACAGAGCGAGATTCCATCTCAAAAACAAAAACAAATACAGAGGAAAAGAGCTTTCAGTCCAAAGGGAACAAGCTTGCATTTTCAAAATACGGTCAATCCTCATTATTCATGAATTCTGTATCAGGGATGCACCTACTTGCTAAAATTTATTTGTAATCCCAAAATCAATGCTTTTCGCACAAAACAGCCAAAGTTTCAGTTGCCCGATGCAGGGGTTCACACGGGAGGGTGACCAAGGCGGCGAAACAGAAGTCAAAGGAGCGTGACTACAGTACATTAGGAACTTACAAGGAACAGAACGGGTCCAACTCAAAACACAACAATTAAAGGCTCAGGAAAATCACAGCAGGCCGGGCACGGTGGTCGGACTTCTCATCCTGGCCCTCATCTTGCAAATGAGTGTCTGACTGTAGCCTATGGAGTGCCATGGTTCTCACTCTGTTTCTGCTTTTTGTTGGTGATTTTGCCATTTAAGAGGGGCCCCTGGCCAGGCACGGTGGCTCACGCCTGAAATCCCAGCACTTTGGGAGGCCAAGGGAGGAGGATCACCAAGTCAAGAGATTGAGACCATCCCAGCCAACATAGTGAAACCCCAACTCTACTAAAAAACACAAAAATTAGCTGGGCGTGGTGGTGCACGCCTGTAGTCCCAGCTACTCGGGAGGCTGAGGCAGGAGAATCACTTGAATCTGGGAGGCAGATTTTGCAGTGAGCCAAGATTGCACCACAGCACTCCAGCCTGGCGACAGAGCAAGAATCCATCTCAAAAAAAAAGAGAGAGAGAGAGAAGAGGGCTGAAGTGCTGTCTACTTGTTTACTTGTTCCCAAGGCAAGAAGGTAGTGATGAGCCTCACAGAGAAAACGTGTCAGAGAGGCTTCAGGGAGGTGCGTGTGAGAGCTCTGTGAGTTCAATGTTAACAAATCCACATTACATATTACATCAGGCATCTTTAAACAGCAACGCACATAAAATAAGATTGTGTATTGACCCGTGGTCAAACATGTGACTGGAGGCTTGTAGGAATGAAACACGGTACTTCCTCTGCGAGCAACGGCCGAGGAGTCACACATTCAGCATCTGTGGCAACGTTTTAGAACACAAGGACCACCGATAATGAGCATCGACCGCGCATTCGCTGAGAAAGCACTGCCCTCAGGACCTCTTCCTAAGAAAACCCACTGAACAAGGAATTCCATCCAATCAAAGGCAAAAGAACCACAAAAAAGGATCTGCCGAAGAAAAGGCCATTGCAAAGGCAGGTGATGGCACTGAGCCCTGCAAGAGAGACGGCTCCGGGGCCTGGGCGCACACTGGACAGTAAGTGTGAGGGACAGTGGCAGCGTGCACAAGTCACTGTCCACACCCAACAAGACTCAGGAGGTTGGGGGGAGTGTGTGTGCACAGATGTGCCTGCACCCATGCACACATAACCAGCTCCTCATTCACCGAACTGATGCCCTTTTCTTCCTGGGCTCAGACATCCGCGGCATTTCCCAGCCTGCTCTGCAATCAGACGCAACCTCCTCATGAAGCCAGGGAAGGTGATGTGTCCTACAAGGTCTGTCTCTTCCCTCTCTCAACTTCTGGGCAGGTACAGAGGACCCCGTGGAGGATTCCAGGCTCCAGGAAGTAGCCCAGCTATCGAATGGAAGGAGCCTGGGTCCCTGAATGTCTGTATGGATCAGAACTTCCCACCTCTCCATCCTGCCAACCCAGGTGGACTGAGAAGAGAGAAAAAAATTAGACATCTGTGTGTTAAGTACCTGAGATTTAAAGGCCTTTTACTATAGCAGTGAGCTTAATTTACCCCCAAGCAATATAGGAAAAGGGCACAGGGAGAGAGCGAAAAAACTAATAAAAACACAAAAATTCCTGCCTTCCAGGGTTTCATAATCGCTTCTTTCAACCTCACGGATTTCAATGGAAAAAGTCTCTTGTGACAAAGAAAAAGCATTTCCTTCACCAGCGTTCTCTCCTCTTACAGTCAAATAAAGTAACATGGACGATGCTTGCTTCTTAATAGCGTGTGTTCTGAGCTAACGCTCATATGTCTCTATCCATATGCACATCCACCCATGGGCTGTAATCCTGCGGAGGGGCGTGTCGGAATGCGGTCAGCAAGTGTTGGTGACGGGACCACCATTGCTAAGCCCAGCATTTGTGCTTTCCTGCCTTACTTGAACTTTTCATAGCCAGAATTTATAGCTGTTATAAGAGGCATTAAATAACACAGAAGAAGGAATCCCCAAACACCACGCTTATCCTCCTGACAGCCTCTGTACTGCCAGGGCAGCCCCTGGGCCCATGGCATGGCCGGATTAACTCTGGGCATCAGGCCACCCTGAGCTTCCCCTCTACGGGTGTCGAATCTTTTGGCTTCCCTGGGCCACACTGGAAGAATAACTGTCTTCGGTTACACATGAAATACACTAACACTAAAGAGAAATGATGACCTAAAGAGAAAAAAAAATTGCAAGAAAACCCTCAGAATGTTTTAAGAGTTTACGCATTTGTGTTAGGCTGCAGTCAAAGCCGTCCTGGGCTGCACGTGGCCCACGGGCCTTGGGTTGGACACGCTTGAACCAGACGGTGAAGCCACGTGGCTGATCTCATTCCTAGAGGGAATGTGTCGGCACATCAGCCCCTCAGCCCGGCTCACGTCTCTCCCAGAGGGAGCAGGGCTGGGGATGGGCTGAGCAGAGGGTCCCTGCTGGGCCACAAGCTGCTGGCAATGGGGAAAGAGGAGACACACATTTAGCCCTCGCTGAGGACCAAGCCCTGGGAGGTGCTAACCCCAGGGCATCTCAGCCCCTCCACAGCGCCAGAAGCCAGGACCTGGGCGTGCACCGACTGAGGCACCAGCAACACTCAGCCAGTGGGCAGCACAAGGCTTCCCAACCTCCAGCACTTGGAGCCCCCTTGCCCATCGTGGCTGGGGCCGGGAGACCATCCTCAGAAATCGGGGTAGACGCAGAGCGCGGGGCTCGCATCCTCAAGCACCTGCAGCAGCCGACACCAGCAGCCCATCTCTCCCCATTCCTTTCACCCAGAGCTAAAATGAGAAGGGTCCTCCCAGCTCACTGGGGTCCCGGGAGAGCCTTCTAGAAAGCACAGGTGAAGCCCATCAGGGGCCTCCCCCAGATGCCCCTCTGAGTCCTAACTCTTCGGTGTCCAACATGTCTACTCCACAGCAAAAGGGCTTCGGACCACCGGCCCCTACTACTGCCACCCCCACCCGCACTCCCCAGTGGACAGATGGCGTGTGAAATGGTCTCAGGTCACCCTGATGAGGTGCCTGTCCACAGCCATCATGTCTGCTCCATGCTTCCAGCTCCATCCCATGCCTCTGATTTGAGACCACACGCAGCACAGGCCCTGCCATGAGCAAGAGGGAACAGGGCTGGGCAACTGGCCCCCAGCGTGTTCTGGTGGATTGGACAGCAGTTGAAGCCACACCCTGTCCTCTGCACACAGAGGTCCCCTGTACACAAAGCCCAGTCCCCGGGGGCCAACCTCCTAGCGGGAGGCAAACCCAACCACAGAGACCCCCAGGCATAAGGACAGACGTTCAGGGCACAGCCAGCATGGGCCAGGACAGCCTGAGAGCTCTGGGGGCCACAGGAACGACACTGGGCCCAGGGCTGGAGGGACAGGAGGAGACGGACAGCAGCCACAGGGGGAGGGGTGCTCAGAGCTGCACCCCCTGGAAGTAGGGGAGCACAGGACACTGGGCATCTGGCATGGTGGAGTCAGGCACCAGGGAAAAGCAGGGCCAGGCCTGAGAGCCTCCTGCACTTGGTGCTAGAGGCCAGCTACGGGGGCACCTGCCCTCCGGCTTTCCTCTGCAAGGTTGTGAAACATTCCTTTCCATCTCTGGGACCCTGGCCTGAATGTCTGGCACATAGTAGGTGCTCAGTGAATGTTTGCGGATGGCGGTGGGGACAGTGACAGTGGCAATAAGGAGGGGAGGCAGCAGGGAGCGGGGGGCAGGACCGGTAGGAAGTCTGCGGGGATGGGGGCAGAAGTTTGGAGCAAGGAAGGAGCACAGTGTGCCCAGAGCAATTGGGACCGCGGGTCCGGGAAGGACCAGAGCAGCGCTCTGGTGTTCAAGCCACAGTTGACATCGTCCAGATGTGAACCAAAGGGCAGACCACGGGGCTCACCGTCTGCTGCAGGTCATGGATGATGACGCGGATCACCAGCGTGTTGCCCTGGCTCTCCTCCATTCTGGCGCCGCCTGGCTTCTCTGCAGTGGCCCGGATCGTGTCGTAGATGGTCTCTTCTTTGGAGCTGTCTGACTCCGACCCCATGGAGTAGTCGGAGAAGCTCTGGGCCATCTCATCCTCACTGGACGTCGGGCTGCGCGGCATGGCTGCCTGTGTCTTCAAGGCAGGGAGAAGGAAGACGAAGAGGAAATGTGAAAATGAGAGAAAATCTAGGGGCACAGGGGGTGCCGGCACTGGAACACACGTGGGCTGGGTGTCACAGTCCGTGTTTGCCAGTGTGACCGCCAGCGAGGGCCCTGTGGGTAGACACATACCAATTCCTGAGCACCACCTGCTCCTCCCGGGAGCCTGAGCCAGAGGCAGCGGCCAGGACCCAGGAAAACCCCATAAGCTCTGGTACCGGCGCCGTGAAACCCTCGCTTTCAAAAGGAACCTGGGCTAGCCGTGGGGATGACCGCAGCTTACAAAGATGCAGCAAAGGGTCACGGGGCTGTCCAAGCTGCCCAGGTAAGAAAAAGGGCTGCCTTTCGTTTCCCTTTGAGGACAGAGCTGCAGGAGAGGAAGAAACCCCGGCTTCAGGTCAGAATGGCAGCAAATTCACGCTGTAATAACCCCCTCTGCTTCAAACACAGAGCAATGATAGGTACCAGGTAAAAATAGAACAAAAAGCCAGAGCCAGGCTCACAGATGAGAGAATCTCCCGGACCAGGATGGGAGCAGAACCCAAAGTCATGAGCAGACTGCAGCCAGCAGACTCGGGGGTCCCCAAGAGGCAGGGCAGCTGGGAGTGCAGCTTCTTCAAGGCCAAGTGCAGTAAAAATTACTCCACAAAGAGCCAGGTCAGGTTGCCAATGACCACCTTAGACCAAGGCTTTTTTTTTTTTTTGAGACAGAGTCTCACTCTGCTGCCAGGCTGGAGTGCAGTGGCAAATCTCGGCTCACTGCAACCTCCACCTCCTGGGTTCAAGCAATTCTCCTGCCTCAGCCTCCTGAGTATCTGGGACTACAGGTGCATGCCACCATGCCCATCTGATTTTTGTATTTTTAGTAGAGACAGGGTTTTAACCACATTGCCAGGATGGTCTCGATCTCTTGACCTCGTGATCTGCCTGTGTCAGCCTCCCAAAGTGCTGAGATTACAGTTGTGAGCCACCATACCTGGCTGACCAAGGTCTTCAAGAAGGACACAGACCGAACTCTGGGAGCAGCCATCCACTATTTGGTGACTGGATCTATGACACCCCCAACCTCTGCAGGGCAGGAGAGCAGAAAGGGTTGGATAAAAGTTGGCTTGAACTGGGGACGTGAGGACCTGGTGGAGGAGGTGCCCTGCTGAACCAGCAATTCTACCTCCAGGCACATTCTGTCAAGAAGGGCAAGGCCACGGGCCCACGGAAAGACACGTAAGATCGTTTCCTACCAAAGAAGCCAGTGGGAATGCACAGTCACCCAGGGACCACTTGATCAAGCTGTGGCCTCTTCATTCCTATGCAATCCACAGCTGTGACAATGAATGAACCCAAGCCACATGTGGATGATCCCCAAAACATAACACTGTGCGGAAGGAAGGCAATTTGCACAAGGAGTCAAACCACAGACCATCATTTCCAGATAAAGGCTGGAAAGATGCCAGAGTCCTACAGATGGAACATGGAACACGTGGATTTTCACCCTGCAAATGGCACCAAAGCAGTCCAATGGAAAGGCACATGCCCAACGCAGGAGAGCAGTTCCCTCTCGGAGGAAGACGGAGTGGGCGGCGCCGGCCACGCTGCGTGTGGAGCCACGCACTTCCTGAGAGCAGTTCCAGCAACTACGGCGCAATGTCAAACTCGATACAGCTGAGGACACAGAAGTTTGCCGTATTATTCTCTCGGTTGGAAATCATTCACAAGGAGCAAGAAAGGAGGGCAGGAATGCAGGGGGCAGAAGAGGCTGCCCCAAAATATGCCACTTGGGCATAAGGACCACGCTGAGCTGAAGATGATGGAGAAGCGGGTGTGAGAACAGCCTGCTGCCTTCCCCGCCGCTTCTGTGCCTCAAAACAAGACATAAATTCAGAGGGAGTGCCCACCCCCACCACACCAGGAAGGACAAAACTTCATCACTGGAGACAGCTTTAGACCCTTGTCAGCCCCACCCTGGAGGAGCCTATGGAGCCGACTTTACCAACAGACCAGCCTTCCGCTGCGCTTCCTTCCTAAGGACTGGCCGCCCCACAATTTGCCCTCCAGGAACTCACAGGCCTTGCGCTTTGTCTTGTCCCTTCTCTACAGAGGTTCTCCTCCTGCGCTGACACGCTATCCAAGCCCAAGCTCTAGCCACCTTTTGAGACCTCTTCGCGGACAGGTGCTGCGTGAGTTCACAAACTGTCTTTCTCCTGCGACTCTGTCTTATGTCAATTCAATTTCAGGGCCCCAGATAGAGAACCTAGGAGGGTAGTAGGCAAAGGAATTTCTCCTCTGCAGCGGGGAGGGATTGGAAGAAAGGGAGCGGGGGAGGGAGATGGATGGATGGATGGATGGAGGACGGACGGCAGACTGTGTGGGTAGGCGAGAGTGAGGAAAGAAGGGAGGGCAGGAGAAAAGGAGGGAGGGAGGGAGACAAGAAGGGAAGGAAGGAAGGAAAGGAGGAAAGAAAGAAGGGAGGGAGAGGAAGGGAGAGAAGGAGAAGGGAGAGGGGGAGAGAGGGAGAGAAAGGGAGGGAGAGGAACAGAGGGAGAGGAAGGAGGGGAGGGAGAGGAAGGAGGGGAGGAGAGGGAGGGAGAGAGGGTAGAGGGAGGGAAGGAGAGGAAGGAGAGGAAGGAGGGGAAGGAGGGGAAGGAGGGGAGGAGAGGGAGGGAGAGAGGGCAGAGGGAGGGAGAGGAAGGAGGGGAGGGAGAGGAAGGAGGGGAGGAGAGGGAGGGAGAGAGGGTAGAGGGAGGGAGAGGAAGGAGGGGAGGGAGAGGAAGGAGGGGAGGGAGAAGAAGGGAGGGAGAGGAAGGAGGGGAGGGAGAGGAAGGAGGGGAGGGAGAAGAAGGGAGAGAGGGTAGAGGGAGGGAGAGGAAGGAGGGGAGGGAGAGGAAGGAGGGGAGGGAGAAGAAGGGAGAGAGGGTAGAGGGAGGGAGAGGAAGGAGGGGAGGGAGAGGAAGGAGGGGAGGGAGAAGAAGGGAGGGAGAGGAAGGAGGGGAGGGAGAGAAGAGAGGGGGAGAGGGAGGGAGAGAAAAAGGGAGGGAGGGAGGGAGGGAGAGGGAGAGGGAGAGGGAGGGAGGGAGGGAGGGAGGGATGCCCCAATTATTTGCATGTCCTAAATAACTGCATGGGACATACTTACACTAACAAACTCTCTGCTGTTCATCTGAAATTCAGGCAGAACTGGGTGTGCTGCATTTTATCTGGCAACACCACGGGAGAGCCGGTGCGGGGTGGTGGGCCAAGGGGTCTGTGTTGGATTCTCTAGCCTGGTGAAGACCAGCAAGGTCTGGAGGCTCCGCAGAGAATCAAACACCAAGATATCTGGAGATATCAGGTAGATATGTCAGATTTGGGGCAAAAACATGAAATGTATAAATATTACAAATTCACTGATTTTTTGTTTTTTATTGAGACGGTCTCACTCTGTCACTCAAGCTGGAGTACAGTGGTGCAATCACGGCTAACTGCAACCTCTGCCTCCAGGGTTCAAGCCATTCTCCTGCCTCAGCCTCAAAAGTAGCTGGGATTACAGATGCCTGCCACCACACCTGGCTAATTTATACACACACACACACACACACACACACACACACACACACACACATAAAAATATATATATTTGTAGGGAGACAGATCCAAGATGGCTGATCACTAGTAGCTCGGGATTGTAGCTCCCAGAGAAAATGCACAGAACGAGAGGATGCCACACTTTCAGACGAATTTTTGTTACCCACGGACCAGAAGATCCCCAGAGGAGGAGCCCCATAGGGCACCAGGGCAACTCTTGTGGCTGGCATCGCGGTTTTGCCGGCACCCCGGCGCAGCGGTTCTTGGTGCAAAGAAAACGGGACTGATCAATGTTTGGAGCTCCGGGAAGGCAGAGTCACCCATTTACCTGATTGAAGAAGGGACTCAAGAGGGAAGCCAGACTGGAGATTCCCGGGCAGAAAAGCACCAGGAATCTTGATGCTGCTGTTTTGGCTGGTGCAGTGGGTTGCTCAGATTTTGGTGCTGGGAATCAACAAGTTGGACGCCCACTCAGAGACCTAATTTGAAAGTAGGATGAACTCACAATGAAGGGAACAAACCAGCATAAAAAGGTTGAGAATACCCAAGATCAGAATGCCTCTCCTTCTACAGATGATCACAGTTCCTCATCAACAAGAGAATAAGGCCTGATGGAGAAGGAGTGCGTTCCATTAACAGATTTAGGCTTCAGAAAGTGGATAATAAGGAACTTTAGTGAGCTAAAAGAACATGTTCTGGCCCAATGTAAAGAAACTAAGAACTCTGAAAAAAGGTTTGATGAAATCCTAACGAGAACAGACAATTTAGAGAGGAATATAAGTGAATGAATGGAACTGAAGAACACAATACGAGAACTTCGAGAAGTATGCACAGGTTTTAACAGTCGAATTGATCAAACAGAAGAAAGGATATCAGAGGTTGAAGACCAACTTAATGAAATGAAACGAGAAGACAAGATTAGAGAAGAAAGAGTAAAAAGGAATGAGCAGTCTCCAAGAAATATGGGACTATGTGAAAAGACCTAATTTATGATTGATAGGTATACCTGAATGTCATGAAGAGAATGAATCCAAGTTGGAAAATATTCTTCAGAATATTATTCAGGAAAACTTTCCTAATCTAGTAAGGCAGGACAATACTCAACTCCAGCTAATCCAGAGAACACCAGAAAGATATTCCTCAAGTAGAGCAACTCCAAGACACATAATCGCTAGATTCACTAGGGTTGAAATCAAAGGAGAAAATTCTAAGGGCAGCTAGAGAGAAAGGTCAGGTTACCCATAAAGGGAAGCCTATCAGACTCACAGCCGACCTCTCACCAGAAACCCTACAAACTAGAAGAGAGTGGGGGTCAATATTCAATATCCTCAAAGAAAAGAATTTTCAACCCAGAATCTCATATCCCGCCAAACTAAGCTTTATAAGTGAAGGAAAAAGAAAATTTTTCGTGAACAAGCAAGCACTCAGCGATTTCATCACCACCAGGCCTGCTTTACAAGAGCTTCTGAAAGAAGCACTACAAACAGAAAGGAACAACCAGTATCAGTCATCCCAAAAACTTACCAAAACGTAAAGAGTATCTTTATAATGAAGAATCTACATCAACTAATGGGCAAAATAGCCAGTTAGCATTAAATGACAATATCGAACTCACAAATATTAATTCTAAATTTAAATGGATTAAATGCCCCAATCAAAGACAGAGACAGGTAAATTGAATAAAAAGTCAAAACCCATCAGTACACTGTATCCAGATCTATTTCACAAGCAATGACATACAAAGACTCAAAACAAAGGGATGGAGGAAGATTCACCAACTAAACGGAGAGCAAAAAAAAAAAGGAAAAAAAAAACAGGAGTTGTAACTTTCGTCTTTCACAAAATAGACTTTAATAGTAACAAAGACTAAAAGGAACAAAGAAGGACATTATATAATGGTAAAAGGATCAATGCAACAATAGGAGTTAATGATTATAAATATATATGCACCCAATACAGTAGCACCCAGATACATAAGACAAGTTCTTAATGACTTAGAAAGAGACCTGGACTCCCGCACAATAATAGCGGGAGATTTTGACACCACATTGTTAATATTTGACGGATCAACGACATAGAAAATTAATAGGGACATCTATGATTTGAACTTAGACCTGGAATAAGTAAACTTAGTGAATATTTATAGAATTCTCCACCCCAGGTCCACAGAACATACATTTTTCTCAGTATCACATTACACCTATTTTGAAAGTGACTACATAATTGGAAGTAAATCATTCTTCAGCATTTGCATAGCATTTCACAGACTTAAATGAAATATTGGTTGACTGTTTGTTATTTTCTTCCCTTATTCCTTCCCATCTCCGTTGTTAAGCACAATTATCGGCATAAAAGAGGTTTTTAATACCTATTTTTAGATTGCATTCCAGCCCGGACAATAGAGCAAGACTCCTGTTCTCTCAACCCCTTTTTCTTTCTCTTTCTTTCTCTCATTAAAAAAAAAAAGAAAAAAAAAAATCACGGCAGCTAAGGGAAGATACTAGGAGACCTTGATAAAAAAAAAAATATATATATATATATATTTATGTATACATGTATATATACACATATACAGTTATATATGTATATATGTATATACACACACATATATATTTTCATGTGTACATATATTTTTATATATACATATATTTTTATATAAATATATTTATTTTTATGTGTACATATTTATATATACACACATTTATAAATATATATTATATATTTATATATGATATATACATATTTTTATATATGATATATACAGATTTATATATATTATTTTTTTGTGTGTGTATATATAAATATAAATACATATATATATATAAATAAATATATATAGAGAGAGAGAGAAAGAGAGAGAGAGATGGGTTTCACCATGTTGGCCAGGCTGGTCTCGAACTCCTGACCTCAAGTGATCCACCTGCTTCGGCCTCCCAAAGTGCTAGAATTACAGGCGTGAGCCACCATACCCAGCCAGAAATTCAGTTTTTAACAGATTATTTTGCAGGCCACATAGCACACATCTACTGCTAGACCAGAGTCCAGGAACAAAACCAATGGCCCACAGCACCAAGGAGAGCAAGGAGGGGCTCCTGGGTCCCAGCCCCCGCTGCTGCCAGCATCCATCTTCACCCACTAGGACCCCTGTGTCACTCTGGTGCCAGCTCCGGGAGTGATGGTCACACCTGGGCGCATCTGCTCCCAAACCATGGTGCAGAAGGGCCCCGGTGCTGGGTCTGAAGAGGAACCGGGATTTCCTGCAGAAGCCGGAGAGCAGAGAGGAGGAGACGGTCGGGTCATGGCACCCAGGCTCTTTCCAGAGCTGTCCTGTGAGCTTGAGGCCAGAGACCTGACCTGGAGGGCCCTGACCTTCGTAAGGGGCTTGGGTGACCTGATTGGCAGCTCCCCAGGAAGAGCAGACACTCGATCACTGCCTGACAACATTTAATTATTAACTCCCAGGAGAGCCACCAGGCCACACAGAGGACACAGGTCCCATCTGCATCTCAGACAAACAACCAGGATGCTTTACTGCATGTTCCAAGTAACTGCACGGGACATTCTGACACTAAAAAACTGTGTTCATCAGAAATTCAGGGTGTGCTATATTTTATCTGGCAACACCATGGGAGAGCCAGAGGGGGCTGGGTTGGGTTCTCTAACCTGGTGAAGACCAGCTTGGTCTGGAGGCTCCGCAGAGAGAATGAAAGCAAAGACCAAGGCACAATCTGAAATCCTGGCTTCCCCAGGAAAAGTCAGTGCCAGGTCAGAGGAGGGGAAGGTTACTCACCACCCCGGGCAACTGTTTTCTGTGTAACTAATCTCTCTGGTGGGTGGGGTGGGGTGAGGGGAGGCTATAAACCCCAGGTCGGTGAACTTCCACGACTCGGAGTGTGTGTTCCTCTCCTCGGCCCTGCTAGGGTAGCTACTAATGAGAAGAGGAGAAAATCATCACAGTCAAAGCAAGTTTAAGGAAGACTCAGCATCTCGCTGCTAACCTGTTCCAAGAAAACCTAAATCCTCAGCTGGCTCATTCGTCCTCTCATGCCTCTGACGAAAAGGTAGATAGACTTTTCGACTAGTTATTTCAGCCACTATGAAAATACGGAAGCTGACCTGGGAGAGAAGACACATATTAACAACAAACAAAAAACCTCATGGCCAAAGCTGACTTTGTCAAGGTTAGAGCTGCAAAACCTTCGTAAACACCTTTAAAAGTGCAAGAGTTCAGCCAGGCACGGTGGCTCACGCCTATAATCCCAGCACTTTGGGAGGCCAAGGTGGGTGGATCATCTGAGGTTGGGAGTTCAAAACCAGCCTGGGTAACACGACAAAACCCCATCTCTACTAAAAATACGAAAATTAGCCTGGCATGGTGGCAGGCACCTATATTCCCAGGTACTCAGGAGTCTGAGGCAGGCGAATCACTTGAACCTGGGAAGCGGAGGCTGCAGTGAGCCAAGATCGTGCCACTGCACTCCAACTTGGGCAACAGAGTGCAACCCTGTCTCAAACAAACAAACAAACAAACAAACAAACAAACAAACAAAAAAACACAAGAGTTTCCTCAGCTGAACTCTGGTTTAAGATACTTTTTCGCCAAAGAAAAAAAGGTTTTTATTTATATGGAATCTCTGAGAGACACCCTGTATGTTAAACACATGGAAACCGAGATTTTGTGACTACACATTTCATTTATTTTGTGCATTCATGTGTATAAAATGTGCTCCTCCTCAAGGCACCCTGCTGCCTTATATAGACATTTAAACTTGGGGTCAAGGTCACGGCTGCAGGATTGACAGCACTCCATAGGAACCTGTGGACTGGAATCGCATATTCGAGGAATCCAGTTTCCATCACGATGTTAGAAAATTGCCATTCTATGAGCTGACATAAACATAGGGTTAAGAGCAAGCTCGAGGGTGTGGGCTTCGGGAAAGGGTGGGCTGCCAGCCAGTCCAGAGCCGGCCAGATGTGAGGGAAGGGGAGGCCGGCCGGGGAGGGAGAAGAAGGCATGCCTGGTGTCCTGTTCATTTAACCTGCCGTTCTCCTCCCTGCACTTGCAAAACTCATCAGCTGAGAAGGAACTAGAGCACATCACATGGGCCCTAGCCAAGGGGGTGGACTGCTCTGGAAGCTTCTGCAAAAGCAGACCTTCTGACACAGTGCCCCAAATACTGGAGGGGCAGACCTACCCACCCATGCTCCCAGAGGAGTGGACCTACCCCTCCTTACTCCCAGAGGAGGGGTGAACCTATGCCCACATGCTCCCAGAGGAGGGGTGGACCCTACCCCCTCCACACTCACAGAGGGGTGGCCCTAAGCCCCCACGCTTCCAAAGGAGTGGTGGACCTCCCTCCCACCATGGTCCCAGAGGAAGAGTGAACTCACCCCGACCCATGCTCCCAGAGGAGGAGTGGACCTACCTCTGCAACGGTCCCAGCAGAGGAGTAGACCTAGCCCCACAATGTTCCCAGAGGAGGGCTTGGACCTACCCTCTTGCCACGCTCTCAACATGGAGAAGGCTCTGGACCCCAGTAACTGAAGCAGAACCTGGCTGGGGAGGTCTGGGGATCCGACCACATCGATGCTGGGATTGAGTTTAGCACCACTTCTTCTGGGGGTCTTGCCTAGAAGCTGCCCCCTAAACCCGCCCTGCCCCACTACCCCTCAAAGCCCCCCAGAGAGGTGGCCTGTCCCACCTGCCCCAAGTAGACGGACCATGGCTGTGGCCACACGGAGCCATGCGGCCGCCCCATACCATGGCTATGCCCTCTGCCACGCGGCATCCAGGCACCAACGTGGCATTAGTCCCACTGTGAGCTGAGCTGTGTCCCCTGCTCAAATCCCTGTGTGGAAGTTCGAACCCCCAGGAGCTGGGAAAGAGACAGTACTGGAGACAGGGCCTTTGGAAAGGCAGTTAAGGCTCCACAAGGTCTTACAGGTGTGCCCTAATCCAAGGACGGTGTCCTTGTCAGAAGAGGGGCTCTGGGCACAGGAGGAGCAGACGGAGGTGTGTGGGCACAGGGGGGTGGTCACAGGGAGACACAGCCAGAAGGCAGCCTTGGGCACGCCAGGGAGCGAGACCTCGGGAGGACCCAGCCCTGCAACAGCTTCACCTCGGACAAACAGCCTCCAGGAACGTGAGACCATCAGCGTCTGCTGTTCAGGCTGCCGGGTCTGTGGCGCTCTACGATGGCAGCCTGAGCCGACTCCTCCCGTCCCCGAGCCCCTCCTGATGGGCTTGTGAAACAGATGCACGGAACAAACCTACTTCTGAGAAGAATCTCCATCTATACAGGTTTCCCGGGATTTCCCTCACCACCATCAAACAAAAACTCTGCCACCACCCCTCCTGGCATCTCCCTCTACCCCAGGTCAGAACCCACTGCCTACGGTACACAAGCCCTCCTTCCTCTCATCTCGGAGGGCCTGGAGGCCATGCCTGGCTCTTAACATCTAATTCCTTCCTAAGCTGCGCCTCCCAACTACAGCTCTGAGAACTAATTCCATTACACACACGCCCTCCAACCCTCCTCTGGGCAAATACGTTTGGGAAACCCAACTGGACAGAACAAAAATACACAGGTCACTTTGCTGCTGAATTCCTAAGAGGGCTTTATATGGCGGTGTCTCAGAGAGAGTCAAAGGCAGCATTTCCCAAGTGCACCTGCCCCAGACATGTTCTCCCCTGGAGCTGATGAGTAGCCTCCCACCACAGGAAGAGAAGCTGTGTTCTGAACTGCCCGTGGGCCCTCCCTTGTTAGACTCAAGATCTTAGGAGCAGGAGCCAATCATATACCTACAAAGCATGGCCCACTGAGGCCAGCACCCTGCCAAGCGTTATCACCTGAACGACGCAGACAGCAGGAACTCAGCAGTGGTTCTCTAGCCAAAAGATAGAGGCTCTAGAGGCTGGGCGCGGTGGCTCACGCCTGTAATCCCAGCACTTTGGGAGGCCAAGGTGGGTGGATCATGAGATCAAGAGATCAAGACCATCCTGGCCAACATGGTGAAACCCCATCTCTACTCAAAAAAATAAAAAAAGTCGGAGTGGCTCTAGGGATATAACAGCCTCTCTGCACCTTCTTCTTAATGCCAAAACCTATATCCCCAAATCAGAAAACAAGCTACTAATAAATCAGATGCCTAAATTAAAATAGTATGTCCACATAAGAGCCCTGCCTCAGATGAACTGCAACCCCTCCCCGGTGTGTTCTATTAAGATATTGGGGTGTCCACGTCTAGAGGAGGACTGTGAGAAGGTACATTCATTAGGTAAGTTGATTTCTCTTCCACGCCTCAGCATTCACGTGGGAGTGTGCCATTTTCTCAGTGGCACCAGTAACTGTACCACAAATGTAGTCTGCACCGTCTTTCTTTGGCCAGATTCAAGGCAGCCTCCAACAGTCTCTCAGCTTCTGCTAGAAAAGCCAGAGAGAACAGTCTGTCTGGCTTTCTAATTGGGCCTCAGTGGGTTTCTGTCCAGGCTGCTGTAAAGACCACATGATGTCTAAAGAAGTCTTCATTTTACGACAGGTTTCCATTTCAGTGTTCTTACAGCAGAATTTTAGGGGTTCTGGCCAGCCAGCATGAACCCACTCTTAACCTGTTTGTGATACGCTGGCCTACCCAGCTCACAATTCTGCAGAAACCACTCACCGTGACCAGGAAGGAACCACTTGCCCAAGGTAAAAGGCTTCCTGGGGCTGGGCACGGTGGCTCATGCCTGTAATCCCAACACTTTGGGAGGCCTAGGTGGGTGGATTACCTGAGGTCAGGAGCTCGAGACCAGCCTGGCCAACATGGTGAAACTCTGTCTCTACTAAAACTACAAAAATTAGACAGGCATGGTGGCGTACGCCTGTAATCCCAGCTACTCAGAAGGCTGAGGCAGGAGAATTGCTTGAACCCGGGAGGTGGAGGTTGCAGTGAGCCAAGATGGCACCACTGCACTCCAGCCTGGGCGACGAGCGAAAACTCTTGTCTTTAAAAAAAAAAAAAAAAAAAAAAAAAAAAGGCTACCTGGGAGACAACCTACAGAGGAAGGAAACTAATCAAGACAACAGGTCAACAGGCCTCTCCTGGGACACCACCCCATGTGCAGCACTCAAGTGTGGGTCCAATGAGGTTCTCTGTCCAGCAGGGACCAGAGGACCAGCCCCAGACAGCCTGTGGGGGACACAAAGCACCCCTAGTCATGATCAAACTCTTGGAAAACTAGGAACAAGAAAAGAATTTCCTAAACTTGAACAGAGCATCTACTCGAATATTGTAGTGAACATCAAAAATAAGTAAGCAAACATATAAGTGAATACACTGTTTACGGATTAAAAGGAGGGAAATCATTATCTTCAGATAATACGCATCTATGAATAGAAAATCCAAGAAAATCTAGGGACAAATTAAATAATGTATAACTATAAAACTAGTAAAAAAGAAAAAAAAGTCCAGCAAAATGCCAAATAAGAAGTTAATATACAGAATTAACTGAATTGTTACATTAGCAATAGCAATTGAAAAACATTCAAAAACATTATAATACCACCAACGATAACCAAAGTTAACTAAAAAAAAAAAATCTTAACACAATATGTGTGAGACCTTTATGGAAAAAGTAATACTATATAGCATTATCTTTTTGAATAAAAGGAAGAAATGAAGGAAGACCCAAATGAATGAAGAGCTATACAATGATCATGGATAGTAGGCTTTAATATCTTCAAGATGAGAATATTCCACAAAACATAAACTTAATGTAACTTCTAATAAAACCCTGATAGGACTGTTCATAGAACTTAACACTCTGATCTTAAAGCTCAAAGAAGAGAGAGAGCCAGATAAAACCAAGATAGTTCTCAAGACTAAGAGGAGACTCACTCTACCAGATGCCAGGGCTTACCTGTGTGAAATCATCTAAGGTTATGATATTACAGGAGTGGGGTCCTGATCCCATAGGACTAATATGTCCCTATAAGAAAACAGTATGGTATTAGACAAAGACAAACAGATGGATTACAAAAGCACAGAACCTTAGACTGGGCTTGTAAATATGTGACTCCCATATGTGCTGGGGAAAAGGGAAGAATTAATAAACATATGAGGCTGACATTAGTAGGTATTTATATGGAAAAGTTGAGAAATAGAGCCCCATGCCACTCCAGACACATAATCCATTCCAGATGTAATGACTACTGTAACATGAAAAGCGACACGACAAACCTCTAGAAGAAAAAGTAAGAGGCAACACCTTCACATAAGGTCTCTTTACTAAAGACAGGGATTCTGGCTGCTCAATAAATGCTGCTTTGTTACTGCATCAGAAGATAGCACAGACTTAGTGGATTAGAGCAACAGAAACGTACAGAGGGCTGGGTGCGATGGCTCACGTCTGGAATCCCAGCAATTTGGGAAGCTGAGGTGGGTGGATCACCTGAGGTCAGGAGTTCGAGACCAGCCTGACCAACATGGTGATGGGGAAAACGGTTAGGGAGGCCACTCGGACGTAAGCCATTCTGTCCCCAGAGCCCTGGAGAAACCAGGAAAATCCCTGCTGTGTTATTTCAGCCCCAGCAATGATACCTTAAATCACAGTCCACATTGGCAACTTTCATCCTTGGGCTGCTAAGCCTCCTGAGACACGTCTGTCCCCAAAGAAGATGGTTTCCAATAGAAACCAGTTGCTTCGAAACTGAAAACTAAGTTTTCAGACAACCTTCTTCAAGAAGGTGGTTTTTGTTAACCAGAAATAAAATTCTAAGTCCACAACAAATTGAATGGATCCCCCACTCTGCTCTCAGCCAAGGGCATTCCAAAGTAAACTTGAAAAACTAGTTCAGGCCCTGATGGGAAGTGGGGATGGAACGTGCCTCATTACACCTGCCTCCCTTTGGAATTCAGGCACAACCGACCAGCATTAACATTAAGACATCTGAAGATGGACAAAATGGACTCTTTGTAGCAGTAAGATACCAAATTCCAACCTGACTCTAGCACATCATCACATGAAAGACAGCAGGCCCTGAAAGAAACCAAACTATTTTTTACCAAAATATATTTCTTTGACATATTTTGAAATGGCCCTGCAAAGCTGTCTCTTGTGGAGAAAATTTACAGTCTATAATCCCCTTCCCTTTCCAGGTCTCTTCCTGACCCAGGATAGATTAACTAAGAGACTGGCATCTTTTTAGGTCTGTTAAGAGACATTTATCCTCTATTCTCTCTGAAGTCTGCTCCCTGGAAGTTTCTTCCACATAATAAGAACCTTGGTCTCCACAACCCCTTATCGTAACCCAGACATTGCTTTCTATTGATTCCAGGTCTTTACATAATAACAACTCTTTCAACCGACTGCCAATCAGAAAATCTCTGAAACCACCTATGACCTGGAAACCCTCCCCTGACCTCACTTTAAGTTGTCCCAGCTTTTTGGACTGAGCCAATGTACATATGACATGTATTCATTGATGTCTGCCTGTAATTTCTACCCCCTGAAATGTATAAAATCAAGCTGTAACCCAACTACCTTGGACACATGTTCTCAGACCTCTTGGGGCTATAAAATGAGCCTTAGTGACTCCGATATGGCTCTTATAAACCCCTTTAAATATTTTAGAGTTTGACAATTTTTCACTGGCATTTCCTTAGATACAGGAGGAGATGTCTTCATAGTCTGTCCACAGGCAGGGAGCATCCTCAGATCTGGTGGACAGTGTGGCGGCTTCCCAAGCCACTGCAGCAGCCTCTCCTTGCACTGAACAAGACACCCCTGTAGCATTTTCTGCGTTCTGTTCCGGAGCATCACATGATCTCAGTGGACACTTGGTGAATTAACCGATGAACTGATAACGGCTTAAATGCCACTGTCTTACTCCACTTTTTGTTTCTATAACAAGGTACCATAGGCTGGGTAATTTGTAAAGAAAAGAAGTGTATTTCTTATAGCTCTGGATGTCGTGAGGTCCAAGAGCAGAGCGTGTCATCTAGTGAGGACCTTCCTGCTGCATCATGAGGTGACAGAAGACATCACATGGCAAGAGGGTGAGATCATGCATGACAGCTCACGTCTTTCCCTTCTAATGAAGCCATCCGCCCCATCATGCGGACCCCATGATGACGACCTGATTTAATCCCAATTAGCTCCCAAAGGCCCCAACTCCAATCAACATATGAATTTGGGGATTAAACTTCCAACACATGAAATTTGAGGAACATGTTCAAACGATAGCAGCCACCAAGAGGAAAGTAAGTAAATGATTATATAGTCACATCAGGTAAAATTATAAAACAGTGAAGACAAATTAAGTAACACACATTGACATGTGACAATGAAATGGGGAAATGTCGACTTGAAAAGAATAGATACGGCTGGGTGTGGTGGCTCATGCCTGTAATCCCAACACTTTGGGAGGCCGAGGCAGGTGAATCACAGGGTCAGGAGATCGAGACTATCCTGGTAAACACGGTGAAACCCCTTCTCTACTAAAGAAAAAAATACAAAAAATTAACCAGGCATGGTGGCATGAGCCTGTAGTCCTAGCCACTTGGGAGGCTGAGGCAGAAGAATTACTTGAACCCAAGAGGCAGAGGTTGCAGAGGGCCGAGATTGTACCACTGCACTCCAGCCTGGGTGACAGAGCAAGACTCTGTCACAAAAAAAAAAAAAAAAAATAGATAACTTATATAAACATTTTCATACACGAATTAAAAATATAGATGGCAATGGCTATCTTCACCTATTTATAGCCCAACTTCACACAGTGGTCACTGCTTGAGCGTCGAGTGAGTTATTGCAAAATAAAAAATATTAATAAAGAAGCCAATATGCAAACAGGGCAAAAATCTTAAAATGTTTAATTCTGATGGTGGGTGTAGAGTCATTATTGTGCTTTTCTACTTTTCTATGTTTATAGTGTTTTTCATTAAAAATAAAAACTTTAGAAATTGGATGACTGTGGCACAGGGTCTGCCTGTAATGGTCCTTCCCGTGCAAGCCCTTGATACATCAATCTATTTATTTTGGAAGCCAGACACATGGGCTTGTGGAGGCATCCAGTGGATGAGTACACGGCAGGCCGTGCTGCTGCAGGCAGGCAGAGCTGATGCTTCTCGAGGGCTTCCTGCAAGCCAGCCTGCCAGCTAGGCCTTCGTTTCAGTCTCTGTCAGTCCTGCGAGAATGTGATAAGAACGTGTTGTGACTTCTCCTTATCTGATAGATAAGGACACTCCTGACGCATCACAGCCAGGAAGGGAGGCAGCCCGCCCTCATTCCAACTTAAGATTCTCCAGACGGTTTTCTTTTTTTTGTTGTTCCAGATGATTTGGAGCTCAATGGAGACTGCCCCAAAAGACTGCAGTGTGAGGTCTTGGAGGAGGGAAATTTGGACCAATTCATTCCCCATCCTTTCATGTAGATCACACACCCTTTTCAGCAGGGAGGCTGGAGGAGGACAGAAGGCAGAATGCAAAATATTTATACATGTGTGCCTTCTACTGTGCATTTCTAAATCAATAGGCTTTAGTTTTCTTTTTCTTTGAGACGGAGTCTCACTCTGTCACCAGGCTGGAGTGCAGTGGCACAATCTTGGCTCACTGCAACTTCTGCCTCCCAGGTTCAAGTGATTCTTCTGCCACAGCCTCTGAGGTAGCTGGGATTACAGGCACACACCACCATGCACTACTAATTTTTGTATTTTTAGTGGAGACAGTGTTTCACCGTGTTGGCCAGGATGGTCTCAATCTCTTGACCTCATGATCCTCCCACCCAAAGTGCTGAGACTACAGGTGTGAGCCTCCATGCCTAGCCCATTAGGTTTTATTTTTCTAGAGCAGGTTTGGGTGTATAGGAAACTGAGCTGGTAGTACAGAGAGTTCCCACATACTCCCTCTGTCTCCAGCTCTGTTAAAAAATACATCATTTTGAAACTCCTGGAGCGTCTCTTCCTTAGGCGTGCCTCATAGGCATTTTCTGTCTGGGACCTTGGCCGACAAGAAAATGAAGACCTGTAGTCTGATCTAGTTCCTAGTCTGTAGTCTGTCTGCTCTAACAAACCTGTTGCATTTAGGATCGAAAATCAAGATGCAACCCTTCCAGATGGCAGATGGCAACAGTGTCCAAACTGTCAGGTGCCCTGCGTTTGTTCCTCAGCCTCCCCGAGGCTGGCTTGGGTTCTTTTGGAGAGTTCTGGCTCCTGGGTTATCAAAGCAAGGGAGGGGTGTGGTGCTTAAGACAAGCCACTAAAATCATCCCCAAGTACAAGCCAAGTTCTTAAAATCCCAGTACCTGGCAGTGGAGGGCTGGGGGATTAACTGTCCCTTGCATATGAAACATCACAGTGCACTGCATCTCGGCAGTGTCCTGTCTGGGCAGATGGGCTTTGGAATTAAACAGACCCAGCAACCTAGGCCACTGCAGAGGAGGGAGAAGCATGACTGGGTTCCACTCCAGCTCCGGACCCAACACGCAGACCAGCTACAGAATAACCCAGCAGGACCCAATGTCTAGAGTGAGGGGCTGACTGCAGGGCGACCCACCTAAGGCATCTCCAGTTCACACAGGAGCCTCAGGGCAGCTGCTGCACCTTCTCAACTATGGGTTATCAGGAATGAAGTTAAATTACCATGTCTGGGAACATCACACAATAAAGTCTCAGAGCTCTGAGACCTCTATAGAGAGAGGACATGTCACAGGTAAACTAAGACGTGCCTGTACACGAAACATATTTCAAATCAAGGGTCAGAACTCTCAACAGCTTTCTGTGCTGTACCCAATTCCAACAAATGCCAGCCTTGGGCATCTGCTGGGGGCCTAGGAGAAATGCCAAGTCCTTGAGTCTGAAGGGAGCTTTCCAGTCACCTGCTTGGGCAGGGCCTTGACTCCATGATGGGTGGGGCTGTGGCTACCCCGTCCTGCCATCGTCGGTAATGACAGTATTTAAGCTGGGGGTGGGTTCCTTTAATTCCTATTATTCCACTGGTTGTGGGAACCCAGCTGTCTTTTGCAATCTTAACTTTAATTTTCTTGTCTTCTTTTCCCTTCTTTTTTTTTTTTTTTGAGACTGAGTCTCACTGTGCCACCCAGGCTGGAGTGCAGTGGCACGATCTCAGTTCCCTGCAGCCTCCGCTTCCCGGGTTCAAGCAATTCTCTTGCCTCAGCCTTCCATGTAGCTGGGATTACAGGCATGTGCCACCACGTCCAGCGAATTTTGTATTTTTAGTAGAAACAGGATCTCACCATGTTAGCCAGGCTGGTCTTGAACTCCTGACCCAAAGTGCTGAGATTACAGGCGTAAGCCACTGCTCCCAGCCTCGTCTTGTTTTCTTAAGAAGAAATATTGTTCCCCTCTGGGGCTCCTGGAGAGAGAATCTCTTACGGGCCTCCCTGAGAGGTGCCCTCCAGGTGTGTGTGCTGGTCCTCAGCGTATCTTACTCCTAGGAAACCACGCTCGGCAGCAGCTCCACAGCCTTTAAGCCCCCACAGCATGAAGAATGAAGCCCAAACGCCAGGCAGGAAAGCCGTTCTCACTTGTCTCTGCAAAGCCTGGGCAACCCTACAGCGAGATCCTTCATCCCAGAAATCTTCCTCCTTGGAAATTCTCAGCCCTTGAGATTTGGATGCCAGGGGCTGCCTGGGGATCTTGGAATCATTCACCTTGAAATGCCCCCACGTGAAACAGGGGCTCAGCCAAGGTCGAGAACTGGTGACATCTTTTACATTGCATTTTCACATAACTTTTGCTCAGGAGCAGACACACGTCTCAACCTCAAGCATCCCTCGTGTAATGCTTCCCAGCTGATCTCACAGTCCAATCCCACCCACTTCTCAGGACCCGGTGCAGACCGTGGAGCACCCTCCGTGAGTACTCCGCGGGCAGCCGTCTCCTCCATCCTCCGCTGAGCCTGAGTGGAGGACGACTCTCCGACCTCCCGCGTGCTGCACAGATGGATGAATGTGAGTGTTTGCATGCCCCCTGGCCCGGACTGGCGCCGACAAGCACACGCTAGGGCTTGCCTGGTGTCAGCCCTTCCATTGAAGGAGGCTCCTGCCAAACAAAAAGGCAGGGGTGATAGGACAGACTGGGAGTTCCACAAATCAAAACCGCACAGGCCAAGCACCAAAGCAGGCACTGTCCAGGCACTGCATCACCTCGCTTCACCCTCTCACAGACATCCTGGAACAAAAGCTGCACCAGACAGTCCACGGAGATGCTGGAGGCAGGCAGACAGGACCTCTGAGTGCGAAGAGAATTTCAGCAGTGGAAGTATCTAGGTAAGGACAAGCCAGGGAATTAACCAGACAGCAACTTCTTTCCAGACAGCAGGAATGCACAACAATGCTGTACTCTCCGGTATTACAAGACATCACTTTTCGTGGTTTACTTTTTTTTTTTTTTTTTAAGACGGAGTCTTACTCTGTCGCCAGGCTAGAGTACAATGGTGTGATCTTGGCTCACTGCAACCTCCACCTCCCGGGTTCATGCGATTGTCCTGCCCCAGCCTCCCGAGTAGCTGGGATTACAGGTGCACACCACCACACCCAGCCAATTTTTTGTATTTTTAGTAGAGACAAGGTTTCACTATGTTGGCCAGACGGGTCTCGAACTCCTGAACTCGTGATCCACCCACCTCGGCCTCCCAAAGTGCTGGGATTACAGGCGTGAGCCACCGTGCCCGGCCCACACTTCTAATAGTAATCAATATTCATAACAGGGGCATGTAGCAAATCGGGACCATTTGAGGCACAGTAAGATACATAAAGAGTTAGTTTGAGCAAACAGTGATTTATGGAGTCAAGAAGCACCGAACTGAAGGTATTTGGTTGGTGCAAAAGTAATTGTGGGTTTTGACATTTCTTTTAAACGGCAAAAACTGCAATTACTTTTGCAGCAAGCTAACAGTGTTGGGCTCCACCACAGGGATGGATGGGGCAAGATTTACGGGGTGAACGCAGACTCAAGGCAAAGGAAACGCGCTGTTCACAGTGATGTGGTTGCCTTACTGGCTTATCCCACTGGAAAGTCCCTAATTGAAGTTAATTGAAGACTTCTGGCCGGCTGAGCTTGAGTTTCATTTTTTTTTTAATATAGGCATTTATAAGAAATAGCTCGTAGGCTGAGGCGGGTGGATCATGAGGTCAAGAGATCGAGACCATCCTGGTCAACATGGTGAAACCCCGTCTCTACTAAAAATACAAAAAATTAGCTGGGCACGGTGGTGCGTGCCTGTAATCCCAGCTACTCAGGAGGCTGAGGCAGGAGAATTGCCTGAGCCCAGGAGGCGGAGGTTGCAGTGAGCCGAGATCGCGCCACTGCACTCCAGCCTGGGTAACAAGAGTGAAACTCTGTCTCAAAAAAAAAAAAAAAGAAAAGAAAAAGAAATAGCGCGTTAGGTTTCACTCAGGTGGTACGCATCAAGCAAGGCTGGGGTCACTTATGAAGTGTGACTGGCTTTGTTTAGGATTCTTTAGGTCTGGTTTCCTCTTTAATGTATTTTAACAATATAAAACAATTCATGTGACTCCAAAATGTGTACGCACAAAAGTCTACACAGAATGTGTGTAAAACCAGGCCAGGTGCACATGGCTCATGGCTGTAATCCTAGCAGTTTGGGAGGCTAAGGTGGGTGGCTCACCTGAGGTCAGCAGTTCAAGACCAGCCTGGTCAACATGGTAAAAACCCGTCTCTACTAAAAACACAAAAATCAGCCAGGTGTGGTGGTGGGCGCGTATAATTTCAGCTACTCGGGAGGCTGAGGCAGGAGAATTGTGTGAACCCAGGGGACAGAGGTTGCAGTAAGCCGAGATCACACCACTGCACTCCAGCCTGGGCGAAAAAGGAAGACTCTGTCTCAAAAAAAAAAAAAAAAAGAATGTGCATAAAACCAGATACTGATTTTTGCATATCTGAGCAGAACTGTTATTTATGTTCATAAAAATATTTAGTGAGAGCAAATTTTCAGAAAACTCAATTTAAATGTTTCCATTTTATAGAAACCATTTTGATTAAAATTTTGAGGCCAGGAATTCAAGACTGCAGTGCCCTGTGACCCCACTGTGAAGAGCCGCTGCATTCCAGCCTGGGCACAACCGCAAGACCCCGTCTCTTTTTAAATTATATATAATACTCATTAATTTTAACTTGTATTTTATTTTAGTAGAGATGGGGTTTCACCGTGTTGGCCAGGATGGTCTCAATCTCCCAACCTCATGATCTGACCACCTTGGCCTCCCAAAGTGCTGAGATTACAGGCATGAGCCACCTTGCCCGGCCCTAACTTTCAAATAGGAAACAAGTCATGTGGGCTTCCGCTGATGCTCCTTGCCCAGACCCCAAATAGTAGCACCCGGCCAGCGAGAGTGGGCACTGAGGCATGTATTGCCTGTTCCCGACCTCCAAGGCCACAGCGGAGCTCATGCTCAATGGGGTCTCCAGAGAGGCAAGGAGCTGGGAGGCTCCCAGGTCCCAGGAGGAAACAGCTATTTCTCCCAGGACAAGGGTCAGACCTTCATGCCTATCAAATCACGAGAGCTTTAGGAAATGCTCTGGCCCTCATCCTCCAGGGATTCCTGCTGCCGCTGGCAGGGAGGGGCATCAGTCAGCTCTGCTGCCATCACAGAACACCAGGGCTGGGGCTATGACAGCAGAAATGTACGTGCTCACATTCTGGGGACTGGACTTCCAAGATAAAGGTGCAGGACAATCCGGCTCCCAGTGAGGGTTCTTCCTGGCTTGTAGACGGCCAGCTTCTGGCTGCTCTCGGCATGGCCTTGTCTTTTTCACCCACAGGAGAGAGTGAGCCTTCTGTTTTTTCTTCTTCTAGGTGCACGGTATTGGTCCGGGTTCTCCAGGGAGGCAGCATCAGCAGGAGATGTATACAGACACATGAGGGTGGTCTTGTCAGGGGGCTGACAGTCCCTACGATGACGGAGGCTGAAAAGTCCTGCAACCTGGCCATCTGTAGGCCAGAGTCTGAGGGGCTGGGAGAGAGACTCAGTCCGGGTAAGAGGCCTCAGGACCAGGGAAGATGATGGTATAATTCAGACCAAGGCCAAAGGCCAGAGAACCCTAGGGGAAGGAGGTGGCCACTTATGTAAGACCTGGAGTCCTAAGGCTTCGGAGTCGTCCAAAGATAGGACAGGACGAGTTTGCCCAGCCCAGCGGCTCCATGCCCTCGCCCCTTCTCTGTGGCTGTTCTCCCTGGACCCCTAGCAGGTTGGACTGTGCCCACCCACAACCAGGGCAGATCCCTGCCTCCAGTTCCCTCACATGTATGTGCTAATCCCCTTCGGAAACCCCATACAGACACACCCACGACAATGCTTTACTGGGTTCCCAGGTGTTCCTTAGTAGGGTCGAAAGGACAGCAAACATCACCCCTCAGGGCACCAATCCCATCAGGTTAATCAGATTAATGCCTGTGACCTCCTTTAATCACTATCACTGCCTTAGAAGCCCCATCCTCAAAGACAGTGGAGACGGGGGTTACGGCTTCTGCAGAGGAATCCCTGAGGGGCCACAATCTAGTCCACAACACCTGGGAAGGCCCAGCTCCGATCCTGAGACCCTGGGCCTGGCAGGCCTCCTCCGGGCAGCAGCAATGGGGTGATAGGACTGTGCCCCATGGCTGCCCAAGGGTTTAACAAGGTGGCAGACTTCACAGCTCAGCCCATCCGTGGCACGCTGACCATATAACCAAAAGGAGCGAAGGACTGCTAGGATTTCCAACACAATGAATCCCGTCTGGTGCAAGGGAAGCCCTCAAAATATGCCCCCATCCTGCCAGCTCCCTCCCTGACCTCACACAAGGAGAAGGAGCGCCCAAGGAAGCCATCAACCTCAAGACCACAGGAGCCACAGGGGACCAGGTGCTTTCTCCTGGTACTTTATTTACTTGAAAGAAACCACTCGAGCAGCATCTTCCCGTATTTCCAATGGCTTCTCGGGAAATGCTCCTGAGAGGGGAATAACCCTCAGGGCACATACACCCCCCTAAAGGCACTCCCCTATGAGAGAATGGTCATACTGTCACCCAGGGTGCCTGCACAGTTTACTCCAGCACGATGCCCGCCTCCTGAAGGTGCATGGTGCAGCCCGGCATGCCAGGTCAGGCAGCAGCAGGTACACACGCAGTGACTGAGTCCCTGTGAGAACACGATAAAAAATGCATGAGCAAAGTCACACTCCTTCAAAGACACTCCCGAGGGCTGCATTTCAAAGTGCGCTGGCGTCCAGGGCCACTGGGTTGGTGGAGGCTGAGAAGCGGGCATCCCGGCCGGCACCCAACCCAGTCGCTGTGCCCTGTCGTCTCCGAGCAGGGAGGGGAAGAACGCCTTGCTTGATGAAGTGTCTTACAAAGCTATGACATTTATTTTTTCAAGCTACTGGTCTTTTGTAGACTATAAAATACTGGACTATTGGAGTCAATAACCACAAAAGGACAATCTGTCTCAGCCCTCGTGGAGGATAAGATGAAACGGACAAGAGAAATTGATTCCAGTACAGGTTTCTCCTACTGGCTGGGTCCACAGCTGGAAGGCGTCTGCTGTTACCCTGCCTGCTTTTGAAGCAGATGTGAAGGATGAAGCTCCCGGGTGTGTCCAGGCAGGGTGGCTGCTGGGCTGGCCTCAGGATGGCACCATGGATGCAGTCGAGGTGTGAATCCACCCTGCTGGAAAAACCCAGTCTGTCCAGCACACAAAGCTAATAGTGTTTTGAACCCTCTTCTTTGACCAGCCAGGCAAATGTCCTGCTAGAAAATGTTCTTTCACATCCACAAGCTGGGAGGGCTTCCGCTACAGCAATTTTAACTTCTGCCCAAAGAGTCGACTATTCCAGAACAGGCTGAAACCTCCCCGAGTGTACAGTTGTGAAGAGTGTCCTCTCAAAACCCATGTTCACCCAAACCTCAGAATGAGGTCTTCTTGGGAACAGGAGGGTCTCTGCAGATGTAATTAGTCAAGATGTCATATGAGGAGGACTGTGGGTCCTAAATCCAATGCCAGGTGTCTTTATAAGGAGGGGAAATGATACAGAGGCAAAGACAGAGAAGTGACCAGGTGAAGACTGAGGCAGAGACTAGACGATGCGGCCACAAGCCAAGAACACCCGAGGCTTCAAGAGGGGAGGAAGGACCCTTCTCCAGAGCCTCTGGAGTGAGCACAGCCCTGCAGACACCCTGATGTTAGACATCCGACCTCCAGAACCGTGGGAGGAAGCTTCTGTTGCTGTGAGTCACTCGTTTGCCGCCATCTGTTTCAGCAGCCATGAAAACCCCAATACAGCAAGGATTCACACTTACGGAAGCAGCACCATTAAAAACTGCTGTCGATAGATTTCTCCTTGGAGGATACGTACACTTAAGTCTCATCCTGGTATCTTTGCAGAATGAAGAAACGATCATGCCGGGCGCAGTGGCTCACGCCTGTAATCCCAGCACTTTGGGAGGCCAAGGCAGGCAGATCACGAGGTGAAGAGATTGAGACCAGCCTGGCCAACATGGTGAAACCCCGTCTCTACCAAAAATACAAAAATTAGCCGGGTGTGGTGGTGCGTGCCTGTAGTCCCAGCTGCTTGGGAGGCTGAGGCAGGAGAATCGCTTGAACCTGGGGGGCAGAGGCTGTGGTGAGCTGAGATGGTGCCACTGCACTCCAGCCTGGGTCACAGAGCAAGACTCCATCTCAAAAAGAAGAAAAGAAACAATCGTGGCAGTACTCACCGTTAACAAAGGCACCTAGAAGCCACTGACTTAACACGGTATCTGCCACTAGAAATAACACAGGACCGGGCACAGTGGCTCACACCTGTAAACCCTGTACTCTGGGAGGCCTAGGTGGGTGGACTGCTTGAGTCTAAGAGTTCGAGATCAGCCAGACAACAGGGCCACATTGTGAGACCTCATTTCCGTAAAAAATCAAAAATTAGCTGAGTGTGGTGCTGGGTGCCTGTGGTCCCAGCTATTGGGAGGCAGGAGAATTGCTTGAGCCCAGGAGGTCGAGGCTGCAGTGAGCTATGATTGCACCACTCCACTTCACTTGGACGACAGAGTATGACTCTATCTCAGAAAAAGAAAAAAACACCACAGACTTTGGGGGTCCACACGGGATGAGATTCTGATGCTGGGGCTCCCTGGGGAAGTAGCCTGGACACAGTGAACACACCCAGCTTTGTGCTCACCGTTTCTTCTGCCTGGAATTCTCACCTTGTCTCCCCTCCTCCTCTCCCAGTTTACATGTCATGCTCTCAGATAAGCCTTCCCCGTTACCTTTCTCTAGCTACAAAACACACACACACAGAGATTGCTTATCTGCATTTACCATAGCAAGGGGTTTTGCTAAATCTGCATCTTGTTTACTTTGTGTGTCGCTCCCAGGAGAGCAGGAGACAAAACCCATCATACTGGCCAGTGCTTCCTCGGCACCTGGTCCAGCGCAGCACAAGTGTGAAGAATGAGCAAATGAGCGGCAGCAGGTTCCCGGATGGACATGGGAACACCACAGCTCAGTGCGACGGGTCACTCCAGGAAGTGCAGAGCTGATGATGCCTGAAACACAGAGGTGGCGTCCACACGACACCAAGGCTGCTGCTGCTGCTGAGTGGTCCTGTGGAAGCAGGAAGGTAAGTCTGTAAAGAGAGCAGGAGGAAGGGAAGAAAGAGAGATGGAGAGAAGGGAGAGAAACAGATCAAGGCTGGAGAGAGAGAAGTGCGGACAAAAAAGGCACAGGGACAGAAAGAGAGACAGAGAAAGAGAGACGACGCTTCCAGCCAAGATGGAGGAAGGGGTGCTGGATTTAGCTTCCTACCGGAAACCACCCAAAAAACAGTCAAAATATGTTTAGAAAAAAAAACATACGTTTTCAAAGTACAGGACAGGATGCATGGGAGAGAGCAAACAACAAGGCGAGCCCTGTGATGACTCCCAGCGTTCTGCCTCCCCAGAGCTTCCAGGCCACGCTGCAAGCAAGAACCACCCAGGGGAGCTCCCGGAGTGGAGCTGATGGGGCTGAGAACTCAGGAAGGCCAAGGGAGCTCCAGTTTGCAGGACAAAGAACAGGAGAGGAGAGAAGGGAACAGAGCCTGGTAGAGCTCTGTCCCCTTATTCAGAATATGATGGACACAAGCATGTAACAAACCGTCTTAGGCTGGAGAAAGAACCACCCAAAAAAACTGGCAGAAACAATACATGTCAATTGCACAGTCCAGGAACAGCGCTGTTCCCATCTCACCACTCACGGGGCAGCAAACACACAGAAGGGTTTCACCCCACTAGTAGGAAATAATCAGGCCTAGTCCAAACACTGCTATCATCACACCAAACAAGTATTCAAAGCAAGACGCAAAAGGATCAAGCCGTTTCTAAGTAACTTAGCTAAATCCCAGGAAAAAAAGCTCAACAATATGTTCAGAAATCCCAAACATACAGGCCCAACAAGATTAAATGCATATTTTGTAATGTTTGGCAATAGAAAATTCAATTAATAAAACAAAGAAATTAGCACACGTGCAAAGAAGAAAATACGACCCACAATGAGGAAAATAATCAATCTAAACTGAGCCAAAATACAAACGTTATGATTAGCAGACAAAGCATTCAAAATCAGGTTAACTGTATTCTGTATGTTCAAAAAGAGAAGTAGCAACATGGAAGAAAAATAAACTTCCAAAGATAAAAACTACAACATCTGAACTGAAAAACACCCTGGGTAGAATTAATGGCAAATTACACATCACACAAAAAGATTTGTGAACTTGAAGATACAGCAATAGAAACTGTCTAACATAAAACACACACACACACAAAATAACACCAACAAATTGTAATAAAAGAACAGAGCATCAGTGAGCCATGAAATAACATCAAGCAGCCTAATATGCACATAGTTGGAGTTTCTAAAAAAAAAAAAAAAAAGGAGGGGTGGGAAACAGAACAAATATTTCGATTTTTGGCCAAAAGTTGCCCAAATTTGATGAAAACCATTAACTCACAGCTTCATGAAGCTCAATGTAACCTAAGCACAAGAATCATAAAAAAAAGTTACAGTAAGGCACAACATCACAGAATGACTCAAAACCAAAGATAAGGAGAAAATCTTTTTTTTTTTTTTTTTTTTGAGACGGAGTCTTGCTTTGTTGCCCAGGCTGGAGTGCAATGGCGCGATCTCAGCTCACTGCAACCTCTGCCTCCTGGTTTCCAGCAATTCTCCTGCCTCAGCCTCCTGAGTGGCTGGGACTACAGGCACCTGCCACCACGCCCAGCTAATTTTTAGTATTTTTAGTAGAAACAGGGTTTCACCATGTTAGATAGGATGCTCTCGATCTCCTGATCTTGTGATCTGCCTGCCTCAGCCTCCCAAAGTGCCGGGATTAGAAAAAATCTTAAAAGCAGACTAGGGAAAGGAGACATGTTACATCCAGAAAACAAACTTAAGAATGACAGCAGATTTCTTGATGGAAATGATTCAAGTGAGCAGACCGTGGACTGGTATCTTTAAACTAAAAAAGTCAAACTAGAATTATATAAGCAGTGAATGTATCTTTCAGAAATGAAGACAAAATGAAGACTTTTCAGACAGTGGCTGAAAGAATTCATGACCAGGAGATCTGTCCTACAAGTAATGTTAATGGGAAGCTGAGGCAGAAGAAAATGATACCAGGTGGATCACGAGGTCAAGAGATCGAGACCATCCTGGTCAGCATGGTGAAACCCCGTCTCTACTAAAAATACAAAAAATTAGCTGGGCGTGGTGGTGCGTGCCTGTAATCCCAGCTACTCAGGAGGCTGAGGCAGGAGAATTGCCTGAACCCAGGAGGCGGAGGTTGCGGTGAGCCGAGATCGCGCCATTGCACTCCAGCCTGGGGAACGAGCGAAACTCTGTCTCAAAAAAAAAAAAAAAAAAAAGAAAATGATACCAGATAAAAATATGAATCACACAAAAGAGTGAAGACAATCGGAAATGGTAACCACAAGGCCATATATACAAGTGTTTTTTTTCTCATTTCAACCCCTTTAAGACAACTGACAAAGCAGAAAAAAAAATGTACCACGGGGTTTACAAGACACACAGAAGAAAAATAAACAACAGCACAAAGGTCGGGACGGGAAAATGGAAGCACGCTGTTGTAAAGTTCTTACACGTACAGGAACTGGTGTAATACTACTCGTTGATAGAGTGTAGGTAAGATAAAGATTCATGCTATAAACCCTAACCAACCACTGAAAGAACAAAACAGTAACTGCAGATACACCAATAAAGGTAAATGGAATCATAAAATTCTATTAATCCAAAGAAGACAGAAAAGGAGAACAGATGTAACAAAAAGAAAATGGTAAGATGACAGATTTAAACAAAACCATTATCAATTTTCCCATTAAATGTGACCCAACTCTAAGCTTTCTATAAGAAACGCACTTTAAACCAATACGCCAATTCAAAAATAGGCAAATAATCTGAATAGACATTTCTCCAAATAAAATATGCAAATCGCCAATAAGCATATGAAAAAATGTCCTACGGTGTTAGGCATTTGGGGAGCGCAGATCAAAGCAACAATGAGATACCACTGTTCGTCTACTAAGACGTCAGTAACAATGAGAAGCAATGGAAAAGGACACATTTGGCGAGGACGTAGAGAAACTGGAACCGTCATGCATTGCCGTAGAAACGTAAACGGCGTGGTCACTATGGAAAATAGTAAAGCAGTTTTCCGAAAGTTTAAATAGAGAATAACAACTGACCCAGCGATTCTACTCCAAGTTATGAATGCAGAAGAATTAAGAGTAGGGACATAAACAGAACTCCGTACACTGATGTTCACAGCAGCGTCGTTCGCAAGCGCCGAACGGTGGAAACCACCCTTTCACGTGTCCATCGGCTGACGAATGGATGAACAGAATGAGGTCTGTCCATACAGTGGAACACTACCAGTCATAAAAGGGAAGGAAATTCTGACACATGCTACAATGTGCACAAGTTTTGAAAACAGTATGCTAAAGAAAATAAGTCAGACACAGTAGGAGACATCTTATATGATTCTACTTATATGAGGTACCTAGGATAGCCAAATTCTTAAAGCCAGAAAGTAGACGGTGGTTAGGAGGGGCCAGAACGAGAGGGGAGAGGGAACTATCATCTAATGGGCCAGAGACATTGTGAAGGGTGACAAAAAAAGTTTTGGATCTAGACGGAGTGGAGATTCCGCAGCGTTGCGGGGGTATTTAATACCACTGAATTACATACTTGTGAATGGTGAAAATGACAGATATTATGCTAGGCATATTTTACCACAATTTAAAGTCTTTGAAAAGAACTACACTTTAAAAATAAAGACAAATGCAGGTAAAAAGTAACTGGAGACGCGACACAATGTTGTGAATGTATTTAATACCACTGAATCATACATTTATGAAGGGTTAAGATGATAGATATTATGCTATGCATATTTTACCACAACTTAAAAAGAACTGCACTTTAAAAATAAAGACAAATGCAGGTAAAAAGTAACTGGATAGGAAAAAGCATACTAAATTAATATTAATCTGGCCAGGCACGGTGACTCACACCTGTCATCCCAGCACTCTGGGAGGCTGAGGCAGGTAGATCACTTGAGGACGGGAGTTCAAGACCTGCCTGGCCAACATGGTGAAACGCTGTCTCTACTAAAAATACAAAAATTAGTTGGGAGTGGTTGTGCACACCTGTAGTCCCAGCTACTCAGGAGGCTGAGGCAGGAAAGTCACTAGAACCTGGGAGGCAGAGGTTGCAGTGAGCTGAGATTGCACCACTGCACTCCAGCCTGGGTGACAGAATGAGACTTCATCCGAAATGAATAAATGAATAAATAAATAAAGACTAAGTTAATATTAATCAAACGATAACTGGAGGGTTATAATTTTTTCCAACAAACTGGATAAAAAGGAACATCCCAATGCATTCCGTGATGCCAATATTAGCCCGATACTAATAAGAAAGCACAGACCAACAGCCTTCAGGACCACAGATGCAAAAAGTCAAAATAAAACAGCAAATCCAATCCAACAATATGTGAAAAGGATAATATTTCATAACCAAGTGTGATCTTGGTTAGGAACTGATCAAATTTAACATTTGAAATTAACTGTTGATTTGACATGTGAAAATCAAAGCAATTCACCATACTAACAAACAAAAACAAAAAACCCCATGAGCATCTCGACAGTAGCAGAAAAAGCATTTCATAAAATTTAACACAGATTTGGGAAAGAAAGAAAAAACCTCAGCAAAGCAGGACTGGAAGGGAGCCTCCTTAGCCTGAGAAAAGGCATCTCTGAAAAACCTACAGCATCTACCATACTTATATGGGAAGACAGAGAACCTTATCCCTAAGATCAGGGACAAGACCAAGGCGCCCACTCTCACCCTTCTCCTCAGCAAGACGAGAAAAATAAATAAAATGCATCCAGAGTCAGAGAGAAGAAATAAAACTATCCTTGTTTGCAGCAGACATGATCGCTCCTGTTGAAAATCCACTGGAATCCTTGAGAAAACTAGAGCAAGTGATTTCTAGCAAGACTGAAGAAGGCAACAGGAATATAAAGCAATCACTTATATTCTACATAATTGCGATGAATGATTAAAAGCTGAAATGTTAAAACAACACTATTTACAAATACCAACAAAAAATAGGACACACTTAGGTGAAAATCTTGGCAAAAGCTGTGAAACATTTACACACTGAAAGCAACAAAACGCCGCTGCAAGAAACTAAAGACGACTCGATAACCGAGATGCCACCTCGCAAGGCGAGTCTCAAAGTCCACGTTCACGCAAACCTCTGCTGGCCAATTAAGGCTGCAGGACTTCCAGACACAGGACATCCCGCAAGCTGGCAACTGGCATCCACACTGTAACCTGCCTGCCACTTGGGAGTGACAAGCATCTGCTGAATTTCCCAGGGAAAAATGTCATTATCTTCACTTTGCACTTGTAGAAAAATGTGACTCAGAAGCGAACAGCTCTGGGCATCCTTACTCTGCGTGTACCCACGACTACATCTTACTCCAGATGTGCCCACCAACACCTTGTTATTTATCAGAACAAACCACGGGGCACGGAGTATCTGCTTTTGTGTTGTGTGTGTGGCAGGGGTGGTGGTGGGGGGGTGTTTGAGACACAGTTTCACTCTTGTTGCCCAGACTGGAGTGCAATGGCTCGATCTTGGCTCACCGCAAACTCCGCCTCCTGGGTTCAAGTGAGTCTCCTGCCTCAGCCTCCCAAGTAGCTGGGATTACAGGCATACGCCACCACACCCAGCTAACTTTGTGTTTTCAGTAGAGATGGGGTTTCTCCATGTTGATCAGGCTGGTCTCGAACCTCTGACCTCAGGTGATCCACCTGCCTTGGCCTCCCAAAGTGCTGGGATTACAGACTTGAGCCACCACGCCCGGCCTGCTTTTCTTTGTTTGAATGTAGTCTACCTGCTGGAGTTCTTTGTACAGGATGGAAGGAAAGAGAACAGAGGAAGTGGTTTCCAATGAAACATGTTGGGGAGGTGACAAGCTTTGTTAACTTACGGTCTGGGCAGTTAAACAGCTTTTCCTACCAGGGTAAGAGCAGAGGGAAAGTAAGAAAACACGAAGTTCCTTACCCTGCGCCCATCTAACAACGCTTCATACAAGAAGTCGACGGTGAAAGTCTATGTTGAAAAAAAAAAAAACCCCACACACAAAGTTCAGTTTCTAATTAAAGTAGATACAGGCTTCTGGAAAACACCTACATACGGCTTGTTTGTTTTCTTCTTTTTTTAATTTGGGATGGTATGATTGAACAAACCTGTCAGTCCACGTAAACCACACCACAGTAGCCCACACGCTCAGGAACTTAAACTTTTAGGAAGCACTGAAGCTACAACCCAAGAAGGGCGGTACTGTCACCAGCTACCACCTCTCCCTCTTAAACACACCACTGGAGGGGAAGCAAAAATTCACGGGGCAAGGTCAGACCATCGGACGGTCCGTTCCCTCCACAACGCCCGCGAGGCACAGCCCTGTCCGGCTGTCCAGTCTCTTTCTGGCCATAAAGCAACCTTCTACTTCCATGTGGCAAATCAGCCTCACACCTATTCCCTCTTGAAATCACACATAAAAAACAGCAGCAAAAGGGTTTTATTTTTAATGCATATAAACACAAGGACACACAGAAACGGGGAAGCTGGGAAAGAAACCAGAGACGGTGGAAGATCCGTGAGTACAACACCTGCCGAGGGGAGACCGGAGAGGCCGACCGGCTTGCACCACAGAACTGCAGGGAGGCCTGGGAACTGAATTTCAGGTTCCTTCCGCGGGGCTGAGGGCAGAAAGCCTGGTTCAGATTTTGTCAATAAGGTAGCAGTTGGACGCCCCCCATACACCCAGCTTCTCTTTCTCTACCTCATCACTCTCATGTGCAAAGAAGCCACGGGTTAGCAAGCAGCACATGTCCTTTAAGAACAGTGATGACAGCTGGGCACAGTGACAGGTGCCTGCAGTCCCAGCTGCTTGGGAGGGCAAGACAGGAGGATCCCTGGAGCCCAGGAGTTTGGGCTAATCTAGGCGATATAATGAGGGGCTAAAAAAAAAAAGGCAATGGTCATATGATAATTCAGGATCTCGGAAGAACGAAGCCAAGGTCAGAGTCTCACCTTAATGATGAGACAACCCCAGTGTCAGAGAAAACCAACCGGAGTGACTGCCGGCAAGAGGAAAAGGCAGGGGCAGAAAATGAAGCAGCAGAGACCTCTGGGCAAGGCAACCACTCACAGTGAAACACTGGGATCCTCTGCATCCAAGGCCACCATGACGCCGTATCCACAAGGGAACCGGTGCAACAAGGAGCTGCAGGGTGGGGGCGCGCCCAGGGATACTCAACCCTGGACGCCGTCAGAGCCGCCTGGGGAGCCAGAGATGTTCGGATTCCCAGCCCCACCTGACCCAGATCCACTGAATCCATCTCCAGTGGGACAAGGGGGAAGAAGAATTTGTATTTTAGCAAGAAACCTATGACTCCAAGGGGACGCCTGGATGAAGCATCACAGGTGTGTCCAACCTTGCCGGAGGGGCGGCAACCCTGCCTGGAGACCCCTGACCCCTCTCTACCCCTCTCCCCTCCTCACAGAGGATGGCTCTGATGACAAGTGTTCTCTCCTGTGGAGGAACAGAAATCTGCTTCCCAGCAAGTTCTGGAGGCTGGGGCCTTTTCCTTCCATAAGACAGCAACTTCCTTAGACCAAAAAAAAGAAAAAATCCCTCCAAACCTGTCTTATTCTGGGTTCCCATGCCTGTAAATGCACCGCTGTTCATCTGCTGGGAGATTGTTCTCAGGGCTCCTCGGTTTCTACACACAGAGCGGAAACAGGGCCTGTCTTTGTTCAGATGATCTTCTCAAACATGTCTGTGGATGGAACAGCCTTAAAGACGGATTCCTTTCCTGGGACTATCACAACAAAGTACCACGAAGTGGAATTGAAGAAGAAACAGCAGAAATGTATCATCTCACAGCTCTGGAGGCCAGAAGTCCAAGATCATGGTGTGGGCAGCCTTGGTTCCTTCTGCAGCTGGGAGGACGTGTCTGCTCCAGGCCTGTCCCCCAGCTTCAGGTGCGTGGCCTCAGGTGCTCCGTGGCTGGTGGGTGACCATCTTCTTCCCGTGTCTTCACACAGCCTTCCCTCCGTGTCTGTATCTGAGTTCCTCCTTCTGAAAAGGATGCCAGTCATTCTGGACCCGGACCCGTCCTACCATCTCATTTCAACTTGATCATCTCCAAATATCGTATTTCCAAACAAGGTCTCATTCCCAGCTTCAGGGGGTTAGGACTTTAACATCTTTGGTGGGGAGTGGGGATGCAAGTTAACCCATAACAGGAGATACGGTGTTTCCCTCTGGGGCAAATGGCAGCTAGGCTCACTGTCTGGTATAAAGTATTTGGCTCCCCCTAAGCTCAATGTTTCTCTCCCACAGCGCACCCCACCATATGCAGGCATCGACCACGCCCCTCTGCATCATGCTGTGGGAATCGGGGCTCAGGAAACCAGCACAAAAACACCGAGGCTCTGCCTGCTGCTGTTGGTGTGAGTAATAAACTCCTTCATTTCTGACCCAGGAGTCTTGTGTCTTCATGAAACTCTGGTGAGCTCACTCGTTAGCCAGTCAGGAGGGGAAATCAAAGCCTTCAAGGTTCTTGACAGTTTTGATGAGGAGGACGGGACACTCCCATAGACATGGCTTTCTGGAAGAGGAAGGAAAGGGGCTCTGCAGGCTGGGCTCCGGGATATGAGAAGCCTCCCTGGATCGGGTAGCAAATGTTCTTGTCCAAGCGGTTAGCAGGGAGGGGCAAGGAGTAAGGGTGCCGGAGTTTCCAGGCTGAAGATGAGACACAGGAAGGAACAGGCTGCCCAACTGGGGCTGTGAATGTGACTCAGTCTCCCCTAGGTGAGCAGAGAGGGGCTCCTCCAGGTGAGCAGAGAGAGGCTGTACGGCCTGCTGTCCCAGCTGCTGGGCCAAGACTCCTGCAGGCTTTAGAATGGTGTCATTGAGGAGGCGCTTGCTTTTCAATGCAAGGCTCTAAGCAAACAGAAAACAGTAGCCCTTCATCTGGCTGTGCCCTCAGCAACTGCCATGCTGCCAGAAATCACTGCATCGATGCCTACGGCTCACGGGCACAGGCCACTTGCCCTCTGCTCCCACGGGTCCCTCACACCCCTCTACCTGACTGCAGTTGCTATAAGGAGAGAGATGCCTGGGGGCAGGTGGCTCTGTCCCCAAAGAACCCCAAAGACCACCTCGGCCCACCCAGGCATGCTGGGGAACTTCATGGAGGGGAGGAGTTCCAGCTTTTAGGGCTCTGCTGGAGACAGGTGCCCAAGTCACAACCCTACCCAATCTCATGGTGGGAGACGGTGCCTAGACCCAGCTGATGAGGCGGAGTTCACAGCGGGGGAGGGAAGCTAACATGACCTTGTCCGGGCAGAGGCTGGACCAAGTCAATAAGCTAGTTTTGTGGCCTCCAGACCCAAAAGTAACATGGAAAGGTGTGTGTTCTATGCTTTTCTTCCCCATTTCATACGGGCCACGAAGGACGCTCCTGACTGCGGCACGCTAACTAGAGCCCCTGGGCCCTGCAACCCTAACAACTCCCTTGAGCTGCCCATCTCTGAGATGACCAACTGGGCAAAGGGAGACAGTCCGTCCCTGGCAGGGCCTGGACTTGGCTGGCACAATTCCCAGGCACCCACCTGTCACCATGCTCTTTTTGAAACTGAGTGTCTGATCCATGGAGGGAGGCCTTGTGATTTCCAGGCTTGATATTCCCATTTTTGGGTGGGCCAGCTCTGACTCCATGGCTCACACGACAGGAACGGCCCCCCAGGTCTCACTGGTCCAACAGCCATGGTCTACTCTACACTGTGGCCGGGTTGAACATGGGGGCATCCTGGCCCCCACGAAACGCAGCGGCTCTCAGGTCCATCACCTGAAACCATGTCCCTGGCTCCGTGGGGCCCTGGGTTCAGGGTCTGCCCCTGAATGTCGGGGTTGGGTTTGCTGATGCTTCAACGATACTGAAGCCCAGTGGTACCCACAGGGGTGCAGGGGCTGCTCAGCCTCAAGGCTGGTCCTGCAGAGCTGCAAGTGTACATGGCCACACCACTTAGCAGGCAGGACTTGGGGCCCTTCTCACACCTGTGGCCAACTGCCCCCTTGACTAACTTGGTGGTGGTGTTACTGACTCATAGGCACCTGCCAGCAGCAGCCTCACTGTCCGGTCTGCTACTTGGAACAGTCAGATTAAAGATGTCATGTCAGGGTCCGACCAACAGGCAGACCCCGACCCAATGATGGATGAATACATTCACTCAGACACAGAATACAGTGAAAGAGCGGGCTGGGGTGTCCGAGCCATTCACCCGAAGGAGTTAAAGGGCAGCAGGCCTTGTGGGCTTCTATTTTGTATAGTTCAAAGGACAAGGGGCTTTGGAGAAACACCATTAGAGGATAATCAACTTCTGCTGACCCCCCTCCCAGTAGAAGGCAGTTACACACAGAGAATGATCAAAGGTTTGCTAATGGAAGTGGGGAAACCTCTTTACAATTCCCAGCATTTGCTCTGTGTTCTAATGCCCTAGGGTAAGAACCGACTGTCTTCTGGCCCATCCTTTCATGTGAAGCTATGTCAACTGCCTGGCCTTCCAAGGGGCTTTTGTGACTATTTCCTATAAGTAGCTCTAATATTTTTCCCTTAATATTTTTGCCACCACCACGTCTGAACTCCCACAATGTCACTCTTTGGGGCCGCACGCCATGGCAAGTCACGGAGGCCAATTGACCATTCTGGGTCAGCACGTAGATGCCGGTGCTAAGAGCCCATGTGTTCTCTGATGAGACTGAGCAAGACCAAGCTGGTGACTGGGCCTGCACTGCCCAGAGGCCACCACCACTACCCAGATGCACCATCCTGCCAGACAGCAGCACATCCACCACTGCCTGCACACAGAGCTAAACCCTCTGTTCCCGACACAGAGGCCACCTCTGCATGCCAGACTTGTGACTCCTGCCCACAGCTGTCCCCTCTGTCCCATTGCTCCTGCCTCCTCTCAGCAGATCAACCATCTCAAAATGTGGTGCTCTCCCCACCCAGGGTACCCGTGGGGGCCTCACCAACACTGGCCCCGTTACAGGCCACCATGATGCTGGTCCAACACAATCAGCCAGCACTGGCCACACTGTTACGGTTGTTGAAACCCATCTGTGGCACGTCTTCAACTTCCCAGACCATCCACACTCAACATGGTTAACCTTGTATCACGAAAGCCACTTGGCAGCAGGCAGAGGGTCGAGACACTTGTGGACTACCTACCCTCTGTACCCTCACCTCCTTCTGGTCCTTAGTAGAAAAGTCTGGTTCACATCTGTAATCCCAGCACTTTGGGAGGCCGAGGCAGGTGGATCACAGGGTCAGAGGTTCAAGACCAACCTGGGCAACATGGTGAAACCCTGTCTCTACTAAAAATACAAAAATTAGCTGAGCATGGTGGCAGGCGCCTGTAATCCCAGCTACTCAGGAGGCTGAGGCAGGAGAATTGCTTGAACCCGGGCAGCAGAGGTTGCAGTGAGTCGAGATCACACCACTGCACTCCAGCCTGGGCGACGGAGTGAGATTCCATCTCAAAAATTAAAAAAAAAAAAAGGGAAGTCTGATCATTATACATGGCTAATCCCCAGGAACGGATCATCTCCTCTTGGCCACATCCTTAGTAATGGCCAGGAAGAGAAGGATGGGGATTATATAGACCAATTGTGAAAGCTCAAGGTCCCACCATGACCATTCTTGGGCATGAAGCTTCTTTCTCCCCTCTAGCAGCAAGCCTAGGCTGGCCTGGTCGGTGCAGCCTCCAGGTGACCACCCAGCCAGATGGGGTCCAGGGAGGGTTCAAATCTCATTCCAGTTCAGCCACCTGGATTCTCTTGTTGACTGACATGGTCCTGGGTCGCAAAGACAACACACACTTGGTAGAGTGCGCTGCTGACCACATCCTTCCACAGTGACCCATACGGCACAAGGTGGACACGATGGGTTTTATAAAAATGCCTCTTGCACCTGACCCTTCAGAATGAAAGTCTGGGTGCAAGGAGGAGACAACTGAGGGAGAAAGTGGAGTTGCAACTATTGTAACGAGACACCAATGCCGGTGGTGGGTGGGGGAAGAACAGAGACCCCAGAGCCTGGGGAGGAAGGGGGACGTTAACCATCTCCCCTTTCCAAGTCACTCCTGGATTCCCCACAATGGAAAATACACTGGAACGGTGACACCCCCAAGGTGTGGTGAATTTCACCGGCTGTGGATCTAGCACTGCCCGCCGGATGTCTCTGAACCCAATCTGATGCCCATTCACCTCACTCTTACTGAGAAATCCATCAGAACGTGCAAGGGATAACCTCAGTCCTGCAGGTCCCAGGCAAAACACAAGTCAACACGTGCTGATGTCTACCCCAGGCCCACCCACACTCCTGGAGCCACCGGCCAGTCATTCGGTGGGGTGGACAAATGCCACCTGGTGTGGACACATTGAACAAGTTGGACCTGCAGATGCCGTAGTGAGTTATTCTAACTGAACCAGGAGATTTAAGGTCTATCAGTCATCCAGGAGGCCATGTTGGAGACATTCACAACCTCTATCCCCCAACCTATGGAGGTCCCTCTTGGGGATGGGGCGGGGGGTGGGGGTGCCTCCAGCAATTGTCAGCAACCCTTACTTTCCAGGGCACGTTTGCCCACAGTTCTCTACTTCCTGTGCAGAAACCAAGTGCTTCCCCCCTGAGAACGTGGACACTGGCACCTTAGAGGGGTCACAAGAGACCTTTGAGCATGTAAGCAAGTACTCCCTGTATGTCACAAAGCCCTCGATCACCGAGAAGTTCCCTTCAAAGTGGAGCCGCCCTCAGTGACTTGGTTAACTTCTTGGGTCAGTGGCACGTTATTTATGTGAATGCTGCAGGCAGCTCTCCATAGGAGGCGTCTAACTAGGAAATGTGTCCCAGGATTTAGGGAAGGTGATCGATGCCACTACCTCTCAACCAAGTTTGATGCCCATTTACCTTATTCTTGCTGAGAAATCCATTAGAACGTGCACGGGGTAACTTCCGTCCAGCCTCAACTCAACATCCAAGAGCACCACAGACGGCGAGATTGCCCTTGGCTTGTTCCTTGTGGTTGCAGGTGAAGTGTGTGCAACTGTCAATTCATCCTGCGGTAGCTGGTTTATTAACACATGCCGCCAAGCGAAAGGTCAGTGGAGACTTACGGAGAAGGCGGATTGGTTTCTAAGGGGAGCCTGCAGGCTTGTGGGATTTGCTCAGCCGGCTAGATCCAGGACCCTGGAAGTCACCATTGAGGTTAATACTGCAGTCCTGTTGGCTGTCGTCTTAATGAAAGGCTGCAGGAGACAAATGGGGTGGATTTGCTCCCAACCTTCTGTTAATCAGCACGGCCAACAGAATGGCACACTCAGGAAAACTTGCAAGGATGACATAGACACGAGGGGGAGATACTGTTGGGGTCGGCTCTTCGCGGGCTCCCCGCATTCTGTTCAGGACAGCTCTTCACGGGTTCCTCGTGTTTTCTTTGGGGACAGTTCTTCATTTGTTTCTCATGTTTCTTTGGGGACAATTCCTCACAGGTTTCTGTTTTTTGGGGGGACAGTTCATGGATTTCTTGTTTTGGGGGGACAGTTCTTCACAAGTTTCTCATGTTGTTTGGGGGACAGTTCTTCATGGGTTTCTCATGTTTTTTGGGGGACAGTTCTTCATGGGTTTCTCATGTTTTTTGGGGGACAGTTCTTCACGGGTTTGTTTTTTGGGGGGACAGTTCTTCAGAGGTTTCTCATGTTTTTTGGGGGACAGTTCATGGGTTTCTCATATTTTTTGGGGGGACAGCTCTTCATGGCTTTCTCGTGTTTTATTCAGGACAGCTCCTCATGGGTTCCTCATGTTTTATTTGGGGGAGTTCATGGGTTTCTCGTGTTTGCCCAGGAATCGTTCTTCATGGGTTTCCATATGAGGAATGTACAGACCCAAGCAGAAGCATCGTTAGGAGGCCGTACTTGGTGGGTTTCTCTTTTTCTGTGTGTTGCATGAGCAGAGGCTCTGACCGCCTTTTTCTGGCCCATCCTCTAAGACGTTTGTACAGAGAGCAGCCTTGGAAGTTAGAGACACTGTCTCCCTCTGGAGCAAAGGACAGGTGTGCTGAGGTCATCCTTTATAAAGGAGTCCCTTTCCCTAAACTCAGTGCTTCCCTCCCGTAACACAACTCGCTGTGCATGTGGTGCCGCGTGGCCTTCCCTGGGGGCTCCACGGGGCCAATGCTCTTCTTACTGGTGTTGCTGTGAGGAAGGTATTGACATGTATCTCTGATCCAGGAGCCTCGTGTCTCCTACTGGTATCAGGAAACTGAGGTAGGCTAACTTGGAGGGCAAAGGTCAGACCCCACACAGTCCTTGACACCAACCGTTTGCTCCCAATAGAAACTGAGACATCACCCGAGATGTTTCCCTCTGCCTCTGCCCGTTATCCCAGCCACTCCCGAGACCTGGCAATCTTGCCTCCTCCATCTCTCTCATCCTGCCACCCCTCCTTGGTACCCCTACCACCATCACTCCAATCATGGACCGCCAGAACCACCTGCTCATCATCCTACCCGCGTCTGTCCAGCCCCTACCCGCGTACGGCTGAGAGGGTCAGCCCCAAATTCCCTCAGCAGCCTGCGCCCAGGCCTCAGTACACACCATCCCTCAGAAAGCCGAGCATTTCCAACTAGGTGCTACTGAGATCTCTCCAGAAACAGGATCTCCTCCCTCTGGGGAGGAGGACTCCAGGGCAAGGGAACAGGAAAACACAGCGGACATTTATAGCTGATGTACGAAAAGGCACAGGGATACTGAGTAATTGAAAGGCAGAAATAAACGGGGCCCCATGAATTACCCTGGCAACCAGGCACAGCAGTGAAGACAATGAAATTCACTGCGCCTATAACCCTAAGTCAAGATGAAACTGAGGCGTGGGCCCGAATGCGTCGCACTGGTGCCAGGGTGCCCGGCTCACTCATCCGTCACCCACCACATCCCTTCTCGTCTGCTGACGGCCTGCCATGTCCCTGCACTGTGCTGGGTGCTGGCCTCACTGAAGTGACCATGACCACCTTCAAATGGAGCTCGGGCCTACACGGTCTCTCGGGGGCCCTGCTGCTCTCTCAAGCAGGGAGTCACCCCTCACGCGGGCAAGTGATGGGTCAAGGTGGGTAGGAACAAAGCCTGGGGTTCTCTCACACAGCAGGAGTGGGCACCAGCTCCACAGCCCCCACTCCAACCTGGATGGAGTCCCAGGAAGTTGCCCACCCCTTGCCCAGAGCAACAGCCAGGACACAGCGACCACAGATGGCCAGGGAAGACAGAGCTCCCGCTCCCAGTGACCAGGTCCCTGGGCTGGGCTGTGAAATAGCCGCATGCATCTGCCATTCTCGGCTGAATCCCTGACCACTCACTCGCTGTCCCTCCCCTCGTTCCAGGTTCTCATTCCTGATCCTCCTCCTGGCCATCCCGGCTTCCCGCTGTCCACCAGCAGGTGTGTGATTCCCCCAGGGGCTCCCAGGCCCCGTTCTGTTCCATTTCCACTCTCAGTGGTGGCGTTCAGGGCTTATCCCAGTCGCTGGCACCTCGCCAGTGACCAATCAGTGCCCATGTAATTGACAAACTCTACCAAACCTCAGAGTCTCTCAGTAGACAGCATCACCCCAACTTTATTCTTTTTTTTTTTGTCAGAGTCTCGCTCTGTCGCCCAGGCTGGAGTACAATGGCACAATCTCAGCTCACTGCAACCTCTGCTTGCTGGGTTCAAGCAATTCTCCTGCCTCAGCCTTCCGAGTAGCTAGCTGGGTTTATACGTGCCCGCCACCACGACCAGCTAATTTCTGTATTTTTAGTAGACACAGGGTTACACCATATCGTTCAGGCTGGTCTCAAACTCCTGACCTAGTGATCTGCTTTTTTTTTTTGAGATTGAGTCTCACCCTGTTGCACAGGCTGAAGTGCAGGAGCATAATCACAGCTCACTACAGCCTCAACCTCCCAGGCTCAAGCAATCCTCCCATCTCAGCCTTCCAAGTAGCTGAGACTATAGGAGCACACCCCAGCTAAGTTTTTTCAAATTTTTTGTAGACTCAGAGTTTTACCATGTTACCCAGGCTGGTCTCAAACTCCTGGGCTCAAGCAATTCACCCACCTTGGCCTCTCAAAGTACTGGGCATGAGCCACCATGCCTGGCCATGGCCCCAACTTTACACGTAAGCCCAGTGGCCCTCAGAGAGGACGAGCTCTGTGCCCAAACCACACAGCCAGCAGGTGTCACGTCCAAAATGTCCCTTCCAAAGCCTGTGCTGCTTCTCCCAGGGGTAAATGAACACGGTAAAGCCCGCAGCTGAGGCCTGGCGGTGCTCTTCTGCCAACCAGGTTTCAAAGCCCCAGCGCCTGGGGGACAGTTCACTCCCTTGCAAGGACAAGAGGGGCCCAGGGAGGGAGCTGAGTACAAGGGTCCAGCGCAAGCCGCCAGCAGGACGGGGAAGAGCACAGCCGACTTGCTTCCAGCAGCACAGCCCTCATCTGTGAGGAAGCTCCAAGTCACCACATGTAGGTTGACCAACAGCAGAGATGACCCCTGCAGGGCTCCGAGCCCAGACTGAGAAAGAACAGACCAGCCAAGCAGAGGCACAGCTGCCCGAGCTGCCCAGTGGCCACAGCCGCCATTCTTCCAGTCCATGCTCCTGTCCAGGCTGGCCTTGCCCCTTTGGGGCAGAGAGGAAATGCTTCTGTAACTGCAAAGGCAGGCGTTGCTGGCGGCAGCTGCAGAAGGCTTTCGCTTCTCTTGTGTTCTTCCGTGTAATCCATAACCAGTCCCTCGAGGCGGCAGTGCTAAGTACTTAGCAAGGGGACAGTGTGAGGCTCCACCCAGACCTTCGCACATCTCGGCACCCATCTGCTGCACTCCCAAACCAACCCCTGCAATGCCCGTGGGGAGAAAGGGACATCCATGCCTCTTCTCAGAGGAAGGGACAGTGTGGCTCACCGCTGTCTAGAAAATGAGGCCTCAGAACCAACAGATGGTTGATGCGGAATGAGAGAGAGTATGTTGCCACCCACCACGGCACGTGCCTCTGCAGGGAACCGGCCGCCCCTTAAGGCCTCTCTCTACTGTCTGACAACGTATGTGCAGAAGTGCCTGACGTCCTGCAGGCCGTGATAGAATGCCAGGACATGGGAACAAGGGATATGCAGGTGTTTGGAGGAGGCTTCTGCAAGTCAGGCAATGCCACGTCTCCACTCTGAGCTGCTGGCCTCCACACACCTGGCTTTTCTATCTCAGCCTCATTTTCTCCATCCAGATAGTGGACGTCCAGCCCCTGTGGTGATGGAGAAGGCCATTGTGAGCCTTAAATGGAAAACAGACCAGACACAGTGGCTAACGCCTGTAATCCAGGACTTTAGGGAGGCTGAGGCAGGAGGATCACTTGAGCTCAGGAGGTCAAGGCCACAGTAAGCCACAATCGCACCAGTGCACTCCAGCCTGGGCGGCAGAGCAAGACCTTGTCTGAAGAAAAAAGAAAAAAATACAAAAGCATGCACAGCACAGTCAGCTCAGCTGTATCCCCCTCCGCGCTATGTACTCATTCACAATAACTGATACATCTGTGTGTTATGGGGAGCCAGGACGCTGCCCATCACCTCGGGGGTCTTGGCTCAGGCTGCTGTACACAGCCCTGCAGACAGGGCAGCTCACGCAACAGACATGTATTATCTCACATCCTGGAGGCAGGAGTCCGCACAGCACTGGGTCTTCCTGAGGCCTCTCTTCTTGGCTTGCAGACACCGCCTTCTCCCTGTGTCCTATCAGGGTCGTCCCTCCGTGCATGTCTATCTCACCTCCTCTTTTTTTTTTTTTTTTTTTGAGATGGGGTCTCACTCTGTCGCCCAGACTGGAGTGCAGTGGAATGATCTCAGCTCACTGTAACCTCCACCTCCCAGGTTCAAGCGATTCTCCTGCCTCAGTCTCCCAGTAGCTGGGACTACAGGCGTGCACCACCATGCCTGGCTGATTTTTGTATTTCAAGTAGAGACAGGGTTTTGCTATGTTGGCCAGGCTGGTCTTGAACTCCTGGCCTCAAGTGCTCGCCTCAGCCTCCCAAAGTGCTGGGATTATAGGTGTGAGCCACTGCGGCAGCCCTTAACTTTATTATTATTTTTTTAAGACGGAGTCTCACTCTGTAGCCCAGGCTTGGAGTGTGGTGGTGTGATCTCAGCTCACTGTAACCTCTGCCTCCCAGGTTCAAGTGATTCTCCTGCCTCAGTCTCCCAAGTAGCTGAGAATGCAGACATGTACTACGGCGCCTGGCTAATTTCTGTATTTTTAGTAGAGATGGGGTTTCACCGTGTTGACCAGGCTGTTCTCAAACTCTTGGCCTCAAGTGATCCACCCACCTCAGCCTCCCAAAGTGCTGGGATTACAGGCGTGAGCCACCGTGCCTGGCCTTTATCTCGCCTTCTTATGACACCAGTCCTCTGGATTAGGGTCCATCCATATGACCCCAACTTAATTGGATTACTTGTCTCCAAATACAGTCGCACTCTGTGGTCCTGGGGCTTAGAGATTCAACTTAGGAATTTGGGGAGGGGACACAACATAAAGGCCATCAGAGAGACAGACACGAGAGTTTAAGACAATTAGCAGCGCCCAAAAGTTTCTCCCAAGATGGAGAGTTACTCTTCCAATCAGGCTGTGTGGAGTCCCTGCAGATGACACGCCTTCACCTCCCCCAACTGTCCCTTCTCCACAGCAACCATGGGCCCTCCCCTGGTATTCCAACTTGACAAAGCTGGAAATCTGAGGCACTGCAAAGAGAGAGGCCTCAGCTGCAAGAAGCACCGCTGCTCTCATGGATACATGATATCCCGGATACATGAGATCCTGGATACATAAGGAACATTGCGATCCCAGGGATGAGCACGTCTTTCCAGGCCGCGGGAGAGCTGTGCCGCCGCTGCCTGCCCGGAGCTTGCACCGAGCTGGCGTGTGCCACGAAGGGTGATCACCACGCTGCGTCCACGACGGTCAGAGCTGCTGCTGCTGCTCACCTGGCCACACACGGCGGTCACCTGCACAGCAGAGGCTCGTGAGTGAGGGTCACTATGAGCCGGTTCTCTTTCAAGTCCAGACACTGATGACTTCCGTTTTAAGACAAATCCAGTGGCTGTTCCCATTTTGCAGGTAAGAAAAGCAAGGCTGAGAAGTATAGGTGGGTTCATGGCCACGGAATGGGTACAAAGCAGAGACTTGTCCACGCCCAGCACACAGACTCTGAGGGTAGTGGAGCCGGCTTTGAAGTCCAGAAGCAGCACACGGTCTACCCCCCGGGAGGAGTGAATCTGTGAGAGGGAGGCAGGGACCACGCACCTCCTCCAGTTCCCCCAGTCGCTCTGACCCAAGTAACGAACCTGCCTCCAGGAACCTGCGCAGTGGCTTCTGTCGATGCCAAATTTCAGCGGCACAGCCATGAGCCCGGCCCCCAAATCGATTAGAGTCCCCTGTTCTATGGGGTACTGACAGATTGTTGTTATTTGTACAATTCCTGGTTTATCTGATTCTGACTCTTCAGAGCTGTGTGGAGCAGGGGTGTGCCCATGTGGCTCACGGGTACATAGTAGGTGCTTAATCACCATGTGCAAAGTGAATGAATAGCTGCTTGACTACGCGGGTGCAAGTCGCACAAACAACTCGTTGCCTTTAAGGCATCTGCATGGGCCTGTTGGACACACCCTTCTGACTGGTGGCCCCATCCCCTTCTCATTCCTCCCTTCAGGCCCCAGACAGGTCACGGAACATCTCGGAATGTGCCCAGAAGCACAGAGGGCACATGACAAGCCACTCTCTGCAGCTCAAGGCCTTGTACCTTAAGAACAGCCTACCTGGTAGGTGGGCAGGTGACTGAACCCATTTCAGAGGTCCATAGACTGAGGTCAGAGAGGTGAGGGTACTCCCAGCCCCTTGGCCAGAAAAGGCAGAGGTAGAAGCCAGGTCCTCCAACTCCATGCTCAGCATCATACCCGCACCTCAGGCCACCCGCCTCAGGAGCCGGCTGCCAGGTGGCTCTACCCAGGTGTCAAAGGGGGTCGATGTTGGCCAGAATGACCCACCGGGAAAGCAGCCATCACTCAGAGTCGCCAAAGGTGACCTTTAGAAGTCCCTGAGTCAGCCAGGGATGGTGGCTCACGCCTATAATCCCAGCATTTTGGGAGGCCAAGGTGGGTGGATCACAAGGTTGGGAGTTTGAGACTGGCCAACATGGTGAAACCCTGTCTCTACTAAAAATACAAAAAAATTAGCCGGGCGTGGTGGTGCACACCTGAAATCCCAGCTACTCAGGATACTGAGCCAGGAGAATCGCTTGAACCTGGGAGGCGGAGGTTGCAGTGAGCCAAGATTGTGCTGCTACACTCCAGCCTGGTGACAGAGTGAGACTCTGTCTCCAAAAAAAAAAAAAAAAAGGAAGTTTCTGAGTCATAGGCCAGCCAGAGCACACCATGGACAATCCTCTTGTCCACATGGGATTCCTGACCAGGTCCCACCCGAAGGGCACAGCAAGGCTGCCTCCATCCACCTGGCCATCTCCACTGCCTGCTGTGCCAAAGCTCGCCTTTCCTGGTGAAGACCCTGAGCATGCAAGCGACCACAACAGGCATGGCACTGACCCAAGGTCACAGCCGTGGGAAACTGCCCCGGAGGAAATGGAGCCAGATGCCATCCGGACAGTTGGTGCTGGGGCTGGGTGACTTTAACCCTTTTCTCTGCTTTCCAAATTTTCTGTGAGGCAGCAAAATAAGAAGTAAATCTAGATATAGAAAACACCATGTGTCCACAGGACGGCACACACAGGCACGCTCACAGAGCAGGTGGGCCTGTGGGGTTCCGGTGACCTCAGGCGCCACCTGCAAGGGCGGGGTCAGCTTTTGGAATCAAGGGTCACACCAGCGTAACGAGCATCTGTGAGGGGGAGGCACAGGGTCTAGGGAGATGTACCCCCCTATTTTCTGGAGATGGTGAGGAGGCAACCAACCTTTGCCAAGACCTTAGTGGTCAGCATTTGCCAACCAGTCCATCTCCCACACACCTAAGAGGCAGGCACTATGACAACCCCTATTCCACCAACAAGAAAACAAAGAGATATAAAGAATATCTAAGTCGGAGAGCTAATAAATGGTCAAACCAAGATGTGATCCAGTGCAGCTTGGACCAGATGCCAGATATTTAAAAACTTTAGTGCAATAAAGGGTTAACTCAGCAGGCCTGGGCTGTGCAAACCCCACACACTCCACAGAAAGACTGGGCCCTTCCCAGGCTCACGCGAGATCACCTCTGAGCCCCAGGAACACCCAGTGTGGTAATAGTGCCTGAGTTTACCTGGGGCCTTGAGCCACATCAGATGGCCTATGCTAGCAACACCCACTACAGTGGGGACCCCAAGCCACGTGGTAGCAGGGTGATCTCTGGGGGCCCTGGGGACTAAGGCCAGGCATACCTATTCGAAGAAACCCCAAGAAAAGGCCTGGCTCCGAGGCTCTGGAGCACGCTGCGGGGGGCCGGACTCCACGTGTGCTGTCGCACATCTTCGCTGGGAGCCGTCCACGTGCCTCCCCGGAAGAGGACGCAGGAAGCGGGCGCCTGGTCTCTCCTGGACTCTGCCCCACAGGCCTTTGCTGATTCCACCCTTCACTGTCATGAACTCTGCCTGTCACTAAAACAGCTTCACTGAGGACTCTGCGAATCCTCCTGGTGAATCAGTGAGCCTGGTGAGGGGATTGGGCAGCCTTGGGGAGCTTGAACACAGCTGTCCTGTTCTGAGAATTACAGGCCACGGGTGAGGAAACCAAGATCTCAGTGGATTTACAAGAATATAAGTTAGTTTTATAAAAGCCAAAGATGTAAATTAAAAAAAAAAACAAAAAACCATAAACCGCAGGGAAGTGATCCGGAAGGGGTGTGCTCACACAGTAACCGCAGCACCAGGCCCCCGGCTCAGGGCGCAGGCAGAGGCCCCTGCTGGGCTGACAGTGCAGCTTTGCAGGAGCGTCCCACGGGCAGGTAACAGGACCCAGCACACCTCCCATCTGCGCTGCTAGCTGAGCCTGTGCCAGGAAGGGACCCCATGGGCAAGTTCTCTGGTGACAGCTCTGAGGCAAGAGGAACCACAGGGTGCTGCTCGCTCACCTCCCCAGCACGTAAAGGCTGTGGCACGGGACTCCCAAGGCGGGGGCGCTTCACCCTGACACCCCAGCGCCTGTTCCCTGCCAGCCACGCCCTTGCACTTTCATGGGAAAATAGTGTTTCCAAGAACACGGTCCCCTCGAGGCATCGGCTGGGACCACTGTCTCCTTCCAAGACGACCCCAGTCTAAGCCTGACCAAAGACACAGAAAAGAAGACCAGGAATGCACTTGCTGCTGTGACAAACTTATTCTCTTTCCCAGGACTGCTGAGTGATGAGGGCCACGCTGGAGCCACGAGGAACAAGTCCTGGGAAGGGGCAGGAGGCAGGGCTTGGAACACTCCACCTCCCCAACGGCCCATCCACGGGATGCTGTCCAGGTTCGGGCAGGGACAGGACACCTGGTCCCGGATGGAGCTGGGGCAGGGAGGGGACAGCCAGCTCTGCTGATGTCAGCCTGGCCTCCCTCCTCCCTCCCTCCCTGCCCTGCTCTCCCTCCTCTTCTCCATCAAGGCAGTATGTGCACTGAGCTACTCAGACCCAAGTTCCCGTGGCCTTCGCAGCCAGAGGCCTGACCGTAGAAGTACCCCAGGCCACGGCCTCTCGGCACAGGCCCACCCTGCGGGGCGGCCCCTTTTCTCGCAGTCTCCACCCTGCATCCAGTCCGCATTCTCCCTAGCTTTGGGTCATCTGAAAATCTGGTGGTCACGCCTCTCTCTGGCCAGAGGGCAGCTGACCAGGACCACCCTGCCAGGCCAGCACCCGTGACCCTCAATCAGTGGCAAATCCAGCAGCATCCGAGGGTTCTGCCCGTGCCCCTGCTGGGCACTCCTGCAAGAACCTCCACCCTGCAGCTCCTGCCTGCGCCCCTGTTGCCGGGCTCCAGCAGAGGCTGCACAGCCCCTCGGGAGGCAGCACCGGTAGACCCGCGTGCCAGGAGGGAGAGCCCCCCGCAGCCTCCTTCCCCAGTCCCTCACGCTGTTTCTTAGCACTCAACTTTGGGAAGTCCAAGTCGGCCACCCAGAGGTTTCCAAGATGTGGGGGAAGCACTGCACTTCCAAATTTCACCAGGAGCAAAGTTCCAGAGAGGGGTGGGACTACTAACACTCCCTCCCCCACACCTACCACCCCACTCCTAATGTGCATCTGGGCATTTGGGGTCAGGCGTGTTATGTATCTGCTTGCCAGTGGCAGAGTCCGCAGGGTCACGGTGGGAAGAGGGCTGGGGTTGGTCCCCTGGGGCCTGTCTAGCATCATTTCTGGATGGCTGCTGGGATCTGGGAGAAAGGAAAGGCCCCTTAGCTCTGTGTCCTCCCAGGGCTGCAGCAGGTGAAATGGGGCTGGGTTCCTCTGGGGAGAAAAGCTTCTATCACCGCTGAGCTCTCATTGGCCCTGTCCCCGTCCAGACACGAGCCAGGTCCAATTTCTCTCCGTGTGCCCCGCGCCAGCCTGCATGGAACCCTCCACGTTTCCTAAAGTGACTACTCCCTGAACACAAAGAAAAAGTACACGAACACACTCTCCAGAGCGCACGTCTGCCTGTGTGATGGAAGGAGAAGTGTTAGCGCAAAATCTTCTGTTTCTGAATTCCCTCCCACTGCTTCCCTCTCTCGACAGGCACACATGCAGGGCGGCTCCACGATGGGCTTGAACCTGTGGCAGCTGCACGGATCAACCGCATCCGAGCACCTGGATCTCCTCTGGGCATTTAACTATTCCTTAGAGGTTATATCGTGACTGTTAAACAGCTCTTGGAAACCAAACTCCTCCCTCTGAAAACATCCAGGCAGAATTTACACGGAAAGACGGATCTGCAACTGCCGCTCAGAGTCCAGGAAGAACAGAAGCGTAAACATTCAGAGCAAGCCGGCAGCCCCGCACCGCCGCCCACCTACCTCCAGACGGACAGGGAGACCGCGCTATTCTCACACCCACGGCTATGGAACCACAGCAAAGTTACAGAGCTTGTCTGCCATACCTCCAAAAGACGAGCTGGCTACCTCGGCTAACAGTTGATAATTTGTAATATACCAAAAATGCCAAGGCTGGGTGCAGTGACTCATGTCTGCAACCCCAGCACTTTGCAAGGCCGAGGCTGGAGGACCCCTTGAGGCCAGGCGTTCGAGACCACCTGGGCAACACAGCAAGACCCAGCAACTATAAAAATAAAAGTAAAAAAATGAGATGGGCATGGTGGCACGCATCTGTAGTCCCAGCTACTCGGGAGGCTGAGGTGGGAGGATTGCTTGAGGGCAGGAGTTTGAAACCACTCTGGGCAACACAGCCAGACCCTGGTCTCTACGAAAAGTAATAGTGAAAAAAGGATTAGCCGGTCATGGTGGTGCCTGCCTATAGTCCCAGCTCCTCAGGACGCTGGGGAGTGAGGATCACTGAGCCCAGCAGGTCGAGGATGCAGTCAGCTATGACTGGGCCACTTCACTCCAGCTTGGGTGACAGAGAGAAGCCCTGCCTCAGAAAAAAAGAAGAAGAAGAAGAAGAATCATGGAAGGAAAGAAAAAAAACAGGAACATCTGGATTAAACCAACACTTTGTTTTTTTTTTTTTGAGACCGACTCTCACTTTGTTACCCAGGCTGGAGTGCAGTGGTGCGATCTCGGCTCACCACAACCTCTGCCTCCCAGGTTCAAACAATTCTGCCTCAGCCTCCAGAGCAGCTGGGATTATGGGCGCGCACAAACACACCCAGCTAATTTTTGTATGTTTAGTAGAAACAGGGTTTCACCATGTTGGCCAGGCTGATCTCGAACTCCTAACCTCAGGTGATCTGCCGGCCTCAGCTTCCCAAAGTGCTGGGATTATAGGCAGGAGCCACCACGCCTGGCTCACTTTAAATTTTATTTCCAACAGTCTCAGATAGGCCAAGCTTCCTACATTAAGTCTGTCTGCTTGTTTTGGTGAATTACATTCGCTCTGATTTTTCCCTTCTTCTTTCCATGAAAAGGGGAAATAACAAAGTTTCTATTTTCAGGGCTTTGCTGAGATGCAGGTAAAGTTTAACCAGGAAGCAAAAACAAATCCACAGAGCAGGACAGCACTGGTGCCAGGGCCAGCTGCCCGTGTGACCTGTGTCTCTCCCTCGTCAGTCCTCATTTCCAGAATCTGAACAGCTCTAACTAGATCATCGCTGGAGGCTGACCCTGCACCAGGCCTCTCTGGAAGATGGCACACATGGGGTCACTCTTGCCTCTCCAGGCTGGAGAGCGAAATGCGGGTGAAGAATTCCTCCGTGTTCCTGCCTGCTTCTGAAGCAGGCTTACCTACATTTCAATGAATTCCACTGAAAAAAAGATTGGCATCCGAGGGGTACACTGGATTTTGCAGTCTGAGGGCTCCCGAGAAAAGCTTTTAAGGGTTTTAAGACACCTAAACACCACACATGAAGGAGTCCACAGTTGCCCTGAACATCCAACTGTTTCAGCATCACTGTATTTAAACCCGGGGGGCACAGAAAGCCATGCAGTGGCATTCCCAGGGGCCCCACTGTGTGCCTGGTGTGGCAGGAGGATGCCCTGGAGGGGTATGAGCTTGAAGTGGGCATCACCAGGGCAGAGAGAAGCTGTCCTAGGAAGGAGGGCATCCCCAGAAGAAGTGTCAGGGAGATGGGAAAGTGTGGGGTAGAGAGGTCAAGGGATGTGTACCACAGCCCAGCACATGCAGAAGGCTCCGAGGATGGACTGGGTGAGGCTATAGACCAAGAGGAGAAAGAATCCCAACCCCACACACCCTAGCCCCATGCTGCTTTCCAAATCTCAGATAGCTCCAGGGGACGTTACGTTGCCAGGACAGGGCTATGCACTCAAGTGTTCCTCCCCACCCTCCCTTCCCGAGTCCTAGGCAGGTGCCATAGACATTACAGATGGGTATAAAACAGTCCTGCCTCAAAGGAGCTCCCAGGATAGAGTGGCTGGCATAGCAAATGGGACCAATGGGCAGTCCCTGGGATACAAAACAGTAGCTTTGGAATCCTGATTCTGATTCCCCTAGGTGAGAGCCCTGGTGAGTTACTGAATCTCCCGTCTCAGTTTCCTTATCTGTCAAAGGCAGGTTGGAGGCTTAACAAGACAGTGTAGGAAGACAGTCGGCACAAAGCTGAGATGGAAGTGCTCAATAAATTGTGTCTAAGGCATGCACGTGTGCGCACACACACATATACACACACATACATACACGCATGCACATATACACACACACAGACACACACATACACATACACACGCACAGACACATACACACACATACACACACATGCACACACATAGACACACACACAGACATATACACACATATACACACACATACAGACAGACACACACACAGACACACATACACACACATACACACACAGACACATATATACACACATATACACACACAGACACATACACACATATACACACACATACACAGACACACACATACATACACGCACACACATATACACACACAGACACACATATACACACACAGACACACACACATATACACATATACACATACACACACATACAGACACACACAGACACATACACACATACACACACATATACACACAGACACACATACACACACAGAGACATACACACACATATACACACATACACACACATATACACACATACACACACACATATACACACACAGACACATACACAGACACACATACACACATACACACAGAGACATACACATATACACACATACACAGACACACATACACACACATACACACAGACACACAGACACACACACACATACACACACAGACACACACAGACACACATACACCTATACACACAGACACACACATACATACACGCACACCCACACATACACACACGTACAGACACACACACACATACACACACAGACACACACATATACACACACAGACACAGACACACACACATACACACATACAGACACATACACACATATACACACAGACACATACACACAGACACACACACATATACACACACACAGACACACACACATACACACAGACACACACAGACACAGACACACACATATACACACACATACACAGACACACACATACACATACACACGCACACATATACACACACACAGACACACACACACACACACACACACACACACCCTATGGTTTAGAGCAGAGGTTACTAAACTCTGGGAGATCACAGGCCAGGAAAATGAAGAAAAATAAATTTCATGGTCCTGTCGGGATGCCCAGCATTACATGCCTCCAGGATAAGGCGTCTGCAGAAGTGAGAAGCACCGTCACCCACTGCTCCTCACCAGTGAGGACACTCGGCCCCACTGTCGGGGAAAGGTCAGGCAGAATAAAGACCAGTCCTCTGAGTGAAACCCACTGCGCTTCAAGCAGAACCCCCTCTCAGGCCCTGGCTCTCATCTCACCACAGATGGAGAGAGCTGGTCAGGAACCAGCCAGGCTGACCCGGGAAGGAGGAGGCTACGCCACCCCCACCCCTAGACCAGGACAAATGTCGCTGTGGTTGAGGATTTGAGGAAAAGCACCGGGCCTTGCAAGGACTGTCATGATCGTTCTCATCAAGAAATCCCCTTTGCAATTTGTAGTGAGCCACTCCGGGTGCAGCCAGTCAGGCACACCCTCCCACGCCCTGCCTCAAGAAAACCCACGTGCAGGGCTGACCCAGGAGGGAGCTTCGGTTCACAGAAGCCCAGCCAAGCATGGTGTGGAGGGAGTCAAGCTTCCCTATCCTGGGGGACACATGGGTGCTCGCCCTTGCATAGGTCATGCCTCCTCTCAGAATCGGGAACAGCCACGTGCCCCCTCCCACCAGCACAAGCGTGGTCACACACAGACCCAGCTCCTCAATCTTCAGTCAGTGAACTTCTGAGAGAGGTGCAAAGCCAGGCAGGTGCCATCCCCTTGTGGCAGAACGGGCAGCAGGTAGGAGTCCTGCCTTGGTGTCAGTGTGCTGGGTGCTCCTGCAGGAGGCGCTCCATGATGCATGCATCCCTGGACTACCAAACAGCGCACCCGCGCACCTGCTCTGGAGGTGAAGGTCTCCATCTGGCCTCATCGACAGAGCACCTGCCATGAGAGCTGCCTAGAGAGATATACTTGGGGGGTCTCTGACAGACTAGATCCCAGGGCCCTGCCTGGTGCCTGATGGGGGCTCTGTGGGAACGATAATAAACCGCCAAATATGCCACAAAGGACGAGGGTGTGTGCTGAGGTGTCCACTCTTCACAAGACTCATCAGATGCTCCAATGAGTCCGTGACCCCAAAATGTGAAGAACAGCAGCTTTCAATCATTTGCAAGGGAGCTTCCAAAGGCAGCCTCAGTCCAAGGGGGTCTCCAGGGGCTGCAAAACCATCCCCAGTATTTAGTGGTGCATACCTGGTCTCAGCCCTTGCCACCTGGTCCTTTTCGTTCGAAATACACAGGTATATATTTATATTCATGTAATGTGCTTTTGTTTATATTCACACTCGTCTCACTTCTTTCCTACCAGCAGACTGTTCTGCAAGTGCCAGGAAATCCACTGCAGCTGGAGAGCGGATCGCTCCATCCACCCGCTTCCCTCCACTTGACCTGGGACTCAGTGGATGCTGAAAGACCTAGGCTTCTGCTGAAGGAACTGGGGACAGAGCCTACTCCATCCAAAAAAAAAAAAAAAAAAAACCACATTCCACACCTGGACAGTGCTCTCCCTGCTCCAAGAATGAGCCCTGCAGCTCCAGAGCTGAAGAGAAAAACATCTCGGGGGCACTGAAGAGAGTTTGCTGCAGTGCCGGCACTCGCCTTGTCCTCACAGATTTGGGGAAACGCAAAACAGCGTCCAACACAGACTCGGGAGGAGAGGGCAGGGGTGTATTCCGGCTCAGTCCATCTGCACCGCTGACAGGACCCTTTATTCAACTGCTCAGGGACCAGGAGTTTCAGGGGGGCTCCCAGGGCTGCTTCAGTCCTAATTGCTCCCCTTACCAAGTTCGCAGTGACTGACAGCTCCCTGAGACACCCACAGGCCACGTGGGCTACTCCACGCTCCCTGGCACCAAACCCTGCACTCGGTCCAGCACACTCTGGCCATACTGGTCTATTTCCTTTTAAATTTTTTTTTTTTAAAGAAAACATTGTATTGAGATGGAATTCACACACCAATGAATTCACCCATCTAAAGTGTGTAACTCAGTGCTCCCAGCACTTTGGGAGGCCGAGGAGGTGGATCGCTTAAGCTCAGAAGTTCAAGACCAGCCTGGGCAATGTGGAGAAATCCCGTCTCTACAAAGACATAAAAATTAGCCAGGCGTGGTAGTGTGTGTCTGTAATTCCAGCTACCTGGAGGGGGGCCAAGGTGAGAGGATCACTTCAGCTAGGGAGGTCAAAGCTTCAGCGAGCCATGTTTGTGCCATTGCACTCTAGCCTGGGTGACAAAGCAAGATCCTGTCTCAAAAATAGAAACTAATTAATTAAATAAAACGTAAAATGCAGTGGGTTTTAGTGAGTTCACAGAGTGGGGTATCTATCACCACAATCCATTTTTGAGCATTTGCAAAAAAAATAAAATAAACCTGTGCCCCTTAGCCACACCCCCAACCTCCCCATCCTCTCCCTCCATCTCCCCCCAACCACTAATTACTTTGTCTCTATACCTTGACCACTTTGAGGCATTTCATCGAATCACACGATGTGTGGTGAGTCAATTTTCTCTCGTTCCTTTTGTCACTTCTCTTTTGGGAAAAGCTTTGCGGTTGTCCAGATCTCCTCTGTGGATGATTGTTCAAGTTATATGCTTGAATCACTTCAGAATATGAGACGGGAAGACACTAGAACCACCTGGTTTAGTGTCCACCTCAAAGCCTAGTCGTTATGTCCTCAGCTTTCACTGAAGTCAAAGGTATTTGAAACCATTTTGCTTTTTGCAAAACCCCTCCTGCGAACACCGTGTCGCATGAAAAAAAAATTCTTCCTAGATGAGAACACCAAGACAAATCTGCTTTCCAGATGAACTGATATTAGACAAAAGAATTCTGTTATCCCATCTTTCCCTTCTTGTCCTGGCTGCCAGGAAGCTCAGAGGTTAAAAATCAGATGTATCCGTACAAATGCTCTCTCATCCTACAGATGGGTCCTAGAGAGTCTTCATGCTTCAAGTCAAGTTTTACCAGTGTGGCATGCAGCAGATTCATTTAGGAAACCAGCTAAAAAGATTCCTACTGAATCTGATGTCCTACAGACAAGGTCTTAAAATCTGCAATTTAAATCACATACCCAAAAATGTTCTCAGATCTGGCTTTAAAGTCAAAGTAAAATGTCACAGTCCTTTTCCTAGGACTCAGAAGACATTCTGGGGGGAAAAGTCTAGTTCCTCCTCTGCGTCATCTTCGTTCTCACCCAGCGAGCATTCGTATGCATCACACCTGTTTGCAGGCGCTGCAGTGAACACGGCAAACGCGCCCATTCCATGAGAGAGGGCTGCCCTTGCTCTAGGACAATGAGACCATCTTTGGCCGAGATCGAAGGATTTCCATCAATGAGTGGGCTGAACACAATCCTCTTCCCTAGATGCAGAAACTCAATCCAAGTCCTCAAAGGATTCCAGCAGTTTCCATGAATCCACTTCCTCAGCGTCAAACACCAGAGCTTTGCAAAGCTTTAGGATGTTCTTGCCACCAGGAATCCCTGCTCTGGTAGGAGAGGTTTCTCCTCCCATTTCTTTCACTGGGAAACCAGTTTGAAACAGCGGTGGAGGCACAGGGAGAGGTGAAGGCACCAAAGGCACCATGCCCGCTTCTGCAGGGCCCAGGACTGCCGCTGCCTCCAGGCAGGTCCAGGGGGCTCGGGGCCTGAGGTTCTTTAGAGAAAGAGCAAAGGTGAAAAAGGAGCATCTTCACGGGACAGCAGGGACTCCTAGCAGCTGAGGGGCCGGGCACAGGGCAGTGTGGCTCTCAGAACAGAGGCAGGTATTGCCCGCACGGCCAGCAGCTGGCACAGGTGTGCCTGCAACAGCTGCCTGCTGTTCCGTGCAGATGCCAGGCTGCCCGGGTCCTCTCATCCCTCTATTCTGGAAAAGACAGTTTGCTCCAACCTTTCACTTTCCTAAACAGTGCCAAGTTGAACATCTTTAGGCTCACAGTTTCACTTCACTCTTCCCTCTGGATAGATCCCCTGGGGCAAGGTTTTTGAATCAAGGCCTATTTTGCTGTAAAACAGAGGTTTAAACACCACACAGAGGGGAGTGCAGACTCTGTCCTCCGTGTCTTGGAATTGCTTTTAATTATTGCACGAGCCATGTGGGGCGTTAACCTAAATAGCACTGTGGAACTCTGAGGGTCTCGTTCTGACATCACCCACCCTGGAAACGTGACTACCTGTGGGAAAAGGCCCAGCGACGCAGCTGAGCACTGGCTGTTCTTCCTTCTCAACGTGCCACCCCCTCTCTGGCTCCTGACAGCCTGCCGCCTCCATCCACACAGAGGAACGGCCTTTCTGATAAGCAAACTGGACTAATCTTGTCTTTTATTTCCTGTCTTATGACGTTTCAACATGTAGGGGAGCGTCACAGACACAGGGAGAGATGCCCCTTCCAGGGCTGGCTAAATCCCAAAGACAGTGAGTAGCTTCCTTGACGCACACCTTGCATGCACAAGCCAACCACCTCTTCCTCAACTCCCGTGTACCCAGCCAATATGCACCACCCCTGCCCTGAGGCCTCCCCTACAGCTCCAGGCCCAGTGCAATGGTTCACAGCGGCCAGGCCTGCACGGCTCACCCAGCCCGACCCTGCCTCTCTCACAGACACCCCCAGAAAGGCTCTGGCCTCAGTTTCCTCCCAGCTCCTGCCTCCTGACCAAACCCTGGTGCTTCTGGGGCTCACATCCCCCTGCTCTTGGGAAATGGAAGCCATAAAACTTTCTTTTGGGAAATCGTTCTGTCTTCCCTCAGTCACTTCCATCAATTAAAATCCTGCAGTAAAAATGAGACAGTTGCAGCAGTGAAGTGAGGAACCTCGCTCCGGCTCCCCCGGGACCCCCCGTCCACAAACCAGGGCTCCCCCGGGACCCCCCCGTCCACAAACCAGGGCTCCCCAGCCCCCAGACGGATAGCCTCCTCTTTTCCACCAACAGCCAAAACACACACAGCCGGGACTTCTTTCTCCTGTAGCCAAAAGACGTCGTGATTCAGCGCCATCAGCTTTGCTTCAAAAAACGGCCTTCCCCAATCCTGTATTTCCCAACAAGTGACCTCTCTGCTCAGCCTGCCGCGTTGGGAGACTCGAATGTGACGATGGGTCTGGCTCAGGATCCCACTGCTGTCTAAGCAAGGCTGGTCAGAAGCTAACTGGACTGAGGCCAAGGGGACATCACTGTCAGACCCTGGGCCCACCCAAGCACCCACCTAAAATGTGTCACGTGCCACCCCGGGCTGCCCTGTCCTCTGGGACGGAGTATCACACAGTGGGTCCTGACTGGGAGTCACGCTGTAGCTGTCCCCTCATGTAGTTGCTAAGACGGTGAACTGGGGTCACAAAAGGCCCTTCTAGACTACCAGGTGCTCGATGGGAGACCAGGGGTGGCCACAGCCTTCGGTTCTGGTCTCTAGGCGCTGGGGCCACAGAGCGTCCAGCCTTCCACAGCCCACACATCCTCCTCTCCGCAGGGAGGGAGAACAGGATGGGGCTGCGTGGCAGTTTCCTCCTGGCTCCCACGTCCACAGGGTCGCTGGCTGTGCTGCAGGTGCATGGAGCCCCCTCCACCGGCCACCCTCCCACAGCCACGCACTCATGCCGCCAGGCAGGCATGCCCCGATGCAGGATGTCCTTCATCAAAAGCCCTTGTGATAGTTCAGCTGCACGCCGTGCGAGTGCTGGAAAGAGAACCAGAGCCCCGGCTCTCACCCTGGAGCTGCAGCAGGGGCCACACTCTCTCTGAGCCTTGGTGTCCACCAGGGTCCCAGCAGGGACAGAGCCAAGGGACCTCTGGCCCTCCAGCCCCCCACTCCCCAAGTCTGTGCTTTCGAGGCCTCCCTGACTCGCCTCGCCCTGTCTGAACACGCCGCTCTGTCATCTCGAGCCTTTGGGTCTCCCACGGCGCCTCCAGTGGCTTCTGCCCTGGTCACCCCTGGCTGTCCAGCAGGGCTCAGGTCCCGGAGCCACCGAGGGAGCTGCAGATGGGGCCTCCTGCCAGGACAGGCCCCCTGAGTGAACGTGAGGTCAGAGCTGAAAAGGAAGCAGGAAGACCTGCTGAGGACGTACCTCCTCTCCCGACCGGCACATGCGGAAGGCGGCGGCACCCACTGTCCCCTGCGGAGGTGTCCCCACACAGCCGCCCGCAGCAAGGCAGCTCCCACTCAAGGCCCTTCTCATGTCCTCGGACACCCTGCCACCTTTCTCCCGGCACACAGTGCAGCCACACCCGCTCAGGAGCTCACACCTCTGCAAACACGATTATTTGGCAAAAGCCAGACATGACACCCCGGAAGCAGCACCCCCACTCTGCAGCCAGACCGCAACCTCTTCGGGGACAAGGAGCGGAGTCAGGCTTCCGCAGCACCCAGCACCACCCTGGCACACTGCTGATGCTCAAATCAAATCTTCCCAACCACAATGAGACAGTGCACCCCACCCTCCAGGATGAAGATAACCAAAAAGAGAGAGGGGAACGGAAGCAGGCAGGGATGTGGAAGAAGCGGAGCCTTCATCCAGCGCTGGAGAGGAGGTCAAACGGTGGGGCCGCTCTGGAAAACAGGGCTCCCTCCTCAAAGCGTTGAACACAGGGCTGCCACATGGCCCGGCAGCTCCGCTCCTAGGAATCCACCCCGGAGAAATGAAACCGTGTCCACACAAAAGCTCCTACAAGAACGTCCAAAGCGGTATTATTTGTAAAAGCCAAAAAGCGGGAACCACCCAAATGTCCAGCATTTGAGAAGCACTCAGCCTTGAAAAGGAATGCATCACTGAATCGTGCTAAACGTGGGCAAACTGTAAAAGCATGATGCTGACAGAGAGAAGACGGACGCGAGGGCCACATATTATACAATTCCATTTATACGGAATGTCCCAAATGGACAAATCCACAGGGATGACATGGAGATCTGCAGTTCCCAGGGCTGGAGATGACTGACAGAGGGATTCAGGAGGAGGGACTGACTGCGGATGGGCGCAGGGTTTTTTTCTTGGGGTGGGAATATAAACGAACGATGACTTTTCACAAATGTTAATGTTGATTTTGGCGACGACTGCTCCACTCTGAAAATGCAGCCACACGCCGCCGTCGACTTTCAGTCAAGGAGGGAGAGGGACTGTGTATGCGATGGCGGTCCCATAAGATTACAACGGAGCTGAAAACTTTTTATCACCAAGTCAGGTCACAGCCACCGGGACATCATAGCTCAATGCGTTCCTCGTGCACCTGTGACGATGCTGCCCTCAACAGACCTCCTGCACCGCCAGTCAAATGGAAGTCTAGCACATACAGCTTTGTAGGTACATAGAACTCAATAATGATAAGAAAAAACTATGCTATTGGTTTATTCATTTACTATAGTTTTTACAGTAAATGTCTTCTTCTTATTAAAAAAGAGAGAGACTGGGCACAGTGGCTCACGCCTATAATTCCAGCACTTTGGGAGGCTGAGGTGGGAGGATCACCTGGAGGTGGGAGGATCACCTGAAGTCAGGAGTTTGAGAGCAGCCTGGCCAACATGGTGAACCGGATCTTTACTAAAAATAGAACAATTAGCAGGGCATGGTGGTGCATGCCTCTAAGTCCTAGCTACTCGGGAGGCTGAGGTGGGAGAATTGCTTAAACCTGGGAGACAGAGGTTGCAGTGAGCCGAGATCGTGCTATTTCACTCCAGCCTGGGTGACAACAGTGAAACTCCATCTCAGCAGAATAGAAATAGAAATAGAATAAAAATCGAATAGGAGTAAACTAGGGGCCAGTTGCAGTGGCTCACACCTGTAATCCCAGCACTTTGGGATGTCAAAGCGGGTGGATCACTTGAGGTCAGGAGTGAGACCAGCCTGGCCAACATAGAGAAACCCAGCCTCTACTAAAAGTACAAAAACTATTGGTGGCACGCCTGTAATCCCAGCTACTCAGGAGGCTGACGCCGAGAATCACGTGATCCCGGGAAGCGGAGGTTACACTGAGCCGAGATCATGCCACATGCCACTGTACTCCAGCCTGGGCAACAGAGCAAGATTTTGTCTCCAAAAAATAATAATAATAAAGTATAAAACAGCCTCAGGCAGGTCTTCCAGGAGACGTTCCAGAGGAAGGCACTGTTATCACAGGAGATGCCAGCTCCACGCACGTTACTGCCCCTGAAGACCGTCCAGAGGGACAGGATTCTGAAGTGAAGGACAATGATGTTAATGATCCTGATCCTGTGCAGGCCACGGCTGGGGTGTGTGTTTTAGTTTTTTTTTTTTTTTTTAAATATATTTTATTGCACTTTGGGTTCTGGGGTACATGTGCAAAACAGGATTGTTGCATAGGTACACACATGGCAATGTGTTTGCTGCCTCCATTCCCCCGTCACCTATATCTGGCATTTCTCCCCATGTTATCCCTTCCCAACCTCCCTACCCGCTGCTGTTCCTCCCCTATTGCCCCATAACAGACCCCAGTGTGTGATGCTCCCCTCCCTGTGTCCATGTGTTCTCATTGTTCAACACCCACCTATGAGTGAGAACATGTGGTGTTTGATTTTCTGTTCTTGTGTCAGTTTGCTGAGAATGATGGTTTCCAGATTCATCCATGTCCCTACAAAGGACATGAACTCATCATTTTTCATGGCTGCATAGTATTCCATGGTGTATAAGTGACACATTTTCCCTGTCCAGTCTATCATTGATGGGCATTTGGGTTGGTTCCAAGTCTTTGCTATTGTAAACAGTGCTGCAATGAACATTCATGTGAATGTGTCCTTATAATAGATTGATTTATAATCCTTTGGGTATATACCCAGTAATGGGATTGCTAGGTCAAATGGAATTTCTATTTCTAGGTCCTTGAGGAATCATCACACTATCTTCCACAATGGTTGAACTAATTTACACTCCTACCAAGAGTGTAAAAGTATTCCTATTTCTCCATATCCTCTCCAGCATCTGTTTAAAAATCTCCAGATTTTTTAATGATCGCCATTCTAACTGGTGTGAGATGGTATCTCAATGTGGTTTTGATTTGCATTTCTCTAATGACCAGGGATAATGAGCACTTTTTCATATGTTTGTTGGACTCATAAATATCTTTTGAAAAGTGTCTGTTCATGTCCTTTGCCCACTTTTGAATGGTTTTTTTTTTTCTTGTAAATCTGTTTTAGTTCTTTGTAGATTCTGGATATTAGCCCTTTGTCAGATGGGTAGATTGCAAAAGTTTTTCCCATTCTGTTTGTTGCTGGTTCACTTTAATGGTTGTTTCTTTTGCTGTACAGAAGCTCTGGCGTTTAATTAGGTCCCATTTGTCTATTTTGATTTTTGTTGCCAATGCTCTTGGTGTTTTAGTCATGAAGTCCTTGCCTATGCCTATGTCCTGAATGGTTTTGCCTAGGTTTTCTTCTAGGGTTTTTACGTGTTAGGCCTATGTTTAAGTCTTTAATCCAACTGGAGTTAATTTTAGTGTAAGGTGTCATGAAGGGGTCCAGTTTCTGCTTTCTGCACATGGCTAGCCAGTTTTCCCAACATCATTTATTAAACAGGGAATCCTTTCCTCATTGCTTGTTTTTGTCAAGTTGGTCAAAGATCAGATGGTTGTAGATGTGTGGTGTTGCCTCTGAGGCCTGTGTTCTGTTCCATTGGTCTATATCTCTGTTTTGGTACCAGTACCATGCTGTTTTGATTACTGTAGCCTTGTAGTATAGTTGGAAGTCAGGTAGCATAATGCCTCCAGCTTTGTTCTTTTTGCTTAGATATGTCTTGGCTATGTGGATTCTCTTTCAGTTCCATATGAAGTTTAAGGTTTTTTTTCCAGTTCTGTGAAGAGGGTCATAGGTAGCTTGATGGGGATAGCATTGAATCTATAGATTACTTTGGGCAGTATGACCATTTTCACAATACTGATTCTTCCTAACTATGAGCATGGAATGTTTCTCCAGCTGTTTGTGTCCTCTCTTATTTCCCTGAGCAGTGGTTTGTAGTTCTCCTTGAAGAGGTCCTTTACATCCTTTGTTAGTTGTATCCCTAGGTATTTTATTCTCTTTGTAGCAATTGTGAATGGCAGTTTCTTCTTGATTTGGCTCTCTAAGTCTTTTATGGTGTATAGGAATGCTTGTGATTTCTGCACATTGATTTTCTATCCTGACATTTTGCTGAAGTTGCTTATCAGTTTCAGGAGATTTTGGGCTGAGACAATGGGGTCTTCTAAATATACAATCATGTTGTCTGCAAATAGAGACAATTTGACTTCCTCCTTTCCTAATTGAATACCCTTTATTTTTCTTGCCTGACTGCTCTGGCTGGAACTTCCAATACTATATTGAATAGGAGTTGTGAGAGAGGGTATCCTTGTCTAGTGCCAGATTTCAAAGGGAATGTTTCCAGTTTTTGCCCATTCAGTCTGATATTGGCTGTAGGTTTGTCATAAATAGCTTTTATTATTTTGAGATATGTTCTGTCAATAACCTAGTTTATTGAGAGTTTTCAGCATAAAGGCTGTTGAATTTTGTCAAAGGCCTTCTCTGTGTCTTTTGAGATAATCATGTGGTTTTTGTCTTTGGTTCTGTTTATGTGGTGAATTACATTTATAGACTTGCGTATGTTGAACCAGCCTTGCTTGCATCCCCAGGATGAATCCTATTTGATCATGGTGGATAAGCTTTTTGATGTGCTGTTGCAATCGGCTTGCCAATATTTTATTGAAGATTTTTGCAACTATGTTCATCATGGATATTGGCCTGAAGTTTTCTTTTTTTGTTGAGTCTCTGCTGGGTTTTGTTTTAGTTTTTAACAAAAAATATTTAAAACGTGAAAAGTTATTTAAATAGAACAAAGCTTATGGAATAAGTATATACAGAAAGAAAACATGTTTGCATAGCTGACGATGTGTTTTAAGCTAAGTGTTACTGCAAAAGAGTCGAGGTTTTTTAAAAAAATAAATCAAAAGTTTATAAAATAAAGAAGTTACAGTAAGCTACGGTCAATTTATCATTGATGTAACTTTTTTTTCCAAAATAAATGTAGTGTAGCATAGGTGCCCAGTGTTTACAAAGCCAACAGCAGTGTCTGGTGACTTGCTAGCCCTTCACATTCACTGACCACATACTCCCTGCCTCACCCTGAGCACACCAGTCCTGCAAGCTCCATCCTTGGTCAGTCCCCTAGGCAGTTGCAGCAATTTTTATGTTTTATGCTGTATTCTTACTGTCCTTTTTCTATGTTTAATGTTTAGATACACAAATACTCACTGATATGGTTTGGCTGTGTCCCCATCCAAATTCCATCTTGAACTGTAACTCCCACAATTCCCAGGTGTTGCAGGAGGAACTGTAACTCCCACAATTCTCATATGTGATTGAATTATGGGGTGATTGAATTATGGGGGGGGTCTTTCCTGTGCTGTTCTCGTGATAGTGAATGAGTCTCATGAGATCTCATGGTTTTCAAAACAGGCGTTTCCCTGCACAAGCTCTCTCTTTGCTTGCCACCATCCATTCTCAGGTATGTCTTTACCAGCAGTGTGGAAACAGACGAATACTGTAATACAACTTACCACTGTGTTACAGTTGTCTACAGTATCCAGCATGGCAACCTGCCTCACAGGCTTGTAGCCCAGGAGCAGCAGGCTACACCATGCAGCCCAGGTCTGTGCGAGTGCACACCACGACGCTCACGCAGCGAAGAAATCGCCTAACTGCATTTCTCAGAACATATCCCCATCGTTAAGCAGCACACGACTATACTGAAAACCACTGAACTGAATTCCCTTTGGGCGGGCGGCATGCAGGGCATGTAAATTACACCTCAATCAAGCTGTTCGTGTGTGTGTTTTATTTTTAAATTGAAATAAAACATCTGTGGTGTCCAGGGATGAGCAGAGTGAGGGCAGGGTCTGGAACCTTCATCACTACCTTCTCACCAGACAGCTGTCCCCATCAGCAGAGAGCACCTACACACCCAACCTCCATCTACTCCAAGGTCCCTTGATGGGAAAGACTCATGTGAAACATGAATGACCCCTGAACCACACACAAGTTGCAATAGCAGTATAAACAGAGCACTGGGCATAACTCACTGGGAAAGAAGCCCCAGACTTGCTGTCCTGCCACCCAGCCCAGCCTTGTTCTTCCAGCAGGGCTGGAGACCGTGCCTGAATGCCTCCCTCTTCTGCAGCCCCCAGCAGGGAGGAGCCCCAAGCAGCCTTCTCTATGGGGCACCCAGAGATGGAGGCATCTGGGCACCCCATAGGGGGTCAGCATCCTACAGACATTGCAGAAGTAAGTAACGGAGCTTACCCAAGGCTCTGTAGGCAAGCTTCAGACCCTGAGGATGCCATCACAGGGGGTGCCCCTCACACCAGGATTTAGAGAAGCCAGATGAGGAGTAAGCATTTCTCAGAATCGCATCAGAGAAAAGTGGCTCGGTTCTAGGCACTGCAATGTGCTGAGATCACTTAAAACAAGGGTCCACTAAGTTTTCCACAAAAGGCCAGCTGGTAACTACTTTCAGCTCTGCAGAGCATGCAGTCTGTCACAACGACTCAACTTTGCTACACACAACGTGGAAAGAGATGAGCATGGCTGGGTGCCAATAAAACTTTATTCACAGAAGGAAACCAGATTGGCAGGAAATACCACAAATTACACAGCTGACCAGGGATTAGCATCTAAAATATATAAAAAATTCATACAACCCAACAATTCAAAAATGGGCAAATAATTTGAATAGACATTTTTCTGAAGACATTCAAATAGCCAATATGCTCATAAAAAGACCCTCCACATCACTCATCAATAGGAAAATGCAAACCAAAACCACGAGACACCACATCACACCCCCTAGGATAGCTGTTTTAAAAAACAGAAAAAAACAGGCTCACACTTGTAATCTCAGCACTGTGGGAGGCTGAGGTGGGCAGATCAGCTGAGGTCAGGAGTTCGAGATCAGCCTGGGCAACACGGTGAAACCCTGTCTCTACTAAAAATATAAATGAAAATAAATTAGCTGGGCATGTAGTCTCAGCTACTTGGGAGGCTGAGGCAGGAGAATCACTTGAACCCAGGAGGCAGAAGTTTCAGTGAACTGAGATCATACCACTGCACTCCAGCTTGGGCAACGGAGTGAGACTCCATCTCAAAGATAATCAAATTAAATTAAATTAAAAATTTAGGGAAACAAAAACAGACCAGATGTGGTGGCTCACACCTGTAATCCTAGCACTTGGGGAAGCTAAGGTGGGTGAATTGCTAAGGTGGGTGAATTGCTTGAGCTGAGGAGTTCAAGACCAGCCTCCCGCTAAGTCTCTGCAAAAAAAAATAAATATTAGCCAGGCGTGATGATGCATGCCTGTCGTCCCAACTACTTGGGAGGCTGAGATGGAAGGATTGCTTGGGCCTCAGAGGTCGAGGCTGCAGTGAGCTTTATTGTGCCACTGCACTCCAGCTTGGGTGACAGAGTGAGAACCTGTCTCAAAAGAAACAATATATACGTAAGCATAGACAAGGATGTGGAGAAATTGGCTCTTTTGAGCCTTGTTGGGAATGTAAAATCGTGTAAGCACCGTAGAAAACAGTATGGCAGTTTCTCCAAAAATTAAACACAAAAAAAACACATGAACCAGCAATCCCACTTCTGGGGAGGTATATGCCCAAAAGAACGGATGGATATCTCAAAGAGATATATCCACACACCTCTGTTCACAGGAACACTATTCACAACAGCCAAAACGTGAGAGCGACCCAGCGCCCACCAGCAGACGAATGCGTAAACAAGGTGTGGACCATCCACACAAGAAGTACTTCTTAGGCTTAAAAAGAAATGGCATTCCAATATATGCCACAGTGTGGGTGGCCCCGGAGGACACTGTGCTAAGTGGAAGGAGTCAGGCACAAAAGGACAAATTTCACATGCGCCAACTTCCCATGAGGTTCCCAGCATGTGCAAATCCACGGAGACAGAAAGCTGAATGGTGGTCGTCAGGGGCTGCGGAAAATGAATGGGGAGGGAGGGGTCAGTGGGGACAGAGTTTCAGTTTGGGGAGATGGAAAAGTTCTGGACACGGGTGGTGGCGATGGTTGCAGTCACATACACATACTCAGTGCCACTGAAAGGCAGACTTTGAAAACGGTGACGATGGGCCGGGCGCGGTGGCTCACACCTGCGATCCCGACACTTTGGGAGGCCAAGGCAGGTGGATCACTTGAGGTCAGGAGTTCAAGACCAGAATGACCAACATGGTGAAACCCCGTCTCTACTAAAAATACAAAAATTAGCCAGGCGTGGTGGCAGGCACCTGTAATCTCAGCTACTTGGAAGGCTGAGGCAGGAGAATTGCTTGAGCCCAGGAGGCGGAGGTTGCAGTGAGCTGAGATCGTGCCACTGTACTCCAGCCTGGGCGACACAGCAAGACTCTGTCTTGAAAAAAGGAAAATGATGAAGATGGTAAATTCTGTATTACGTGTATTTTTCTAAGACTTTAAAAATAAAAACAAAATTTCCTTTACAAAGACAAGCAATGGGCAGGACTGGACTCTTGCACCACAGTCTGCCAGCTTCTGGTTGGGCATGATACAGCGGGTGCCCAGCAGGAGACGGTGGCCGGAGCGCAGCTGCAGAGGACAGGGTCCTTACCCGAGCCCTGCCCTGGCAAATGCCACTTGATATCCTGTTTCCCCACCCAGGAGGATCCCCTCGAGCATATCCTCTTGGTCATGCCATTAATCACTGGGGGTGTCTGATCACACCCACAAGCAGAAAATGTAATTTGAGGCAATAACAAAGAACACCTCAAGAAAAATCCAATCTTCAAATTCATCTAATCTAACACGTTGAACAGTCAATGGGAATTTCAACACTGTCAATTAATTCTGTTACTAAGCGGAACCCTTCTGCACTAATTATACGATACCCTGGCTGCTCACTAAATTACTCCTTGAGAGTAATTTTCCATCTTTTTTCTGAGCAGCAAAGGGAGGTGATCAGTAGACAAGGCTGGAAACCCAGGATGTGCACAGGTGCTTAGGTGCTGGGAGTCTCTGGTGCCGCAGCCACGGCATGGGGGCATGAGGTGCCCACACACCGATGCTCGTGATGAATGGTGGTCTGAGGACGTCAGGAGAGCCACTGAGGGCAGGGTCCCTTGGTGACTCCTGTTAGGGCGGAACTGGGACACCTAAGGAAGCAGGAGAAGCTGCTGGAGGGAGAAACACCCAGATGAACCTGGCCGGATCGGTGATGCTGCCTCACACTTCCCTGGGCCAGGAGTGGCACCCCTGGGGCTCCCAGATCGTCGACATCCCGGAGAGGAAAACTCCACGCACCCCACCCGGCACCACCATCCTGCCTCCAGCTAAGGTGACTGATCTTCCCAGGGAGCTCCCCTGTCCCAAGATCGCCAACTGTGCAGGCTGCAAGTGCCCTGGGCAGGCCAGGCATGGTGGCTCACGCCTGTAATCACAACACTTTGGGAAGCCAAGGCGGGTGGATCACCTGAGGTCAGGAGTTCTTACCAGCCTGGGCAACATGGTGAAACTCCGTCTCTACTAAAATTACAAAAATTAGCCAGGCATGGTGGTGCGTGCCTGTAGTCCCAGCTACCAGAGAGGCTGAGGCAGGAGGATTGCTTGAACCTGGGAGGCGGAGGTTGCAGTGAGCAGAGATCGTGCTACTGCACTCCATCCTGGGCAACAGAGCGAGACTGTCTCAAAAAAAAGAAAAAAGAAAAAAAGAAAGATACAGAAAGAAAAAGAAAGTGCCCTGGTCGGAAAAACAAAGCTAAAACAAATTCACTCCCAGCCTCCGTGAGTTGCCCAGACCGGCTTTTCCTTCTCTCCTTCCCTTGAATCGCAGCCTCCAAGGTGGGTGGCAGCGGGAAGCAAGCCAACAGCAGCTCCCAAGAGACAGGCTCCCAGTGACAAGCAAAAGCTCAACCCAACCAGCCAAGTGTTCTTTTCTCACGATGCTCCCAGAGGAGCTAAGAAGGGAGTTTCAGGGAGACAGGTCCCAGCTGCGAACCGAGGCCCGGCTGGCCGGACGCAGGCACCTTCCAAACACAGAAGAGCACCCACACCATGGGCTTCAGCTCTGCCCCAGCCCCGGGAGGCAGAATGAATAAAGAGCAAGTCCCAAGTTCAAGCCCCGAGGAAGCCACAGGCAGCTGACTGCTGACAACACCTTATGGCTCAATCCCAGACCTGCAGGGACACATGCTCCCTCCCGGTGGACAGGGACTAATGTCCTTCCATCTCTGAGTCTGCTCCTGCTCTAGGATAAAGGGGTGGACCACCATCTCCAGCAGAGTCACACGTTCTCATATGCATCCTCATGACACCGTTCGAGCAGGAACCACGTACTGTGCCAGTGGTTCTGCACAAGCGACAAGTATGCAGCATCCTCCAGAGATGAGGGAGACTGTGGAGGATGCAGAGTCAGCCCTCGGCTGTGGCAGCTGGGGAAGGCAGGAGCACCCTCCACAGAGCCATGTCACCATCCCTCCACCCAGGAGGACGCCTGGCCACATCTGGGAGGGAAGTGACAGCAGAGGCCAGAGAGGGAGCTCAGAGACTTAGAGGAACACGCAGGTGCAGAGAAGGGCTTGAACACGGGGAGTGAGAGGGTCGGACTGGATTTCAGATGGGATTGGTGAGCGGTGGAGCTGGAGACAGGAAGACCAGGCAAGCAAGACTGCCCGACTGCGACAGTGACCAGAAGCTGGGTGGTCCTGCCTGGGGCTGTGAGTCAGACATTCTGCTCCTGCCTGCCGTGTTTTCAGGACCCCAGGCTGTGCATTCTCATGGAATGGTGGAGGGTGAAGCACAGATACACAGTCATCTCATAAACAGGCCCAAGGTCAGCCTTCCGTGTGCATGGCTGCTGTTACCCTGAATTCAACCAGCCATGCACACATCGGAAATATTTTTAAGTTCCATCTGTATTGAAAATGCACACCGTTTTTTTCTTGTCATTATTCCCTAATCAATACAGTATAGCAACCATTTACATATCATTTACATTGCTCAAGTATCATACATAATCTGGAGATGATTTAAAGCACGTGAGGGAATGCACTTAGGTTACATGTAAATACTGTCCCATATTCAAACAGGGACTTGAGCATCCATGGACTCTGGTATTCACAGGAGGTCCAGGAACCAGTCCCTGCTGGATACCGAGGGATGACTGCACACATTTCCACGGTATTAAGACCTCACGGTGCACACAATGAGGAAAGCATTTCTGATACAGCCTCTTAGGCAGGCTATAATGCAAGATGGACTAAGAAACTGCCCACGGGGGTCTGGACCATACAGGTCTGTCTTTATGGCCCCTGGTATGCAAGGCCATGGGGTCCTGTACCAGCAGGAGCCCAGTGCGCGGTCAGCCAAGCTGGATTCAGCCACTCAATACTCACGTGACTGATCGCGACCACGTATCTAACTGCTGAGAGCCTGCGTCCTCACTGAAAATGGTGTTAATTCCACTTTCTGCATGGAGTGGGTGGTAGGCAGGGTCAACACTGTTAAGGTATTTGGCAGACAGGGTCTTTAAGCACAAGTTCAGGTGAGGTGATACCAGCAAGGCACAGAGGAGGCGCTCAAGCAAAGGGCCACTGTGCACCAGCCACGCTCTGGCCCCCGCAGAACACACGTGCCTGGGCTTCACTGCACCCTTCCCTGCACCTGGACACCACCAGGTGCACCCCCATCCACATGAAAATGATGGAGAGGAGCTGGAAGCACCTGCACCACTCATCTGTCTGCGGCCACCCAGGAGGCAGAGGCCGCAGCGAGCTGAGAGCCTGCCACTGCACTCCAGCCTGGGCAACGAGAGTAAAAAACTAATGCCTAAGAAAAAATACTGAAAACAGGCAGAGAATAGCAATACTTATATCTCTCATCCGACCCTGTGGAGACCAAAACGAAGTGGCACAGTAATTTTCAAGTGATGAAAGAAAAGAACTCTCAATCCATAATTCTATACCAACAAAAATATCCTGTAAATGGAGGGAAAATGAAGATAGTCTCAGATGAAAGGAAACTAAGGAATTTGTCACTGGCAGACCTATTCTAAAAGAATAGCTAAAGAAACCTTTCTAAATAGAAAAGGAATAATAAAAGAAGGAGTTTGGAACACTACGAAGGAAAAAAGAGTATGCTAAGCAAAAAGTCTGGTATGAGCACGCTGGCGAGGACAGCTCACAGCAGTCCCGAATCCAGAGGCACAATCCTTTTTCATACCCCGCAAGGTCACACAAGTTGGGCACCAGCGACAATGCCAGTCACCCTCTTCCCACCTCAACACGAGCACAGAGCACACAGGGTCTGACAACAAGAAACGGAAAGTCTCCTGGCCACAGTGCCAAGGGAGAGAGGTGGAACAAACCCAGACAACCGCCATTGGCTTGCAGGTAACAAGGACAGGGGGAAAAGTTTTAACTCACCAGAGGTGTTGGCAGACTGAGCCCCGCAGACGGCTTCTTACAGCAGGAACGGTCCGTGTTCTAGGTGGCCAAAGGAGGGAGCCTGGACAGATTTCCAGATCTGCAGAAAGACAGTGAGACCAGGGTGTGGTCAGACAGAGATTGCTGAGAGGCACATGTTAAAACTTCACGTAGATTCTGATATTTCTGAGCTAAAAACCAGGAACCGAACTTCCGCTTCTGGGCAGATGGAGTAAATACATTTTCCCCTATTCCTCACACAAAGCATAACTAATACTCAGGATGTTGTATATAAAACAAACATAACACTTCGCAAGGCAGAGAGAAGGCAAACCAGCCAGGGATATGGTGTGAACTCTGGGTTTTCTTCTTGCCTCATGCCATCCCAGACATGGTACGGAATAAACCAGCAACTCAGAAATGCCAACAGGAGCAGGAAGAATAACACAAGAAAAGCGGGTTCTCTTTAGTTGAAGGACTAGGAAAGTGGCAGCTAACAGGGCAATACATGTAGACAACAACAGGTCTACTCCAGTCAGACAACACAGGAAAATCCACAGCCTCAGCCCCACCCACAGCAGCAAAGGCCAAGTAGGAGTCTAGATTTCTACCCTGTGTGGCTGTAACAAAGCACCAAATCCCTGCCAGGGTGGCATCAAATAAACCAAAGAAGGAGCTGGCACATTCATCCCCACCGGGCAGTAACAAATCCTCCCTTCACTCTGGCATTAGTATAGGCAGCATGGGGAGCCTGGGTTTCTATTGCACCTGCCAGTAATGAGGTGACACCCCTTCCCATATTCCCTTGTGGAAGTGGCATCAGGAAAAGTTAGCTTACAAAAAAAGGTTCAAATAAGACTCAAAATTTCATGACGTAATACAAAAATATCCAAGTGTCAATAGAAAATCGCCCATCAAACCAAGGATCAGCAAGATTTCAAACTGAAAAAAGATAATCAATGGATGCCAACACAGAGGTGGCAGAGCTGTCAGAATGATCTGACAAAGAGTTGAAAGCAGTCATGATGAATGCTTCCATGAACAACTATGAACATCCTGGAAACAGGTGAAATAACAGAAAGCCTTACCAAAGAAGTACTTCTCACCAAAGATATAAAAAAAGCAGCAAGTGAAAATGAAAAAACTAGCCGGGCACAGTGGCTCATGCCTGTAATCCCAGCGCTTTGGGAGGCCGAGGCAGGTGGATCACTTGAGGTCAGAAGTTTGAGACCAAACTGACCAACATGGCAAAACCCCATCTCTACTAAAAATACAAACATTACCCAGGTGTGGTGGCAGGCACCTCTAATTCTACCTACTTGGGAGACTGAGGCAGGAGAATCACTTGGACCCAGGAGGCAGAGGTTGCAGTGAGCCAAGATCATGCCACTGCACTCCAGCCTGGGCAACAAGAATGAAACTCTGTCCGTGCCCCCCCCAAAAGAATTAAAAAGAAAAAGAAAATGATAGAACTAAAGAATACAATAACTGAAATAAAAGACTTAGTAAATGGACTCAACAGCAGAATGGAAGGGACAGAGGAAATAATCAGTGAACTGGAAGACAGAACAACAGACATTAACCCAACTGAACAATAGAGTGAAACAGATTGAAAATAAATAAACAGAGCCTCGGGGAGTTATGGGACAATAATACAATACCTAACTTTAAACTCTTGAAATCCCAGGAGCAATAACAGAGGGAAGGTCTGAAAAAGTGCTCAAAACACCTCAAATTTGGTGAGCGATATAAACCTATGGATTCCAGAAGCTGAATGAACCCAATAGGATAAACCCAAGAAAATTCACACCAATACACATGAGAATTGAACTTCTGAAAACTAATGCCTAAGAAAAAATATTGAAAACAGGCAGAGAACAGCAATACTTATATTTCTCATCAGACACTGTGGAGATCAAAACAAAGTGGCACAGTAATTTTCAAGTGATGAAAGAAAAGAACTCTCAATCCATAATTCTATACCAACAAAAATATCCTGTAAGAATGGAGGGAAAATGAAGATAGTCTCAGATGAAAGAAAACTAAGGAATTTGTCATTGGCAGATATAGTCTTAAAAAGTAGCTAAAGAAACCTTTCTAAATAAAAAAGAAATAATAAGTTTTGGAACATTAGGAAGGGAAAAAGAGTATGGTAAGCAAAAACTTTGGTAAGTATAATAATAGGTTTTCCTCCTCAAGTTTTATAGATTATATTTGATGGTTGAGACAAAAATTACAACATAATCTGATGTGATTCTAAATGTATATAGAGGAAATGTTTAACAATTATAAATAGAGAAGGGTAAAAAGACATAAAAGAAGGTAAGAATGTATATTTTACCCAAATTGGTATCACAATAGATGATAAAGTTAAGTACACATGATATAATACCTACAGCAACCACTTAGAAAGCTATACAAAGAGATGTACTCATAAAGACTACAGAAGAATCTAAATGGAACCCTAAAAAAAGTTCCAAAATTTTCACATCACCCACAAGAAGGCAAGAAAAATAAAAGAAATAAAAACCCGAAGTAACAAATGTAAGGCCTAACATATCAATAATTGCATTAAATGTAAATGGTCAAAATATACCAGTTAAAAGACAGAGACTGGCAGAGTACAGATTTTAAAAGACACAATTATATGACATCTATAAAAATTTGCTTCAAATATAATGACATAGGTAGGTAGAAAGTAAAAGGATGGAATAAGATACCTTATACAAAAATAAATCAAAAGAAAGCATTTATCTAATATTAACATCATGACTATGTTAATATTAGATAAAGTAGATTTCAGGGCAAAGAAAACTACCACAGAGAGAACATTACATAGTGATGAGAGAGGACTCCACCAAGAAGACATAGTAGTTCTAAATGTATATGTACCAAACAATGGAGCAAAACACATGAAGCAAAAATGGATAGAACTGAAGAAAGAAGACATAAATCCACACTTAGAAAACTTCAACAAACCTTTCTCAACAACTGATACCATAAGACAGGAAAATCAGCAAGGATACAGAAGAACTCGATAATATGACCAATCAACAAGATCAAAGTGATGGCTGTAGAACATTCCACCATACTACAGCAGAATTCACATTCTTTTCAAGTGTTCATGAAATTCATAGCATATGTTAGAAAAGAAGAAGAATCTCAAATCAAAGTTCCTACCTCTCCTAGAAAAAGGAGAGCCAAATAAACCCAAACCAAGCAGAAGGAAGAAAATAATAAACATATCAATGGGAAAAAATGAAGAGAAGACAAAAAAAAAAAAACAGAGAAAATCAGTGAAATAAGCTGGCTCTTTGTAAAAGTCAATACAATTGACAAAACTCTAACAAGACTGACAAAGAAAAAAAGAAAACACAAATTACCAGTACCAGGAATTAAACAGGATATACCATTACAGACCCTGCAGACATCAGAAAGATGCTAAGGGAATGCTAGATCAGCTCTACACACATCAATTTGACAATGTAGATGAAATAAAGCAATTATTCAAGAAATACAGACTACCTCACCTTGTCTAATTTGAAACAGGTAACTTGAATAATTTCCTACAACTATTAAGGGAATTGAATTCACAATTTTTAAACTTCAGTTTTATGTTTTTTGTTCTTTGTTTTTTTTTGTTTTTTTTTGTTTTTTTTTTTTCAGAAAAAGAAATGTTTAGACCTAAATAAGTTCACTGGAGAATTCTATGAAATGCTTAAAGAATAATTAATACCAATTCTACACAATTTCTTCCAGAAAGTAGAACAGGAGAGAAACTTTCTCAATTCTCATTTTACGGAGCAACTACTACCCTGATACCAAAACCAGATAAAGTGAACACAAAAAGATTACAGGCCGGGCGCTGTGGGTCATACACTTTGGAAGACCAAGCGGGGTGGATCACCTGAGGTCAAGGGTCCGAGACCAGCCTGGCCAATATAGTGAAACCTCATCTCTACTAAAATTACAAAAATTAGCTGGGTGTGGTGGCAGGCCCCTGTATTCCCAGTTACTCAGGAGGCTGAGACAGGAGAATCACTTGAACCTGGGAGGCAGAGGTTGCTGTGAGCTGAGATTGTGACACTGCACTCCATCCTGGGTGACAAGAGTGAGACTCTGTCTCAGAAATAAATTAATTAAAAATAAAAAACAAAAAGATACTTTATACAAACATAAGTCAAAAGTCCTCATGAATATAGACATAGAAATCTTTAACAAAGTGTAGCAAATAGAGTTCAGCAACATATTAAAAGAATTATCTACCATGAGCAAACAGCATTTATTCCAGGGATGCCAGGCTGGTTCAATTTAAAAAAAAAAATCAATGTCATCTAATATCAACAGAAAAAATGATCATATCCATCAATTCAGAAAAAATATTTAACAAAATTCAGCATCTATCTACGACAAAAACTCTCCCCAAAATAAGATGGAAATTTCCTCCATATGATAAAGAACATCTACAGAAAACCATAAGCCAACATTCACCAAATAAAGACAAAATGCTTTCCCTGTATGATCAGGACCAAAGCAAAGATGCCCATTCTCACCATTCTTACTCAAGATAGAGCTGGACATTCTAGCAAGTGTAATACGGCAAAAAACAAAAAAAGATTGGAAAAGAAGAAATAAAACTGTCCGTATTTGCACAGAGCATGAAAATCACAAGGAAACTACCATAAACCCCTTCCCCAAAAACTCCTAGAAATAAACAAGTTGAGCAATGTCACGAGACACCAGATCAACATATTAAAATCAATTGTATTCTTTAGCAATAAACATGCAGATACCAAAATTAAAGATACAATACCACTTATACTTGCTCAAAAAATGAAATAGTTAGGTATAAATCTAACAGTACATGTTCAGGAATTGTATGCTGAAATCTACACAACGCTCATGAAAACAAATCAAAGATCTAAAAACAATGAGAGATATACCCTGTTCATGGATTAGAAGACTCAAAGTAGTCAAAAGGTCAGTTCTTCCCAAACTGATGTGCAGGTGATGATCATGAACACAATTCCAGTCAAATTCCCAGCAAAATTTTTTTGCAGATATGGACAACATTATTCAGCACTTTGGGAGGCGGAGGAAGGAGGATCACTTGAGGTCAGGAGTTCAAGACTAGCCTGGTCAACATGGTGAAACCCCATCTCTACTAAAAATACAAAAAGTTAGCTGGGTGTGGTGGTGTGCACCTGTAATCCCAGCAACTTGGGAGGCTGAAGTAGGAGAATCACTTGAACCTGGAAGGCAAAGGTTGCAGTGACCCGAGATTACACCACTGCACTCGAGCCTAGCCTGGGCAACAAAGCAAAACCCTGTCTCAAAAAAAAAAAAAAAAAAGGGAGGAATCAGTCTACTCAGCTTCAAGATTGTTAAGCACAGTAATCAAAGCTGTATGGTTCTGAAGGAGGGACAGACACACAGCAATAGAACTCAATAGAGAGCCCAGAAAAGACCCACAGAAATATGCCCAACTGATTGCTGATGGAGGCAGGAGCCACTCAGTGGAGGAAGGATTGTCTTTTCAACAAAAGGGGCTGGAGCATTAGGACACCCGTCAGTAAAACAATGAACATCAACCTACGTATCATGCCTTATACAAAAAGTAATTCAAAATGCATCATGAACTTTTATGTAAAATGTAAAACTAAAACATTTAGAAAAAATGCAAGAAAATCTTCAGGATCTAGAGACAGGAAATGAGTTGGTAGACCCAGCGTAAAAAGCGTAATCCACAGACAAAAATATTGACCAGTAAGTTCTCATTCAAATTAAAACCTTTTGCTCTGAGAAAGACCTATTGAAAGGAGAAAAACACAAACCAGAGTGGGGGAAAAATGTTTGCAAACCACATATTTAACAAATAGTTTGTGTCTAGAATAAACAACTCTCAAAGCTCAACAGTTTAAAAATATATACATATATATATGACAATCCAATTAAAAGAGCAAAAGATAGAAAAAGACATTTTCCCAGAGGATATACAGATGGCAAATAAGCACACGAAAAGATGTTCAACACATCAGCTATTAAAGAAATGCAAATAGAGCGAAATATGACCGTGCGCCCATCAAAACGGCTAGAATGAAAAATGGTGACACCAATTGCTGGTGAGAAAAATAAAGTATCTGGATCTTATGCATTGCTGGTGGGAATACAAAATGGTATGGCCACTCAGAAAACAGTGTTGCAGTTCCTTAAAAACCTAAACATGTAATTCCCATGTGACCCAAAAACTGCACACCCGGGCATTCATCCCAGAGAAATTCAGACTTAAGTTCATGGGCCAGGTACAGTGGCTCACGCCTGTAACCCCAGCACTTGGGGAGGCCAAGGCAGGCGAATCGCTTTGAGCCCAGGAGTTCAAGACCAGCCTGGGCAACATAGCGAAACCTAGTCTCTACTAAAAATACACAAACTAGCTGGGCGTGGTGGGTGGCATGCACCTGTAGTCTCAGCTACTTGGGAGGCTGAGGTGGGAGGATAGCTTGAGCCTAGGAGGTTGCAGTGAGCCAAGATCACGCCACTGCACTCCAGCCTGGGTGACAGAGCCAGACCCTGTCTTCATGAAAAAAAAAAAAAAAAAAAAAAAAAAAGACTTATGTTCACAAAGAAACTTATACACTAATGTTTCTATGAGCTTTATTCATAACCGCCAAAAACTACAAACCACCCAGATGGCGAATGACATTCACCTCAGAAGGTGAATGTTAAACAAACTGATACATCCACATCATGGAACATGACTCAGCAACAAGAACTCTTGATGCACAAGACCTGCGTGAATCTCTAGAAAGTGATGCTGACCGAGGGAGGGAAAGCCAATCCCAAAAGTCTACTTACTGTGTGATTCCATTTCTGTATAATTACTGAAATGACAAAATTACAGAGAAGGAGAACAGACGAGTGGCTACCAGGGCTTATGGAGCAAGTAGGGGGTGGAAGGAAGTGTGTCAGGCCATAAAAAGCCACTGTGAGGGGTCCTGGTGTGGATGGCAGCATTTGCATCTTGACTGTGTCAATATCAGCATCTCGGCCGTGATGCTAACGTACTGTCCCAGGATGAGACTATGGCAGTAAACTGGGTATATCTCTGTACTATTCCTTACAACTGCAATTATCTTAAAAGTACGGGCAGGACGTGGTGGCTCACACCTATAATCCCAGCACTTTGGGAGGCTGAGGTGGGCAGATCACTTGAGGTCAGGAGACCAAGATCATCCTGGTCAACATGGTGAAACCCTGTCTCTTTTAAAAAATACAAACAAGTTAGTCGGGTATGGTGGTGCACACCTGTAGTCCCAGCTACTCAGGAGGCTGAGACAGGGAATCACTTAAACCTGGGCGGCGGAGGTTGCAGTGAGCTGAGATCATGCCACTGCACTCCAGCTTGGCAAAACAGAAAGACTCCATCTCAATAATAATAATAATAATAAATACAGTTGGTCCTTAAGCAACACAGGTGTGAACTTCACGAGTCCACTTACACGTGAATATTGCCCCACCTCTGCCGCCCCTAAAGCAACAAGACCAACCCCTTTTCCTCCTCCTCTTCCTCCTCTTTACCCCTCCCCCTTCTTCTCCTTGTCCCCCTCCTCCTCTTTCCCCTCCTCCTCTTCCCCCTCCTCCTCAGCCCGCTCAACATGAAGACGGTGCAGATGAAGATCTTTACTATGACCCACTTCCACCCAATGAAGAGTGGATGTATTTTCTCTTCATGATCCTCTTAATAACATGCTCTTTTCTCTAGCTTACATTAGGAAAGAATAGAGTATATAACACATCTAACAAACAAAACACGCGCTAATGGACTGTTGACGTTATCCGTGAGGTCTCCAGTCAATAGTAGGCTCTCAGTAGTTACGTTTCGAGGGACTCAGAAGTTACACCTGGACTTCTGACTGTGTGGAAGTTGGAACCCCTAACCTCTACACTGTTCAAAGTTTAACTGTAAAAAGTTTAAGTATTTTTAAAAGTATATCGTGGAAAACAAAAGAACAAAAAATTCACAGTTTCGGTAAGAACCAGCAATTCCACTCCTAGGCATACAACTAAAAATGATACAACATACATCCACACAAAAACGTGTAGGCCAGGCACAGTGGATCACACCTGTCATCCCTGCACTTTGGGGGACCGAGGTGGGAAGGGGGCTTGAGCCCAGGAGTTTGAGGGCAGCCTGCAGTACAGGAGACCCCATCTCTACCAAAAAAAAGTGTGTATGAATGTTCATTGCAGCATTCCTCGTAACAGCCCAAAAGTGCAGGTAACCTAAACGTCCCTAAGCTGATGGACACATAAACACATCATGGTCCAGCCTTAAAACGGAACACGATTCAGCCATCGAAAAGAATAAAGCCCTGACCCAGGCTACAGCATGGATGAACCTCGGTTACATGATGCTAAGTGAAAGAAGTCAGTCACAAAGGACTTCATTTTGCACGATCCCATTTACATGAAACGCTCAGAACAGGCGAATCCTCCAGATGGAAGGCAGATCAGTGGTGGCCAGGGGCTGGGAAGAGGAGGGGAGATTGGAGCGGGGAAGAGGGCTGATGATCATGGGGTCTGTATCGGGGGGACGAAAACGTCCCTAAATCAATTGTAATGTTTGCACAATCCTGCTAATTTACTAAAAAACACAGCACTGCAGGTTTTCAAAGGGTGAATCACAACGGTGTGTAAATTACACCTCAATAAATTCTCTAAGAAATCTGAAACTGGAGGTTCTCGGAATTTTTAACAGCATCCATTAAAGGGGATGCTCCTTCCCCCAATATCAAGTAACTAAATTACTCAACAATTTAAAATGTTAGCCTGCCAGCCGGGTGCAATAACTCATGCCTGCAATCTCAGCACTTTGGGAAGCCGAGACAGGAGTATCACGTGAGGTCAGAAGCTTGAGACCAGCCTGGCCAACATGGCAAAACCCCATCTCTACAAAAAATACAAAAATTAGCTGGGCGTGGTGGCATTACATGTAATCCCAGCTACTCAGGAGGCTGAGGCAGGAGAAATGCTTGAACCCAGGAGGTGGAGGCTGCAGCGAGCCAAGATGGTGCCACTGCCCTCCAGCCTGGGCAACAGAGCAGGACGCTTCTCAAAAATAAATAAATTAATAATAATAAAATGTTAGCCTGCAGCTGTGCATCAATTTTTGGAGGTGCTCATCACTCTTACAGAGGTGGAAACCATCATTGTGAATTCTGAAACAGCTCTGTGACCCAAAGGAAATGCCGCCCCCCCAAGACTCGCCCTCCACATGCTGGGCTCTGAGTGGGGGTGGGGGAGGCTTGACTGTAGCCAGCTAGACCCAGCCCACTTGTCTCGGGCTCCTTTTCTGGAATGTGCCATAAAGCAGGAGCCTGGTCTCTGGAGCAGCCCACCCTGCCTGACCCCAGCCCCCTCCACGGCTTCCCCACTGCCCGAGTTCGGGCTAATTCTGTGTCCTCTTCTGTCAAAGGGGAATGAGTGACCACACTCATCCTGGAGTCCTGGGCACTGGATGAGCACGCCCAGGTGCCCCCACAGGCACCCCACGAACAGAGGGAGGAAGTGTCACGCCCTCCCCCTCTAACGTTCAAAAGTTGTATACAAATGTTCATGGCAGCACCACGTACAACAGCCAAAACGCGGAAACTCATCAACACAGTGCAGACGCAAAACATGAGCTACTGTAAACAGAGCATCCTCCGCCGTAAAAAGGAAGGACGCGCTGATCCATGCCACAGCACGAACTATCCTCTGTGGTGTAAGAAGTACACGGGCCTTTGTCCCTGGTTCCCAGCACAGAGATCCTAACACCCTCAGAATTTCCTGCGGAGCAGAAGTGAGCCCCTTTTCATCCCATCAGAGCTTATGCTAATGGGGTGATACAGGGTGGGGGCCCTAGTCTCAGAATGGGATTGGTCACCAGGGACACGGGTGTCTAAGAAGGTGGGAACTTCTGGCCCCACTTGCTGAGCTCCAGAAGGTACTGGAGATTAAGCGCTATAAAAACAGGCCGGCCGCAGTGGCTCACGCCTGTAATCCCAGCACTTTGGGAGTCTGAGGTGGGCGAATCACCTGAGTCAGGAGTTTGAGACCAGCCTGGCCAACATGGTGAAACCCCATTTCTACTAAAAATACAAAAATTAGCCAGGCGTGGTGATGAGCACCTGTAATTCCAGCTACTCAGGAGGCTGAGGCAGGAAAATCAATCAATCACCTGAACCCAGGAGATGGAGGTTGCAGTGAGCTGAGATCACACCACTATACTCCAGCCTGGGTGACAGAGCGAGACTTTGTCACACACACACACACACACACACACACACACACACACACACACCCCTCTTACTTGCAGGAGATCTGATGATCTTCCCACGTGCCAGGAAGCAGGTACCCCCACCTCTGCAGGGACACCTCATCCTATACACGGCTTCACGTGATTCTTCATCTCATCCGTCGTCATATCCTTTACAACTAACTAACGAATAGAGTCAAGGACTTCCCTGAGTTCTAGAGGCCATTGTAACAAATTACTGAACCCACGAAGGAGGTTGTGAGAACCCCTGATTTACAGCCCATGGGTTAGCAGCACAGGAGACCCGGGACTTGGGATATTAGCTCTGGAAGTGGGGCAGTCTTGTGGGATGGAGGCCCTCACCCGTGGGATGTGACACCCTCTCCAGGTAGACAGGGTCAGTACGGAACTGAACTAGAGGATGCCCTGCTGGCATCCGCTGGAGACCCGGCTGGTGCCTGGGGTCCACAGTGTTCTGTGTGGGGAACCGTGCACATGCGTCCCCCATCCTTGATGCCGGCTGGAGGACACCAGGCACAGTGGGCCACACACTATGACTATTTCCACGGAGCGTCCAGAATAGCAAAGCCAGAGTAGCAAAGCCACGGAGCATCCAGAGTAGCAAAGCCACAGAAAGAAAGCAGATTAGGGGTGGCAGGGGCTGCGGCAGGGGCCTGGAGCAAGTGCTGGCGGCTTCGGGGTTTCCTGCTGGGGCAATGGAGGCTGGAACTCTTGGAACTCACCTGCGTGCCACCGAATCGTGCACTTTAAAAAGGTTAATTTTGGGCGGGCGCGGTGGCTAACGCTGGTAATACCAGCACTTTGGGAGGCTGAGGAGGTTAGATCACTTAAGGTCAGCAGTTTGAGACTACTCTGGCCAAAATGGTGAAACCCTGTCTCTACTAAAAATACAAAAAATTAGCCAGGCATGGTGGTAGATGCCCATAATCCCAGCTACTCAGGAAGCTGAGGCAGAAGAATCACTTTAACCCAGGAGGTAGAGGTTGCAGTGAGCTGAGACCATGCCTGGGCAACAAGAGTAAAACTCCATCTCAAAAAAAAAAAAAAGTTAATATCATGTTACATGTATTTTATCTCCACAAAGGAAATAAAATGAACCTCTCATTCTCAACAGCTCACAAAGTTTCAGAATCTGCTTCATGGCACAAGGGGAAAACACTGAAGGCAAAAAGCCAGCGTTTACAGGTGTGTGGGGGACAGAAGAGCCTCCGATCACCAGTTTTCGTCGGAAGCCCCCTCCTGAGGTCCACGTGACACAGCCGATGGGGAGTGGCTGCTGTGTACATGGGCACAGGCTCTCCTCCCACGTGTGTGCACCATCTCCCATCCTGCCGGCTGCCTTTGCTGAAGCCTGTGCCAGAAGCAATGTGACTTTATCAGATGCACTCATTCTCCTGATGGCAAAACTAAGGCCAGACCAGCAGGTGCGGGCGGCACAACCAGGACCAGGAGGAAGCCAGGTTGGCACTTCTGTTCTTCTTGCTCGGCCTCCTCCACCCCTCCACGGACACTGCGTGAAAGGCAGGATGAGACTGAGGAGGACACTGCTGGGGGCCTGTCTCACCATCCACAGAACTCTCCTCATTCTTGTCCCCAGCTCAGCAGCCAGAGAAGGCAACGGGGCAGGCTGAAATTAGTTCAGCAACAGTCACCCTGCAAAATTATTCAGGCATAAAATGAAAACACGCATTATGCCTCCTGGTCGAACCACAAAATGCTGTGACCAGTAAAAGCATCAAAACCCAACGTGAGGCCAGGCATGGGGGCTCACGCGTGTAATCGCAGCACTTTGGGAGGCCGAGGCTGGCGGATCACTTGAGGTCAGCAGTTCCAGACCAGCCTGGCCAACACTGTGAAACCCCATCTCCACTAAAAATACAAAAATCAACCGAATGTGGTGGCGTCCACCTGTAGTCCCAGCTATTCCAGAGGTGGAGGCAGGCAAATCGCTTGAACCCAGGAAGTGGAGGTTGCCGTTAGCCGAGATCACGCCACTGAACTCCAGCGTGGTTGACAGAGTGAGACTCCATCTCAAAACACACACACACACACACAACCCAGTGTGGTACCTCCATAGTCCCTGAGGCTTTCTGTGCCCAGAGGGCAGCACTGCAGGCGGCGGCTGGGAGGGACCTGGTGCAGGAGGGACTGTACCGCGGGCCTGGGAGGCGGTCACCGTAACAGCTCCAATCAGTCGTGCTTCTTGGACCTACCATCTGGGGAAGTCGTCTCCCACAACAACCCTGGAAATGGTCACTCTGTTCCCTCCAGCCACATCAATAAAACCAAAGGGACAGCAGCAAACGTAACACAAGCAGAGACTGCAGACCATGGCACCCTCTTGCTGCTCTCGGGAGCCCAGGACCAAGCAGCCAGTGAGCAATGAATGAGGACTGGGCCCGGCTCCAGTGGGCAACTTGCAAAACTGTGAACTAAATAAACCAGGGTCAGCAAACGACCGCCCACGGGCCAATTCCAGCCCAAGCCTGCTTTGGTAAGTAGCGTTTTCCAGGCACACAGCTTTGCCCATTCATGGATTGCCTTGGACCGCTTTTCAGAGACACTGCACAGCACCAAGCACGACACACTTACTAACCCGCCTGAAATGAGCAGGTGTCCTACCCCTCGTATGGGGTGGTCAGCTAGGCAGCAAAGGGCAACTAACACGACCCCCAACGTAACAGCTGCTTATTAGGTAGCTGGTGTTATCTGTAACCTAAAGACCAGGCAGCCGAGGGCTACAGAGAAGGATCCCGTCACTCGCTCAGGTCACGCCGTGGCACTTAGGGGGAGGCTTCGGCAAAGCAGGAGTCAACCCTGTTTGTCTAACGCCAAAGGCCCCAAGCCCACCACAGTGCAGGTCCCTAACCAAATCGGCAGCTGCAGACCCTACCCCATTCCCCACTTCCCAGGCCCCCCTCCTCTCTCTTCAGTAAAAGACAGCAGGTCAAGATTTCCGACGAACAAAGGCTCAACCATGTCAGGAAAAGCCACTGGGGTCCAAGAAGGCTGACAAGGAGGAACACACACTACCCACCCAGGCTCGGGGGCGGCAGAGCAGCCCAGCCACCTGGAGTTCCCACGGGAGGAGGGGGCCCCCTCTCATGGGGCTCTCCCTGTGACACAGACTCACCTCTGTCCCCAGGCCCTGCACACGTGCACACATGGACTGAGGATGGGAATCGGGGGGGAGCGGTATCAAGGCTGCCAAAGTCCCCGGAAAGAGCTCGGGGGCTGCTGCTGGGCACCCCATCATTCTGAGTCCCTGAACCCTGCACACTCATGAAGCCCACGTGGAAGGCTCTGCAGAGAACAGGTGGAGGCCCCAGTGTCCCCTGCTCTGCCTGTAACAGGACCTGTGTGCAAAGCTGAGGTCTCAGCAGGCCAGTGGACGGCCTTGACGAGACAGGCGTGTTACAGACCCAACGACCCACATGTGGCACAGGCCGTAGGGACACGGGTGATGCAGCCATCACCACTGATGACAACAGGAACAGGTGACGGTATGTGGCTGCTTACCGCGGTCTCGGCTTTACATAAACTACCTTATTTAATGCTCATAGCTACCTGAGATATGTTAGTACTCCCAATTCAAGGATAAGAAAACCGAGGCCCAGAGAGGCCAGCTGGCCTGCCCAAGGTCACACAGCAACACGGCAGAGCTGCTGTACACTGCAGTGTACCACTTACTACAGCAAGGAAAATGAACCCAACACTCTCCAAAGCCCAAAGACGTCAGGGCAAGAGCAGAGTGGCCAGAGGCCCATCCTGGCCAGTGCTATGCTCCCTCTGTGGCCAGAATTCTCCAGGCAGATCACCCGTCACCACGGCCTAGAGAACAGGGTGCTGAGACACAGTGACACTCAACTCTGCCGGGCAAATGCACCGTCTGTGGCAGGAGCTTGCTGGAGTCAATCAGCAGAAGCGCTGGGGCCCTCTGTGTCCTCCCCATCCCTCCCATGCTGACTGCACCTGCCACAGAGGACTCTCCCCAGGAGAGGGGCTGCCCAGATGCACAGTCGCAGGGACGGATTTCATGCATGGGAAGATGCAACTCACGGTTTCACAAGCATTTTGTTTGCAAACGCCCAAGGGGCTTGCCAAGGACTGGCTGTCCACAGATGAGCGGGAGGGGCCGCCAGGCAGGCCAAGAGGGAGGACTTCCTGGAGTGAAGGGGGATTAAATCCTCCCAACTCTTTTTGTTCTACTGGTTATAACACACAACATGTGACATGGGCTCAAAGCCCCAGCCAATGCACCTCTCTGGAGCTCAGTTTCCCCTTCTGTGAAATGCACGTTGAAATAATCCCAGGGAGCAACCAGTGACTCCATGAGCCCATATGCGCAGTGTCCAGCACACAGTCGGTACTGAAACGTCCTCCGACAATGTCTGCACAGAACAAGTCCATAATGACAATGCTGGCGACTGACTGAGCTACCTGCAAACATACCGGTCACCTACGTTATCACTGCATTGTTAACGGTCATTTTTTTTCTTTTTTTTGAGACAGGGTCTCACCATGCTGCCCAGGCTGGAGTGCACTGGCACCATCTCAATCCATAGCAGCCTCAACCTTTCTGGGCTCAGGTGATCCTGCCACATCAGCCTCCCGAGAAGCTGGCACTGCAGGCGCACACCACCATGCCCAGCTAATATTTGTTGTTGTTGTTGATTTTCCTAGAAATAAGGTTTTGCCATATTGCCCAGGCTGGTATTAAACTCATCTCAAGCCACCCACCCACATCAGCGTCCCGGAGTGCTGGGACCACAGGCACGAGCCACCACACCTGGCCAAGAAATCATTTTTGTCTCTACATGTGGAGTATCCTGCAGCTGGCCGGTCTGTTACCTGGGGGCATTTCCTTTTATTCAGAAAGTCACCCACCCTACCCCAGGCCACTGAGCCCGCCAGGCACAGGCTACGTCTCCCAGGGCATCTGCCAGGTGTTTCAGGCAACTGCACGTCCCTGGGAGCTGGGCAGACACCCAGAGGTGGCCAGAAAGCCATCTGCATATCCAGGGGCCTCCTTGAATGTGCAATAGTAATATGATACTAACTCAGACGCTTCCGGTAAGAACCTCATTCTTCAGGAGAATGAACCCCAGAAGCTATTTAACCAGGCTTGGTCCATGAAGAGCCTGCACGGGGTTCCCAGAGTCCTGTCAGCACGGGGATCCTCGGATGCAGCATAAAACCTGCCAAAAACCTGCTGCGGGACCCAGATGGAGTGTATCTCCTCCCGAGTGCCAATTCTCCAAGAGGTTTGGAGCTGGACTTTCCAGGGTCAGCAGTGCAGAACCCTGATGAACTCTCAGTGAGCTCTGGGGTCCTGTCCACACTCAGGTCTGAGTGACAAGCTGTGACAAGCTGACCTGGCCCGTCTTCTCTCCCTAGTCCCTCTCCTGTTCCTCCAGCTGGTCTTTGCTGCTAACTCAGAGGAAGCACATCAGCGGAAGGGGCTTCGTCTGAGGGTGAGAAGGTGGCTGTGAAAGCGGGGCCACTGCAGGGTAGGGGGCCAAACAAGAAGGGACAGACCCCAGCCCCTGGAGAAAGAAGGTTACAAATCCATGCTGTCCCCAAGCAAAATAATCGGAGTCACAAATGTAATTTTAAATTTCCCAAGAGCCACATCAAAAAAATAAAGAACTAAAATGGGCTGGGCATGGTGGCTCACGCCTATAAATCCCAACACTTTGGGAGGCTGAGGTGGGAGGACTGCTTGAGCTCAGGAGTTGGAGGATAGCCTGGGTAATATAGGGAGAACCCTCTACAAAAAAAAAAAAAATAGCCAGGTGTGATGGCGTGCACCTGTAGTCTGTTTGTCTGTAGTCCCCACTCCTTGGGAGGCTGAGGTGGGAGGATCACTTGAGCCCAGGAGGTCCACTCAGAAAATGGAAAGCTAAGTGGTCAATGAATCAGAGCTGGGAGAAGCTTTCTATGAATCAGAGAAAACACAAGTTAAAAGGAGATACCTCTTCCCACCCATTAGACTGGCAAACATCAGACAACACCAAGTCTTGTGGAGGAGGAGGGGCACAGGGAGTTCTCACACCATGCGGGTGGGATTGTAACTTGGTGTAAACCCTGGGAGAGCAATGTGAGAGCATCGGCCGTGGGCCAGACAACTTCCCCTATAAGGAGGTACCCAGGGACGCGGAGGCCCTGAGTAGAAGGATGATCCCCGCAGCACAGTCTGCAAAAACAAGATCCTGGAAACAACCCAAATGTCAACAGGAAGAGAAAGAATAAAATGGGGCTAACCATTCCATAAAACGTATAAACTGAGCTACGTGATCAACTCAGTGCGGATGTTTTTAAGTGAATATTAAGGAAACATCAAGGCAAAGCTTCCAAGGAGCGGGAAGTGCCCAGATGTCCCCTGCTTCCCCTGCCCCACACGGGCGACCCAAGGCCCCACCGGACAAATACACACCTCCCCCAGTGACTACACGTGAGATTGGCAAATGGCACTCTGCACAATCAATCAGTTTAAGATCATGAGGCAACCAGAAAGCATCTAATCAGTGAATCACCTTTTGCACTGATTTTTTTGCTGGTCACACCTTTTGCAGGAGGTGTGAAGTAGCGGGTGCCGTGTGCTGTAGGCATCTGCTAGGCTGATCTGGACGCTGCCATACAACAGTGAACCAGAGTCCCTCTCGTCCCTCTCCCCCACTACTTTCTCTAGTCCATAAACCCATAAAGATGAGACACCCCACCAGGTTCCCAGGGAGCAGCACCTTGCCTCTCTGGAAGGCACCAGACATGGGAAAGAGGCATGTCCCACAATTTCTGCCACACTCAGGATCACCCCTGCTTTCTCCTGAGACCCATGAAGAAAGGTGGGGCCCCCTTCAGTGAGAAAGCAGCCTGGGCTGGGGCCAGTGGATAGAAGATCTCAGCTTTAGTATGTCAAGACCAGACGGGCCTGGGACCGGACACTGCTTTAGAAGGTGTTACCTGAGAGCAAGGACTGAAGATATTTGCACACCCATGTTCGAAGAAGCATCATTCATGACAGCCAAAGGGTGAAGCCACCCAGGTCCCCGTCGATGGGTGAACGTATAAATAAAATGTGGTCCATCCACACCATGGAATATTACTCAGCCACAAAAAGGAAAGAAATTGGGACACACGCTGCCACATGGATGAGGCTCGAGAATATGATGCTAAGTGAATTAAGCCAGACACAAAAAGACAAATACTGCATGATTCCATTTGGATGAGGTCCCTACAGAAGTCAAAATTAAGGAGACAGAGAGCAGACTGGTGGTCACCAGCGGCGGGGGGAAGGAGGACGTGGTTTCAGTTTTGCAAGATGAACAGTTCTACAGACAGATGGTGACACTGGTTGCACAGAATGTGAGTGAACTTAATGCCTCAGAACTACACACCTAAAAATGGTTAAAGAGTAACTTTTTTTTTTTTTTTTTGAGACGGAGTCTTGCTCTGTTGCCAGGCTGGAGTGCCGTGCTGCGATCTCAACTCACTGCACTCTCTGCCTCCCACATGCAAGTGATTCCCCTGCCTCAGCCTCCCGAGTAGCTGGGACTACAGGCACGCACCACCACGCCTGGCTAATTTTTTTTGTATTTTAGTAAAGATGGAGTTTCACCGTGTTGGCCAGGATGGTCTTGATCTCCTGACCTCATGATCCGCCCACCTCGGCCTCTGAAAGTGCTGGGATTACAGGCATGAGCCGTGGTTCCCGGCCAAGGGTAACCTTTTATGTAATGGGTATTTTGCAAAATTTATAAAATGTGCATTGGGAAAAAAAAGTGCTGTCACATCAATTGCCATTGAACTCTTCCTCTATCATGCATCACCTCCGTCACCTCCTTTAAATGTTTGCTGGAGGACCACTTCCCCCATGCGGCTTGCCCCGATCACCCTGCTAAAACGGCAGCCCTTTTTGCTCCCAGTCCCCACCAGCAAGCTCTCCTTTCCTCCTGCACTGAATCCCTGCTTCTTTATGGCTCCCTTAATTATTGCTGGTTCCCCTGGCTAGGGTGTCGACCCTACAGCGGCAGAAATATTTGTCCGTCTGGTTCACTGTCGTATCCCAGAGTCCAGATCAGCCTAGCAGACGCCTACAGCACACGCCACCCAAAGACGGCAGGATATGCATTCTTCTCAAGGGCACGTGGAACATTCTCCAGGAGACGCTTCATGCCCGGCCATAAAACAGCCTCATTAAACATCACCAGCACTGAAATTATACAAATAATGTGCTCCAATCACAATGGAATGAAATTAGAAATCCACTTTACAAATGCACAAACGTGGAAATTAAACAACACACATCTAAATAGCCAGTGGGTCAGAGAATAAGCCACAGGGAAATTGGAAAACACTCTGAAATGAGTGAAAAAGAAGACAAAACATATCCAAACTTATGGAGTACAACAAAAGCTGTCCTTAAAGGAAATTCAGATCTGTAAATGTTTATATTAAAAGAAGAAATCTCAAATCAGTAACCAAAACCTTGTGAAAGTTAGAAAAAGGCTGAGCGAGCAAAAGGAAGGAAATGATGAAGGTGAGGGCTGAAGTGAATGAAATCCAGGCTGGAATAACAAAGAAAATCAATGAAACTACAAGTTGGTTGTTTGAAAATAATAAAATTGACAAACCTTAGCTGGAATGATCAAGAAAAGAAGGGAAGACTCAAATTACTAAGCTCGGGAATGAAAGAAGGGACATTATCAACTCACAGAATTAAAAGGAATCGGCTGCTCTGCCTATGGAGTAGACATTTTTTTATTCCTTTGCTTTCTTAACTTGCTTTCACTTTAAAAAAAAAAAAAAAAAAAGAATTAAAAGGAAATGGACTGAGCATGGTGGCTCAACGCCTATAATCCCAGCACTTTGGGAGGCCGAGGTGGGCAGATCAGGAGGTCAGGAGATCGAGACCATCCTGGCTAACATGGTGAAACCCATCTCTACTAAAAATACTAAAAATTAGCCATGCGTGTTGGCACGCACCTGTAGTCCCAGCTACTCGGGAGGCTGAGGCAGGAGAATCGCTTGAACCTGGGAGGCAGAGGTTGCAGTGAGCTGAGATCGCGCCACTGCACTCCAGCCTGGGCGACAGAGGGAGACTTGGTCTGAAACACACACACATACACACACACACACACACACAAGGAATCATGAGACAGTGCTACAAACAACTACACACACAGAAGCCAATTAGAGAAACGCACATGAAATCCACACATTTCCGGTGGGACACAAACTAACCAACTTGACTCAAGAAGAAACAGACAATCTAAAAAGACCTATGACAAGTAGACATCCAATTAATAATTTTAAAAGTTTTCACAAAGAAAAGCTTGGGCCCAGATGGCTTTACTGGTGAATTCTACCCAACATTTAAAGAAGAATGAAGGCCAATTTTGCATCAACTTTTCAAGAAAAAAAAAATGGAAGAGAATGCTTCCCAAGTCATCTTAGAAGGCCAGTATTACTCTGATACCAGAATCAGACTTCGCAAGACAACTACAGACTTCCTCAAGCCAGATGCCTACAAAGTCCTCTCCCGTTTCCTGTCTACACTTGCAAGCCTGTCCCACTCTACAGACAGGCCAGGCTGCTCTCCCAGAGGCTCCTAAGCCACCTCAGGCTCTGCCAGCCTCCCACAGCCTAGGAGGAGCCCCTGCACGCTCCCACCATCCTTGATTCCACAATCAGAGGGCCTGCCCCTGAGGCGGGAACCACATGGTGGCTGTCTGAAGCCCCCAACTAAACTCCACAGGCATACCCTGAATAACAAGAAAAGGGACATGCATCATTCAAAATGCCCTCTGCACCACATGGCAAAGCCAGCTTTCAAACCAGACCCGTGCACTGACACGGTGGATCCCATGCTCTGCCCAGAGGCTCTCAGCGTGCAGGCCCGGAGCCGGCCTATTCAAGAGATTCCTGAAGTCAAACCATTCTCATCATAACACTGAGATGTGAGCTGTGCTTTCAAGCTCATCCTCTCCCAAGTGCACATTGGAAGCTACAGAACGTGTGATATCGCAACAAGCTGACTGCAGGAGCAGATACGGGAACCCAGCTGTCTTCCATTAAACCTGACAGTAAAAAGGGCTCGCAAAAATGTTACACCATCCTTCTCACAAAGTGTTTTTTTTTTTTTCTGAGACGGAATCTCGCTCTGTCACCCAGGGTGGAGTGCCAGTGGCTCAATCTCGGCTCACTACAACCTCCGCCTCCCAGGGTCAAGTGATTCTTTTGCCTCCGCCTCCTGAGTAGCTGGGACTACAAGTATGCACCACTGTGCCTGGCTAATTTATGTATTTTTAGTGGAGACAGGGTTTCACCATATTGGCCAGGCTGGTCTCAAACTCCTAACCTCAAGTGATCCACCCATCTCGGCCTCCCAGAGTGCTAGGATTACAGGCATGAGCCACTGCACTCTTTTTTTTTTTTTTTTTTTTTGGAGACAGGGTCTCACTCTGTCACCCAGGCTGGAGCACAGTGGCGTGATCATGGCTCACTGCAGCCTCAACCTCCCAGGCTCAGATAATCCTCCCACCTCAGCCTCCTGAGTAGCTGGGACCACAGAAGATGCATGCCACTACACCAGCTAATTTTTTAATTTTTTATTTTTTGTAGAGATGGGGTCTCATTATATTGCCTAGGCTGGTCTCAAATTCCTGGCCTGTGGGTAACACCCACCATGGGCACCGAGGAAAGAGAACTGTGCAGACTCCAGGCACAATTTGTGCCTGAAGTATACCTCACTGCTTACTTATATCTAGCATATATATATATAAAATCATACTTAGTCCTATATAATCTTTCCATATAATCACATAACTTACTTACTATATCTAGCTTATATAATCATACTTAGTTCCATATACTCTTTCTATATAATCATATAGATACTGCAGTCGGAGCTGTACCGACACATTTAGTGCTGATTTATAGAATCCTTCCACATAACCATATAGTAGTTTGTAGTAGGAGGAATGTCTAGAGCAGTCACAGAACAGAAGCAGTACATGGGAAAACAGCCAGACCAGGACGAGAACCAAAGACCCAGGCGGTGACGTCCCTGCCTGAAAGGGCATACGCTGTGTGGCAGGCTTGGAGCAAGTGTCTCTCCTCCCGATAAAGGAGTTGTAGCACCTTGCATCCAGTTCCTGTGGAAAGTCGGCCTCAGGCCTGAGATCCTGGAAGTAACCAAGGGAGAAGAACACCTCTGGTGTGACCAGTCACAGGGGCTGTACACCCTGTCAGTCTCTTCTCACTTCTGTGCTGGTTCAAATCATTCTCCCATAAATATCTTAAGAGAAGAGCACAAGTCCGTCAGTCCCCACTGCACTGGCTTACAGTATCCTTCTATTAGAAACACTTTGAAGTCTCCAGCCCCCAGATAAGAAGTGTTGTGTGCGACACCTGTTGCACACAGCCCACCTCCTTGCCTTGGTGACCTAGTGGGGGTGGACCCCTTTTCTCTACATGACCCTCTACTGCGCACGGCACGGCCCCCTACTGTGCACGGCCCACCTCTCTGCCCAGGGGACATAATGGGGTGGCCCCCTCGCTTGTGACTCATGTGATTATGTATGCCCTATCACTAAGCCTATAGATGATGACCTCACTTACGACCCTTCTCCCTGCTTGTACCTGATAAAGACAGATGCTTCTGGGCATTCGGGGCCTCACCAGTCTCGGCTCATAGGTGGCGTGGCCCCCCGAGTCCAGCTGCTCTTCACCAGTGTCCTCTTTATTTCTCGGATCCTGCACCTCAGCACAGCGTAAGGGACACCCCATGACCCTGTGGGGCCAACAGCCCTACACTGGCCTCAAGCAATCTTCCTGCCTCAGCCTCCCGAAGTGCTGGGATTACAGGCCTGAACCACCATGCCTGGCCTTACCAACTGTTTTTCTTGTTTTGAAAACAGTTGTTTTGCATAAAAACACATAATTTATACCAACATGCAATGAGTTTATTACTGCTATTTTTAAATGTATTAATATTTTTAAATTCTAATAGGATAAATAACAATAGATTAGTGCTCATAAACAAAAATCTTCTGGGTCCTTCAGAATTCTAAGAGAGCAAAAAGGGTTCCTTAAGCTAAACGTTTGAGAACCACTTTGCTACCTCATCTGCTTTACCTAAAAGTGAACAGAAAAATGAACTGGCGTGCCACCCAGGAGGCGATCTGGAGGCCAGGGAAGCGACCTGTGCCTTACTCTGCACGGCGGCATGGGCGGCCGCCCAGTGTGGATCCCAGCTGAGCCACGTGACCTTCAGCACGTTCAGCCACTGTCCTCTGCCCTGGTTTATTCCTGGGCAAAACAGGGCAGTGACATTCATGCCACCTCCTCAGGGCTGTGGCAGGATGGTTAAGTCTGCCTTTGCCAAGGCACTCAGGGACCGGGGGCCCACGTAATCACCATCACTGTTATTATCACGCTGTAAAGTCGCTGAGGGTCCACTAAGGAAGACAGAGAAAGGGAGACCAGCCTGACGTCCCCTTTAGCCACAGAGATCCCGACTCCCTGAGGAGCAGGGATGGGGACACGGCACCCTGACACAGTTGGCCACTCCCCACCCCAAGTCCATCTGGCGTGGGACACTACATCCGAGGGAAGGTGGTCTCCGCAGCTGCCACCTCCACCAGGAGTTGCGAACTTCCAGACAGCTGAGCCTGTCTAAGCTGCCTTGGGATCCAGAACTGCTGCCTTCTGAGTTCCCGAAATCCTCCTCTCCTCTACTCCCTTAACCCAGCCGGGAGTGGGTGTCCCTCTCCCACAACCCAAACAGGCTTGTCAAAAGCAGGCAGACTCAAAAGAGACAGAGCGGTCTCAAAGGGGACCCTGCCCAGACTCAGCACAGAGAACACCCACCAGCCATCACGCCTGAGTCACCTCATCAGGCCCAGACACTCCCCACGGAGACCTCAAAGAATCAAAAACAACCCACAGCAGGCACCACAGGACACACACGGTGGCAACCATCTCCCCACGCCTCCAGCAACCAGCAGCGCTTCCCAATTCCAAAGGCTGGGTGAACATGGAGTTGCCGTGGGGAAGCAGGTCGGCCCTGGCACGCCCCCCCAACCAAGAATGTGGCACAGGGGCGTCCTTGTGTCTGGGGAATTACGAACGACACATGCCAGGCCTCGCCATGACCATCTGGAGGAATTCCATTTCCGGCCCATTCTGGACTCTGTCACGTTCCACAGAAAACTCCCTGCTTAGCCAAGGCCACTCACCCACACCTGCCACGTAAGTGTGCTGAGTGCACGAGACTGGCGGAGACACGGATCTGGGGGCTTTGCGCTGCCTGCCTGGGAACCCGTCAGCCCAAAGGCCCGTGGCATTGAGCAGCCGGCCCAAAGGCAGCCACAGGGCTGGCCTGATGCCTGAAACCCTCAGAGTGAACCAAGAAAGGACAGGCCAGTGGCTGGATGGCTTCTTGGAGTTGAACAACCCTTGACGAAGGGAAAGTCCAGAACCAGGACAAGGGAAAGCGGTGACACCATCCGGTATCTTCCCCTGCCAACATCCCCTGATCCATGCTTGGTGCCTCTGTAGGACCTTGAAATGCAGATAGGAGCAAGGTGTGATCCCTCTCCTGAGGACCTGACCACCTGGTGAGGAGGTGTCAGACAGGAGCCCGGCTGGACCAGAGGCAAACAGCTCCAGTGTGCAGGCCCCTGCACAGGAAGCGGGGAGTGGAGCAGATTCTTGATCCCAGGGACATTTGTGGCTGGTGGCATGAAAAACGTGGACAGAAGTGGCCGAGCCCTGTGCTCTCAGGGATACAACTGAGGCAGAAGCATCCCATGCTACTCCCCAGGAAAGGAATCCAGGGCAGGATTTTCAGGAAAGACAGGCTCAGAGGCTCATTTCCCACTTCCCAGGAGCCCAGAAGTCCAAGTCTGCTCCAGGCCTGGAAACCCAGGAGGCCCTGCACCCCATTCCCTGGGCCCTAAGCCTCCCAGGACGACCCCAGTGGACTAGGGGTCAGGCTGCCAGCTGTCCAGACTCTTGGCCCTTCCCTACCCCCAGCAAGGACTGTAGGCACTGACTCTGGATTCTCCTTAAGAAGAGGAGGGGACTGATGAGCCAGAGTGAGGACAACGTGGGGCAGGACATCCCCAAGTCTGCAGGGAGGTGGCAAGCCTGGCGGTGTCCAGAGCACCCAGCTGGCATCACCTGTCACTGCCTTCACCTGGGTGTCACCACTATCCCCAGGTGAGAAACACCTGCGGGACACTGAGTGCGGTGTAATCTTGTGAACTCAGATCTTCTCCCCTGCAGGGGGTTTCAAAATGAGGTGCAAGGACCCTTTCCAAGCGGACCCAGCTGAGTGTAGAGGGTAAACAAGTCTTTCCTGAAATTGCTCATTGGAGAAAGGCCTTGAGCAATTTCACCTCCCCTCCCCAACATCCCTGAGATTTTTACATCACAAAGACATTGCTATCCCTGGGAAGCTGGCGAGGTGGGGGTGCAGCTCCAGATGAAGAGCCCTCCAGACACCTAAAGAAAGGGCTCAGGCAGCTGGGCATTCATCAATTAAAACCCCAAAGACACCCACTGCCTTGTCACTCAGGGGGGCAGTGCCAGCAACATTTCCCCTATCCCATCTCTCAAAATCTGTAATATATTTATAGTTTTTGACCAACTGTGCCCCAGCAATGACTGCACAGCTTTTTCAATTCAGAAGTAATTTTTTAAAGACTTAGCAACTTGAGGTCACAGGAAATTTTATGAAAAGTCAATTTATGTATATTTTTCATGCAGAGAAGTACGCTAGGTTGATTAATAAAAGACCCATGAGCATAAAAGTCTATTACATTAGGATATAATTCTTTGGGGAAGTGGCTGCATAAATTCAAGAAGAGAAAATAATGATGAAAATTTCCTAACGCTCACTTCCGTGTCTGTCAAGGAAAAGTGGATATGGAGTCATGATGGGTTTATAGCACAGGGAGTCAAGAGTTAGCCAACAGTCACTTTTAAAATATCGGTATTTACCTCACAGAGGTACCGGAGCCTTTACCAGTATTTAAACCCATGAAGAAAAATGTTAGACGTTGACCTTAAAACGTGTGAGAAGCCTGGTAAATGATTAATGGCGGAATCTGAAAGTTCACTGGCAATTCTTTCAGCTTTGCTGGATATTTGAATTTCTCATAAGAAATTGTTGCAGAAAATGTACAGGAGGATAAACTGCTTTTTGAAAATAACACTTTAGGGAGAGACAAAAAAAAATGGAAGCAGCAGGCCCCAGCGCAGCAGGGCCTGGCCAGGCTGTGATGCGGATCGCCTCTAATTCGCGCCTCCTGGGGGGGTCTCCGGTGCGGCCTTTCAAAGTCCAGCATCTCAGGGCTGCCCCTGCTGCTCCTCCTCTCCCTCTGGGGGGTCTCCGGTTCGGCCTTTCTACTGCATCAGAATTTCTGGGAGGGGGGCCAGGAGTCCTGCATCCCACCATCTGGAATCTGCAACCTCAGACTGGGAGTTTGTGGCCTAATTCCACTCACATGCCCCTCACTGAGCTAACCCCAGAGCAGCTACCACGCCCAGCAAGGACAATTTTTAAACACCGTCCCCAGTCGTGCTCTGGTGCAGCTTGGGGTTCAGCAATGACATCTGGCAGCCAATCAGGGGAGCCCAGCGTGTCCCTGCTGCCCACAAACTCCTGGTGGCCCCACAGGCTTTTAAGAGCTTAATCTCCCAGGGAGCAGGCTGCGTTTTAGCCAGCCCATCCTCAAAGGCCCATCCCCCAGGTACCTGCATCCAGAGAAACCCAGGCTATGGTCCCTAAACCCAGGGCAGGTTCTGGGTACTGGGCACAGGCCCATCTTCCTCTGCCTTGTGAAGACTGGAAACCCTCGAATGCAGGGATGGCTTGCGTCAGAGGCACCTGTACCCCAAAGCCCAGCGTCAGCACTGGCACCACAGCCAATGAGACAGCTGTCCATCAGCAGCATCAGACCAGTCCTTGAATCTGCTTTCAACAATGGAAAACGTGCAGCACATCAAGAAGTCTGATCAGAAGCCGGTTTTCACCTGCTGACTGCAGCGCTATTTCACAGCACGGAACGAGAAGTCTAATTTTCCAACTGCTGCCTGGCTGCTTGTCCAGCTGGGCGGCGTGCATTTACCCGAGGTATTGTGTGGGGTCAAGGGCTCCCCTACCCACTAGCTGTGTGGGCTAAGGCAAGTGGCTTTACTCCTCTGAGCCTCAGGCTCCTGATCTGTGAAATGGGAATCGTAATGAATCGGAGCTGGCTCCTGGGACTTCTGTGAGATTGACTGAGAGAATAAATAGCAAGAGTGTGGCACTAATGCCAACTACAAGGCAAATGCCCGGTGAGAGTCTCACTACCTGCGCTGCAGCTGCTGCTGACATTATTAGCGGGTGGCTCTGCTCTGTCCCCACCCTGGGAAAAAGGACTGGATCATTCTGCCAAGGGTCCACGTTCAGACCCAGGAGGATGCCGTCTAACAGCCCAGACCTCCTCCAGGGGTCTGCATACTCCACCCCACGGTGGGCTGGGGACCCTTTCTATGCCCTGCAGCACTCAGTGGTCACCTCCATCACAACCCCTGTCTGGTGGCGCCTCTTCCTCCCCAGGAGCCTGGAAGCTCCCTGAGGCAGCCCTTGCTGCCAGTCCGAGCCTGGATGAGGCGGCAGGCCCCCAGATGATTATTCATGTGGAAAGAAACATCCTAAATCACCTCTGGCCATCAGAGAATGACAGGTCTCTCATTTTGGGTGGGAGGTTAGGTGCAGTGGCCAAGTCACAAAGGTCACTCAGCCCCGGGGGGGCTGCAGACTCCAAGCCCTGCACTAAATATGCGCCCAGTCTTTCAACAAGTGATTCATTCTCTCAGTGCCCAGGTGAATGGCAAGACGGGGGTCCTCCAGAGATGCAAAGACCAGCCTTTGTTTCAAGCTATCCTCCATTCTCCTCCCCTCTCCTCTCCTTCTTTCCACAAATTCCCCAGTCTGTAGAAACTGAGAGGGTCAGGAAATTTGCTGGAGGTCACGAGGATGAAAGAGGAACCTGTGGGGTCCTTCCCTGAAGCTCACAGTCCCAGTTACAGGACATCTGGGGGCTCCTGAAGAGGCTGCGGCATCCCTTTCCACCAGCTTTTCTCAGCCACACCCTCCAGGCTGCCCCCAGACTCCAGGTCCTACAGCCCCAGGTGAAAGCTCTGCCTGGAGTTTACGAAGCAGGAGGTTGGAATTCCAGGCAGGTGAGAGACCTCAGGTGTGCGTGAGACCTCAGGTGTCATCCCAGAACTCCTTTAGAGGCACAAGCTCGGCCCCACAGCGGCTCCCAAGCCGAGCCCCACTCTAGAAAAGTCCTCATCCCTTATCAGGTCCCACAAGGACGCCAGAGTCTCTCATCTGCAACTCTGCTACATATTTGGAAATAAGGCACGTATGCTAAAACACTGCCCTCCTATAAAAAGCCATTTTTAGGAGTGTGTTCCTGTATATTGGTCAATTCCTGGCCCGTTTTTCTCTCCCATCCTTTTCCTCATCACTGATGAAATATGAAATGCAATGCCGTCTCGAAATCCCTTCCCCTTCCTCTGGGCAGCACTCAATCCGCTGTCACCTGGCTCTCCAGCCCCCGGGTGGAAGCCAGTAGGGCCCTGCACACAACCCTAAGCACCTGAATAAAGAAATGAATGAAAATCTCCTTGAAACTCACCCGAATAGGAACAGGGCTTTCTAGAGCAGACTGTACTTGGAGAGAGTACGCACAAAGAACCCTCATACAGAGCCCCCCTTTCCTGGGGGGATCTAACTGGTTAAAAGCAGCCCAGTGCCGTCAACCCAGCCCACTGGAACCATCTTTATGGGCGAAATCACCTACTCATAGTCACCTGTGATACTTGAATTCCAACCTCCTTCCAAAGGGACCCAAAGAAGCACCAAGCTTTCCACCCAATTCTTCCTTCCAGAAAAACAGGGAATTCCTGGGTGTGACAACAATCAAAGGCCTTATAGCCAGTGCCCCCCAGGAGCTGGATCATCCAGCCACTACTAGTACACACGGGTTTCTCTGAGGACAAGGGTCTGCCTTCAAGCCCCATTTGAGGACACTGTGACAGCCGGCATAGAAACCCACAGCTCTTACCTACCAATCCCCCGTGAGAGCAACCTGCGGCTTTCCCCGCAATTAACACGAACCCAGAGCGGGCCCAGCTGTCTCCCCTCACTCCACTCCTACAGGCTCAATCCTTTTATGACCCTCAACCGTGTTTCCAACCCACAAGTAGTTGGAAAACTCCAAAAGCAGTTGGCCCGTGGGCTGTTCTGGACCTGCCGAAACCGCCGGGGCGCTAGGATCGGTGCCTGGCGCTTAGTAGGGCGTCACTAATTACGTGAAGCGGACCGCAGAGCACCCGGGTCAAGGCTGAATCGGCCAGGGCCTTTTCCAGGGGGGCAGAACTTCCCTGTGTCTGGGTCTGCAAAACCGAGGGTCACATCCCAGGTAGAGAGCAAACCGCCCACCCCCACCGGGGGACTTCGAAATTACCTCTCTGGATCTGGAAGCTTAATTAGCTGATTGGCCTCATTAACGTTAGAACTTGAGTTTCAAACGAAAAAGAGGTCACACAACTATTCAATTTACCACCTCGAATTTCCACCCGAAAGCCACCTTATTTTCGGATGGCCTCTGAGGACGCCCAGGACCCTACCCACAGTTGCCAGCGCCCCCCCCCCGGGCCCTACTTGAACCCCCCTACCTGCCCGGGCCGAGCGCCTTCTCATACCCAGGAGCCCCGAGCCCCTTTAAAAGCTCGGTGGCGAAAACCCACGGTCACCTGCACCACCCTTTCTCCCTCTGGGTTCCCTGGCCTCAGGGAAAGACGAACCTCGCCCGCGCGCCCACCCACCTCGAGCAGGGTGTCGACACGCAGACCTGCCTGGAGGGCGCCGCGCTGTGTACCCCCCGACCAGCCCCAAAGTCCCAGAACCCAGGCGGCGAGTTCCACCGCGGCCCCCGCACCGCGGCCCCCGCACCCCCTCCCCAACCCGGGCGGCGAAGCCCGCTGCGGTGGTCGCAGCCCCCCACCCCCGAACCCGGGCGGCGAGGCCCGCTGCTGCGGTCGCACCTGCTGGCTCAGTCCGGCGGCCCCAGCCCGGGCGGCGAGTGCGCTGTCGGCGTCTCCGGGAGCGCTCCCCGCGCCTGGCGCCCGGGGCCGGGGCCGCCCGGTGGAGGCGTCTGGGCCGCGGGCTGCGCGGGCGGAGCTGCCCGGCCGCCGGGGAGGAGGGATGCCCGGGCGAAAGTTGCCAGGGAAACTTGATCAAGTCGAGCGCGCCGGTGCCAGCTTCCTGCATAATTCACGGACGGCAGCGGCCGGGCTGCGCCCGCCGGGTCTCCCTATCCCAGCTGGTGAGCCCGGCGGACGGGGGTCGGGCACCCGGCGGTGGCTCCGTGCGACCCCCGGGCCATGAGCGCCCGACCCGCCACCCCCGGGCCCGCACCAGGCGCGCCGGCCCCGGCTCTCCGCGACAGCTGCTGCAGCCGCGCGCGCCTGGCTGGGAGCTGGGTGCGGGGCCAGGGTGACCGCAGCGGGGTCTCCGGGGACCGGGAGGCCGCGTCTCGGGTCCCCGCCCCCGCGCGCCACCTGGCGGCCCCGCACCGGCTCTTCGGCTGGGCTCTCTAGCCCGGGTCCTAGGGCTGGCGGGCGGCGATCTGGAGCGAGGAGACCCCGGGAGCGCGGCGGAGATCGCACCACACGCGCTGTCCCAGAGGAAGGGGCAGGACACGCCGGAGACCACCGGGTCCGTGCACGCAGGGGACTAGGCGGGGGCTCCTGCGCGCTGCGCCCACGCCGATCCCAAAGCTTTCCACACCGGCCCCTGCCCCGGAAGGAAGGCGCGCGGGGGGAAGGGCTCGCTATCGAGAATCGACCCCCACCTGGACACGCGGCTCCCTCCCCCCAGCACCCGCCTCTCCAGCCTCTCTGGGTCCAGGACTGCGCTTACCCGGTAGTTGGTGCTCTTGGAATCGAGACGCACCCAAAACGCCGTCAATGAGCAGGGCCGGGTGCCCAAGAGACCCCTCCCGTCCTCCCCATCCGCAGCCTCACCTGGCTCGGGCAGCTGCTCCGGGAGTCGGGGGCGGGTCTGAGCCCCCCGGGAGCGCCGGAGTCCGCGCACACCTGGCTCCCGCGGCGCCGCGCCCAGCCCGCCAGAACGCGGGAGCCGCGGCCGCCGCTCAGGTGCAGGGGGTGGGGAAGGACCCGGCCCCGCCCCGCACTGCCTCCCGCAGCCCGGGATCCCCCGAAGGGCGGCTCGGCCCCGCCGGCGCGGGCTCCGGCGAGGGTGGGGGAGGGGCCCTCTCGCTACTGAAAGGACGCGCGCGGCCCGGGAACCGCTGGCGACCAGCCCTGGACCCCCGCCCCACGCCCCGGACCACGGCCCCCCGCCCCTGCCCCGCTCCCGCTCCCGCTCCCGCCCGCGGCTGCGGCTCGGGCGCGCGCGTGGGGTCTGTTGTGGCAACCCCGGGAGATCGCGGGGCGTCCAAGCCGCCTCCGCCCCGCCCCGGGCTGCGTGGCCCACGCACCTCCCCCTCCCCGGCCGAACCCGGCCGAGGAGAAAGTCCCTGAATTTTGTAAAGTCCGGTTCGGTCTGCGCGATTATCCTGAACGCAGCTGGCTACCGCCACAGAGTATTTATAATAATAGGATTCGGAAATAGAGGCGGACTGCACATCAAAACGTTTGCAGAGCAAATGAAAACTTTGTACCCGGGTAATATGCCGGCGTCTGCTGCCCAGGCCACCAGGTCTGGGGCGCCTTCCGCCCAGGGGTGCACCACGAGGTCTCCGCCAGCTGCCCTCCAAGCCAAGAAAAGTTGGGGGATGGGGCGGGGAGAGCATAAGCCAAGGGCGCAGGCGAATCCCAGCGGCAAAAGGCACCCTTCGGAGACTCCCAGGCATGCTGTTGTTATCCAGGACTCCGGATTGCTACGTTTGCCGAAGCCCTAAGGGGCTGGTCCTGAGCTCTGAGCTGTGGCCGGGTTGATTTACTCCTCCCTGATCTGATGTGTGAGGAGCCATCGGCTGATTGATTTTCTCAAGACCTTAATCATTCACTGGGAATCTCCCCCAGTACAAGCTGCGTGCTTCTGAGTAAGCTCTTGAGGTCTCTGTGTTCTGGGTTTTCCAATATTCTGGAAAGGGTGGGTGGGGATCAGAGTCCAAGCTGTGGAGAACTGCCTCCAGAACCCTGGAGTTTGACATTACGCAAACCCCAAACTGTGCCCCCCACAGAGAGAGAGAGAGAGAGAGAGAGAGAGAGAGAGAGAGAGAATGTGTGTGTGTGTGTGTGTGTGTGTGTGTGTGTGTGTAAGTCTATCTAACAGGACATGCCTGGGAGGTTTGCATGGGCTGGTGACTTCAACATACCAAAGGCAAAGTTAAATATTTGCTCTAGATACTTTTTTTTTCCTGCTTGCATAATTGTCCCACATTTCAAAGAAGTCTTTAAAAGCACTTAGATTTGAAAAAAAAAGTTGTATTTGGGGCCTGAATATTTCAGGACACACGTGGAGTAAATATTGTAACTCCTTGGGGGCAGCTGCCTTCTGCAAACGTCTTTCTTGCAGCTGCTTCCTTAAGCATAGACTAGATGAAATATTTTGTCGAATAAATAAAGGAGGCAATCAATCAAATAATAATAATCCCCAAACAGGAAGAAGGTCGCCCTGGCAGGATCCTGCAGGCATCCTTTCTTTGGCATGGAAGCTGGGGCTCCTGGGAGAGGTGTCAGCAGGACAATCGGATGTTCTTTGGGTTCACCAGTGGCAGACGCAAGACCTGAGTGGCAGGGAGTGGGGGTGGAGCTCTATCTTTCCATAATGCCTATCAGTACCCTCCACCCTAAAGAAGGCAAGTCATCTGAATAAAGTGGTGTATTTACCCTGCAAACCCAGCTCAAACACCTATCCTCAAGATATTTCCCTCCTTTCACCAGATTCCCAGCCCTGGAACGCCCCTTCCTAGGTTTCTAGACCCCCGACTGCAGCTGGTCACAGTTCAGCTGTGAACCCTTTTCAGATAGCTCCATGCAAGGTTTAAGACTGATGCCATTCTGCTATCTCTAAGAAATACTTCCCTAGGGACGCTGGCCTCCGCCAGCCTTCCACCCAAGTGCACACCCCTTGGGCCATCCCCCTCCAGTCCTTCTGATCTGTTTGTTAGCCAGCAAGAGCGCTGTGTGAGAGCCCCAGCATTCGGCATTTTAAAGACAGCATCCTGCTTACGCCCCAGTTTCTTTGTGTCTGTTTAGAGATATCCAGTTCAGCCTTGCGCTCCGATGAAGCAACACCCTTCAAGTCTGTAAAAACCTCTTGTGACCCCAACACAAGGAAAATAAAGGTGAGAGGTGATGGATATACTAATTTCCCTGATTTGATCGTTACACATTGTATACATGTATCAAAATCTCACACTGGACCCCTTAAATATTTACTACAATTATGTATCAACTACAAATATTGATAGCAAAGAAAAAAAAAGCCTCTCATGAAAAGGTTCAGAATCAGTAAACACTGTCACAGTGACTGTATTCATACCTGAACGCCCTGAGCGGGCAGCTCAGATTGAGGGGAACACTGCTCATTTGAAGCAGGACTTCTTTTGGGATTCTCGTTTCTGGTGGGCAACCCACACCACCAAGTGCCTTGTTTTAGGTTCGGTTTAGGAAGAGGAGACCTGACCCTCCTGGCTTCTTGGTTCCAGAGCCCCTTGGTTTTATTTCTGGAAACTGCCTTCCTGGATTCGCCAGGTTTTGCAGAAAGCGGTAAGGTTTTCCATCTGATCATCTTCTCTTTTCTTGTCTGGCCTGAACCATGAAACCATCAGCCACATCTGTGGAGTGCCTGCTGTGCCTCCCTGAACACACCAGGACTTTGTGGAAAGAGCAACTGTTTTACAGAGGACTGGAAACTGGGGCATGGTACCCTCAGGGATGTGAGACATAACCACCTTTTGGTCCTGGGGAAAACATTATAAATATTTTGTGGCTTAGATTAACCCAGATGCTCACTGCCTTCAGCAGCCGTCCCTCTCTCCCAGAGAAGCTCCTGGGTTTGGGGTTTATGTGTTAATAGTTGGAGGCCAGCACATCTTCAGAGAAAGGTTCTCAGACAGCCTGAGGGGGAGTGGCCTAACCCAAGGCAACCCTGTTATTTAACAGATGGGAAGCTGAGATCCAAGGAGGGGAGGAGACTTACTCAAGGGCAGGAGGTCAGAGCCACGCAGGCAGGCACACACAGGTGAAGCCAGGTAAAGGCAGGTGTACACAGGTAAAGGCAGGTGCTCTGGCCAGCCAGTCAGCCGCATGCCCTCGTCTCTGCCACATTCTCCCATGCTTTTGCCATTGTTTTCTACTTGTTTTCCATGACAGGAAGAGATCCACTTCTCTCCTGTTCCCTCCCATGTCAAACACTGGAAAATTCACTAGTTTCTCCGAAATTTCATGACAATTTCTAACTCAATCACATAAACCTGAGGCTGTAAGGATTCGCAGATTCTACAAGTCCTGTAACTCCTGTGCAGAAGCGCCTCTCATGTCTCACCTGTGTAGCTTACTGTGGACTTTTTTATTCCATTCCATTCATTTTCCATGAGCTTACGTGGATGGATCTGCTCAGAAAAGCGTCCTGGGACTTTGCCCGTAAGCGTCTGGGCTGCTACCTAGGAGAGTCGAGGGAGAGTTTGTTTCTCCTGGAATCTGAGCTGATGAGAGGGGATGGTTTGGAGCTTTTCCTGCTGCCCTGGAGCAGGAGGATGTGGGAAGCAGCAGGCAGGAGGGGAGGCTGCAGGACAGGCTCTGCTGGGCTTCCCAGCCAGGCCATGCGCTCTTCCCCTGAGGCCCGCATCCAGAACAAGGGTGTCTTCCACCTTCTCCCAGCCTGGGGGGGTGGTGCAGGGCATCCTGTAGAATGGAGGAGTTAGTCCCTGAGGGGCCACTCCCAGTCCTTGTGGAAGCAGAGCTGGGAAGCTGGGAGAGGGGGCTGCCCTGCCTCCACCCCGCAGGTGAGCAGTCCTGCTGGGGCTCATTCTGCAGCTTCTAGGAAGGGCCTTTGGAGCCTTTGTTGCTTACAGCAGGGGCCAGGACAAAACACCTGTATTGGGAGATGTCCTCCGTCTACATCTCCCTTCTGCTGCTCCCTTACTCCTGCTCCCTGGCGTCAACTCTCAAATAGGGGAGCCTGCGTCCGAGTCCTTGTTCCAGCCAAAGAGTGGTGGGAAAACCCAAAATAATATAGTGCCCCTGCTTATCCACAGAGGATACATTCCAAGACCCTCAGTGGATGCCTGAAACTGTGGGTAGTACTGACCCTGGCATATACTATTTTTCTATCTCATGATCTGGACAGGTGAGTAGCATACACTGCGTGGAGACACTGGACAAAGTGATGCTTCACATCCAGGATGGGATGGGGCCGGATGCCCTGAGGTTTTATCACGCCGCTCAGAACACCACGCAGTTTAAAACTTACTAATTGTTTATTGATGGACTTTTCCATTAATATTTCCATACCTCGGTTGACCTGGGGTAACTGAGACCACAGATAGTGAAAGTGTGGACAGGGGTCACTACTATATTAAAAACTGTCTGGTGGGCCAGGCGCAGTGGCTCATGCCTGTAATTCTAGCACTTTGGGAGGCCGAGGTGGGCGGATCACTTGAGGTCAGGAGTTCTAGACCAGCCTGGCCAACACAGTGAAACCCTGTCTCTACTAAAAATACAAAAATTAGCTGGGCATGGTGGTGCCTGCTGGTAATCTCAACTACTCAGGAGGCTGAAGCATGAGAATCACTTGAACCCGGGGAGGTAGAGGTTTCAGTGAACTGAGATCATGCCACTGCACTCCAGCTTGGGTGACAGAGGGGAAACTGTCTCAAAACAAAACCAAAAAAAAAAAAAAAGAAGAAAGAAACATACCAGAAGATCCCATTATAACCAACTCACAAACGCTTGAAGTTTTTTGGACAAGCAAGGAAATAAGCAAAAAAAAAAAAAAAAAATTTTTTTTTTGAGATGGAGTCTCGCTCTGTTGCCCAGTCTGGAGTGCAGTGGCATGATCTTGGCTCACTGCAACCTCCACTTTCTGGGTTCAAGCAATTCTCTGCCTCAGCCTCCCAAGTAGCTGGAATTACAGGCACCCACCATCATACCCGGCTAATTTTTGTATTTTTAGTAGAGATGGTTTCACCATCTTGGCCAGGCTGGTCTTGAACTCCTGACCTCATGATCCACCCACTTTGGCCTCCCAAAGTGCTGGGGTTACAAGCATGAGCCACTACACCTGGCTGCAAAACTTTTAAAATGATCAACAGACAGAATACATCAGGGCTTTACAAAAACAGCACACCATGACTAAGTAAGGTTTATCTGAGCAATGCTAGAATATTTCAATATTAGCAAACCTCTTACAAAATACGTTTGATCAAATAAAATTTCTTGCTTAAAAAAGAAATTATGTTGGATGAGAATATTTTAATATTATTCAATTTTGCATTTCAACCCAGCACTATGTTCAATATAAAATGCTGAATTGCCCTCATTCAGTTCAGGAACCAGAACTGTGACGCTGCTAACTTTACCAGAACTTAACATTTCTCTAAAATGCTAGCCAATGCAATCGAATAAGAAAATTAAATAAGAAGAATAAGCATTGGCAACTTTACCATTTGGGGAGGTGCTATAATTTTCTTGATTAAAAAACCAAAGGAAATAAACTGAAACTGAAAAAGTTTGTGGAGTTTGATAAGGAGACTCTTTAAAGCACTAGCTTTTCCTCACACAAACGACACATGAGAAATACAAAGAAAAATAAAACCATAACTCCTGGTATTAACAAGACAAAAGGAAAAATATGCCAAGACAAATACAATGAGAATATTCCTAGACTGTAAGGAAAAAACAAACTAAAAACCTTCTTGAGGAAAAGAAAAACAAAAAGTAGAATGAACAAAAAACAAGCATAAGATTGTGATTAACAACAGGGACTGTTAAGCCAAACTGCCTGGTTTCAAATCCCAGCTCTACCACCTATGAACTGGTTGGATCTAGGCAAGTTCTCTATCCTCTCTTTTTCTCCATTTTCATACCCAAAATGGAAGTAGAAGCAGCACCATCTTGCTGAGAGAGTTAAATGAGCAAAAAAGTACTTCTTGCAAGGTGTGGTTCCAGGTAGATTACATAGGATATCTAGTCTTGCTTTTGAGTCAGAGTCTTGCTTTATCGCCCAGGCTGGAGTGCAGTGGCATGATCTTGGCTCTCTGCAACCTCTGCCTCCAAGTTCAAGTGATTCTGCTGCCTCAGCCTCCTGAATAGCTAGAATTACAGACACCCACCACCACACTTGGCTAATTTTTGTATATTTAGTAGAGATGGGGTTTCATCATGTTGGCCAGGCTGGTCTCCAACTCCTGGGAGACACGCCAGCCTGGGCGACAGAGCAAAACTCTGTCTAAAAAATAAATAAATAGGCCAGGCGCGGTGGCTCACGCCTGTAACCCCAGCACTTTGGGAGGCCGAGGCTGGTGGATCACGAGGTCAAGAGATCGAGACCATCCCGGTCAACATGGTGAAACCCCGTCTCTACTAAAAATACAAAAAATTAGCTGGGCATGGTGGTGCATGCCTGTAATACCAGCTACTCAGGAGGCTGAGGCAGGAGAATTGCCTGAACCCAGGAGGCGGAGGTTGCGGTGAGCCGAGATTGCGCCATTGCACTCCAGCCTGGGTAACAAGAGCAAAACTCCATCTCAAAAAATAAATAAATAAATAAATAAATAAATAAATAAATAAATAAATAATAAAAATAAAAAGATAAAGAAAGATGCATAGCATTCATTATGGGGCAAAACTGGAAACCACCTGTTATGGACTGATTACTGGTGTTCCCCCAAAATTCATATGTTGAAATCCTACCCCCTAATGTGGTAGCATTAGGAGCTGGAGTCTTTGTTGGTCATTTGGATTTGTTGAGATCCTAAGAGTGGAGCCCCTGAGAATGGGATTCCAGCCCTTATAAGAGTCTGAGAGAGCTCACTTCTGCTCTCCGCCATGTGTGGGAGACACAGAGAGAAGACGCCATCTGTGAACCACGAAGCCAGGCCTCACCAGACACAGAATCTGCCAGCACCTGTGGCTTGGACTTCTCAGCCTCCAGAACTATAAGAAGAAAATGTTTGTTGTTTAAGCCACCCAGTCTATCTAACACACCCTGGATGAACTGAAACATCACCCAAAGCTCCATCAACAGTGAAATGAAAGAGTAAATGAATGAAACACTGGTCAGAAATAAAGATGAAGGAACTGTTGCTACGCACAGAAGCAGGATTCATCTCACTGTTACCATTTTAAGTGAAAGAAGCTTTACAGGTTGTACAGGAAGGTACTGTAAAACCGCATTTACGGAAGGCTGAGTAACAGGCAAACCCAGTCTATAGTGTCAGCAGGTGGGACTTGGGGAGAACATGAGGGAAAGCTCTCGATGCTGAGTGCTCTGTTTCCTGATCTGGGTCTGCTCATGGGTGTGTTAACTTTGTGAAAATTCATCAAGACGTGCATTTATGATTTATGCATTTTTTATAGATATGCTACACCAATAAAAGTTGACTTTAAAATAGCAAGAAAAACCTTCAAAAAGACCAGCAAAGGAGACCTGCCCTGTTCAAACTTAAGTATACCAAGAAGCTACCATAATTACCAAGTGTGTAACAGGCACAGAAATAGACTGATAGAGCAATCGCCCCATCAGAAATAAAACCAACCTACTCATTGCCTGCGTTCTGTGCTCTAACCACAGTGATCTTCCTTCAAGTTTTCTCGATGCCAGGCTCTTTCCTCTATGTTTTCCCATTCCCACCATGCCTCCTTGACTATCCATCACTCAGCGTTTACAGCAAAGCTGAACTATGATCTGCCTGCCAGTGCCATGTGCTTTGAAGCGTCTTGTCAACCAGTACATTTTAACTTTCTCAGGCCAGGGGTAGTGGCTCACACCTGCAATCCCAGCACTTTGGGAGGCCAAGACTAGAGGATTGCTCCAGCCTAGGAGTTCAAGACCAGGCTGGGTGTAGAAAGTAAAAAGTTCCTCTTCGAAGTTTCCCTTCTTGTTAAAGAAGAATAATAATAAATGTTAGAAATAATAGTTGTTTTGAAGACTTTCTTCAAAGCCTTCTTGCTTTTTGCTAATAGCTCTTTCTTAAGCCCTATCCTATGTAGCTGTTAGACATGCTCACAGGCACATAGTACATTCTGTGTCCTTGTGCTTTAACCAAGACACCTGTGCTGGACATGCTCACAGCCATGTTGTTTCTAGACCCTGTCTCAAAACGACAACAAGGACGAAAGTTGTTAACCTGCTCCTGCTCACCTGGATCTGCAGCACTTACACGGAGTCTGGCCCTTGGTATGCGCTCAGTATGCTTTTAGCAAAGGAAGGCAGAGAGGGAGGGAGGGAGGGAAGCTGGGAGGAAATTTAGCAATCATAAATATGCTTTTCTTTTCTTTATTTGTTTTTTTCTTTGAGATGGAGTCTTGCTCTGTAGCCCAGGCTGGAATGTAGTGGCGCTATCTCGGCTCACTGCAACTTCCACCTCCTGGGTCCCGGTTCAAGCAATTCTCCTACCTCAGCCTCCCAAGTAGTTGGGATTACAGGCATGAGCCACCATGCCCAGCTAATTTTTGTACTTTTTAGGAGAGACGGGGTTTCACCATATTGGCCAGTCTAGTCTTGAACTCTGACCTCGTGATCCACCCGCCTCGGCCTCCCAGAGTGCTGGGATTACAGGCATGCGTCACTGAGCCCGGCCATAAATATGCTTTTAAAAATGTATAGAGAAGAGGACTATTCAATGTATGGTGTTGTAGTACAAGCCTAGCAATTTTTGCAAAATATAGCTAAATCTCTAGCCCACTTCTCATAGCCAAATAAATTTCAGATGAATTGAAGGTGTAATCAGCCAGATATGATGGCTTGTGACTATAGTCTCAGCTAACTGGGAGGCTGAGGCAGGAGGATGCCTTGAGACCAGGAATTTGAGACCAGTCTGGTCAACACAGTGAGACCCCGTCTCTAAAATACAAAATTAAAAAAAAAGAATTAGCCAGGCATGGTGGTACGTGCCTGTGAGTCCCAGCTACTTGGCAGGTTGAGGCGGGATGATCACTTGAGGCCAGGAGTTCGAGGCTGCAGTGAGCTATGATAGTGCCACTGCATTCCAGCCTGGGCTACAGCATGAGACTCCAGCTCTGAAAAAAAAAAACACATATGGCAGTTTCTTATAAAATTAAGCATATCCTTAATATATTCAGCCTAGGTATTTACCGAAATAAATAAAAAGCCTATCTTCAAACTGAAACTTGTCTGACTTGTCTGAATGTTTATAGCAGATGTATTCATAATTTGTAAAACCTGGAGACAACCCAAATGAATGTCCTTCAGTGAGCACTGCTCAGCAATAAAAAGGAACCTCTCTGAACACATGCAGCAAGGCGGCTGAATTTCAAATACATTGTGCTACAAGAAAGAAGGCAGAGTCAGGAGGAAGGCCACTTACTGTGTGATCTCACTGAGAAAAAGTTCTGGAAAACGCAAAGCCCTCAGGATAGAGAAGAGATCAGTGGTTGCTAAGGTTTGGGTTGGAGAGAAGCTGCAGAGAAGCAGCAGGAGGGAATCTTGGGGGCGATGGAACTGCTTGTTATCTGGATAGTGTGGTGATGACATGACTATGCATCTGTCAAAACCCCTGCAATGAAAGGAGGGACTCACTCCATGTAAGCTGGAAAACAAATTATGAAAATGAAACTCGTCAAACTATTAAAATGTCAATGAATCTATTCTAAATAAGACAATTAACAAATACCTCAAAAATATCTTTATTCATTAACAATTCAAGATGATGAAATAAAATCAGAACTATGTATTTTCTTTTCTGCAAACAGAGGAGCAAAGACAGATGCACCCCATTGTCTTCCAGGACGTGAGAAATGGGGGAGCCCTGCAGGACTGGGTGATGGTGTAAAAAGTTACAAGTTGCTGGGTGTGGTGGCTCACACCTGTAGTCCCAGCACTTTGGGAGGTCAAGGGAGGTGGATCCCTTGAAGCCAGGAGTTCAAGACCAGCTTGGCCAACATGTTGAAACTCCATCTCTACTAAAAATACAAAAATTAGCCAGGCATGGTGGCAGGTGTCTGTAATCCCAGCTATGCGGGAGGCTGAGGTAGGAGAATTCCTTGAACCTGGGAGGCGGAGGTTGCCAAGAGTTAAACTCCATCTCAAAACAAAACAAACAAAAAAAAGTTACAAGCAAGGTGACTGCAGCATGGCCACAGGTTACAAAGGGAAAAACGCTGGAATCCAGGAAACCACATTCTAGGTTATTCTAAGGACATAATCACCTCATTGCCAAGGGATCTGTGCCCAAAGGAGATCACTTGTACATAGGATGATAACCTCCTCAGTCTGGGAAGCATTAATAGCTGAGATGGTTGATTTTGTCTGTCCACTTGACAGGGGAAGGGATGACCACATGGCCGGTAAAACATCCTCTCTGGGTGTGGCCTGTGAAGGTGTTTCCAGGAGAGACTGGCATTTGAATCCATGGACTGAGTAAGAAGATCCACCCTCACCCAGTGTGAACAGGCACCATCCGATCAGCTGGGGGCCCAGATAGAACAGAAAGGCAGAGAAAGGGCACATCTGCTATCTCTTCGGGGCCTGGGACACCCGTCCTCTCCTGGCCTTGGGTATCAGAGCTCTGGGTTCTCAGGTCTTTGGCCTCAGACTGAGAGCAACACCATTGCCTCCCAGGTTCTGAGGCCTTTGACTTGGGATGAGCCACGCTATCGGCGTCCCTGGTTCTCCTGCTTGCACAGAAGGTCCTGGGACTTCTCAGCTTCCATCATCATCTAAGTCAGTTCCCAAAGTGAATCTCCTCTCTGACTCTCACGCTTGCTCGATCTCTCGTTCTCTCTCTCTCCTCCCTCTGTACGTGTGTGTGTGTGTGTGTGTGTGTGTGTGTGTGTGTACACTGGTGGTGCTATCTCTCTGGAGAACTGCTGACTAATACAGCACCCAAAAGCCTGTCAACAGTGCTATGAATGAACAAATCATGCCATCTTCGCGGCAACAGAGTGAACGCACTATTGCCACACACAGTGTGGGTGGATCTCAGGAACGGATTAATCTCACAAACCTAAGTGCTCAGCACAGATAAAATGTGACACGGGAAGACGGTGTAACACCGCACAGCTGTTGCAAATGGGGAAGTAGATGTAAACTTACAGACACGAGAAAGAGGCCCCGATCTCTAACTGAGTGGCAGGAGTACAGTTTAGAGCATCACACACAGTCCTGTTTATGAAAAAGCATGCATGGTTATACTTTCTACACATGTGTGTGCAGGTGGGGAGCTGTGCTGCGGGACATTGTCCACCCAAATATCACTGTGATGTGCACAGTCTTTTTTTCTTTTTCCTTTCTTTTTCTTTGAGACAGAGTTGCACTCTATCGTCAGGCTGTGGTGCAGTGGCACAATCTCGGCTGACTGCAACCTCCACCTCCCGGGTTCAAGTGATTCTTCTGCCTCAGCCTCCTGAGTAGCTGGGAATACTTGGGAATACATGCACGGCTAATTTTTGTATTTTTAGTAGAGACGGAGTATCACCATATTGGCCGGGCTGGGTCTCGAACTCCTGACCTCGTGATCTGCCCGCCTTGGCCTCCCAAAGTGTTGGGATTACAGGTGTGAGCTGGAAATATTTTTGCTGTTGCAGGGATGCTATTGCCAAACACAGTGGGATGTGCCTGGCACAATAAGCATTTGTTTAATCAATGAAGGGACATTTCCAACATGGTGATGTTTCCATCAGTGGCCTCTGAGTGGCTGACACCCCAACGCCCAGCATGCATACGCTTGCCCCTTACAGCACCCTCAGATGCATCCTGGGTCTTCACCTGTCTTGCGCCTACTTTCAGCAGCCTTCTGTGGGCCCCCTGAAACACCGGGGTCACCCCGGCTCTGTCCCTGACCTTCTCCCTTCTCACACTTCCCAGTGTTCCCAGGTGACTTTTCCATGCCCACATCTGCTCTGCAGCCTCTGCTGAGTGCCTCACTTAGACGTCCATGTCTGGTCACCTCACTGGGACTTCAGTCTCAGCGTATCTGAAAGGGAGCGCAACATTTCTTTCCATGGTGCTTATTCCCCTCCAGGCTCCCTGCTGGGGGCAGGGGTGACAGTACTGTCACCTTAGTGCCCTCGGATAGGAGCCTAGAGGCATCCTGGACCCCTCTTGCTCCCCTGCCAGCTCTCACATCTCTAAGCCCTGCAGAATCAGCCTCCTCTGCCTGCTGTGGGTCCCACAGGTCTCTCCATCCCCATCCTGCTGGGGTCTGCCATCATTTATCTGCTGATTTTGAATCTCCTTCAGCCCTTACATGTGCCTCATTCACCAGCCCTTGAGCTCTTGGTCTGGCCTCAAACTGCTCCCTGCTTTCACTCCTTTATGGTTTCCATCCTTCCCACTGTTAGATATAGTGAACTCCAAGTTTCTCTTCAAAGAATCAGTATATCAGTATATTCAGCTCTCTTATTCTTTAATTCTCTGTTTTAAAGTTTAACGTCTCAGTTCTCTGCACCCCCTTACCTCTAGTTTTGGTAAACAACTTTCCTGCCAGTTGTAATCAGTAGTTCACATCTGCTACCCCTAACCTGTTCCATAACCGTCTTCCTGCCAAACTACCTACCCTGCCACTCCGGCTCATACCCCTACTCTCTTTAAAAGAGCCAACAGGAATTTGTTTAGACTGTGTGGGCCAACCCTAGCCAGTAGGGGAACCATACAGCAGCAGGGGCTACCTGCATCAGGAATGAGAAGCCCTTCCCCTCCCTTGTCCAGGTGTGGGCTCACTATTGCTCCATCTGTGAGATGCACCCTTCTATAGAAGTAAATTGCCTTGCTGAGAAAATTTATATTTGAGTGCTACTTCTTTTGAGGCACCGAAAATTTACATATAACATCACATCAGATGCAAACCCCTCCTCTGGGTAAACGGCCCTCAGAGGTGTTTACCTTCTCACCCTGGTCCTACTTCATCCCCTCTCAAGACTGGCTTACATGCCCACTCCCTTCATAGAACTTCCCAGTTCTCCTGGCTCCACTGTTGCCCTGCCCAGGGTAGGGCTGGTTCCCCAGTATCCTGTACTCAGCTGCACTTGCTCCTGTTCTGGGGGAGGGGTTGTATTTTACCTGGCTTGTTGTTCCTGAGCCCATCAACCCTTCATGTTTGCAGAGTGGAGCAGTAAAGGTTGGGACTCAGGTCTGGTTTCCAAACCAGTTCCATGTAGGAAACATGGCAGAACTGCTCCTGGGTCAAGTTACACACACACGGGCCACTGGGCTCAGAATCCAGCACAGAAAGGAAGTGCAGGCTGCCTGCTTCCTGGACATGCCAGGCCCTGCCAGATACTGCACCACGTGCATCTGGCCAAATGCACACCACTACGATGCCCTCTGTGAAAAACCTCTCGGGGACACAGTGATTGAATTTATCTCAAGGTCCAAAGTTTATTTTCGTTAGAAGAATCAACTTTGGTCAGGCATTGTGGCTTATGCCTGTAATCTCAGCACTTTGGGAGATGGAGGTGGGCAGATCACTTGAGGTCAGGAGTCAGAGACCAGCCACCTGGCCAATGTGGTGAAACCTCATCTCTACTAAAAATACAAAAACATGAGCCAGCCATAGTGACATGCGCCTGTAATCCCAGCTACTTGGGAGGCTGAGGCATGAGAATGGCTTGAACCCAGGAGGCAGAGGTTGTAGTGAGCCAAGATCATTCTGCTGCACTCTGGCCTGGGTGAGAGAACAAGGCTCTGTCTTGAAAAAAAAGAAAAAAAAATCAACTTCCATGTGTTCACTTCTCTGAAGGTAATCTGGGACGATTTTTAAGTAAATGATCGATAAAGCAATGAATCAGGTCTACTGCTGCTGTCTGGGAAGGATATGGAGCCATTTGGTAAGTTTCCAACTCTTCAAAAGGCCTCCCTATGCCCTTCCCTGGTCACAGTTAAGGAACTTAATTCTAGATGGAATAGGTAATATAAAAGTCAAAAGAAAATGGCAAATGGTAAATTATTTGACTTTTTTTTTTTTGACAAGAGACCCAAAGCCTTGTAAGCATCTCATTCCTTAGAGGAATCTACCCTGAGGCCAAATACAAAGTGTACCAAGGGGATCATTTTGTTGAAGACAATTACCGTTCATTTCTTTGGAGTGCACGATACAGCGTACATAACTACAGGGTTTAGATCAAGATTTACTACGTTACAACAAAGCAGGGTGCTGCCTCTATTCAGCCCATCTCTCCCCCTCTGGCTGGGGCTGGGTTTGGGGGACCTATGGCAGGAGTCAGCAGGGACCCCCAGAACCCCAGGTCCCACTCCCTCCTCCTCTAAGCTTGGCCACAGCCTCTACTCTTCCCCCCAGAAACTGTCTCCTGCTGGGGCCCATAACTACCCACCCCACCACCCAGGGTAGGCCCCTCCCTAGAGGCCTGCTCTAATAGATAAACCAGGGCCAGTGCAAAGCTCACAGGATTGGGGAGTCAGGCAGAGTGGGAATCCCCAGCTTGGCAGCCATACAGTCCTGACTCCCAGCATCTCCCAGGTTGGAGTTGTTTGCAAACCACTGTCAACTCTTCCCCCTCTGCCTGGTCCCTGGCATCACCTGGTGGTCTGCCTACTGCTCTGTTGTTCTCTGGGTGGTCTGGGCTCCCCTCAGAATGAGCTCATGCACCTCGTGGAGCTGTGCCCTGGGAAAGGCCTCCTGCACAGCTCCCTCAGCTCCTGGCTCTTCCTGTGTCAAACCCCTCTAATAAAGTGAGATGGGAACCAGCCATCAGCTGTTTCTATGGCAATGGAAGTTCAGAGTGTTAGATATAGTGAACTCCAAGTTTATCTTCAAAGAATCAGTATGTCAGTATGTTCGGCTCTCTTGTTCTTCAGTTCTCCATTTTAAAGTTTAACTTCCTGGTTCTCTGCATCCCTTGCTTCTAGTTTCAGCAAACACTTTCCCGCCAGTTCTAATCAGTAGTTCACATCTGTTCCCCTGGTCACCTGCTCTGACCTGTTCCATAACCTTTCCGCCAAACTACCCACCCCACCATCCTGGCTGATACCCCTGCTCTCTTTAAAATAGCCAATAGGAATTCATTTAGACTGTGCGGTCCAACCCTAACCAATAGGGGAATGACACAGCAGCAGGGGCTGCCTGAATCAGGAATGAGAAGCCCTTCCCCTCCCTTGTCCAGGTGTGGGCTCACCATTGCTCCATCTCTGAGATGCACCCGTCTATAGAAGTAAATTGCCTTGCTGAGAAAATTTATATTCAAGTGCTACTTCTTTTGTGGCACTGAAAATTTACATATAACAAGAGGCTGGCGGGGGCTGCATGAGAGGGTACAGCTGCATCACCAGGCGTCTCCTTCATTATCCCACCACAGCATCCCAACTTCCACCAGATGTCTCTGGAGAAAGTGCAGATGTTGGAAATGCTCCAGGGCTGCAACTAGGATGCAGGAGAGTCAGGCTTTCCCATGTCTATTCTCACTGCACTATTATTATAATTACATTATCAATTTATTATTAACTAATAGTTACATTCTTATTATTAAAATAACAGCCATGATTTTAATAGGTTAACCAATTTTTGTCACAACAGACCCTAAAAATAAAAAGTGAAAGCATTGTCGTATATGGGGAGAAAGACATCCCCCTTGTCAGTCCATACCCCTCTCTCCACACCCAGTTCTATCCCAGCTGCATCTGCAAGGTGGGAGTGGATCCAAGCCCGAGCTTTGGGAGGAGGAGGAGAACAAGGAGGAGGGGGAGGAGGAGGGGGAGGAAGCTGAACCAGGCTTCCTTGATTCCAGAATCCCTGTGATTTGTGCTCCGGACAACTTCGGTGGATGTGAGTTGTGCCCCTGTGACTTTTTGGACTTTAACACCACCCCACCCTCACACTGTCCACAGAACAAACAGAACATCGTGTTTTCCTTGTGTCTGTGGCAAGACAGGCCAGCAGAAAAATTCATCTCACCCTTTCACATGTTTGGAACACTGAGAATGGGAACGGCCTCATGGAAAGGCTGGTTGGCGGTGGGTGGAGGAAAACTGGGAGCTGGCCCTGACTGCATGGGGACATGGCACGTGGAGCCCTGGAGCCCTGGTCCTCTCTCTGCCAATTGTACCAGCTCTATGATGCTGAGGAGCTTACCTGGGCATGCTGAGCCCCAGATTCCTTGTTAAACAGGGACAACAGGCTGGGCGTGGTGGCTCACACCTATAATCCCAGCACTTTGTGAGGCCAAGAGGGTTGGATCAGTTGAGGTCAGGAGTTCAAGACCAGCCTGGCCAACATGGGGAAACCCTATCTCTACTAAAAATACAAAAATTAGCCAGGCATGGTGGAGCATACCTGTAATTCCAGTTACTCGGGAGGCTGAGTCAGGAGAATCACTTGAGCCCAGGAGGCAGAGGTTGCAGTGAGCCGAGACTGTGCCACTGTGCTCCAGCCTGGGTGACAGAGAGAGACTCCATATCAATAATAATAATAATAAGGACACCAATAGTGTGTCTTCATTGGGTTTTATGAAATGAGGATAAATGAAATTTTGCATAGAGCAAGGCTTGGCACAGAGCCTGCCATGTAATATATGCTCAGCAAATGTCAGCTATTGCTGTTATCATGACTGGTTGAGAGAATTGAAGATATTGCATCTGAAAATAGAAGGCTGGAGGTGGCATTAAGGCCGCCATCAAGATCACTGAGAAAAATGGTGCTTGGAGGTTGGATTAGACTTTGCACAGGTCCTGTTCACAAAAGTAACGTCAATGGAACTTTTAAGTGATGATCCAGGTTCAATACAAAGAATTGGCAATGCCACAAGGTCAGTAGCCCGAGCTGCGTTACATTCGGGTATGCTTTCAGAGTCAAGAGTTATGGGTGGTTGTACAGAGAGGTTAAGGCATTTAAGACTCATTCTAAAGGAATTTCAGAAATCTGATGTTGGAAGTAGATGCTCGGTATCTCAAAGAAAAATCAGCACTGAGACAAAGGATCTTTCAGCAATGCAAGTTTTACTTCCTGGGCTGCAGGAAGGGTACTCTCACTAGCCATCTTGCCATAAGAATACAATGAACAAAGGAAAACACACAAATTTATCCCTCACACATGTGGGGTTGTCCTTACTGCTGTGTCTGATCTCCATTGGCTGGAGCCAGACGTCACAATCTAAACTAAAACCTGATTGGCTACAACTTAAAAATTTTCCAAACAGGTAAAAGCAATGGAGTGCTGGGACATGCCTGTGAGCACGTCCAGCACAGATACCTTGGTTAAAGTACAAGGACACAGAATGTACTACGTGCCTGTAAGCATGGCATGTCTAAGAGCTACATAGGATAGGGCTTCACAAAGTTATTAGTACACTTATTCTTTAACAAGAAAGGAAACTTTAAAAAGGAACTTTTCTACTTCCCACGTCTGAGAACAAGAGTAAGAACTCTGGCACTTCCTACATCTCTACAGCTGGAAACTGCCGTCTGCCCTGCCGTACCCCCTCTCCCGGCTCCCGTGGCCACCCTCGGGTGCCTGCTCCACGGCCCCTCTGTTCACAGCCTTTGTACGCACAGCAAGCTGCACCTGCTTTTCTGCAGGTGGCAAGGCCTGTTTCAACCAAAATTCTGTCTTGAAGACAGTGCCTTTACTATGCCCACAGTTGTAGCGACAGTTCAACTTACTATGTGCTGAACAAAAGATCAAAAGTTTGAGGCAGTGCCTCTATGGAGGTGTTTCCCGCCCAGTGGGGCGCCTGGGCACACCCCTTAGGTGCCGCCCGTCAGGCATCTGTAGGAACGCACTGGGTTCTCACAGGGAGCCCACGTGGCCCATGGGAAGGGCTCAGGCCGAGGTGAAACATGACCGGTGACGGGTGACTGGCATGGAGGTCTCAGTGGGGATCCCTGTGTTGCCTGCAGGGGTGAATGAAGGAACAAGAGCAGTTTCAGCTTAACTCTTGGAAAACACAGTCAGCCTCCTAACCCTCCTTAGTTAGCAGTGACTAACACTCTTATTAAAGAAGCCCTTTGTGTGCTAGGCCCTGGCATTAACGGTTAATTGGCCCAATAATAACTTAATTAGGAACACACATTGCAGAGAATTATCACCAGGGCCTTTTATGGAATGGTTTGTCCCCGGCTCCTCTCCATGTATTTCCTGAGAGTCTTTTAGTGCAAGGGCTACGCAGACTTGCAGACCCAGAGATGCTGCAAAGAGTCCCAAGGGAAGAAGAATGGGGCCTCCGTAAAGCTGGGGCAGACACAGAGACAGCTGTGGAACAGGCAACTGATCATTTTAATAACAGCTAAATATAGATTACTTGCATACCTGAACTTCTTGATTGTTGGTTTTATTTTTAATCCTGTAATGAGAGCTTGGATTGCTTCATAGGCTTCTGTGAAGGTGAGTTTCTGTTGTCACATGTGTTCTTTTATTTTGAGAGGGCATTTAAGTGTCACCCAGGCTGGAGTACTGTGGCATGATCTGCACCCTCCACCTCCCAGTTTCAAGCAGTTCTCCTGCCTCAGCCTCCCGCATAGCTGGGATTACAGGCATATGCCACCACACCTAATTTTTGTATTTTTAGTAGAGATGGGGTTTTGCCATGTTGGCCAGGCTGGTCATGAACTCCTGACCTCAAGCGATCTGCCCACCTTGGTCTCTCAAAGTCTTGGGATTACAGGTGTGAGCCATGGTGCCCAGCCACATGTGTTCTTAAAAATAGCAAATTAGGCTGGATGTAATGGCTCACACCTGTAATCCCAGCACTTTGGGAAGCTGAGGAGGGTGGATCACGAGGTCAGGAGTTTAAGACCAGCCTGGCCAAGACGGTGAAACCCCCATCTCAACTAAAAATACAAAAATTAGCTGGGTGTGGTGGCAGGCACCTGTAATCTCAGCTACTTGGGAGGCTGAGGCAGAGAATTGCTTGAATCCGGGAGGTGGAGGTTGCAGTAAGCTGAGATTGGGCCACTGCACTCCAGCCTGGGTGACAGAGTGAGACTCTGCCCACCCCCCAAAAAAGCAAATTAACCTGAAGGAGGTGGGGTAGAAGATGAAAATGAAAGCAACTAGGTGGGTCAGGCCTTTTGTGGGGCTTCAGAAGCTTCTTACCAAGTGTTAGCGAGAATGAATGCTCCCTCTCGAGTTGGGTCCTGTTGTGATGCAGAGGAGCCATGTGTGCATCTCACGGTGGCAACATGAGGTCAGGACGGAAGATATTTCCACTGGGAACTCTGACTTCTTCCGGAGGCTTCTTTCCAGCACTCTGGTGGCCTTAGTTTGAACCTTACCCCTCTCTCTACGTCTTGGGATTAATAACTACTAAAGTATCTGTAAAACAGTCTACAAAGCAAATTGTAATAAAATGCTGATGATAATTAGGCAAGGAAGGCGGGGAGCTCGTTAAATTGCAGTGGCTTGATAGGCAGGGCCTGGGTGCCTGCCAAGGCCTTGGGCACTGTTACCCAAACTCTAATGCTCCGCTGAAGATATGAGTTTGAAACCTGTTAACTGCACAAAAGGACCTGTCTGCAGGGTCTGATGGCCTGTGGGCTGCTGTTGGCCTAGCTGGGGATAGCAGGGTCCTCAGGAGTTCTGCTGTGCTTTTCACAATCCCCATCCCACACCAGCAAAGGAGCCTGCCTGGGCTCTTAGCCAGGAGCGAGGCCAGTTGTAGATCAGAGTGAAGAATGTTGCAGGCTAACTGAAGAGCAAACCCTCAGAAGAGGAGAGGGGAGCAGTGCTGCAGGCAGCCGGAGGAGACCTGTCTCAGCCAGTATGGGCCGAGTTATGCTGTGGTAACAAGCATCCCCCCCACTCCGGGTGGTTTACTCAACACAGCAACAGTTGATTTCTCACTCACATCATTTTCTGTTCACTGTGGGCAGGCAACCTCCGAGCAGCTGTCCTCAGTGCACCTCCAGAATTGTCACCACAAAGGAAGACGGGGCAATGAGACTCACCCACCAGCTCTTACATGCCCCCCTCCTGGAAGCGGCACACCCCCTGCCACTCACACTCCATAGGACAAGGAAAGCTACCAGCCAGGCCTAACTCAAAAGGACAGGAAAATGTCATATTCCTTCTGTGTTCAGGAAGGGAAGGAGAAGCAGAGCTGGGATTGATTGGCCCCAGCAGCGCTAACCACGAGGCCATGTTTGTCATTCATTATTTATTTATTATTAATTAATTAATTAATTATTTTTGAGGCGGAGTCTTGCTGTTGCCCAGGCTGGAGTGCAGTGGTGAAATCTCTGCTCACTGCAACCTCCACCTCCAGGGTTCAAGCAATTCCCCTGCTTCAGCCTCCTGAGTAGCTGGGGCTACAGATGCCTGCTCCCACACCCAGCTGATTTTTGTATTTTCAGTAGAGACAGGGTTTTACCATGTTGGCCAGGCTGGTCTCGAATTTCTGACCTTGTGATCTGCCTGCCTAGGCCTCCCAAAGTGCTGGGATTACAGGCGTGAACCACCATGCCCAGCAAGGGCACACTTTATATAGAAATGCAGGATCAGCTTTCCTGGGACTGGGGCCTTCACCAGTGGGTCCCACCATTGGAGGGATTATACCTATGCAGGTAATGTCCCCTCCCTAAGAGGACGCAGCCAACTTCCCTCCTATATCAAGAAAAAGGAGGATATTAAAGACAGACAGACACACACACCCCTCTCAAATACTAGCGTTAGACTCTATAGTGTTGAAATGCTTGGGCTTGGAGTCAAACAGAACTGAATTTGAGTCCTGACTGTCACCCACTAGAGTGGGACTCTGGACAAGTAACTTAATCTCCTGAGCCTCTGTTTTCTCATCTTTGAAATGGGGATCATGATGATAAATATCTCATCAGATATGGTGAGAATTAAATGAGATAATTTAAATGGAATGCTCAGAAAAAGTGCTCTGAATGGTGAGCTATTCACAGCTGTCACATTGTCATTATTCCTGGTATAAATTACATTCTACTTGCTAACATTCACAGCAATTCAAGGCCAAAAACCAAAATGGTGCAAGATTTGAAGAATGACTGTAGCAGGTACAAAATCCTAGTTCCAACTTGGTTTCTAAAGCCCCTGTTACTCATTCAGCAGAATCCCAAGTTCTCTTTTCATTTCTTTTCATGCAGTGCACCTGAGTGCATTATTGTTCGGCAAATAGCGACTGTACCCCCCCATCCCACCCTGCCTACTCCACCACAGGTGAAGGTTACTCCCTCACCGCATGGATGTTGGCTTGGCCAGTTGTGGGAAGTAGAAAAGTTCCTTTTTAAAGTTTCCTCTCTTGTTAAAGAATAAGTGTGCTAATAACTTTGTGAAGCCCTATCCTATGTAGCTGTTAGACACGCTGTGCTTACAGGCATGCAGTACACTCTGTGTCCTTGTACTTTCACCAAGATATCTGTGCTGGACGTGCTCACAGGCATGTCCCAGCTCTCCATTCCTTTTACCTGTTGAGAGTTTTAAGTTATTAGCCAATTGAGTTTTAGGTTAGATTGTGACATCTGGCTCCAGCCAACGGAGATCAGACACAGCAGTAAGGATGACTCCAAATGTGTGAGGGATAAATCTGTGTGTATCCCTTTGTTCACTGTACTCTCATGGCAAGATGGCTAGAGAGGATACCCTTCCTGCCGTCCAGGCTTCCTGCAGTCCAGGAAGTAAAACTTGTGTTGCTGAAAGATCCTTTGTCTCAGTGCTCATTTTTATTTGTGGCACCGAGCGTCTGTTTCCAACACTGATTATACGAGTTGCTTTGGTCAATAGAATCTGGATAGGACTGACCATGCTGACCCGGTGGTGAGGAACCCAGTGCAGGTGCCAACCAGCCCTCACTTACTCCTGATTTCCACCCTGAGCAGAACAGACCCCAGAGACAGCTGCTCCTTCATCCTCAGTCTCAGAATGAGAGACTCATGGAGGGGTCTTGTGAGCAACTCCTCTGAACACATCCTGGACCCCAGCCCAGCGAAGCCCATTGAGTCATGTAAGACATACATGCTTGTTATCAGAAAATGTTAAGGTTTTGTGGTTATTTGCTACCACTGCAAAGCTGACTGATACCCTTAGAATAAGAAAAGGACTTTCCCTGATCACAGATATTCTGCCAACTATATTCAGCTTCAGCATTAAAGAAGAGACAGCTACACATTTTATTTAGCTTCACTTTATTGCATTTTTTGCAAATTGAAGGTTTGTGGCAACCGTGTATCAAGCAAGTGAATCAGTGGCATTTTCCCAACAATATGAGCTTGATTCATGTCTCTGTGACACGTTTTGGTAAATCTTGCAATATTTCCAACTTTTTTGCTGGGAATAGCTCTATAATGGTGATCTGTGATCAGTAATCTTTGCTGTTACTGTTGTCATTGTTTTGAGGCACTGTCAACCAATTAATAAATTCTGAGTGTGTTCTGACCAGTCCACCAACCAGCCATTCCCATCTCCTTCTTCTCAGGCCTCCCCATTCCCCGAGACACATAAATATTGAAATCAGGCCAATTAATAACCCTACAATGGCCTCCAGGTGTCAAGTGAAAGGAAGAGTCACATGCCTCCCACTTTAAATCAAAAGCTAGAAATAATGAAGGAGTGAGGAAGGCAGGTTGAGAGGGGCTGACAGCTAGGCCTCTTGTGCTAACCAATAAGTCAAGCTGTGAATGCAAAGGAAAAGATCTTGCAGGAAATTAGAGTGCTCCTGCAGTAAAGACACAAAGGAGAAGTCAAAACAGCCTTAGTGCTGATATGGAGAAAGTCTGAGTGCTGCATAGGAGATCAAACCAGCCACGACATTCCCTTACGCCAAATCCTGACCTAGAGCAAGACCCTAACTCTATGAAAATGCAGAGGTGAGGAGGCTGCAGGAAAAAAGGTGGAAACTGGCAGAGGCTGGTTGACGAGATTTAAGGAAAGAAGCCATCTCCATAACATGAACGTGCGAGGTGAAGCAGCAAGTGCCGACGGAGAAGCTGCAGCAAGTTCTCCAGAAGATCCGGCTGAGACCATCGATGAAGGTGGCTACACTACACAACAGGTTTTCCATGTAGACAAAACAGTTTTCCCAGAAAAGCATGCCATCTAGGACTTTCACAGCTAGAAGAAAAGCCAACGCCTGCTTCAAAGAACAGGCTGACTCGAGCTGTTGACTTTAGGTTGAAGCCAGTGCTCATCTGCCATTGTGAAAATCCTAGGGCCCTTAAGAAAAATGCTAAATCTACTCTGCCTGTGCTCTACAAACGGAACAGCAAAGCCCGGATGACAGCACATCTGTTTACTGTTAACAGCATCGTTTATTGAGCTTTTTGTTTTGCTTTGTTTGTTTTTGTTTTGAGACAGAGCCTCAGTCTGTCACCCAGGCTGGAGTGCAGTGGTGCAATCATAGCTCACTGCGGCCTCCACCTCCAAAGCTCAGGTGATCCTCCCACCTCAGCATCCCCAATAGCTGGGACTACAGGTGTGTACCACCACGCCCAGCTAATTTTTGTAGAAGGGGGTTTTGCCATGTTGCCCAGGCTGGTCTTGAACTTCTGAGCCCAAGTGACCTGCCCACCTCAGCCTCCCAAAGTGCTGGGATCACAGGCATGAGCCACCACCATGCCCGACCTACTGAATATTTTAAGTTCACTATTGAGAACTGCTGCTCAGAAAACAAGTTTCTTTTACAAATATGACTGCTCATTAAGAGTACACCTGGTCACCCAAGAACTCTGATGGAAATGTACAAGGAGATTAATGTTGTTTTCATACCTGCTAACACGACATCTACCTGCAACCTATAGATCAAAGAGCCATTTGTACTTTCAAGTCTTGTTTTTTAAGAAATACATCTTGCAAGGCTATTGCTGCCAGAGATAGTTATTTCTATGATGGATCTGAGCAAAGTCAATTGAAAACCTTCTGGAAAGAATTCACCATTCTAAATTCCAGTAAAAAATTTATGATTCATGGGAGGAAGTCAAAATATGAAACATTATCAACAATAGGAGTTGGGAAGAAGTTGATTCCAATCCTCATAGATGACTTTGAGGGGTTCAAGGCTCCCATGGAGGAAGCGACTGAAGATGTAGTGGAAATAGCAAGAGAACTAGAATTAGAAGTGAACCTAAAGATGGGACTGAATTGCTGCAATCTCATGAGAAAACTTAAACAGATGAGGAATTGCTTCTTATGGATGAACAACGAAAGCAGTTTCTTGAGATGTAATCTACTCCTGGTGAAGATGCTGCAAACATTGTTGAAATGACAGCAAAGGTTTTATAATATTCCATAAACATAGTTGCTTAATCAGTGACAGAGTTTGAGAGGATTGACTCCAATTTTGAAAGTTCTACTTGTGGGTACAATGCTATCATACAGCATCGTAAGCTACAGAAAAGTCTTTCATGAAAAGAAGAATCAATTGATGCAGTAAACTTCATTGTTGTCTTATTTTAAGAAATTACCACAGCCACCCCAGCCTTCAGCAACCACCACCATGATCAGTCAGCAGCCATCAACATCGAGGCAAGACCGTCCACTAGCAAAAAATTCCAACTTGGTGAAGGCTGAGATGATCGTTAGCTTTTTTTTTTTTTAAAGTGATAATGTATTTTTAGTTAAGCTATGTACTTTTAAAAAAACATACTGCTATTGCACACTTAATAGACTATATTATAATGTACATATAACTTTTTTTTGTGACAGTCTCACTGTGTCACCCAGGCTGGGGCACAGTGGCATGATCTCGGCTCACTGCAACCTCCGCCTCTTGGGTTCAAGTGATTCTCCTGCCTCAGCCTCCCAAGTAGCTGGGCCCCCACCACAATGCCTGGCTAATTTTTGTATTTTTAGTAGAGAAGTTGGCCAGGTTGGTCTCAAACTCTTGACCTCAAGTGATCCTTCTGCTTCTGCCTCTCAAAGTGCTGGAATTGCAGGTGTGAGCTACCCTGCCTGGCCATAAATATAACTTTTATAGGCGACGGAGAACCAAAAAACTCGTGTGATTTGCGTTATTGCAATACTTGCTTTATTGCATTGGGCCAGAACCCAACTCACCACATCTCCCAGTTACGCCTGTGTGTTGCTAAAGCAGAAAGATGTCTCCAATATGTTGTAGATTGAAAAGTGGTTAGTTCAAAAATATTTTTGCTATTTTACATTTATTCAAAACTTGACATGTATGCATACATACATGTGTACATGCACAAAAAAACCTTGCCTGTGAAAATATGTATTCAAAAGTTAACACTAGTGTTCTGCCTGCTTCCAGATAAGCAAGAAGACTTGTGCTCTGGTTCTTGGGACTTCCCCAGCAGCATGGCCCCCCAAACGCTGGTCTCTACTCCTGACTCAAAAGAAGAAACCACGACCACCTCCTGCTCAGCAAGAAGCAGTTGAACACACTGATGAAGTATAAAATGAAATAGACAGAGTTAATGAACAAGCCAGTGAGGAAAATTTGAAAGTAGAACAGAAATGTAACAAATTCCACCAACCATTTTTTTAGAAGAGGTCAGAATTGATCGCCAAAATCCCAAATTTTCGGGTAACAACATTTGTCAACCATCCACAAGTGTCTGCACTGCTTGGGGAGGAGGACGAAGAGGCACTACATTATTTGACCAGAGTTGAAGTGACAGAATTTGAAGATATTAAATCAGGTCACAGAATAGATTTCTATTGTGATGAAAATCCTTACATTGAAAATAGAGTTCTCTCCAAAGAATTTCATGTGAATGACAGTGGTGATCCACCTTCAAATTCCCCGAAATCAAATGGAAATCTGGAAGCATCTGACGAAACGTTCAAGTCAAACGCAGAATAAAGCCAGCAGGAAGAGGCAGCATGAAGAACCAGAGAGCTTCTTTACCTGGTTTACTGACCATTCTGATGCAGGTGCTGATGCATTAGGAGCGGTCATCAAAGGTGATATTTGGCCCAACCCATTACAGTACTACTTGGTTCCCCATATGGATGATGAAGAAGGAGAAGGAGAAGAAGGTGATGAGGAGGAGGAGAAGGATTAGAAGATATTGATGAAGAAGGGGATGAGGATGAAGGTGAGGAAGATGCAGATGATGATGAAGGGGAGGAAGGAGAGGATGAAGGACAAGATGACTAATACAACACTGACAGATTCCAACCTTCCTTTTCTAAAACTTTCTCCAGTCCCTGGGAGCAAGTTGCAGTCTTTTTTTTCCCCCTCTTGTGTTCAGTCACCCTGTTTTTGAGGTCTCTTTTCTCTACACCATGGTTCTCAACTTATTTGGGGGGAAATATCTTGAGCAGGATACAATGGGAAAAGAGTCTCTACCCCTTTCTGTTTGAAATTTATTTTTATCCCTTCCTCTCTGAACAAAACTGTATGGAATCAACACCACCGAGCTCTGTGGTAAAAAAATAAACACCTGCTCCCTTTGCTCTGCTGGAAGCTGGAGGGTATTGGCCCCTGGGCAGCAGTGCATAGAATTCTAGCTTTTTTCCTCCTTTCTCTGTATATTGGGCTCAGAGAGTACACTGTGTCTCTATGTGAATATGGACAGTTAGCATTTACCAACATGTATCTGCCTATTTTCTCTTGTTTAAAAAAAGAAAAAAAAACTTTAAAAAATGGGGTTATAGAAGGTCAGCAAAGGGTGGGTCTGAGATGTTTGGGTGGATTAAGTGGGCATTTTGACAACATGGCTTTTCCTTTGGCATGTTTAATTGTGACATTTGACAGACATCTTGCAGTTTAAGATGACACTTTTAAAATTCTCTCCGAATGACTTGAGCCCTGCCACTCAATGGGAGAATCAGCAGAACCTGTAGGATCTATTTGGAATTGACATTCTCTATTGTAATGGTGTTCCCATTTATTTTTAAATTTTCTTTTTGTTTCACTGGAAAAGAAAGATAATGCTCAGTTTTAAACATTAAAAGTGTACAAGTTGCTTTGTTACAATAAAACTAAATGTGTACAAAAAAAAAGTTAACACTATTTGCCTCTTAATACTGGGAATTACGGGTGATTATCCACAAATACTGTTTTGAATTCTTTTAAAACTATGACATTATTACATGGATGATAAAAGAGCCCCAAACATCAGAAGTCAGACACCCAGTGAAAAAAATCATTCTCCCATTTTAACCCATATTCTTACCCTTTGGGGACAAGAGTTTCTTGGTTCTAGAAATGTTCTCTCTATAGCCATATTTTCTTTTCTTTTTTTTTCTTTTTTGAGACAGAATCTCACTGTGTTCCCCAGGTTGGAGTGCAGTGGCACGATATCGGCTCACTACAACCTCCGCCTCCCAGGTTCAAGTAATTCTCGTGTCTCAGCCTCCCAAGTAGCTGGGATTACAGGTGCCCGCCACCACGCCCGGAAAATTTTTACATTTTTAGTAGAGATGGGGTTTTACCATGTTGGTCTTGATCTCCTGACCTCAAGTGATCTGCCCATCTTGGCCTCCCAAAGTGCCGGGATTATGGGTGTGAGCTACCGTGTCTGGCCTATATTTTCAAATGATTCCAAATCACCAACTATCCATGAAACTAAGGTTTACCAAATCTCTGAGTAAAAAAACATAATGATCTAAAATAATATTCTACCCAGGACAAATTCTTCATGTATTATGCAGAGCTAATCTGTTTCTCATTAAAATTATGGATTAAAATTTAATCCTCACACTTCTAGAAACAAGAAAATAAAGTCTTTGTACTCTTATTTATTTGTTTACCTAGTAAAAAAGTTTATATTTAGTTTTGAAAGAGAAATCTTAATGCAAGAATTCAGGATTATATATGATGTCATGAGAGCACTTTTTAAATCTTTATTAAAAGATTTTAAAGAAAGGAAAAAATTTCTTCAAGATTCTGGGTCAGTTCTCCAGCACTCCCAGATCCACCCTGCAGATTCAGAATTCTTCCATGTGAGCAGAACTGGCAGTGAAGATCTGAAGTCATGCGAATGTAGAGCAAATAAATTAGCATAGTAGGTTTTCTGGAAGTTTACTGTGGGTTCATTTCTATGATGCAAATGTGTTATTCGTGGGTACAGTCAAGAGGCAAAAGTTAAATAGAATTTGACACTGCAGCAATTCACAGAGGAAGCAGCCCTGTGAAAATCTATGTGAAAGAGAACATTTCCTGGCTGGGTCCGGTGGCTCATGCCTGTAATCCCAGCACATCGGGAGGCCGAGGTGGGCAGATCATGAGGTCAGGAGTTCGAGACCAGTCTGGCCAGCATGGTAAAACCCCATCTCTACTAAAAATTAAAAAAAAAAAAAAAAATTAGCCTGGCATGGTGGCGCGCACCTCCAGTCCCAGCTACTCGGGAGGCTGAGGAGGAGAATTGCTTGAACCCGGCAGGTGGAGGTTGCAGTGAGCGGAGATCACGCCGCTGTACTCCATCCTGGGTGACAAAGTGAGACTCCACCTAAAATAAAAAAAAGGAAGTTTCCCAAAAAGACGTACTTTTTTTTTTTTTTTTTTTTATCCTAGTGGAGGGTCTCTCCTGGTTTAAAAGAATTAAGGCATCAAAACTATTTCTGTGGAATGTGACCATCCTGGGGCCGAGGGAAGCCCTGGGTTCCCAGGAATGAGATTTTACTGCCTGGGATGTGAAACGTGAGAGGCGTGGAGTAGGGTGTGGGGGTCTGGCTCGGGCAGCCACATCCCGGCTGGGGTCTGTGAGGGCCCCTGTGCAGTGAGTGGAGCCTCGGAACCCTCCCGTCATGCCCCCTTTTCCTGGCATTTTCTAAGTGACCCACAATCTCTCTCTGGCCTTTCTTTTGTCTGGGAATTCCACCCACCCTGGTCTGCCTTTTCCTCTTCCCGCTGTCTCTGGGTCTGAGAAGCCAGCGAATGGGAACCAAGAGAACGGCCCCAGGAGTCAGAAGCTACGGGCCGCTTTGGAGAACGGGCATGGCCGTTTCCTGAAAAGGTAAACGCATCCCCGTCCTCTGGTCCAGCCACTCCACCGCTAGGTACTCACCGGGAGGAATGAAAGCTCATGTCCACTGAAGGTCTCAGGCATGACTGTCTGTAGCGGCTTTGCCTGTCACGGCCCCAAACCGGAAACAGCCGGGAACAAACCGGAAACAGCTGGGCACAAACCGGAAACAGCAGAGGCGAACCCAGTCACTGAAAGTCCACGCCACTGGAGGCAACTCGGTGCCCCGCAGGCATCGTTGCGGACTCTCACACAGTCCGAGGCAGCCTCAAAATAACGCGGCTTAGTGAAGCCCAGACCCTTTCCGAGGTACCTGCTGTGCAATTCCAGCTCTATAAAAGCCTAGAGAATGTAAGCCGAATCCACAGTGACGGGAAACAGATGGACCTTTGCCTGGGGAAAGTGGGAGCACCAGGGAGAGTGGAGACATTGCGGGCGAGGGGTCATTCATCACTTGATGGTGGTGGTGGCTTCATTGGTGGACACGAGGAGTTCTCAGTCAGGGATGATTTTGTGGCTGAAGCCCAGCCAATGATAACCTTGGCAAAATAATGATAATAATAATAATGATAGACTGGACAGGGAAAATGTGGCACATATACACCATGAAATACTATGCAGCCATAAAAAGGATGAGTTCATGTCGTTTGTAGGGACACGGATGAACCTAGAAACCATCATTCTCAGCAAACTGACACAGAAACAGAAAATCAAACACCGCATCTTCTTACTCATAGGCGAGTGTTGAACAATGAGAACACATGGACACAGGGAGGGGAGCATCACACACTGGGGTCTGTGAGGGGGAACTAGAGGAGGGACAGCAGGGGCTGGGGAGTTGGGGAGGGATAACATGGGGAGAAATGCCAGATGTAGGTGATGAGGAGGAAGGCAGCAAACCACATTGCCACCTATGTACCTATGCATCAATCTTGCGTGTTCTTCACATGTACCCCAAAACCTAAAACGCAATAAAATATATATTTAAAATAATAATAATAATGATGTATGAATATTTTTTATTTTTAAGTAAATCCTATCAGAGTCATATTTCCTGTTGGGGTCAGGCTGAAAGCCAGGCCTCAAGGTCACCCCAAGGTCTCTGTTGTCCACAGGCAAAGTGACTTCCAGCCTCTGTCCAGTGTTTCTTCCCCTGCCCCACGGGCCTGGCACTGTTACCCAAAATCCAGGGGCCATTTCTATTCAGTCCTCTGCTATCTCAGGACCTACATTCAGTCTAAATGTCTTTTCCACAGATGGTGCTGCCATGCACTTCACCTGGCAGCTGAAGTCAGTTCCAGCAGCCACAGAGGGGAACCAGAAGTGTGTGTAGACATCATTGCCATCTTCTTCTTATCTACCTAGAATTCGGCTCACATCTCAGCATCTCACTGAATGCGCAGCATCTCTGGGAAGTCAATGTTATTACCCACTTCTGGGCTCCTGGTCGGCCGGCACGTCTGCCGGGGACTCTTGGCCAGCAAGAGGGTTCCAACCTGAATAGGGGAGTGTGCTGGAAGAAAAGAGAGAGACAGAGAGGTCCGGAGGGTCAAGTGAGCTTTTGCTCAAGTGACAAATTTATTTTTGCACACAGTTAGTATATATATCTTCGTCCTACTTCATTTGCAGGAACAGACACCAATATCTCATACATCAAAGGAAACAGAAAGTCCTGGGATACAAGCTTAGGCAGCAGATAACACAATAGTAAAATCAGGTACATAATCTGATACAATCAAGTCATCCAGACGGGTCTCATTATCAGGTTGGGGAAAGCTAAAGTTAAAAAGTTAACTATCTATGCAAGGCACCAGAGAGGCAGTAAGCCTGTTAACTGTGCAAACAGCAGTCACAAGAACAAGCACAGGACCCAGCAAATGGGTAGACAAAGTCATAAAATGCAGAAACAGAAAATAAACACAATGTCTTCTCAGACCACATAGGTATCACCTTATCGTCTAGCAAAGTTGCTTTTAGATATCCTTTGATCTCAGTTTAACTTTCCCGGATCTCGACTGCCTCCAACGGGAAACTGTGTCCAGGCTCAAGCTCACCATATGGTGAGGCCCAATTCCGAGGGGCCTCACATGGGAGCGATCCCCACACCCACTCCTTCATATTTCCAGTGTGGAAACAGGCCAAGAGCGGGGATGTGAATTACCCAACGTCATGCCACCAGCAAATGGCAGGGCTGAGATTTCATTGATTTTATAATTTTATTGATGTATAATTCATGTACAGTAAACTGCTCATATTTTAGGCATGCAATTCAGGGCCTGCCACAGTGGCTCACGCCTGTAATCCTAGCACTTTGGGAGGCTGAGGGAGGTGGATCACTTGAGGTCAGGAGTTCGAAACCAGCCTGGCCAACATGGCGAAACCCTGTCTCTACTAAAAATACAAAAATTAACCAGGCATGGTGGCACATGCCTGTGGTCCTAGCTACTTGGGAGGCTGAGGCAGAAGGATCACTTGAACTCATGGGGTGGAGGTTACAGTGAACTGAGACTGCACCGCTCTACTCCAGCCTTGGTGATAGAGCAAGACTCTGTCTCAAATAAATAAATAAGTAAATACATGAACAGTGTACAATTACATAAGTCATGAAGCATGTATATACTCAGGATTTTCAGCCTCAGCCGTACTGGCATTTGGAGATAATTCTTCTTGGGGGGCTGGGGGTGTCTTGTGCACTGTAGGATGTCTAGCCTTATCCCTCGCCTCTATCCATACATGCTGGGGGTCTAATTGCAAATGCTGGACAGAGGCTGGAAGTCTGCCTGTGGGCAACAGGGAACTTGGGGTGACCTTGAGGCCTGGATTTCATCCTGACCCCAGCAGGAAAGATGACTCTGACAGGATTTATTTAAAAATACAAAATATTCATACATCATTATTGTTAGTATTTCACTAAGGTTATGATTCTCTGGGCTTCAGCCACAAAAGCATTCAGGAACATGGAAGAGACTTGAAGATCTTAAATCAAAGCTCACCTCTTTCAGGCCACCCTCGAGTTCAGGCTTGGTGCCTGGCGAGGCTGTTTTCAGGATTATGAATGGTGCACATTTTTGCAATTTATCTAGAGACTCAGTAATCATGGCATTATCCCCGCTGGACCCCGTCCCCCCTCTTCATTCAGTTGCACCTTGAGGAAGATAAATAGGAGAGCAGCTTAGGAACTGGAATGAGAGTCCTCAATCAGCTCTTTGTTCTCTCTGATCACTGGGCGAGACAGAGAGTGACTCTGGCAGCCGGAACACAACACCTTTGTCTCACGCGTGGCTCCAGGGCCCTTTGGAATCCAGTGGCTGGGGAAGGTGGCTTCTTCCCCGCCTAAACAGCCTGGAGCATCTCCAGGCACCCTTAGGGTCCCAGCGTTAGCTAAGAGTCAGCCGGGGCACAGCCAGGGCAGAGCCGGGGCACAGCGGGAAACATACATGCAGCTTCTGGTCTCGCTCATTTAATGGCTTTTCTCCAAATGATGGTGGCAGCGCCTGAGAGAAGATGGAGAAGACAGCAGGGGTGGGGTGGATTCCAGGAAAGCCTGGGATGCCCCAGACTGTGGCCCTCAGGAGCGGAGGGCTGTTTGGGGCCTCCCTTCTAACCATGCCTCGTACCTACCCCATGAGGACACTTCTCTTGCAGAGTGAACCTCAGGGGCCTCAGGTTGGCAGGGAAGGTCGTCAGCTTGGCCCCACCTCTGGGACTCCTCCTCGAGCTTGCCACACTCCATGGCTGGTGCTCTATGCTCGGGGGAACCACACCCGCCCTGGTGTATCCTGTCTTTGCTGATGGTATTTCCTCTGCTGAGAGTGCAGTTCCCATTCTCCTGGCAATTCCAACCCTGGAGAGTCCTTGGGGCTCTTCTGGGACAGTGTCCACCAAGCGCTGCCTCCCCGTTCCTGAGGCTAGATGACAAACTCATCTCCCAGGCTCCACACATCACCCGCTTCCTCCCACCATGACGTTGACTTTGGGTGCTGGCCTTGTCTGGCAGGGGTCTCCCTGCAGTTAGATTGTGAGAGGAATCCTGCACTGATCATGTCTGAATCCCCAGGACCAGGCCCAGTGCCCGGCACAACCAACGTGTGTTGAATAAACGTGCTTCATAGAGGGTGGACCAAGTGGCTTTCCTAAGCGATTTTTCTTTTTCTTTTTTTTTTTTTTTGAGACAGAGTTTCACTTTTGTAGCCCAGGCTGGAGTGCAATGGTGCAATCTCAGCACACTGCAACCTCCACCTTCCGGGTTCAAGCGATTCTCCTGCCTCAGCCTCCGGAATAGCTGGGATTATAGGCACCTGCCATCGAACCCGGCTAATTTTTGTATTTTTAGTAGAGATGGGGTTTCACCATGTTGGCCAGGCTGCTCTCAAACTCCTAACCTTAGGTGAGCCACCTGCCTTGGCCTCCCAAAGTGCTGGGATTACAGGTGTGCGCTACCACACCCGTCCCTAAGTGATTTTTCTATATCAAACACCAAGGAGAAAGAGGGGCAACAGAATGGAAGGCTGTGCCGCTTTCGGAGAGGGGTGAGGTCAGCTTCTCAGAACCTCCCTGACCTTCAGCCTCTGAGGCTCCAATTGGGAGGAAGGGCCTGGCTGACGCTGTTGGGTGCCAGCTGCCTGGGTTCAGAACAGGCCAGGCTGGTTGGGTTGGTTGTCTGGGGGAGAATCAGGAAGAGGGAGTTTGTTCAAAATCCGGCTCGTTTACCCAACAAACAATAAGACAGAGGGCAGGATTGTTCAAAGCTGCTGGGTGGCGGCCATGAGAAAGACCCTACTGGTCTGAGAGGTCTGTGCAGGAATGCAGGGAGCCTGGGAAAAACAGAAGGGATTGGGGCCTGGGGGCAAGGGCACGGGGCAGGTTAGGGACTGGGTGGCGCTGGGCGCTGGCTCTGGCAGAGAGCGCCAACAGGGGACATTTCTTTCCAGCCCCATGGCTGGTGGTCTCACCATACATGATGGTGAATTTTACGTGTCACCTTCATGGGACCATGGGGGTCCCCAGACATTTGGCCAAGCCTCTGTGCTTGTGAGGGTGTTGTTTCTGGATGGGACTAGCATTTGAATCTGCAGCCCAGGCAAGCGGAGCGTCCTCCCCGCCGAGGGCGGGCCTCACCCTGTCCATCAGGGGCCCGAATAGATAAAAAGCTGAGGAGGAGAGAATTATGTGTCTCTGCCTGTCTTCAAGGTGGAACTATTGGACTTCTCCTGCCTTTGGACTCAGACTCAGCAGAAAGAGCACCTCCCCTGCCAGTGCTGTTGGCAGGATTCCAGAATGTGCACTCCTGGAGCTCTGGACCACGACTGGCTTGGTTCCAGCCCTTCTGTGAGCATCTCTCACTGGGTGCTGGGATGCTCTGTGGGGCCAAGCCGGGGTCGCCTGCCTACTTCTGCTGCATGGAGGTGCCAGCCCCATTGGAACCATAAGTGCGGGGGTCAGGGCAGCCTGATTCTCTAGGAAGAACTGCTGCACTCTTTCCAGAAAAAACGAAAAGGGGTTTCAGGCAGCCCAAGCGAAAAGATGCCTGCTGTGCACGTATGTGTTCTGAGCACCGGCTAGGAAGTGTAGGACTTCTGAGAAGGCCTAAAGTTCATGAGAACCCAGACAAGGCCGTGAACGCGTGATCCTGATAAAAAGTGACTGCAGGGACTGCTCGGGGCAGGAGGCTCAGCCTGGAGTGGGTCTGCCCTGTCCTTGAGTCATTCCTGTCCTTCCCCACATCTGACATGTGCCTGACTCTGTTCTTCCTTTATTGTGGGCGATGAGGGTGCAGGGCCGATGTGTTCATTTTCCTTCCCCATGCTCAGCTCACGACGCCCACACCCCACTACCAGCCTCACGCCGATGGCTTTCCTATTCAGCAGGCTCGATGCACGCACACGATGGGCGCGCCTCCTTGCAGAATACTGCATGGAGCTTCTGGTGAGAGAGGCTTCCAGTGAGCGCGGCTTCACACTGTAAATGCCACTGTGCCTTGATCCCACTCAGTTTCATGCGATGTCATCAAGTTTAAAAAAATATATATGGTAAAATACATATAACCTAAAATTGACCATTTTAACCATTTCTTTTTTCTTTTTCTTTCTTTTTCTTTTTTTTTGATGGAGTCTTTCTCTGTCTCCCAGACGACTGGAGTGCATTGGCACAATGTCTGCTCACTGCAACCTCCACCTCCTGGGTTCAAGTGATTCTCCTGCCTCAGCCTCCCGAGTAGCTGGGATTACAGGCACACACCACCACACCCAACTAAGTTTTGTATTTTTAGTAGAGACGGGGGTTTCACCATGTTGGCCAGGCTGGCCTCGAACTCCTGACCTCAGGTGATCTGCCCGCCTCGACCTCCCAGAGTGCGGGGATTACAGGTGTGAGCCATCACGCCCAGCCCATTTTAACCATTTCTAAGTGTATCATTCAGTGGTATTAAGTTCATTCACACTGTTGTGTTGTGCAGCTGTCATGTTGTGCAGCTGTCACCACCATCCACCTCCAGACCTTTTCATTTTCCCAAACTGAAACTCTGTTCCCGCTAAACCCCAACGCTTTGCTTCCTCCTCTCCCTGCCCCTGCCGACCACCTTTCTACTTTCTGTCTCTATGGGTTTGAGCCTTCTAGGGACCTCATTTAAGTTGAGCCCTACAGCTGTTACCTTTTTGTGACCAATTTATTTCACTTGGCACGACTTCCTCAAAGTTCATCCATGTTGTCCCTTGTGTCAGAATCTCCTTATTTCCAAGGCCGAGTGATATTCTGTTGTATGGACTGACCACACTCTGTTCATCCATTCATCTGTCAATGGAGGTTTGGTCCATTTCTACCTTTTGGGTAGTGTGAAAAATGCTGGTTGGAACATGAGTGTACAAATATCTCTTTGAAATGCTGGATTCAGTTCTTTGGGAGACAGACCCAGGAGTGGCATTGCTGAATCACATGCTAATTCCATGTTTAATTTTTGGAGAAACAGCCATACCATTTTCCACGGGGGGCTGCACCATTTCACATTCCCACAATTGTGACTCAGTTGCAGCTGCTGTACCAGATGTGGTTTCATTGCTTAAGCAAATTAACACATCTCCTTGAACCTGGTATGCAGCCACTGACGTGCCAATGCCTTTTTCTCCATTCCCGTCCATAAGACCCACCAGAAGCAATGTGTCTTCAGCCGGTAAGGCCAGGAATATGCCTTTACTGTGTTACCTCAGGGGTTTGAGAGACAGCTCTTGGCATGTTACTGGGCTTTGGTGGAAACTGAACGTTTGACTTTGAGTCAACCTTGACTAATGTGCAAAGGTTCCGGTTTCTCCATGGCCTTGTCGACACTTGTTATTCTCCACCTTGTTGATAGTAGCCATCCTGAGGAGTACAAGGTGGTGGTGTCTGTTATTTTTACTTGTCTCCATGTGGCTGAGGGCACGCGGGTGCACGCTGGGGCACACACAGGTGGATCACCTGAGGTCAGGAGTTTGAGAACAGCCTGACTGTGACTCCTGCGCAGTCCCATCTGCTGCTTCACAATGTGTCACTAACTCAGTCACCCACCACTGGACTCTGAGCTTCTCCATCCTTCACTTCCACAAACAGTGTTGATGGACACCAGTGCAAGCCTTGCTGGGGAAGACACAGTGAGAGCCTTTCTCAGCCATGCATTCCTCAGCCTGACTGCAAGTTCGCAGCCCCTTACAAAGCCCAGCCTGAGTGCTTCCCAGCCTGGCACGTGCCCAGTCTCCCTACCACGGCCATCCTGGAAGCCTCTGCTTCCCACCATCTTGCCAGCACTTGGCATTCGCCAACACTCTAAGTTTTACCAATCTTATGGGCTTAAAGGGATTTCCTGCACTCGACTTTGCATTTCTCTGATTCCTGTGGGTTTGAGCAGCTCTTCATTAATGCGTGTGTCATGTGCACTTTTCCTTCTGGGAATTGTCTGCTGGGGTTGGCTTTCTGTCAACTTAAACAGGAGCAAACTTGGTTACTTTTTTTTTTTTGAGGTGGAGTCTCACTCTGTAGCCCAGGCTGGAGTGCAGTGGTGCCATCTTGGCTCACTACAACTTCCGCCTCCCGGGTCCTGGTTCAAGCAATTCTCCTACCTCAGCCCCCAAGTAGCTGGGATTACAGGCATGAGCCACCACACCCAGCTAATTTTTGTATATTTTAGTAGAGATGGAGTTTCACCATATTGGCCAGTCTGGTCTTGAACTCCTGACCTCGTGATCCGCCTGCCTCGGCCTCCCAAAGTGCTTGGATTACAGGTGTGTGCCACTGTGCCCAGCCCCCAGTGTGCTTTTAATTGTTGACAAGCCAGAGTGTGCCACAGAGAGAGACGCTGGCTGGTGTTCAGGCGTTTGGAGACTGGCAGGGAGGACTGCTGTCCATGATGGATGATGCCACGAGGGGAGTCCAGATTGAGTTTTTGGTTTTTCTTTTGGTATCCATCACCTCAAGCATTTGTCTTTCTTTGTGTGTGTTACACACAATCCAAGTACGCTCTTTTAGCTATATTTAAGTGTGCAATAAGTTTTCGTTGACTGTAGTTACCTCGTTGTGCAATCAAATGCTAGATCTTATCCATTCTAACCACCTTTTTGTGCCTGTTACCCATCCCCTTTCTCTCCTTCCCATCCGCCAGCCACCCTTCCCAGTGTCTGGTAACCATCATTCTACTCTCTATCTCCACGAGTTCAATGGTTCGATTTTTTAGCTCCCACAAATAAGTGAGAACATACGAAGTTTGCCTTTCTGTGCCTGGCTTATTTCACTTAACACAGTGAGCGGTTCCACCCACGCTGCTGCAAATGGCAGGATCTCATTATTTTCACGACTGTATAGTACTCCACTGTGTATATGCACTGCTTTTCCTGTATCCACTCCTCTGTCGATGGACACAGGTTGCTCCCAGATCTTGGTGTTGTGAACATGCTGCAGTAAACCTGGAGGTGCAGGTATCTTTTCAGCATACTGATTTCCATTCTTTGGGGTATATACCGAGCAGTAGAACCGCTGGATCATGTAGCAACTCTGTTTTTAAAGCTGTGAGAACCCCCGCACTGTTCTCCATGACGGCTGTGCTAATTTACATTTCCACCAATGGTGTACCCATTTACTCAAGGCCCAAGGGCTCCACAGTCAGCAGGTGGTGAAGCCGGCCAGGCTCGAATGGAAGGTGGTGTGGGTCTCTGTTGTTCCCTTCAGGGTGACAGGTTCCCCCTGGCTGTGGGCAGGTCCAAAGGTGGCATCTGGGAACCAGGACCTGGAGTCAGGAATCTTGGGAATATACCTGGTGCTCTGTTCTGCTGTGGCTCAGCTGGCGCTCAAGCTGAAAAACGAAGTCCTTCTCACGGCCCACTCTTCCCTCTCCTTTCCTCGAGTACAGGAGTCTCTCTCCATGGCCACCACTGCCCAAGCCCTGTGGTGAGGACTGCCTGGCCACTGCTGATGCTGACTCAAGGCCCACGAGCTCTGCAATCAGCTGGTGGTCAATGCTTCCAGACCTGTGTCTCTCCTTCAAGGCAGCGGGCTCCCTCGCCGGCCCAGGACAGGTACAGAAATGCTGTCCAAGAGTCAAGACCTGCAACTGAGGACACCATGGAGGGAGCATTTAGACCAGTCTTAGCAGGAGGCAAATCACCCATCTCTGGGAGTGCTGTACTCCACTCTGGTCCCCCCTTTCTCTTCTCTCTCCCCGTAGCCACCACATCAGGGAATGTGCTGGGTCACGTCTGAAGCTAGCCTGTCTGAGCTTCACCCAAGACCTGCAAAAGGTACTGCTTGAATAGTGCTGCTGATTATCCAGGACTCGGGGGCTCTTCAGTCAGTTGGTGATGAATCCTGCCAAGACTGCGTCCTTCTCTTCAAGGGGGCAGGTTTCCTCCTGGTCCAGGGTGTGTCTAGAAATGTGATCCAAGAGCTAAGGCCTGGAATAGAGGCGTCGGGACTATGCCAAGCAGAGAGAAGGAGTCTCTCCTGGAGCTGTGAGCTGCACTGCCTGGGACTGGAGGGTGGGTGGTGCAAGCATTCCCATAGCTGCCCCGGCTGGTGTCTCACTAGGTCCTGTGCACCCCAAGTCCCCTGGCTCTCAGCACAGCACCAGGACTTGGCCAAGAATGACAGTCCTTGTGGCTTAGACGTCCTTCGAGTTTATTTAGGACCCCAGAGAACCTTAGCTCCTGGTGTCCAGGCTTGCTGGCACTCAGGTTTTGACCACTGGGAGGGGGGAGTTCCCTCCAGCTAAGGTTGGTCTGAAGGCTCCCTCCATGGGCACCAGCGGAGTTCTGCCGTGTGTTGCTTTCTGCTCGGACAGCACAGCACAGGTTCCAGTGGAAAGTCCCACAATCACTGCATGATACCTCCTCAGGGCGTACAGATTCTCTCTCTGTGCCACGTGGCTGCTGCCAGGGGATGGGGGATGGGGGAATGGGTGGTGTCAGCAATTCAAGGCCGTCTTTCCTGCCCTCTTCGGTGCCTCTTTCCTTCGTATGAACTTAAAACCAGGTACACTCAGATGTAAGAAGAGTCAGAATACTCAGAGGAGTGGCTGCTGTTTCTTATTGAACCAGGGGCCAGTGGGGCTGGACCAGTGGTTTCTGGCTCTGAGGAGGGATGTAGCCACCTGACTTCCTCTGCCTCCTCTCCCAGATGGAAGGTGGTGTGGGTCTCTGTTGTATCAAAGGAGGAGGCCAGAGCCTTGGGCTCTGCCTAAAACAGTCTCAGAAATAGGCAGGTCTGCTGTGTTTCCCTGTTTAAGGATCCGGTCACATCCTTGCTTAGAGGTAGGCAGCGTCCCCTGTCCTGTGACAGCATCCCCTGGTGTGCTCAGCTGTAGGGACAACCCCACGGGCCAGGCTTCATGGAGCAGCTGCCCCAAGTTACAGCATTTCAGATGCCCTTTTGGCACCTGCTAATGTTCTGAGGCACTGAGGTTTTGGCCGTGGGCATGATGCCAACAATTTAAAATAGGCATTGTTAGAATCCCATGATATAATTGCTTTCAGATTCAACCTTTATAAAAGATTTCTTTTGGGCTGGGCATGTTGGCTCATGCCTGTAATCCCAGCACTTTGGGAGGCTGAGGTGGGTGGATCATCTGAGGTCAGGAGTTCGAGACCAGCCTGGCCACCATGGTGAAACCCCATCTCTACTAAAAATACACACACACAAAATTAGCTGGGCGTGGTGGCAGGCACCTGTAATCCCAACTACTTGGGAGGCTGAGACAGGAGAATTGATTAAACCTGGGAGGTGGAGGTTGCAGTGAGCCGAGATTGCACCACTACACTCCCGGCCTGGGTGACAAGGCAAACCTTTGTCTCAAAACAAAAACAAAACAAACAAACGGTTTCTTTGAGCCTCTGGTGGCTCCAATTCAGAATAGAGCATCTTCTAAGTCACTCAGTGAGACCCACATTTCAATAGGAGTTTTATGCCATTTCATTCATTAAACAAGTATTTGTTGAGCACCTGCTGTGTGAGAGACACAATATGAAGACGCAGTAGGGAACTGAGCACGCCCCTGGCCTCAGGGAGCGGGACTGCCAGTGGGGAGAGATCAGCAATAGAATTAAATAATCAACCTGCCGGGGCCACCAGGGATGTAGAGAAAGCAAGATGCCACAGCCAGGGTGCAGCCTCCCGGTGAGGTGCCCAATCCCCAGACCCTGCAGATTACTCAGATGGGCACGGTGTCATCACAGGGTCCTTAGGACAGGGAGGCAGGATCCCTGCGGGTAGGAGACATGTCAACACAAGTGGAAGTCCACTCAGCATCAGAGTGACACTGGAAGATGCGATGCTGCCAGCTTGGCCTCGGATGAAGGGGCCACGAGCCAAGGACCACAGGCGGCCGCTAGCAGCCAGACAAGGTAAGGAAACAAGTTTTCCTGGGAGCCTCCAGCAGAACCCAGCCCTGATGACCCCTTGACTTTAGCCCAGTGAGATTCCAGACTTCCAGAATCACCGCAGAAGAAACGTCTCTTGTTTGAAGCTATGAAGTTTGTGGTCCTTTGTTACAGCATCCCCAGGGCTCTCCTATGCGAGGTCAAGAAGTAAATTCTAATGTTAGGGCAAAGTCCTGCCTGACAAAGTGACATTGGGGCAGATGCAGAGTAAAGTGTGTCTTGTCCCACCACAGCAGCCAGGCTGGCCCAGAGCTCAGAGCCCAGCCCAACACTGGGGGACATGACACGGGGAGGAGGTATGGGGCTCTGGCGGGAACTCCAGCCAGAGGGGGCTCCAGAAGTGATCCAGGTCAGCCTGGATGTGCCCAGCCTCAAATCCCAGCACGGCCACTCACCAGCCAGTCACCTGGCCTCCTTAAATGTGCTTGTTCTGTTTTGCCATCCGTTCATTGAGGCGACCATAGAATCCGCCACCAAGGGCCGCATGGTGGGTTGCATGATGACTTCCCACAGAGGGTACATCCACCCAGGAGCTGTGCGTGTGGCCTTGTTTGGAAAAAGGGAAATGCTGAGGTTATTCTGGATGGGAGCGGCTGTACCTCCAGCATCCTCATGAGAGAAGGGAAGGGCAGAGGACATGGAAGGGACATGGAGGGCACATGGAGGGGACATGACAGGAACATGGAGCAGGCATTGGGGTGATGCGCCTACATTCCCGGGGCATCTCGGATCAGAGCTACCAGAACCCAGAAGAGAAGAGGAAGGATCCTCCCGTAGAGCCTCCAGAGGACCCAGCCCCACAACACCTTGACAACTTCCGGCATCCAGCCGGGCTCGGTGACTCACACCTGTAATCCGAGCACTTTAGGAGGCTGGGATGGGAGGATCACTTGTGGTCAGGAGTTCGAGACCAGCCTGGCTGACATGGTGAAACCCTGTCTCCACTAAAATTACAAAAATTAGCCAGGCATGGTGGTGCATGCCTGTAATCCCAGGTACTCTGGAGGCTGAGGCAGGAGAATTGATTGAACCCACAAAGCAGAGGTTACAGTGAGCTGAGATTGCTCCACTGCACTCCAGCCTGGGCGACAAAGTGAGACTCCATTTCAAACAAACAGACAAACAAACACGGGCCTCCAGAACTGTGACACCAATACATTTCTACTGTTTCAAGCCCCCGAGTTTGCGGTCCCATTTGTTCCGGCAGCTCCAGGAAACTGAAACAAGTTTCGAGGAGGAGAAAGCAGGCATGAGAATTCCTACGTGGAGGAGGCCCTGGCCGCGGATCAGCCCCGACTGCTACCAGCCAAGAGCATTTCTAGAGAACAGACCAAGGAATGAAAATGTGCGTTCTGTCGATCACAACTGGAACACCGAAGAAAGAACAAAAGGGAGAAGTGGCCACACGGCGCAGATAAAAATATTTAACCGTGTTCTACTTCACAGTTTTACCTGGTCTGCTACCCAGACTTGATGATCGATGAGGAGTTTTCTCTTTTTTTTCCAACCAAAAAGAACATGTTGCTTAAGCTGAGGTTTCCAGGGACCTGAGACAGGCAGAAAAACAGCCTCTCAAGCCCTCCCCATCAGCGCATCAGTGAGACCCTGGGGACGGACTGCCGTGGAATAGCCCAGGGAGGGAGGCAGGGGCCGTTTCTAATGACCCTGAGAAAGCCAGGCACAGCTGCTGCCAGGAAAAGGAAGACGCAGGTACCGACAGTGGAAACGGAGCGAAGGCTTTGGAAAAAATGCAGGCAGAAGCAAAGATTTAGGACGTATCTGTGTCCGAGGTCTTTCCTGGAGAGATGCCTTCTTGGAAGCCGAGTGCCTCTTCTTACAGAACAAATAGAAAATCTGCCAGACCTCTGCTCTCGGCTTCTGAGAATGACTCCGTTTGTCACGGCAAGCCCTTGTCCCACCTCTGCAGACCTCGGGTGGTGTCCCAAGGCTCCGCTGTTCACCAGGGTGCACAGGATAGGGGATGGTGGGAGTCTGAGTTGGAGGGTGACTGGAGGCCCACGTGTCCCTAGAGACCTGGGCTGGGCCAGTTTCCTCACCTGTTAGGCTGCCTGGGTTGCTCTGGCAGCTCAGGACACAGTGTGACCCTGCAGGGGCCCAGCAGGGAAACTGCCAGGGCAGCCTGGCTGCAGGAGGGTAGCACTGGTCTGACCTATGTGTTAAGGAGGATGGCAGGATGAACCGCCTGCCTCAAACAGCCCCTCTTTCCCCCGAGTGTCATGACGGCCCCTTCTCTAGGGACCCTGTTGGAGAAAACTGCTTCTTCTATGGTTCTTCCAGAACACGCGGCTTGCGGCCCGTCACAACAGGTGGCATCCTGCTAGGGGCCGTCCGGAGATGGAAGCCACAGGGTATTTCGGCAGCCAGAATTTAACAGAGAAGAAGACAGAAGGGGTGCTAGCTGAGTGCTGGTTACTTCTCCCCAGCTGATCCAGGCACAGTGAGAACTCAGGCGTCGTGGAGACGGCAACCGCAGGAGTCAGCCACTCCCATGGAGGTGAGGCTGTGGCCATAACAGCAAGGAAGCCGGGGAGTGCAGCCCACAGGGCATAAACTGAGGCTTCCAGGGAGGAAGCACTGGCTGTCTGGCTGTCTGGCTGGGGGTGTCTCTTGGCAGGTGGAGGACACAGGGTCCCTGGTTCTGTGAGGGTTAGTGTTGAAAACAGATGCTCAGTGCCATAAAGAAATATCAGCACTGAGACAAAGGATCTCTCAGCAAAGCAACTTTTATTCCCTGGACAGCAGGAAGGGTACCCTCACTAGCCATCTTGCACAAGAGGACAGTGAACAAAAGAAAACACACAAATTCATCCCTCACGCATTTGGGGTCATCCTTACTGCTGTGTCTGATCTCCGTTGACTGGAGCCAGAACCCACAATCTAAACTAAAACTCAATTGGCTAACAACTTAAAACTTTCCTAAACAGGTGAAAGCAATGGAGAGCTGGGACATGCCTGTGAGCACGACCAGCACAGATATCTTGGTTAAAGTACAAGGACACAGAATGTACTACGTGCCTGTAAGCATGGCGTGTCTAACAGTCACATAGGATAGGGCTTCACAAAGAGTTATTAGCACACTTATGATTTATTTAACAAAAAAGGAAACTTTAAAGAGGAACTTTTCTACAGCTGGGAAAATTGTAGGGAAGATCCTCTCTGCTATGGGAAGGAACCGCACTGCCAAAGCGAAGACGTGTTGCTGGAAAGAAAAAGAAAAAACAAAAAAGGCAGCGGCAGCAGTAATGTCAGAACAGGACGGAGGTACAGAACTTCCCCCAGCCCTGCAGTCCCCTCAGCACCCCCTGTGCAAGGCGGCCAGGCGCCAAGAACACCCAATGTGGAAGGGCAGCTGTGACATGGAGAGGCCAGGGTCACGCACACCCTTGGACCGTGCAGCCCCGTCCATGCCCTTCTACTCCTATTTGCACGTCTCTCCAACAGCAAGGCCATTTATGCTTCTGCCTAACAAGCTGCAAGCATCCTCCACACAAATGATTTTTCTTACCCTCTCCCCCAACTGAGGAGCTGCAGAAGCCACCAGTCATTGTGTCTGTCTTTGGGAGCTGGTCCTAGTACCACCTCTGGGCCATACCAGATCTTTCTCCTCCTCCTCCTCCCCTCCTTCTCCCCCTCCTCCTCCTCCTCCTTCTTCTTGGTCTTGCTCTGTCGCTCAGGTTGGAGTGCAGTGGTGCAATGACAGCTCACTGCAGCCTCAACCTGCCAGGCTCAAGTGACCCTCCCACCTCAGCCTTTCCAGAAGCTGGAACCACAAGCGTGTACCTCCATGCCCTGATAATTTTTGAACTTTTTGTAGAAACAGCGTCTTGCTGTGTTGCCCAGCCTAGCCTTGAACTCCTGAGCTCAAGGGATCTTTTCATCTCAGCCTCTCAAATTGTTGACATTGCAGGTGTGAGCCACTGCCCCAGCCGAGATACTTCTTAAATCCAATCGCCACCTTGATTAGTCCTCTACAGCTGATGTAACAAATTGCCACAAATGTAGTGGCTTCAAACAACACGAATTTATTGTTTCTGCAGGTCTGAAGGTGAGAGGTCAGACAAAAGTCTCAATGGGCTAAAGTCAAGGCGTCAGCATGACTCTTTCTTTCCTGGGCCTCTAGGGTAGAACTGTTTTCTGCTTTCTCCGGCCTCTAGGGGAGAATCTGTTTCCTGCTTCCTTGGGCCTCTGGGGAGAATCCGTTTCCTGCTTTCTCTGGCCTCTAGGGGAGAACCGTTTCCTGGTTTCTTGAGCCTCTAGAGGAGAATCCATTTCCTGCTTTCTCCGGCCTCTAGGGGAGAATCCGTTTCCTGCTTTCTTGGGCCTCCAGGGGAGAATCTGTTTCCTACTTTCTCTGGCCTCTAGGGGAGAACCGTTTCCTGGTTTCTTGGGCCTCCAGGGGAGAATCCGTTTCCTGCTTTCTCTGGCCTCTAGGGGAGAACCGTTTCCTGGTTTCTTGAGCCTCTAGAGGAGAATCCATTTCCTGCTTTCTCCGGCCTCTAGGGGAGAATCCGTTTCCCGCTTTCTTGGGCCTCCAGGGGAGAATCTGTTTCCTGCTTTCTCCAGCCTGTTGAGGCTGCCAAATATCTTGGCTGCTGGGTCCTTCCTCCATCTTTTAAGCCATAAACATTGCCTCTTTCTCTCCATTCTTCCAGCTCCCTCTGAACATAGCTGAGAAAGGTTCTTTGCTTTTAAGGATTCATGGGAGTAGATTAGGCCCATCTGGAAAATCCAGAATCACCTCCCTGTCTCTGAGATCCCCACTTTCATCCCATCTGCCAAGTCTCTCTTGCTAGGTAAGGTCACATGGTCACAGGTTCCAGGGATAAGGATGTGGGTGTCTTTGGGGTCCATTGTTCTGCCTACCAGAGAGTCTCTTCTGAAACTTCTGTTGACTACAGACCAAGAAAGCTGATCCCAAACAAAATTTCTTTAAATAATGAGAAGAGAGACAAAGAAAACAGGAATGTCCATACAAACAATCCCATGTGTGCAAGGACACATGTTCCCATCAGAAACAAGGCCAGGACATGTGCGCATGGCCACGGTCTGCGTTTCTACAGCTGCCATCACGAACCCTCCTCTGCAGGTCATTTCGTGTCTCCTGTGACCTCAGCTGGGTGGGGTGCCTTACCTGGTGGGGGGACAAGACACTCCTTCCTGAAGGGTCTGAATCCTCAGTGGTCTCAGTTCTCCACTCACTTGTACTATTAATTATGCAAGAACCAAGAGGCACCCCAGAGACTCCTTTGGGTTTAGAAATAGTCTCCTTCCTCCCCACTGCCCACATCACGTAGCAGCAACCAAATTTCCTGTTGGCAGTCGGGATCCATCGCTCTGGCCAGTACAGTGGCCTTCCTCTTTTCCTGCAGGTTCAGTGGACAGCGGGGCCCAACATGGCCACGTGATCATCCATCTTCCAATTCACTGGAACCAATGTTGTGTCTCCAGATGAAAACATCTTTTCCAAACCAGTAACACTCAAAACTGCAAAAATGGGAAGGAAAATCTCTGCAGGTGGGTTACCGGATGGCACAGCAGAGGAACAGTAGCCATTTGCCTCCTTAAAGTTTCAGAAGACAGTGTGGCCTCAGCAAATCTGCAAGGATTTCAGCACTGAGCCCTGTCTGAGTCCTTTCTGAATCCCTAAGCGTTTGTCCAGGCTTTGATACAGCAAGATGCCCCCAATTCAGCAGATTCTTCTAAATGCAGATGTGCCTCGTCTCTCTTTTCCAGGACATCGTAAGCACCCAGAGAACCACCCTGTGTCTACATCCCCGCAAGAGCCACCTTGTCCAAACACAAACATGGTAAAGTCTCTAGTCCAGAGACCCAGCACATAGAAGATTCATACGTGTTTTAAATTGTGGGTTAAATTTCCTAGACAGAGTAGTCAGAATGTTAATGCCCCATTTGTTAAGCCATGAGCAAGAATCCATACCCTACTATGAATTAGTCCATAAACTCTTCATCAAAAAGTGGAATGAGACCAGGCATGGTGGCTCATGCCTGTAATTCTATCCCTTTGGGAGGCCAAAGTGGGAGGATCACTTGAGTCCTCAACTCTAGCTTGGGCAACATAGCAAGACTCCCCCTCTGCAAAAATAGCCAGGCATGGTGGCATGCTCCTGTGTTTCCAGCTACTCGGGAGGCTGAGGTGGGAGGATCACTTGAGCCTGGGAGGTCGAGGCTGCAGTGAGCCATGATGGCACCACTGCACTACAGCCTGGGAGAGAGAGTGAGAGACTCTGTGTTCAAAAATTCAGAAAGGAGAATGGAAAAATAGAGAGATACAGTATGGAAGCCCAAGACATGCTGTAGGGGTTAAACAATGCTCCTCAAAATACATGTCTAAGTCATAACCCTGGGACCTGTGAGTGTCCATGATTTGGAACTAGTATCTTTGCAGATGTGAAAAAGTGAATAGATGAGACCATTCTGGATTCAAGGCAGGCCCTAGATGCAATGACGGGTGTTCTTTTAGAGGGAAAGACGCAGAGCCTCCAAGGAGAAGGCCATGTGAGGGCGAAGGCCAAGATTGGAGCGATGTGTCCACAAACCAGGGAGCGCCAGGCCTGCCGGCCACCACCAGGAGCTGGGAGACGTGAGGAAGGATTCTCCTCTAGAACTTTTGGAGGGAGCCTGGCCCTGATGCCACCTTGATTTTGGACTTCTGGCCTCTGGAACTGTGAGAGAAGACATTTCTGTCATTTACGCTCCCCTGTGTGTGGTAAATCGTTATAGCAGCCACAGGAAACTCACACGCACGCCTGGGGGGCATCAGGCAGGTGCGACCGCACAAGGGACCCGTCTGGATGGCATCGGCCAGCATGGAGGGCTCTAGAAGGCACGGCAACAAAGAGGGGATGGGTGACATAGGAAACAGCCACCTGCCCCCACGACTGTGTCCAGCACTCCTGGTGGGCCGCTGACTCGGGGCGGTGGAAGCGGAACCAGCTCTGCAAACAGGAGCCCCGGGATCTGCGGCGGCCCTGTTTGGGCTGAAAAACTCTGGACTCTTAACTGGGGACACGGCGGAACACTTGGTCAACCAGATGTCCGCCTCCAAGAGGAAGGATTTCCAGGCAAATTCAGCAAGTCGGAGGCTCTGTGCGTCTCCACACCTTATGTGACCAGGACAGGGCTTACGGGACAGTGGCAAAAATACAATTGTTCTACCATAAAGGCTGGCCCCAGAATGAGCTAACCCACAGCCTGAGAGGTAGGAGGGCAGCACGAGTCATCTCGAATGTTTTCCTTCAATGAAAGAATGAGGAGGGAGCAGGAAACCAGGAGAAAATAAAAGTGACACTGGAAGGGCTGTGAGTGCAGGTGGGGGCAGTGGAGGCATCAGGAAAATGTGCAGACCTCAGGTTTCGTCCCGTTGTGGAAAACCCGAAGCCATCCAGAGAAGAGAAACTGGGCCAGGGTTTGTGGAAATGCATTCTTTTCTTTTCTTTTCTTTTTTTGAGACAGAGTTTTGCTCTTGTGCCCAGGCTGGAGTACAATTGGCGCAATCTTGGCTCACTGCAACCTCCACCTCCCAGGTTCAAACAATTCTCCTGCCTCAGCCTCCTGAAGTAGCTGGGATTACAGGTGTCACCCGCCACCACACCCAGCTAATTTTTTTTTTTTTTTTGTATTTTTAGTAGAGACGGGGTTTCCCTATGTTGGTCAGGCTGGTCTTGAACTCCTGACCTCAGGTGATCCACCCGCCTCGATCTCACAAATTGCTGGGATTACAGGCGTGAGCCACCATGCCCAGCTGTGGAGACGCAGCTAACAAGACAGTTCATCGCTGCTAACTGCAGACGTACAGTTTCTCTGGAAGCGAAGATTGAGGCAGCAGTTGCATAATTTGAACCTTTGTGCAGCCTTATGAACTGATGCCTGGAAGACTTTGCCTGGCTTTTCCGTGCCAACATGAAAAGTGGTGAAGCGCTGGGCGGGTGGTCCGTTCTGCTCCCCGGCAGCCCCTTCCCACGTGCCTGTGGGGTGGCAAGCACATTTTTTTTCATGTGACACTTTCCGGCAAAACTTACAAGGTCCCGTGTAGACACAGCACCCATGAAAATCTGTCACAGGGAGAGCAAAAGCAAACGCAGCCTATCCAGAGGTGCGGCAAGCTCGGCCGTTCTGTAAAGGCCTTGGAGAAGGGTGATCCCTCTTTATAAGCCTGTGCCCCCGCCAAGGGCAGCAGGCTGTGACCCCAGGCTCTTGCGAGTCACGTGAGAACTCTGTTCTGTGCTTTGGTAACGAGCCAGCCCAGAACCCAGCGGCTCTTAGCGGCTTGAAAGCAACAACATTGGTTATGTTTCTCCTTCACACCAGACGTGTGGGAGTGGGGGGCCGGGGGCACCTGGAGACATCTCCAGGGGCTTGTGTGCTTGTGCTGCTCAGATGGTGGCTGCTCTGGGGTCATTCGAAGGCTTCCTCCCTCGTTTGACGGCGGTGCTGGCTGCGGGCTGGGACCTCAGCTGGGGCCGTTGGCCAGAGCTTTGCTAACTGAAAAATCACACAATCTGTACATTTAGAAAAGGAGACGCTTCCATGTCTTGTGAAGGGCTGCGGCCTGCAGGTGCTCCTTTGGACAGGCTGGGAAACTTGGCCTCTGGTGGGGAGTGGGAGCTGGCACTTCAGAGGAGAAGGGGTTGGACGGGAATTTAAGCTGAATAGTTTGGCCTGGTATACATATTTTAACAGGTTACGGGGGAGCCATGATATGTTTACAATTTGGTCTCTCGTTGCCACAGAGAATCTCTTCTGTCAGTCTCATGATCTCTGTTTTAACATTAGTGCTGGTCACTTGTGTCTAAACTGTGTAAAGGAGCGGGTATAACGGGCTGTGTCTAACCTGCCATCTCCTCACGATCACCTTTGACCCTGTGGCTGGCAGTCATCTCTGCTCATGCCTGCCGGGCTCTTCACTGGGCCCCTGTGAGCAGAGTCAGTCCCAGCCCTTCCTCTCCAGGGTCCAGGTCATACAACTCAGTAGGAACAGCCCTAGATCAGCTCACTCAGGAGATGGGAGGTGGCGGCAGGCTCTCTCCCTCTGCCGCCCCAGCCAACAGCAGCTGCTCACTGTCAGTCCCTCAAGATGACCCAGAGGATGCGAGGAATGAGGATGCGGGCGGCGTTGGGGGCAGCCCCTCCCTCTCTGCACTGCAGATGCTAAACCCTGCTGGGGATCAAGGGGGTCTCACGCCCCACCCTCACTCTGGTTAATGAGCAATTTGCTGGAAATGCTAGCCTATGATCTAGCAAGTGAGTATTTTTTGATCATTATTGACACATTTCTGAAGAAGCATAACTGGAGTGCTTAGTGATTCAGAGCTTACCCTGTATAACGGCCTGTTATTCAGAGGCAGCTCTGGGTAGATTTCTGCTGCAAAACCAGCTTTAACAGGCCTCAAAGCGTCTGCCAGGGGAAATGACAATCCAGCCTTTGTGTATTTGCCTCCCCCTGCCCTGCCACGTCAGGTAGATTGACGCCACAGTGGAGGACCCATGTGCTTATTTTGGATGAGAATAAGGTGAACTGGTAGAATTATCTAGAAGGAAAAAGTAGGGTTTAGTAAAGCCTTGTAATTAGGTAGTGCTCTGTGCCACCAAGTCCATTATGATGAGTCAAACACACCCACAGAGTGAAGCCAAGGAGACAGTGGGTGTCGGGGCTCCCTGACAGCACCCCTTTCTGTAGACATGCACCTTAGCTCCTGAACTTTGACCCCTGAGCAGAGGGTGGTCTTGAAGACACTCCAGGCTGCTTGTCAGGGGCCTGGTTTTAGTCCTCAGCGTGCCCATGAGTGAGCATCTTACCCTCCGTCCTTCACGCCGCGATTGCATGCTTCCTGTGTACCAGGGGTCAACCCAAATATCTGAGAAAGGTCTCAATCAATTTAGAAAGTTTATTTTGCCAGGGCTAAGGATGCGCCCATGACACAGCCTCAGGAGGTCCTGGTGACATGTGCCAGGTGGATCGTGTCACGGCATAGGTGGTCGGTCAGAGCACAGCTTAGTTTTAGGGAGCCACGAGGCATCAATCCATACATGTAAGATGTACACTGGTTCGGTCCAGAAAGGCAGGACAACTCAAAGCAGGTTAAGAAGCACACGGTTGCATTCTTCTGAGTTTCTGATTCGCCTTTTATTGAATACGCAATTTACAGGAATAGTCACTCATGCCTTAGTCCGCGGCTCAGTGAAACGATAGGTTAGAGGAAGTCATCAGATACGCGCTTGTCTCTGGTGAGCAGAGGGAGGACTTTGAGTTCCGACTGTCCTTTGTCCACAAGGAATTTCCCTGTGGCAAATTGTGAGGGAGAGACGTGGCTTCTTAAAAAATCTTTGCAGCTGTCTTATTTAGGAATAGAATGGGAGGCAGGCATGTCCAGTGCAGGTCCCAGCTTGACTTTTCCCTTTGGTGTAGTGATTTGGGGATCCCAAGATTTATTTTGCTTCAGTAAATCTCCTGGCTGTGCACACAGCAGCAATCCAGGCAAGCTGTCCCCACCTTCACTGAGCTCAGAGGCTCTCTGGGGAGGTGGACATTAAAGACACGCTTATACAAATAGGTCATTAAAATGGTGGAAGACTCTCAAAGGCAAGATTCTAAGGCCAAGAGTCTTAGATTCTAAGGCCAAGTCCTTACAAAATCATGCAGAGAGGATCTCACCGGCTGTCCCCCCAAATCTACTCCCATCTTCCTTATTCCTAATAATGAATAGATTTTCTTAGGGACTACCCCTCTGTGGGACTGACCTGGGTTGGGAAGGACTGACCGTGCCCCCAGCTCAGGGTGGGCACTGGCAGACATCGCCACTGTTATTGTTGAGTGCAGGGCATGTGACTCAGACCTAAGCCAGTCAGCATACAGGCATCTCTCTCTGGTGCAGCAATTGATTGGTAGAAAATCAGGGTGGACCTGAGAATTTGGTTCAACGTTTGGGGAGGAGGGGGTGCCTTTGTGCCCCAGCAAGGCTGGCTGCAAAATTTGCTACATAATTTTGCCCAGTTCAAATGAAAACGAAGAGCCTTTGTTCAGAAGTCAGCAGTGGCGTGTTATTAAAGGTAGTGTAAGAAAAACTTGTCAAATGGTTTCCTCCATTTCTCTCTTGATGTTCTATTTTTAGATTTGCAATGAATATCATTCTAATTAAAGAAAAATAAAAATGTAAATTATTGGTATAAATGTTACCGTTCACCTTTGTATCGTGGGACGTGGGTTTTCAGCTCATGTATAAGATCTTTGAACTTGTGTGTGGAATTGTAGAAATGACACCATTTGTCTTTTGTAGCTCACACCTGCACGTGTATTGTGTTCCTGTGAGACAAAACAGCAGCCTTTCTTCTACTTCTCCAGATGCACACATTCGAAGCTCTCTACCTTCCACTTACTGGTGGGCAAGGAAGAAGTAAAAGGCAAGGGAATGTTTTCTCTCCTGTGTCGTAATTTTCAGCATAAACAGTTGGCTGCAACACGGAAGTCACATAAGTAAGAAAAAATATGATAAGGCCGGGGGTGGTGCCTCATGCCTGTAATCCTAGCACTTTGGGAGCCTAAAGCTGGAGGATTGCTTGAGTCTGGGAGTTCGAGACCAGTCTGGGCAACATAGTGAGAACCTGTCTCAACAAATAATAAAAAATTAGCTGGATGTGGTGGTGTGTGCCTATAGTCCCAGCTAGTTGGGAGGCTGAGGTGGGAGGATCACTTGAGCCTGGGAGGTCAAGGCTGCAGTGAGCCATGATGGCGCCACTGCATTCCAGCCTGGGTAACAGAGTGAGACCCTGTCTCAAAAATAAATAAATAAATAAAAGAATATCACGGGTTGTTCCCTTCCACCACCAATTCGTACGTTGAAGCCCTAATGCCCAGTGCCTCAGGATGTGATCACATTTGGGTCTTTAAAAAGGCAAATAAATTGAGGTTTTCAGAGTGGGCCCTAGTCCCAAATGACAGTGTCCTTATAGGAAGAGAAGAGGAGGACTCAGACACACACAGAGGGACGACCCAGTGAGGACACCGGGACAGGGTGGCATCTACAAGCCAAGGAGAGCAGCCTTGGGAGGAGCCAGCCCTGTGATACGTCAACCTCGACTTCCACACTCTACGACTGTGAGAGAAAAGGAATCTGTTCTCTGAGCCCCAGTCAGCAGTATTTTGTTACAGCAGCCCGAGCTGACTGACACAGACTCCTGAGCTGTTCTTGTTCTTATTTACCTATTATTCATCTTTTTTCTAAATAAAAATAAAAAATAGAGATGGGGTCTTGCTATGCTGCCCTGAGTGGCCTGGAACTCCTGGGCTCAAGCAGTCCTCCCGTGGCCTCCTAGAGTGCTGGGATCATAGGAGTGAACCACCATGTCTGAGTGCTGGGGTCATAGGAGTGAACCGCTGGGATCATAGGAGTGAACCACCTCGTCTGGGTGCTGGGATCATAGGAGTGAACCACCGCGTCTGGGTGCTGGGATCATAGGGGTGAACCACCGCGTCTGGGTGCTGGGATCATAGGAGTGAACCACAGCATCTGGGTGCTGAGATCATAGGAGTGAACCACCTCGTCTGGTTGCTGGGATCATAGGAGTGAACCACTGCGTCTGGGTGCTGGGATCATAGGGGTGAACCACTGCGTCTGGGTGCTGGGATCATAGGGGTGAACCACCGCGTCTGGGTGCTGGGATCATGGGGTGAACCACCTCGTCTGGGTGCTGGGATCATAGGAGTGAACCACTGCGTCTGGGTGCTGGGATCATAGGAGTGAACCACCGCGTCTAGGTGCTGGGATCATAGGAGTGAACCACCGTGTCTGGGTGCTGGGATTATCGGGGTGAACCACTGTGTCTGCTCTGTTCCTTTTCTTTGAGGGCCATCTTTCTGCATGTGAAGCAGGCTCTGACTTAAGTGGAAATGACATCCTTCAGGGCCATACTGCATTTAGGCATCCGCGGACCTCACACCCTGGCCTTGCGCTCCCTTGGAGTCTTGCTTAGCGACACTACGGGAGAGTTGTGGGAGGCGGTGAGTGCATACCCGGCTCAAGCCTCTACCACAGACACGCGCCACAGCCCCATTGGACTTCAGTTACAAGACGCACGTTAAAGGTAGATTACTAGAAATGAGAAGCTAGTGACAGCAGAACGTTAAACCAAGGCTGGGGCTGTTCTAAGCACGGGCCTGTGTGACGGCAGGTGTTGTCCTGGGTCTGAGAAAGGAAGCACAGAGACCTCTAGCCCAGAAGGGGAGCCACAGCTCAGGGACAGAGCCGAGAAGCAGGGCTGAGCATAGCTGGGGGAGCCCAGGGAGCACATCCACGGGGTGCAGAGCGGTTGCCCCTCCACACCCTGCCCTGTGCTTCCAGCACCAGAGCCCCATTGTGGGAAACACTTTAGTCTCTCACCTCTTGCAAAAGACTGACCCTATTCCCAGGCCTCAGTCTCCCATCTGTGAAGTGGGGATGTCAGGTCCCTGTTAGGCTTGCTCTGAATAAAGAGACCACCTAAACAGGCTTTGTGTGAGCAACAAGGCTGTTTATTCACCCGTGTGCCGGTGGACTGAGTCCAAAAAGAGGGTCAGCAGAGGATGGTGTGATAGGAGTTGGTTTTATAGGTTTGGGGTAGGCAGTGGAAAGTTACAGGTCAGGGTGGTTTTTGCAAGCCAGGGGGAGGGGTGTTGTGTCGGGGGGGTGTCACAAGGTCCAAGGTCCAGTGTCACTGGTTGGCTTATCAGGTGAGGCAGGAGCAATAGTGGAATGTCATAAGGTCGGTTAATCAGGCATTCCAGGAGCTAGCCATTTTTCTTCTTTTCTGGTGGTGTACATGCAGGTCATGGGGGTCACCATGGCGTAGTCCATGGTGCAGTCAGTTCAAAGAACCTTGCAGTCCCCACCCTGCCTCTCTGCTAGTGTCGAGGTGCTTTGTGAAAAGCCAAAAACTCAATGAAAATGTCAGAAATCATTGTGCCTATGAGATGGGAGAATTCCCTTGACCCCTTTGTGGGACTTGTGACAGGGGTGTGGCTCACTTACTCAGTTCTCAAATCCTTTGCAGGAGGGGAAGCATGCAGGCAAGTGGGTGCTGGGGCCGGGTGAGCAGTTTTGGGCTCTGGCCTCAAGGCAGTGTCTAGGGGTGAGTTGCAGTTAATGCTCTTTTAGCAGTTGCCGTCCACAGACAGCTGAATATTCACCAGCTCAGTGGAGAGTCAGAGTGACAGCCTTTTATACCCTGCCTCTTGGTACCCAGGTTCTTGTTTGGTGTCCAGGAAGAATCAGGTCACTCGAACGGTTTGAAAGGTGATGAATGTGCCAGGTGTGGTGGCTCACACCTGTAATCCCAACATTTTGGGAGGCCGAGATGGTAGATACCTGAGGTCAGGAGTTTGAGACCAGCCTGGCTAACATGGTGAAACCCCATTTCTACTAAAAATACAAAAATTAGCCGAGTGTAGTGGCATGCACCTGTAATCCTAGCTACTCAGGAGCTCAGGCAGGAGAATCGCTTGAATTTGGGAGGCAGAGGTTGCAGTGAGCTGAGATAGCGCTATTGCACTCCAGCTTAGATAACAAGAGTGAAACTCTGTCTCAAAAAAAAAAAAAAAAATTGAAATATGATGACCATGGAGGATTTTATTAAGTGGTGGAAATGGCTGTCAGTGGAAGGTGAGCTGGAAAGGGGATGGTATGGGAAGGTGATCTTTCCCTGAAGCCTGGCCACCTCCCGCTGGGTTCCTCTCTGAAGCTGTGCTGTCTGAAGTTCAGCTGCGTCTCTCCGTAGTCTCTGACGTTCAGTTGCTTCTTCTCCTTTCGATATTCAGCCACTTGTCCTTCTTCCAGCTAAAGTCTGGGGTTTATAAGCATGGGATTGGGGGGTGGGGAGGCCAAAAAAGTAACATTTGGGTGGGAAAACAGGAATAACTGTTCTCATTTAGTTTTGGAAATAGATGCTCAGTGCTGCAAAGAAAAATTAGCTTTGAGACAAAGGATTTTTCAGCGATGCGATTTTTAGAAAGGAAAACACACAAATTCATCCCTCGCGCATTTGGGGTCATCCTTACTGCTGTGTCTGATCTCCGTTGGCTGGAGCCAGACCTCACAATCTAAACTAAAACCCGATTGGCTAATAACTTACAACTTTTCTAAATAACTTAAGCAGGTAAAAGCAATGGAGAGCTGGGACATGCCTGTGAGCACGTCCAGCACAGAATCTTGGTGAAAATACAAGGACATAGAATGTACTACGTGCCTGTAAGCATGGCGTGTCTAACAGCTACATAGGATAGGGCTTGACAAAGAATTAGCACACTTATTCCTTAACAAGAAAGTCCTTTAAAAAGGAACTTTTCTACTTCTCACATTTAGGGCTGAAGTTTCCAGGCTGGAGGGTGGAGCCTTTGCCAGGGAACCGCCCTCTTCTACCAGGTATTTCTCTGCCTCCTGTTCGTATCACATATGCATAAAAATATAAGCATATCTTCACCATCAGATCATTCCTGTGATTGTCCAGATCAAGAGAAAGCCACTTCATAAAACAACCCTTTTTTCTTCACACTGTAAACAGCCCGTCACAGCTCCACAGGAAGTCTTCTTCTGCATGCTAACCCTGGCTGATACTCAACATCCATCCCCCTTCCTGGAGCACCTGGAGACCCCTGATTTCTCCCAGCTGCTGCACTCAGACCACCAGAAAGTGGCCAGAAAGGCTCTGTGATTTGGGACCTGGAATCCCGGATCAAACATTCCTGTGAATGTGCTGGAATTCACAGCACCCTGGACAGTTTCCCTTTGAGGATCTAAAACCAAAAGGCCAAGACGGCAGTATGAGTTTTCTGGGGCTTTCTGACACAAACTGAGTGACTTAAAACAATAGAAATGTACTCTTTTTACTTTACCATCTGGAGGCCAGGAGTCCACAGTCAAGGGTCGGTTACTTATCGGGAGCTCAGAGGGAGGATCCGTCCCGTGCCCCCCTCCCTGGTACTGGAGGTGGCTGGTGATCCTTGGCTTTTCTTGGCTTGTAGATGCTTCACTCCAGCCTCTGCCTCAGCCCTCCGTGGCCTTCCCTTCTGTGTCTCTGCGTCTCTGTTCTGTCTCTTATAAGCACACCACGGGTCATTGGATTTAGGGCCCACAAAGGTGGTCCAGGATGACCTCATCTTCAGATCCTTCATCACGTCTGCAAAGAATTTCCCCAAATAAGGCCACGTTCACAGGTTCCAGAGGTTAGGACACAAACGTATCTTTGAAGGGGTCACTGGTCAGCCCACTACAGCGGTGAATCACTGACTGTTGCTTGCAGAAGTCCAGAGAATTCCACTTCTGCCCTCCAAACCCTCTGCACAGTGGCTGGTGGAGCCTCTCTGGCAGCGTCAGAAACAGAATAGCCCCTCTGAGTCTGTCCCACCAGAAGTTACTGGGTAACTGCTCGGACGGCTTCCCAAGCATCACCACCTGCCCTCAGAAGGGGCTTCTCTTCCTTCTTCTCCTTCTTCAATGCTACTCACCAGACCTCAAGCTTTCAAAGATGGCTGCTCAAGAAGTGAGACGGCACAGTGGTTTCTCAATGCAACACTTCTGGCTTCCGGGGCCAGGCATTTCTCTGCTGTGGGCTGTTAGGTGCATTGCGGTGAGCTAAGCAGCATCCCCGGCCTCCAGCTATTCAACGCCAGTAGCCCCCACACCCTAGCCAAGTTGCAATGGTGAAAAATATCTCCAGACATTGCCAAGTGTCCCCTGGGGAGCAGAATCATCCCCAGTTGGGAACCATGGCTACTAGGAATGGTGGAAACAGCCCCACATCCTGGAATCTGAAGGAGGAATCTGTATCAACCTGCTGTGTGACCTTGTGGGTGTTCTGGAACTTTCTGAGCCTTGAGTTTTCTAGTGGGGCTGTGAATACTTTGTGGGTTTATTGTGATAGTAATTGGTACTGTATATAAAAAGGCTATCACAAAGAAAGTAGATACTCAGTACATGTGCCATTATAAGCTTTATTTTTGTTTATTGTCCAAGTTTTATCTTGTTTCCCTCATTTATTGAAGAGGCATATGTCATCTTCATGTGGCCTGTGCCTCGCACTCAGCCAGGTCCACAGCAGATATTAGCTGGGCAAGCCTCACCCTGTGCCCATATCTTCCTGTTAAGACAGGGACCCTCTGTCCCCACGTGGCCGTCCCTGCCTTCTGGAGGCCTGGCTCCCTGGCTCTGGCTTTGGGATGTAAGATGCCTTTCTCTCTACACAGTGGGACAAGAAAGGGATTGAAAAGAAAACCAAGACCCTGTAAAGGGGGCTGGAGGTGCCTTGGAGGTCCCTTCCCCCTCAGGCTGCCTGTGTCTCCCTCCCTAAACTGGCTCTCAATTCTTGTTTTCAGAAGCTTCTGGGATGCCGTGGGCTGGCTGGGAGACCCTCTTTGATCCTGGGAACTGGTCCTTACCCAATCACCCCAGACGAGCAGAAGGCCTCCAGCCGGGCCGTTTCGATGACGTTGGACCTGAGCCATACTGTCTCAAATGTCCCCTGGCCACTCCACAGACTTCAGGGCACTGCAGGTCTGTGCCTCCGGTCAGTCTCTCTGTCCAAGGCAAGAAAAAAGTGAAGATAGAATTGAATAGGATTGAAGAATTCCTTTACAAAGTCCATGGTATGGATAGGTGAGGAATATTTTCTTCTTAAAATTTTCTTTATTTCTTACTTGCTTTTTACAGTGAGCACATATAACTTTTAGAGTCAGAAAGCCTTTAACTTTCACTGTAGATAATCCGACTTTTTCACCCTTTCATGAGTCTCCAGGTTACTGTGTGGCTTTGAAGGGCGCCCCAGTGCCAGAAGCCATTCCTATGCCCACAGAATCATTTCATTGCCCGAAAAATCCCCTGTGTGTCCCCATTTAGCTTCCCTTCCCCTATCCTGGCACCCACTGAGTGCTGTACCGTCATTACAGTCTCTGCCTTTTCACACTATTGTCTTTTACCCGGCAATACGCATTTAAGATTCTTCCAGCTGCTGGAAGAAGCCCAAGTGTCCTTTAGTGGCTTGATACCATTTCTTTTATCACTGGTAACATATGATTCTAGCTGAGGTTATAATTCGATTTAAAATCATATCTTGCACATCTCCCCTTGGTTAAAGGGTAGTATTCTATTGTACTGCATGACGGTTTGTTACCCATGTACCCGTTGAGAAGTGTCGTGGTTATATTCAGCCTCGGCAGTTATGGATAAAGCTGCCCCCAACATCCATGGGCAGGTTTTTTTTGTGGACCTACGTTTTCAACTCACTTGGGTAAATGCCAAGGGGTATAACTGCTACCTCTTATGGGAAGACCAGGTTTCGCTTTGTAAGAAACCTCCAAAGTGTCCTCCAAAGTGGCCTCACCATTTGCATTCCCAGTGCCAGGACAAGAGCTTCTGTTTCCTTGTTAGCATTCCCAGTGCTAGGATGAGAGCTCCTGTTTCCTTGTTTGCATTCCCAGTGCTAGGATGAGAGCTCCTGTTTCCCTGTTTGCATTCCCAGTGCTAGGATGAGAGCTCCTGTTTCCTTGTTTGCATTCCCAGTGCCAGGACGAGAGCTCCTGTTTCCTTGTTTGCATTCCCAGTGCCAGGATGAGAGCTCCTGTTTCCCTGTTTGCATTCCCAGTGCTAGGATGAGAGCTCCTGTTTCCCTGTTTGCATTCCCAGTGCTAGGATGAGAGCTCCTGTTTCCCTGTTTGCATTCCCAGTGCTAGGATGAGAGCTCCTGTTTCCCTGTTTGCATTCCCAGTGCTAGGATGAGAGCTCCTGTTTCCCTGTTTGCATTCCCAGTGCTAGGATGAGAGCTCCTGTTTCCTTGTTTGCATTCCCAGTGCCAAGACGAGAGCTCCTGTTTCCTTGTTTGCATTCCCAGTGCTAGGATGAGAGTTCCTGTTTCCTTGTTTGCATTCCCAGTGCTAGGATGAGAGCTCCTGTTTCCCTGTTTGCATTCCCAGTGCTAGGATGAGAGCTCCTGTTTCCCTGTTTGCATTCCCAGTGCTAGGATGAGAGCTCCTGTTTCCCTGTTTGTATTCCCAGTGCTAGGATGAGAGCTCCTGTTTCCTTGTTTGCATTCCCAGTGCTAGGATGAGAGCTCCTGTTTCCCTGTTTGCATTCCCAGTGCTAGGATGAGAGCTCCTGTTTCCCTGTTTGTATTCCCAGTGCTAGGATGAGAGCTCCTGTTTCCTTGCTTGCATTCCCAGTGCCAGGACGAGAGCTCCTGTTTCCTTGTTTGCATTCCCAGTGCTAGGACGAGAGCTCCTGTTTCCCTGTTTGCATTCCCAGTGCTAGGATGAGAGCTCCTGTTTCCCTGTTTGCATTCCCAGTGCTAGGATGAGAGCTCCTGTTTCCCTGTTTGCATTCCCAGTGCTAGGATGAGAGCTCCTGTTTCCTTGTTTGCATTCCCAGTGCTAGGATGAGAGCTCCTGTTTCCCTGTTTGCATTCCCAGTGCTAGGATGAGAGCTCCTGTTCCCTTGTTTGCCTTCCCAGTGCTAGGATGAGAGCTCCTGTTTCCCTGTTTGCATTCCCAGTGCTAGGATGAGAGCTCCTGTTTCCCTGTTTGCATTCCCAGTGCTAGGATGAGAGCTCCTGTTTCCTTGTTTGCATTCCCAGTGCCAGGACGAGAGCTCCTGTTTCCTTGTTTGCATTCCCAGTGCTAGGATGAGAGCTCCTGTTTCCTTGTTAGCATTCCCAGTGCTAGGATGAAAACTCCTGTTTCCTCGTTAGCATTCCCAGTGCTAGGATGAGAGCTCCTGTTTCCTTGTTAGCATTCCCAGTGCTAGTAGCTCCTGTTGTCTCACATCCTCACCAGCATTTGGTGCTGCCAGTGTTTTGGATTTTAGCCACTCTCACAGGCGTGAATTGGTATTTCCTTATTTTAATTTGCATTTCCCTAATGACGTTTTGTATTGAGCATCTTTTCCTGTGCTTTGTTGTGGACTGAATGTTTGTGATCTCCCGAAATTTATATGTTGAAGCCCCAACCCCAATGTGACTGTATTTGGAGAGAGGCCCCTTATGGAAGTAATTGAGGTTAATATGGACATTAGAGGGGGCCCTCATGATGAGACCGGTGTCTTTTTAAGAGGAAGAGAGATCCAAGCTTGCTCTCTCTCCAATACACATACACCCAGGAAATCCCGTGTGAGGACGCAGTGAGGAGATGCCATCTATAAGCCAGGAAGGGGGTCCTCACCAGGAAGAGGGTCTTCACCAGGACTCAACTCTACTGGCACCCTGATTTTGAACTTCCAGCCTCCAGAACTATGAGAAAATAACTTTTGTTGTTTAAGCCACTCAGTCTGTAATATCTTGTTACAGCATCCTGAGCTTAAACATGCTCATTTGCCATCTGTATATATATATATATTTTTTTAATATAAACAGGATCTCCCTATGTTGTCCAGGCTGGTCTGGAACTCCTGGACTCATGGGATCCTCCCACCTCTGACTCTCAAAGTGCTGGGATTACAGGTGTGAGCCACTGTGCCTGGCCTATGTATCTTTTTTGATGAGATATATTTTCAGATCCTTTGTCCATTTTTAAATAGAGTTGTTCTTTTTTCTTATTGTTGTATTTTTTAAATTGTTTGTATATTTTGGATACATGTCCATTATCAGATATGATGTGTTTTGCAAATTTTTCCCCCACTCTTGGCCTTGGTTTTTCATTCTTTAGCAGAGTGAAGATTTTTAATCTTAATAAAATTCAACTTATCTGTTGTTTTCTTGCATGATCCTTTTGGTGCTGTGTCTGAAAGCTCATCTCCAAACCCAGGGCACATAGATTTTATTTATGTATTCTTCTAGAAGTTTTATAGTACATTTTAACAAACATATGAAAAAATGCTCATCATCACCACATCATACCTACTCTAAAATTGACCACATAATTGGAAGTAAATCACTCCTCAGCAAATGCAAAAGAATGGAAACCATAACAAACAGTCTCTCAGACCACAGTGCAATCAAGTTAGATCTCAGAATTCAGAAACCAACCCAGAACTGCACAGCTTCATGGAAACTGAACAACTTTCTCTTGAATGTTGACTGGATAAACAATGAAATGAAGGCAGAAATAAAGATGTTCTTCAAAACCAATGAGAATGAAGACACCACATACCAGAATCTCTGGGACACATTTAAAGCAGTCTCTAGAGGAAAATATACAGCAATAAGTGCCCACATGAGAAGCAAGGCGAGATCTAAAATTGACACCCTATCGTCAAAATTGAAAGAGCTAGAAGAGCAAGATCAAAAATCTCAAAACCAAGCAGAAGACAAGAAATAACTAAGATCAGAGCAGAACTGAAGGAGATAGAGACACAAAAAAACCCTTCAAAAAATCAATAAATCCAGGAGCTGGTTTTTTTTAAAAGATCAACAAAATAGACAGACCACTAGCTAGATTAATAAAAAAGAAAAGAGAGAATAATCAAATAGATGCAATAAAAAATGATAAAGGGGATATCACCACAGATTCCACAGAAATTCAAACCATCATCAGAGATTATTACAAACAACTCTATGCACATAAACTAGAAAACCTAGAAGAAATGGATAAATTCCTGGACACTTGCCTCCTCCCAAGCCTAAACCAGGAAGAAGTCGAAACCCTGAATAGACCAATAACAAGGTCTGAAGTCAAGGCAGCAATTAAGAGCCTACCACCCAAAAAAAGCCCAGGTCCAGATGGGTTCACAGCAGAATTCTACCAGACATACAAAGAGGAGCTGGTACCACTCCTTCTGACACTATTCCAAATAATCCAAAAAGAGGGAATCCTTCCCAAATCTTTTAATGAGACCAACATCATCCTGATACCAAAACCTGGCAGAGACACAACAAGAAAAGAAAACTACAGGCCAACATCCATGATGAACATAGATGCAAAAATCTTCAATAAAATACTGGCAAGCTGATTGCAACAGCACATCAAAAAGCTTATCCACCATGATCAAGTAGGATTCATCCCGGGGATGCAAGGCTGGTTCAACATATGCAAGTCTATAAATGTAATTCACCACATAAACAGAACCAAAGACAAAAACCACATGATTATCTCAATTGGTGCAGAGGCCTTCGACAAAATTCAACAACACTTTATGCTAAAACCCCTCAATAAACTAGGTATTGACAGAACGTATCTCAAAATAATAAAAGCTATTTACGACAAACCAACAGCCAATATCATACTGAATGGGCAAAAACTGGATGCATTCCCTTTGAAATCTGGCACTAGACAGGAATGCCCTCTCTCACCACTCCTATTCAATATAGTACTGGAAGTTCTAGCCAGAGCAATCAGGCAAGAAAAAGAAATAAAGGGTATTCAAATAGGAAAGGAGGAAGTCAAATTGTCTCTATTTGCAGACGACATGATTGTATATCTACAAGACCCCATTGTCTCAGCCCAAAATCTCCTGAAACTGATAAGCAACTTCAGTAAAGTCTCAGTATACAAAATCAATGTGCAAAAATCACAAGCATTCCTATACACCAATAAAAGACTTAAAGAGAGCCAAATCAAGAACGAACTGCCATTCACAGTTGCTACAAAGGGAATAAAATACCTAGGAATACAACTAACAAGGAACATAAAGGACCTCTTCAAGGAGAACTACAAACCACTGCTCAACGAAATAAGAGAGGACACAAACAGATGGAGAAACATTCCAGGTTCATGGTTAGGAAGAATCAATATCGTGAAAATAGCCATACTGCCCAAAGTAATTTACAGATTCAATGCTATTCCCATCAAGCTACCAATGACCTTCTCCACAGAACTGGAAAAAACCACCTTAAACTTCATATGGAACCAAAAGAGAGCCCGTATAGCCAAGCCAATTCTAAACAAAAAGAACAAAGCGGGAGGCATCATACTACCAGACATCAAACTATACTACAAGGCTACAGTAATCAAAACAGCATGGTACTGGTACCAAAACAGAGATATAGACCAATGGAACAGAACAGAGGCCCCGGAGGCAGCACAACATATCTACAACCATCCGATCTTTGACAAACCTGACAAAAACAAGCAATGGGGAAAGGATTACCTGTTTAATAAGTGGTGTTGGGAAAACTGGCTAGCCATATGCAGAAAGCAGAAACTGGACCCTTTCCTGACACCTTACACTAAAATTAACTCCAGATGGATTAAAGACTTAAACATAAGACATAATACCATAAAAACCGTAGAAGAAAATCTAGGCAAAACCATTCAGGACATAGGCGTAGGCAAGGACTTCATGACTAAAACACCAAAAGCATTGACAACAAAAGCCAAAATAGACAAATGGGACTTAATCAAACTCCACAGCTTCTGCACGGCAAAAGAAACAGTCATTAGAGTGAATCGGCAACCAACAGAATGGGAAAAAAATTTTGCAGCCTACCCATCTGACAAAGGGCTGACATCCAGAATTTACAATGAACTAAAACAGATTTACAAGAAAAAAAAACAAGCCCATTCAAAAGTGGGTGAAGGATATGAACAGATACTTTACAAAAGAAGACATACATGAGGCCAACAAACATATGAAAAAATGCTCATCATCACTGGTCATTAGAGAAATGCAAGTCAAAACTACATTGAGATACCATCTCGCGCCAGTTAGAATGGCGATCATTAAAAAATCTGGAGACAACAGATGCTGGAGAGGATGTGGAGAAATAGGAACACTTTTATACTGTTGGTGGGAGTGTAAATTAGTTCAACCATTGTGGAAGACAGTGTGGCAATTCCTCAGGGACCTAGAAATAGAAATTCCATTTGATCTAGCAATCCCATTACTGGGTATATATCCGAAGGATTATAAATCTACTATAAGGACACACGCACACGAGTGTTCATAGCAGCACAGTTTACAATAGCAAAGACCTGAAACCAACCCAAATGCCCATCGATGATAGACTGGACAGGGAAAATGTGGCATATATACACCATGGAATATTATGCAGCCATCAAAAACGATGAGTTCACGTCCTTTGTAGGGACATGGATGAACCTGGAAACCATCATTCTCAGCAAACTGACACAAGAATACAAAATCAAACACCACATGTTCTCACTCATAGGCGGGTGTTGATCAATGAGAACACATGGACACAGGGAGGGGAGCACTATACACTGGGTTCTGTTGGGGGGAAATAGGGGAGGGACAGCAGGGGGTGGGGAGTTGGGGAGAGATAGCATGGGGAGAAATTCCACATATATGTGAAGGGGAGGAAGGCAGCAAATCACACTGCCATGTATGCACTTATGCAACAATCTTACATGTTCTTCACATGTACCCCAAAACCTAAAATGCAATTAAAAAAAAAAAAAGTTTAGGTCTACAAAAAAAAATGCTCATTGTCACTGGTCATTAGAGAAATGCAGATCAAAATCACATTGAGATACCATCTCACGCCAGTTAGAATGGCGATCATTAAAAAATCTGGAGACAACAGTTGCTGGAGAGGATGTGGAGAAATAGGAACACTCTTACACAGTTGGCGGGAGTGTAAATTAGTTCGACCATTGTGGAAGACAGTGTGGTGATTTCTCAAGGACCTAGAAATAAAAATTCCATTTGACCCAGCAATCCCATTACTGGGCATATAGATCCCAAAGAACTATAAATTGTTCTGCTATAAAGACACATGCACACATATGTTCATTGCAGCCCTGTGTACAATAGTAAAGACCTGGAACCAACCCAAATGCCCATCAATGATAGACTGGACAAAGAAAATGTGGTACATATACACCATGGAATACTACGCAGCCATAAAAAACGATGAGTTCGTGTCCTTTGTAGGGACTTGGATGAATCTGGAAAACATCATTCTCAGCAAACTGACACAAGAACAGAAAGCCAGACACCGCATGTTCTCACTCATAGGTGGGTGCTGAACAATGAGAACACGTGGACTCAGGGAGAGGAGCATCACACACTGGGGAAAGTTGTGGGGGCTATGGGAGAGACAGCGGGGTGTGGAGAGGGTGGGGGGTGGGGACAGATAACATGGGGAGAAATGCCAGGTATAGTATGCACCTAAAGTAAAAAAAAATAAAAATTAAAAAAATATTTAACATAATCCACTTGTGTCTATGATCCATTTGAGTTAATTTTTCTGTAATGATTTTTGTCTAGATTCTTTTATTTAATGGCCATCTAATTGTTCCAGTACCATTTGCTGAAAAGGATTATTTTTTTCTCCACTGAATTGCCTTGTGCCATTGTCAAAAATCAGTTGACTGTATTTCTACAGCTCTATTTCAGTGCTCTGTGTTTTTTTCCATTAATCTCTATATTTATTCTTTCACCAGTACCACAGTGTCTTAATTAATGTAGCTGTTAGTAAATCTTAAAATTGAGTCGTGTAAGTTCTTCAGATTTGTTCTTCAGTATCATGTTTGCTATTCTAGGTTTTTTTTCTTTCCATATAAATTTTAGAATTAGTTTGCCAACATCTACAAAATAGTTGGCTGGGATTTTTATTGAGATTGCACTGAATCTACAGATCAAGCTGGGAAGAATTGACCTCTGAGCAACATTAAGTCTTCGTGTGACCCAGAAGCTCTCTCCATGTGTTTAGATCTTGTTTGATTACTTTCATCAGTGTCTTGTAGTTTTCTGCATAAAATCTTGGATGTATTTTGTTAGGTTTATACCTAAGTGCTTGATTCGTTTGGTGCTACTGTAAATGGTATTTTTTTTCATGACGTTTGTATATTGACCTTGTATCCTGAGACTTTGCTATACTTGTTTTACTTGCATTTTAATTCCAGGAGTTGTTTTTGTAGATTCTTTGAAGTCTTTCCCATAGCCAATTATGTCATCTGCGAAAAAAATACAGGTTTTCTGTTCTTTCCCATCTGTTTACCTTTCTATTTCGTTTTCTAATCTTATTTTGTTAGGCAGAACTTCCTCTACGATGTTGAAAGGGAAAGGGAACCTCCTTGCCTTCTTCCCAATGTCAGGGGAAAAACATTCGGTCTTGCTCTGTTACGTTTGTTGTGAATCATGACATTTATTTACCTTTTTAGAATAAGGAAGTTCCTCTAGTCCTAGTGTTTTGAGAGTTTTTTTTTTTTTTTTATCATGAATGAGTGTTGGATTTTGTTGCATGTTTTTATTCTATGAAACATGATACTGAATGTTTCAGCATCTATCAATATAAGCATAAGGTTTTTCTTATTCAGTGTGTTAATATGATGAATTACATGGATTGATTTATGAATGTTGGACCAGCCTCACATTCTAGGCATGAACTTCACTTGGTTTGATGTATTATCCTTTTTATATGTTCATGCATTCAATTTGCTAATTTTTTTTTAAGGATGTGTATATCTACGTTTATAAAAGATATTGGAGCTGGGCACGGTCGCTCACGCCTGTCATCCCAGCACTTTGGGAGGCCGAGGCAGGTGGATCAGGAGGTCAAGAGATCGAGACCATCCTGGTCAACATGGTGAAACCCCGTCTCTACTAAAAATACAAAAATTAGTTGGGCATGGTGGCGCGCACCTGTAGTCCCAGCTACTCAGGAGGCTGAGGCAGGAGAATTGCCTGAACCCAGGAGGCGGAGGATGCGGTGAGCCGAGATCGCGCCATTGCACTCCAGCCTAGGTAACAAGAGCGAAACTCCGTCTCAAAAAAAATAAATAAATAAAAGATATTGGTTCCTAGTTTTCCTTTCTTGTAATATCTTTCTCCAGTTTTGGTATCAGAGTAATGCTAGATTAATAAAACGAGTTAGGAACCACACTCTCTGCTTCTATTTTCTGGAAGAAATTGTGGAGAATTGACATTACCTCTTTCTTAAATATAATATCTGATAGAATTCACCAGTAAAATGATCTGGAACTGATAAATTCTTTCTTGAAAGGTTTTAAAGTATTGATTGAATTTCTTTAGTAAATATAGTTCTGTTCCAGTTATTTATTTATCCTTGTGTGAGTTTTGGTGACATATGTCTTTCAAGAAATTGCTTCCTTTTATCTAGGCCATCAAATTTGGAGGCATAGTTGTAGTATTATGTTATTATTCTTTTAATGTTCAAGGGATCAATAATGATAAAACTTTTTCATTTCTGACACTAGTAATTTGTGTCTTCTCTTTTTTCTTGGTTAACCTCACTAGGGGTTTATTAAATTGATTGATATTTTTAAAGAACCAGATTTTTTTTTGTCTCATTTGTCTTCTCTGTTATTTTTCTATTTTCAATTTAGTTGATTTCTAATTTTTATTCTTTCATTCACTTTGGGCTTATTTTGCCCTTTTTCCTTTACTTTCCTAAGATGGAAGTCAAGGTTGTTGATTTTAGTGCTTTCTTCTTTTAAATATCTTCATTTAAGGCTGTACATTTCTTGTTAAGCACTGCTTTAGTGCATCCCACAAATTTTGATAAGTTGTATTTTCATTTTTGTTAGTTCAAAATATTTAAAACTTCCACGGAAACTTTTTTCTTGACATACAGCTTACTTACAAGTGTTGCTTATTTTTCAAGTATTTGGGAATCTTCCAGTTATCTTTCTGCTTTGGCTGCTAGATTAATTGTACTGAAATCTGAGAGCATACTTTGTATTGCTTCTGTTATTTTAAATATGTTAAGGCATGTTTTATGGCCCCGATTGTGGTTTGTTCTGGTGAATGTTCCATGTGAGCTGGAGGAGAATGTGTGTTCTGCTGATGGAGTACTTTGTAAATGTCAATCAGATCAAGTTGGTTGCTAGTGCTATTCAGGTCATCAACATCTCTACCGATTTCCTGCCTGCTTGATCTATCAGTTACTGATAGAGGAACGTTAAAGACTCCAACTATAGTGGCACATTTGGCTATTTCCCTCTTCAGTGTTTTTTCGCCTTATTTTTAAGCTCTTCGTTACATATAAATATTTAAGATTGTTATCTGTTTTCAAAAATTGATCCCTTTGTCATTATCTAATGACTGTCTTTGTTCTTGATTAGTGTTCATGCTCTGAAGTCTAACAGAGCTACTCCAGCTTTCTTCTGATTGGTGTCAGCATGGTCTATTCTTCTCTGTCTCTTAACTTCTATCCTAGCTGGGTCTTTAAAGTGGGTTTCTTGTCAACAGCATATAGTTGCATCTTGTTTTAATCTAGACTGGCAGTCTTTATTTTTTTTAATTGATGTAGTTAGACTATTCACATGTAAAATGGTGATCGACATATTTGTTTTCTATTTGTTGCATTCATTTGTCATTTCTCCCTCCCCTTTCTGCCTTTTCTGGTTCTGAAATTATATTTCTTGTACACATTTTTTTGTCATTGTCCTAGAGTTTATAATGTACATTTTTAACTAATCTAAATTCACCTGAAAACACACTATACTACAGTATGTGTGTGGTAGAAGTAACTTATAACAGTACTCTCCATTTCTCTTTCCTGTTCTTTGTGATGTTGCTGTTATTCATATCACTCATCCATATGCTATAATACAATATATGTAACCCAGTACATTGTTACCATTATTGCTTATGGAAAAAAGTTATCTTTTAAGTTCATTAAGAATAAGAAAAAGAAAAGATTTTATTTTACTTTTACTTATTCCTTCTTGATGATCTTCCTTTCTCTGGGTAGATACAAGTTTCTGACCTATACCATTTTCTTTCTGCATGAAGAGTTTCTTTGAAACATTTCTAAATGTGCTGGTCTGCCGACGACAAATGCCCTCAGTGTTTTCATTTGTTTTGAAACCTCAGAGAAAGTATTTCTTTATTTTTAAATTTTAATGGATAATTTCTCTAGATATAGAATTCTTGTTGGTTTTAATTTTTTAATGCATTTTATACTCGTAGAGACAGAGTCTCACTCTGTTACCCGGGCTGGAGTGCAGTAGAAGCTCACTATAGCCTTGAACTCATCAGCTCAAGGGATCCTCCTGCCTCAGCCACCCAAGTAGCTGGGACTACAGGTGTGTGCCACAATGCCAGGTTAATTTTCTGTTTTTATTTTTTGTAAATACATGGTCTCACTGTGTTTCCCAGGCTGCTGTAAAATTCCTGGCTTCAAGTCACCCTCCCGTCTCAGCCTCCCAGGGAGCTGCCATGCTCTGCCTTGTTTGTTCGTTTGTTTAATTTCAACATGGAGTATTTTATGCCACTCTCTTCTTGCTGGCATGGTTTCTGATGAGAAAGCCCACGTAATGTTCACCATTGTTCCCCTATAGATCAGATGTTTTAATCCTTTGCCTTCTTTCAAGAGTTTTTTTTTTTTTGTCTCTGCTTTTATGTAGTTTTAATACACTGTGCCTGGGGTGGTGTGTTTGATATTTATCATGTTTAGTGTTCGACAAGCTTTCTGCATGTATACTTATCTGTCATTAATTCTGAAAAGACTTTCCCATTATTACTTCAAATATTTCTCTCCTCTATATTTTCTTCTTGTGGTATTCCAATTACACGTATGTTACATCTTTGCTTTTATTTCTGATTGAGACAGGGTCTCACTCTGTGACCCAGGCTGGAGTACAGTGACATGATCATAGCTCCCTGCAGCCTTGAACTCCTGAGCTCCAGGGAACCTCCCTGCTCAGGCTCTCGAGTGGCTGGAATGACAGGCACATGCCATCATGCCTGGCTAATATTTTTTTTTCATTTTTTGTTGAGATGACATCTCACTATATTACCCAGGCTGGTTTTGAACTCCTGGCCTCAAGTAATCCACCTGCCTCAGCCTGCCAAAGTGCTGGGATTACAGACAGGAGCCACTACACCTGGCCTCCATTGGATCCTTGAGATGACCCCATAGTTCCTGTGTGTTCTATGTTCTACTCAAGTCTTTTTTCTCTTCGGATTTCATTCTGAAAGGTTTACTTTCTTTCTTTCTTTTTTTCCTTCTTTTTTTTTTTTTTTTGAGATGGAGTTTCACTCTTGTTGCCCAGGCTGGAGTGTAGTGGCATGATCTCGGCTCACCACAACCTCTGCCTCCCAAGTTCAAGCAATTCTCCTGCCTCAGCCTCCCTAGTAGCTGGGATTACAGGGATGAGCCACCACACCTGCTAATTTTGTATTTTTAGTAGTGATGGGGTTTCTGTACGTTGGCCAGGCTGGTCTCGAACTCCTAACCTCAAGTGATTGGCCTGCCTCAGCCTCCCAAAGTGCTGGGATTACAGGTATGAGCCACCACGCCCAGCCTCTGAAAGGTTTCCATTGCACTGTCCAGTTGCTCAGACCCCGTCCAGGTTGTGTTGAGTCACTGATGAGCCCTTTGGAGGCATTCTTTTTACTGAGTTTTTCATCTAGCATTTTCTTTTGATTGGCATTTAGAGTTTCTGTCTCTCTGTTTACATTACTCGTCTGTTTTTCCATGTTGTCGTTTTCCCATTACATCCTTTAACATGATAATCATAGTCATTTTAAGTTCCTTGTCTGATCATTCTAACACCTGTGACACATTTGAGTTTTGCTCTGATGATTGTTTTGCCTTTGCCAACCATGTTTTTTTCTAGCCTCTGAACTCTCTGCTGTGCTCCTCTAGAGAACTGGTTAATCAGCCCAAACCTGCTTGAAACCTTTGGCCTGTATTCTAGGGAGGAAGGCCAAGACTCCTGGCCAGACAGACCACTGACATGCTTTATTTTGTTCTGTTTTCTAGTAAATCTAAAAATAAGCAAACACATTTGAAAAACTCCAGTTCCCTTCTGCTTCCAGAAGAATGAGTTTGATGTCACTGCTTCTGTCTCCAGCAAATTCAAAGGGAATTGTTGCCGTTTTGGCAAATGTGCAGATGGTGCCAGCTGGGTGTCTCAGTGTAACCTGTGTTACACTGAGAAGCAAACATATCGTCCCAAATCCATCACCTAATTTCATGGCAGTTGCCCGCATCAGACCTGTCCAATCTGTGTGGCTTGGCTCACGTGAGAAACCAGTTAGAAACCTGGCAACATTGGGGTCACTGCCTTGCTTCTAGCCCTGTCACCATGATGAGTCTGCATATTAGACTTGTAATTTCTGCCAGAGCGGTTGTAATTTGCTACAGCCATCAGCACGCAGGTAAGAAGGGGGAGAAGTGGCATTCTGCAGGGCACTGGGGCCAAAGACTCACCAGAAGTTGTCAACACAAAGGGCGGAAGAATGGCACAGATCCCCCCCGGTGGTCCACCCACTGACTTATTCAAGGTAACTCAGTAAGTGGTGAGTTGGGCTTTGATCCAGAGCCCTGCACTTTCACCCACTGGGAAAAGAGGAGTTAGGGCTGAGGCTTCCTTCTCTAGCGGCCCTGAGGCACGGAGGAGGTCCACAGTCCAGGTCCCTCTGACCATTACCTCTCGCCTGCCTCACGCTTTGTCCCAGCTGCAGTGTTGAGCCAGGAAAATCACACCACATCTGCAGCTGCTTAATCAGCCCTGGAGGGGTCACTGCAGGAGAAACAGTCTTCAAACTGAAGGTCCTAAGCCTGGTCCTGTGCACGTAAACATTCCATAAACATTAATATCCAAAACATGCTCCTCAACACACATTAAGCTATATACAAGAGATGCCAACAATATTCTTAATTTTAAAATACTGGCCAGGCACGGTGGCTCATGCCTGTAATCCCCGTGCTTTGGGAGGCCGAGACAGGTAGATCATGAGGTCAAAGCTCAAGACTATCCTAGCTAACATGGTGAAACTCCATCTCTACTAAAAATATTAAAAAAAAAAATGATTTGGGCGCAGTGGCATGTGCCTGTAGTCCCAGCTACTCAGGAGGCTGAGGCAGGGAATCTCTTGAACCCAGGAGGTGGAGGTTGCAGTGAGCCGAGATTGCACCACTGCACTCCAGCCTGGCAACAGAGTGAGACTCCATCTTAAAAAAAAGAGAAAGAAAAAAGAAAATACTGGGTGCTCAGTACAAGCCAGCAACCATGCTGCTCCTGTACAGGCTTCTCTAATACCCGCCCCCTCTTCCCAACCTGGCTCCAAGCTCCTTGAGGGCAGGGACCATCGGTGCACCCATTCACTGTTGTTCCTCTGGTCCCTCCCTCTCTTGTTCTATGAGGAGTTATCAGAAAGCAGAGCAAGTGAGGAGAGGCCCAGAGCATCAGGTATTCCCAGGCCCATGTTCATAAATAAGCATGTTGGGAAGAGAATTCCAGGAGCCAGGATGTGGGGGTTTGGGATTCCTTGGTTTTCACCTTCCTTCCTCCACCCCAGGGTATCCTGACTGCAGCGAATCCCAAAGCCTCCCTTAGCCTCAGCGTCCTCATCATCAGAGGTGGGCCATGACCCCCAATACGCTTTAGATCTGTGTCCCCACGGAAATATCATGTTGACTTGTAATCCCTAATGTTGGAGGTGGGGCCTGGTGGGAGGAGATGGGGTCATCGGGGAGGTTTCTCATGAATGGTTTAGCACCATCCTCATGGTGCTGTCCTTATGATACTAAGTTCTCCCAAGATCTGGTGGTTTACAAGTCTGTGGCACCTCCCGCCTCTCTCTCTTGCTCCTTCTCCCAGCATATGAGCCACCTCACTCCCGCTTCGCCTTCTTCCGTGATTGGAAGCCTCCTGAGGCCTCTCCAGGAGCAGATGCTGCCATGCTTCCTGTACAGCCTGCAGAACCGTGAGCCAATTAAACCTCTTTTCTGCATACACTACCAGCCTCAGGTATTTTCTTTATAGCAGTGCAGCGATGGACGAGTACATGCCTGCTTGTAGAGTGGCTTGCATGAGATCATTCTACAGTAGCCTAAGAAGCGGTTGGTGCATGGCGGCTCTTGCTCATTGATCATGAGTAGGTTGGAGGGTGCAGGGAGGTGCAGTCCCTGCGGAAGGCGGAAGGACAAGAGTGTGGGCTTTGAATTTTGCATGCCACTGCTCTCCACCTGACCTGGGGAAAGTCATTTATCCTCTCTGCCTCAGTTTCCCTATCTTCAAAGCAGAAAGTATACCCTTTCTGGGTTACAAGACACGCTGTGAGCCAGGCTGTGCATTTCATAAACGATTCTTTGGATGTGTAGTGACACTGAGCTCATGGGGCATCCTGAGAACCAGAGGTAACATCAGGCAAGGGCAGATCACAGGCACAGAAAGCCCAGGACGTGATTGTTCTCGTGTGGTCATCCTGGGGACTGCCAGGGGGTGACCTGGACCATCCTTCCGCCCTTGATGTTGACAAATTCTGGTGAGTCTTTGGCCCCAGTGCCCTGGAGAACATCACTTCTCTTACCTCCTACCTGCGTGCTGATGGCTGTAGCAAATTACAACCGCTCTGGCAGAAATTACAAGCCTAATATGCAAACTCATCATGGTGACAGGGCTAGAAGCAAGGCAGTGACCCCAAGGTTGCCAGGCTTCTAACTGGTTTTCATGTGAGCCAAGCCACATGGATTGGACATGTCCCTGTCCCTACTCCCACCACCTGGGGAAAGAGTGTCCCAGAGAGATGTGTCCCTGTCCCTATTCCCACCACCCAGGAAAAGAGTGTCCCAGAGAGATGCATCCCCATGCCAACTCCCACCACCTGGGAAAAGAGTCCCCCAGAAAGACGCATCCCTGTCCCAACTCCCACCACCTGGGAAAAGAGTTCCCCAGAAAGGTGCGTCCCTGTCCCTACTCCCACCACCTGGAAAAAGAGTCCCCCAGAAAGACATGTCCCTGTCCCTACTCCCACCACCTGGGAAAAGAGTCCCCCAGAAAGACGTGTCCCTGTCCCTACTCCCACCACCTGGGAAAAGAGTGTCCCAGAGAGACCTGTCCCCATGCCAACTCCTACCACCTGGGAAAGAGTCCCCCAGAAAGACACATCCCTGTGCCTACTCCCAGCACCTGGGAAAGAGTCCCCCAGAAAGACGTGTTTCTTTTCCAACTCCCACCACCTGGCAATGTGACCTTCTTTGGGAAAAGGTTCTTTGCAAGATATGTTTCAGTTAAAGATTTGAGCCAGATTCATCCTGGATATTCTAGATGGGCCCTAAACCCAGTAACAAGTGATGCTAGAAGAGAAGGGAGAGCAGGTGGAGACACAGAGAGAAGTGGAGGAGGCCCTGTGAAAGGGAGGCAGGGACTGGAGCGCTGTGGTCACAGGCCGACGAGGCCCCCGGGCACCAGAAGCTGGAAGGGTCTCTCCTAGACCCTTGGGAGGAGGCACAGCCGAGCTGACGCTCCGGTCTCAGCCATCTCGTCTGCAGAATTGTGAAGGAATCAATCCGTGCTGTTTAAGCCATCCTGCTTGTGGCCATGTGTGAAGGCAGCCACGCACAGAAATGCAGCCCACCAGGGAGGTAGGGGGGAAATGAGGCCAGTGGAGGTGACATAGCCGAGGCAGGGCGGCAGAACCCCACGGGCCTGCTCTGCTCACGACGGTAGGCCCTGATCCCATCTGACCGGGGTGCATACCGTGTAAGTCAGCTTTTAGGCTGACTGATAGCCCCATGGATGCCATGTTAACCTCTGTGACCTGCACGGACACTCCAGATGAGTTCCTGGAAAATCTGAAGTAACTGGAAGACTAAGAAAAGAGGAAGAAATGATCAGCCCCCCTGTGGCACCTACTTAACTCTGAGACATTCTCTGTTGTTCCTTATTCCAGCCTCAATTGATAAGGCCATTGGGCTTTGTAACCGACCTTGGTCAACCTCATGACTCCAGACCCTACGACCCCCACCCAGCTTATAAACCTACAACCCCTCCCGGCTTGCAAAAAACCGCCCTAAACTGTAACTTCTGTAACTTTCCACTGCCCACCCCAAACCTATAAACCAACTCCTATCCCTCTGCCCTTAGCTGACTCTATTTTCAGAATTAGCCCGTCCACACCTGGGTGAATAAACAGCCATGTTGCTCACACAAAGCCTTTTTGTGGGGTGGGAGTCTCTTCATTCAGAGCGCATGTTTTAAATGATCAGAAGAGGGACGAGGACACAGGCACATACGGCGTGAGGACTCAGGGGAAGGCGGCGTCTGCAACCCAAGGAGAGAGGCCCCAGGAGGGGCCAGGCCTGCCATTCCTTGATCTCGACCTTCCAGCCTCCAGGACTGTGAGATGGCAACTGTCTGTTGTTTAAGCCACTCGTCTGTGGGGCTTTGTTAAGGCAGCCCCAGCAAAGGAATGCAGGTGGTATTGCAAAAACCCCATTTCCCCTGGGGTGGGGCGGGGGGTGGGGGAAGCCAGCCGGGGCCTGATCCTGCCGGACTGGTAAGAGTGCCCTGGTGTCAGCTGCTGTGGAGCAATGTTCAGTGTTTCAGGACGAGGCATGTCCTCATCTGTCCCCAGAACAAGCCTGGTCCCGGTGACCTCTTCCTCCAGAGTCTTCATGGACCCTGCGGGCAGCCACAAGTTTGCACCAGGTCCAACTCGGTAGGAAGCATCACAGCCGCTTCAGGGAAGAGCTTGGTAAATTGAGTTCACGGTGCTTGAAGGGCGGGGGAAGGAGGCGTTTCCCTGCTGAGTGCTAGGATGTTCCCAGCTTCAGCACCATTCAATTACAATTCAGCAACAGCTGGCCTGGCCCCAGGGGCCCCTTCCAAGGTGTCAACAGCACAGCCCACTCCTGGCTTCACTGCTGCTCCAGAGGCCCCGGTCCTCCTTGATCGACATGGAGGAGCCAGCCACAGGCAGATTCCATGACACTCAGCATTCCCAACACCAACGCCAGGGAGAAAGATCTGTCACTGGTGATTTGATTGTCTGGGGTATTAAAGGCCATGATTGTCCTCTTCCGGGGATGTCCAGCAGACAGGTGGCTGCACTTTTGCCCGGTGGGTGAACTGTGGGTGTGTGGTATCCAAGCAGCAGCCCCTGCGGAGGTGGAGAGGTGAGTCAGGCAGCTGTCCTGCTTGCAGCCTGGCAACTTCAGTAACACAGTTAGGCCATGCGCTTCCTCGAAGGGGAGGTGTGCGAGCCCTGGGGTCGGAGAAGCAGGGGCTGCAGGCGCCATGCCCTCTCGGGGCTCATGCAACACCGGTGCTGATGGGATCCACGCAGATGTGCACATTTGGGTGCATGGGCCACAGGATGCCGGGAGGCTGCTTTCCTCACTCAAACTACTGCACCTCGGGGAAGCACGGGTCTGCCTCAAGGGAGGGGCCGCGTGTGGATAAGCACATGATCTCCTGTTGTCCAAGCCCCTCGTTCCTGCCGTGGTCTGTGTGATGCAGAGAAACAGAAAACATCTGAGGACCTATCTGCCAAGTCGGCTGGGTCTGTTTTTCCAGTCTTTGCCTTCCAAACAGCACGTCCAGGCTGCGAACCCCTTTCCCTGGACAGCTGTCTCTCCCATCCCCACACCAGAACAGTTACAGGCAGGAAGCCAGCAGTGGCCTCTGAGGCCTCCTCCCTGTCCCTCAGGAGGCTCGGCATGAACACCCGCTTCTACTTTTGCATGTGGCACCTCATACCTCTGCACCCATGTCCCCCGTCCCCACTCACAGGCTGCACGCCTGCACCCCAGCAAACAGACGGGCTTTGCATCCCTGTTCATGCCGAGCACCTCACTTCTGGTCCAGCCCAGGCTCCCAGCGCCTTACCCCAGGCCTAGCCCTGTCATTTGCTTTTGAGTCTCCCTGGTGGGCTTGGTCTCTTTACCGAGATGTTGGGGACCGCCTGGGGCTTGGCTGTGCATCTCGAGCACAGGGTATGTGTATCCTGAGGCCTGGAGGTGCCTATGGACTCACCTGGGCTGGCTGACTGGGAACACAAAAAAGACACCTGGATCCGAAGCTAGGACAGGTCCCTGAGAACCAAGGGGCGATCCTGCTGCTGTTCCTTGGATGGGGGCATTCAGGAAAGGGCTGGATTTTGGCCAGAATGGAAAGGGCAAACAGCAAGGGTGCCAGGACCAGCCACCCAGCACTGCACAGACGGCTGACCACCAGAGGTTAATGCCTGGGCACCTGATGTGGGGGTAGGGCGGAGAACTCAAATCTCTGTGAAGGAACAGGCAGGGTAGCAGCAGCAATGGAGCATGAGTTCAGGATCAGAGGCCAGTTTCCAAGCTGACCCTGCACACCTCAGCCACGGCCCCTCCCTGACGGGGTTCCCCTCCTGTAGGAGAATGGGGGTCTTCCTCTCTCCTACGCTAAGCCTTGCTGGGAGCCCTTTCACAACAAGGGGCTACAGGTGGGTCTCCAGGGCTACCCTCGTAGACCTGGGGATATGAGCCTGGGCTGGGCTGCCAGCAGATGGCCAACCCAGCTTCCTTCCTGCTTTCGAGTTTTGGCTCAGCCTGGGGACACCAGAGCAGAGAAAACTGCTTCTTCCCATCCATGTCCTTGGAGGACCGGGTAGACACTTGATTCAGTGCAAATCCTGGGACTGCCTCCAGCTTCCTGCAAAGCTTCTCCACCCTACTCCTCTCCTCACACATTGCAAACCTGCCCAAGACACAGGACAGAGAGGCTTCCACCTTTTCAAGTCTCATTGCCTTGAGGGGGCTTGGGTAGGAGTCAGGCCTGATGGGCACCGTGGTGGGCACTGGCCATTGAGGACACAGCTGTAGCCACAGCCACAGCGGCAGGTGGGACCATCCAGCACTTTCCCAGATGCTCGGCCTGCATGAGGGACATGAAAAGCATTGCGGCTTGATCCTGAAGATAGACGTACAAAACTGCAGCTGAAATGAGATGGAAAGTGATGTGTCAACCTTTCCCTTTTCTCTAACCTCTTTATTCAAGCTCAGTTTGATGTTCAAATACACCTCGATGTGAACCCTGCCTTTTGCCAAAGAGATTTAGAGGAGCAAGGGAGAAGGCTATGCAGTTTCACATTCTGAAGAGTGTGCATAAATCTGCATATCGTATGCATCTATTACAACGGATCATAAGTTGCATAACCAACTCAAAACGATCGGTTTTTGTTTCTCTGCTTTTTAAAATGTGTTTTGTACAAATGCCATGGATCCTATCACTTGCAGCTCTTTAATGCAGTTGTGCTGATGACTGAATGAAGAGGAGACGCTAAAGCTCCTTTGGGAAGGAAATACTCTGGGATTCAAGGTGGGAAAGTTTCATTCTGTCTACACACCATCCCTTTCTTGCCCAGAGCTAAGAGTCTAGAGAGTAGTCTTAAGGCTAGGAACAACTCTGGCAGGCTGCTGGGTTGATTATCCCCTCTGGGCCTCAGCACCCTATTCTGTGAAATAGGCATAATGTTTAAGCATTTGTCTTCCTTCTGCCTTTAATGAAAATCACCAGAGTCATCAGGCAAGTTTGGGCTTCAGGAAACAGTCTGATTGAGGGTTTAAGACAAGAACAGCGGACTGACCAGCGTAGCAAATCCTTGGCTGGATATTCAGGAAAACCTTAGGCATGAAAATGGGGAGAAGGCTGCCCTTGGAAATACTGACTTCCAGAATGTTCCATGGGGCTGTGATGCAGGGATCAGCCACTGCCACCTGCACAGCTGCCTCTTGGCACCAATAAAGCAAGTGGTCACAGGCTAAAAGCCCCACATCCCTGTGGTAGTGCCCATCACAGAGGCTGAGAGCTGCTGTGACTCACACCAGCATATAACTGGAGGAAACTCATTTGCATACTATGTCTAATTTGCATACAGAGCCCAAACTGCAAGGGCACCTGGGAAATGTAGTTTTTAGGTTTCTGGCATCTGTAATACAGGAAGCCCCTCCAGAAGGTGTTGGATGGCTGAGGGCCCAATCACCAGGCCAATTACACCTGGCCAGCAGGGCACAGCTGGCCCACCAAGGGGCTGATCATTTCCTCTCTGCAGCTCATTGCACTCCAATGACTGGTGTCTCCTTGCATAATGATTGCTCTCAGATATGGGAGCCACCCAGTTCAGAGCGATGGAGAGCCGGGTTCTGTACTCAGACTTGGGCTCTCACCTGGGCTCCACCCCTTCCTAGCTCTGCTGCCTTGGGCATGTTACAGAATTTCCCCAAACTTTAGCTCTCTTTGCTACGATAGGGGTGGGATTAAGACCATCTATACAGAGGGCGATTGGGAAAACCCAAGAATATGATGTGTACAGCATCTCACTCAGTTCCTAGCAGGCAGTAAGTGCTCAGTAGACACAGGCCATGGTGGTTACAGAGAAAAGCCAGGATTGGGGGTTGAGGAGTGGTCACTATGATACTGGACAGACTGGTCCTGGAATCACATCCGGGGGTTGGAACTTTCAGAGTCACGTGGCAGTGCTGTGTCCTGAGGAAGCATCTTCCTGTGGTCTTCTCATTTGTGAAGCAGTCCTTGGACCCCGAGTGCTAAAAGCCCTCCCAGCAGGACAGACATGCACCAGGGGACGGGCAGAGCTCAGCCTGGGCCCAGGAGAAAGAGGGAGGAGAACTGGCTCCTGCATTTCCCCAGCACCCCATGGGTCTTTGCCCAGCTGGGCTGAGCTGGGAGGACAGCCATTTCCAGGACCCCCTGGGTTTGCACATGGAGAGCCTGCTGCCTGCCTCCTTCCCACTGGCTCCCATCTCTGCACCTACCGTGCCCATTAGCCAGCCCTCCCCAGCCTCAGCCCTCCAGCCTCTCCAGGCTTTGCTGGTTAGAAGAAAAGAGTAGACAGGTCTCAGACAGGGTCACATTGCAGTGTACCCCAGGGTCCTGTCCTTGGCTGGGGGATGGGAGCTGGCTGAGGTTCTCCAGAAGCTTCTCAGAGGGTTTCCACATGGTAATGACTCTGAGAAGCTGCCTGCACCAAGGCCCTGAAGGGTGCCTGAATCCACATCTCCGGTCCATGCCATCTGTGTCTGTGGGAAGAATCCTTATCCAGGGACTGGCTACTTCCCAAGACACTCACTCTGCACACAATCTGGAAGCTTCAGGAAGCAGGGACAGAGCCAGTCACCTCCTCTGTCACCCCAGGGGCTATAACAGTGTGGACACATGGCTGCAGTACTAGAAGGTTCTGTATGCGGAGACGCACCTGTGGTCTGGAGTGCAGACGAGCCGGATGGGACTTCAGGCTCTGGCTGTATGATGCGGGCAAGTTACAGAAGCTCCCTGAGTTTCTGGGGTTGGTCGGGGTGTTGCAGGACTGTCAGTGCGGGGAGGTCTCCAGCCTTCCGAAGTGAGTGTGTGCACAGCGTCCTCTCAGAGCCAGGCACAGGAGTTGCTGTCACGCCGAACTGACCTCCAGCCTATAGCTCAGCCTTTTGGGGTGTGCAGGCCAGGTCTCCACCTTCACGGGAGACACTTACCACAGAGAAAGCAGCTTGCCCTCTCCTGGCATTGGCTCTTCTCCAGGCTGCAGGGCTCCTGCCTTTAGTTGCTCCCGGGACCATTTCTTCGGGATCCATTCTGAAAGGGATCCATCCCCTTCCAGAGTCTGCTGCTAGGAAGCAAATGCTGTGCTCCACAGTGTCATCTTGGAGCCCAGCTGGGCTCTCACCTCCCTTGTCCTGGACATAATACTCCTGTTAATGCAGCCCAGGTCTGGCGCAGCCTGGTACGGTGATGGATGCCCCAGAGCTTGCAGTCAACCTGACTTGTGCAGGAAGGTGGACAACTCAGCCTCCACAGAGGGATGGAGCTAGGGTGACTGCTGAGAACTGGCTTCTGCCAGCTGGCCTCTGGGCTGTGTGGCTACTTGGCCCACCCTTCAGTCCTTCTGAGCCCACGTCCTTTGCTTGGCCCAAAACCTCCCCCATAGTCAGCTGGCTGTGCTGTTTGGTTTGGGCAGAAGTCAGTCCGAGCAGAGGCTCCCGGCCTGGGGAGAACGGGGGACAGATGAGGCCAGGGAGATGCAGTTGGCGTTGCGGCTGCCCTGGGACTGGGTACAGTGAGCAGAGGGGCGGCTCACCTGCGAAGCTGCGGGCCCAAGGCCTCTGGGAGGGAAGGCTGATGTGAACAGAGTAGACACTGCAAACCCTCGATGTTGCGGGCCTGAGACAGAACTCAGAAGTCTTCTGGGCTCTGGAGGTGGCTCTCTGCTCACCTGCAGGAAAACTTCCTCATAAGCCACTAGAATGACGGAGCTCCCCGCTGTGCTTTGGACAAGTTCAGCTGACTGGAAGGTATTGCTCTGTGAGGAGCAGCCCTGACCTTTGCTGTGTTCCGAGAGCACAGCTGAGAAGACGGGATCCTGGGAGCCAGAGGCCACGACGTCTTTTTTATTCATCTCAATTTATGTTTCTGGTAAGAGTAACAAAGGAAATGCTAGTGGTACAAATGAGGAGAAACAGTTACGAGGAAGACCACATCCAGGTACACTCGGTGAAATCGCATCGTGGCGGGCCGAGCCCACCTGTGGTTCAGCATTGCTCCTCATCTGTCGGGGACCGTCCATCATCCACGCTGCGCGGTTCTGAGAACGGGCGCCAGTGCCATCAATAATTCCACCAGGGCAACAGGTGTAAAACGGGGATTGTCCTGGCAAGCCAGAGCATATGGCTGCCATCCTTATCTGTGCAATCGGCTGATTTGCAGGCATGACCAGATATTCAGCGAGAAAGGTTTTGTGACTTAGAGCAGGACCAGAATCAGCGCCAAGCCGTTTTTGTAGCTCACTCATTCATTCCACAGGCAGCGCTTTCTGGCGAGGTGCTCTGCTGCTTGGACTCTGAAAGGTGGTGCTGGAGGGGCTTACAGAGGGGGCAGCCCATGGCTTGTGAGCCCACCCAGGGGCCAGGCTTGCCGAGAGGCCGCACAGAAAATGCAAAGAGCAGGGGCTTTGGGGCTGGGCCCACCCAGGTTCCCTTGTTTCCCACCCCATGGCTTCATAGCTGAGCCCAGAGGTTGATTGTTGGTGCTGTTTTTCTCCAGGACCCTCCCCCTTAGCTCTTCGTAAGGATAACCTGTCCTTCTGGGTTGGTCACCTCCTCTGTCACCATGGAGAGCCTGCTGCCTGCCTCCTTCCCACTGGCTCCCATGTCTGCACCTGCCGTGCCCATTAGCCAGCCCTCCCCAACCGCAGCCCCCTCACCCCCACACACTCTAAAAGCACTGGTCCCTTCTGCTTTCCAGCCTCCCTGGAAGCTGGGCACGGGAATGTGGCCCAACTCAGCCAATGAGGAGCCTGCACTGAGTCACTTGTCCAATCAGGTGTTCTTTCTCTGAACGTCTTGCCCAATGAGATGCACCTGACCTAAAAACCGGGACAGTCAGATGCAGCCGCTTAAATTGCGTGCAATCAGATGTCTGCCCTGAACTGTGGCTCAGAACCATGGGAAACGGAGGCTGAGACTGGGAGAGGCCAGTGCGGCCCGGTGGCTGGTGTCTGGGGCCGGCAGGGCATGTGCACACGGACAGCGCCTCTCACCAGTTCTGCAGCGCCTTCCCTTCCTTCTGGCCATCTTTGTGCTGCCCGTTACTTTTCTAATGCATTTCTGTTCAGCTTATGCCAGACAGAACCTGTTTTTCAGCTAAAGAGTCCCGGCTAATGTGCGGCATGAGCTGCGCCAGCTCTTGCCGTTTTCTGAGCCGTACACAGTTATCTTTAGAGCGGGACGAGGATCCCTACCCCACAGAGTTGGTTGAAGACGAGGAGCACGCTTTCTGCATAGCACCACGTCCAGCCACGGAGCCTGGAGCAGCTGTGGGTGCAGCCTGCACAGAGGGTGGAAGAAGCTGCCACGGTTTTGGTATTCGTCTCCTCCAAATCTCATGCTGAATCTCAATCTCCAGCGTTGGAGGTGTGGGCCTGGCGGAAGGCGATTGGATCATGGGGGTGGCTCCTGAGGGAAGGTGTTCTCTTTCCAGGTCCATGAGGGGGTGCAATTTTAAGGGCAATAACCTCCCAGCACCACGCCCCGCTCCCATCTCGTTCCATCTGGGAGATTTAAAGGTCTCTGTTTTAAATTTCGCAGGCGCGGGAAGAATCAAAAGTCAATCACTCCAGCAAAACTTCTAAGGAACACTTTTCACTGGCCAGGGGTCTCGGAGAAGGTGGGGTTCCTCCCAGGTTAAAGGTCCCCTTCCTTCTTCCACACCCCTTCGACTCCATGTTTGGGTCCCCGTCCACAAACACTCCCTTTGTGGAAACCGTCTTTCTCCTGGATTTCCCCTCTGGGGTCCCCTTCCACTCAGTGTGGAAGCTTTCTCTCTTCCTCTCCTGTTTTCTCTTTCTCTATCTAAATAAATCACTTTCTGCAAACTGGGGTCCGGTATTTACGAGCGCACCTGCCGTGATGCCCTCTCTCATTCTTGAGAGAGCAGGAGACCAAGGACTTTGGAGAAACGTCCTCTCAGGGGAGCTGAGGGCTCCCCTGAACCCCAACACTCCTTCGTGAATGGGTTAGCACTGTCCCCTTCGTGATGATGTGAGAAACAAACTCACCCGTCCGAACCCAAAGAATGGACTCAGACACCCGGAGAATGGCGAATGTGAGACTCTTAATGATGGTTTTGCAAGGTCAGGTGTCTGACGCACAGGCCCACCCCGCACAGTTTCAACAGGAACTTACTCCCCAGGGCGCAGGCCCCTCCCCGCTGTTCCTCATAGGCTGAGTGCTAGGGGGTTATAATCTTCCCAGACCTTGCCTATTGATTATTAGGCAGGGGCTTTAGGTGTTTTATTTTTGAGGGTTGTTCCGCTGCATTTTGTTCCAGCCCACAATGCATTGCAATCCTAGTCAGCTCAGGGGCTCTTCAAGTGTTTGACTTATGACCTAAGTAGCTGGGCAGGCTGATGAGAACAGACAAAGCGAGCTATTTTGCAGGCTGGTAGACTTTCACCTTTTTTAATTTTTTTTGAGATCCAGTCTTGCTCTGTTGCCCAGGCTGGAGTGCAGTGGCATGATCTCGACTCACTGCAACCTCTGCCTCCCAGGTTCAAGTGATTCTCCTGCCTCAGCCTCCTGAGTAGCTGGGATTACAGGCATGCGCCACCATGCCTAGCATATTTTTTTGTATTTTTTTTTATTGCATTTTAGGTTTTGGGGTACATGTGAAGAACATGCAAAATTGTTGCATAGGTACACATATGGCAGTGTGATGTGCTGCCTTCCTCCCCATCACCTATATCTGGCATTTCTCCCCATGCTATCCCTCTCCGACTCCCCACCTCCTGCTGTCCCTCCGCTATTTCCCCCCATAGAGACGGGGTTTCACCATTTTGGCCAGGTTGGTCTCGAACTCCTGACCTCATGATCTGCCCACCTCGGCCTCCTAAAATGCTGGGATTACAGGTGTGAGCCACTGTGCCCGTCCTGCAAACTTTCCTCTTAACCTAAACTTCTTCAGTTCTGGTGAGGGCAACCAAGGGGGTTGGGGGGTGACAAGCAAGCCTCCGCTATCCAAGCGGGACTAGTATATACTGTTTTTTCTGTAGTTTGCTGATCTAAGCCGACTTAAGGCACTTTGCCTTGGAAATGGGCCACTGTGTGCAGTATTTCCTTCAGTGAGTGACGTCTTGCTCAGGTAGTCCACTGTAGATCTCGTTGTTTAAATGTGAGGCCCCTCTCCCCTCAATCTCTGGCTCCATCTCCCACCCTGTGACACGCTGGCTCCCTGTCACCTTTCACCATGACCAGAGGCTTTCTGAGGATTCACCAGAAGCAGATGCTGGCACCATCTGCTTCACGAGACAAAATTAACCTCTTTTCTTTATGAATTACCCAGCCTTAGGTATTACTTTATAGCAATGCAAGAACGGCCTAACAGAGGAGCCTACCGTGGCAGACAGCGGCATGGGAACTACCCACTAACATACGTGCCAAGCTAATCCCCTTCTTTCTGTCAAGAGGTTTAAATGTTCAGAAACAAAAACTCAACCTTCAGAAATGATGACAAGTCAAACCCATTTAAGATACTGCAGGCAGAGCTCCGCTGCCCGCACAGGGCTGCCAGAGCGCAGGTGGGATAAACAATGGAGGATCATTTATTTTAGAGTAAGTATGTCTCATGCAATATTTGGATATACTTATGTGTAAAAAAAAAAAAAAAAAAAAAAAAACTTATCGTGTACCTGAGATTCCAGTGTAACTATGCGCCCTGTTACTTTTATTTGTGAAATCTTGGCCCCCTTAAACCCTGGTCGCCTCCTCCAGGATTTTTCTCCTGACTCCCATGTCCTGCATTTGCTTTGCTTTTGGGGAGCTCTGCAGACAGCCAAATGACCTTTTAGCGGTGTGGCTCTGAAAGACTTCTGCATTTGGTTCAGAGCTTACTAAGACAAGCCATTTCCACCGCGATGAACAGCACGCATGCCCAGCCATGTCCCAGAATCAACAGTGTCTCAATGACAAAATGGGAAGCGTTCTCACGTATTCCACCACTGGGAGCCCAATATGAAGCGTCAACACCCTTCTGGGTCATTATGGTTCATTTTCACTTTGAAAAGCACATGCTCCCCGGTCCTCCGGCCCTCCCGTTCCTCACACCCACGCACTGTCAATGTCCATTATGCACCAACTCTGTCCAGGCAGGGAGCTGCAGGGGACAGTCATTTTCCAAAGAGGAAACACATTTGCTTAGCAAGTCTAGGCCTGCTGGTCTCCCCACCCGGGCAGACATGGAAGCTTCTCGCTACTTCTAATGCATCACCCAGGGAGGCCGAAGGAGACTATTTCGGGAACTGTACTTCCCAGCACAAGCTCTACCTCCGAAACACAGCAGGCAGAGGACAGAGTCTGGTGGCTGCCTCGTGGCTACCTGTAACCAAGAGGACTCCCAGGGCCAAGGTGTATGTGAACCAGCGGCTACCCGCGTGTGCTCTCTCTGGAACCCGCAATGCTGGCAACTCAACTAGGAATTCAAAACTGATTTTAGACGTCTGTGGAACAGGTATCAGGAGCTTTCAGAAATCTTCATCCCCGGCACTCCCTGGGGATGCATCTCCTGTGCTTCGCTGGTGCTGCGGTCTTTAAAGAGAAGGGTGACTTGGGTTAATTGCATAGTGACTGTCACTGCTTACTGGGCTCTGTGATGCTGCTTTCTCAGGATTGATCATAAAATACGTGGATGGCCATTCCAAAGATGAGTTCTTACTGTAGTTGGTTTTAAAAGCACTTCAGGGGAAGCCAAGGAACGAAGCTGCCGCAGGGCTGCAGGTGTTTTTGGACTGAGTGCAACAGTCCTTTTGTGTCTGTGTTCCTCCCTCCGTCACCAATTCACTCCAGCGACACTGGCTGCACATTCCCCGTGTGCTGAGGCTTCTGTGTGGGGGGCGGGGCCTCTGCAGTGACGCAGGATGAGATAGGGAAGCCCAGGTCCTGCCGGTCACAGTCCGGTGAGGAGTGCACCTGAGACAGAGTTGGAGCCTGCATGCCATGGAAATGGTCAGCTCCACGGTGAGCATGCCCCAGGGAGCTGCACGGACAGCAGGCAGCAGGTGGAGGGGGTGCGGGGTTGGGGGGCAGCTCCAACTCCACCTGACCACAGACCGATAGTCCATCTCTCCCAGCTTTTGCCCAATCCTGGTCCCCCTCCCTGTCCCCTCTGCCTGCTGCATGATGACACCTAGCAGCGGCTCAGGCTGGGGATGCCACTCTTTAGCCGTGCTGAGCACCTGCCTCAGCCTCACCAGGCCACTGTCATAGGAAGAAGGAAAGGGTGGTAACAGGAAGGTCACCATCACAGTCTGCTGTACCCTGGGGGTAGCTCTTAATGCCGCCTGCCAGATTGTCTTGTTTTTCTCTCTGCAGGAACATGGCAGGATTGCCTGTTGTGTCTCCTTTGCAGGGGGTAGTGAACATGGTACAAGCTCCTCCCCATGGATTGTGGGGAGAAGTAGGCGAAGCATTTAAAATGCTGGCATGCGACTCCAAGAGCACTCTTCTTCTGCACGGCAGCAGAGGAGCTTAAGCATACAACTGCTCCCTACACCCTGGACCTGAGGGACATCTCTGCATAGAGCCTCCCTGCTCACTGTCCCTGCTGCCTGAGGACCTGCGATCGATGTGTGGTCTCAGCAAGAGATGATCTGCTGTTGTTTCAAAACACTGGGATATAGGGGATGTTTGTTACTTCAGCATAACCTTGATCATCCTGACTGATACAACAAATACCATAGTCCTATAAAATAATTTTTAGCAAATTATTTCTTGTTCATAATCTGCTCATCAAATTCTTGTCCATTCTTCCAGACTCATTCCTTCCTCTGGGAAGTCTATCCTAACTTTCTCTAGCTGAAATGACCTTGGGTTTCCACTCTTCTTTTCATGGTGCCTCTATAGAGTAGTGGCTTCCTAGATTGTCAGTTGTCTATATCTGTGTACAAAACTCCCCTCCCCAAACTGAGTTTCTTAAAGGCAAGGTCATATTTATCACTGTATCCTAGCTCCAGAACAGTGCCAAGCACATATTAGGCCTTCAAGAGAGACTTGCCAGATTGAACTGGAGAGACACAGAAAGGCAGGTGCATAAAACTGCAGGCTTTTCTTGTCCATATGATTTTGCTCATTCTTTCTTTACTTGCAGTGTTTTATTTTGCTTTTTGAATCCCCATCTTTCTATTTATATCATGAATTATATTTATATTCACCTATAAGGGGGCTGGCTCTTGTAGGGAAAGTGATCAATCAACCAATAAATGTTTTTTAAGAACCTACTATGTGCCAGGTACCTTTCTAGATTCTGGATATACAGTGATAGATGAAATAGACAAAGGTATGTTCATTCCAGCGAACAAGATAGCAATAAAAATACATTAAGATGAAATATACATAATGTCAGCTGACGGCAGATGCTATGCAGAAAGTAAATCAGTGGAAGGAGTCAGAGAGTGATGGGAGATGCCGCTTTTAAAGGGAGGCATAGAAAAGTTTCTTTGAGTAGGTGACATTTGAGCTGACTCCTGAAGAAAGTGAGGAAATTCACCATGCACATATACGCAGGAAGAGCATGTCTAGCAGAGGGAACAGAAAATGCAAAGCCCCCGTGGTGGGAGGGACAGGCGGGCCAGTGTGACCAAGTTCAGTGAGTGAAAGGAAGAACAGAGATGAGACTGGAGAGGCAGCTGGGGTCAGATCTCTTAGGGTCCTAAAGCCGTGGCTGAGCAGTTTGAACTTTACTGTAAGCTCAATGGGAAGCCAGGATGGTTTTAAGCAGGATAGAGACAAAATCCAACTTGTGCTTTAGAAAGGTCATGCTGGCCAATAGTTGAAGAATAGCTGGGTTGTGAGGACGCTCATTAGGAAGCCATTGAGCGTCCCACGTGAGCGTTGATGGTGTTCCATGTGAGCGTTGATGGTGAAAGTGGTCGGTGGCTTGGACAGAGGGTGTCAGGACTCCTCAGTGCCTCTAGAATGGGTGGGGCTTCGACCTCTCCTTTGAACTGATTGTAGCATCTGATTAGTTCCCCCATTCATTCATGAATTAAGTAGCATCTTAGGTGCTCATTTCATGTTTCAATGGGAGTCTTGATTTTGCCTTTTGGACACACTCTTCTTTTGCACTTCTCCTTGCGGGGAAGAGTAATTCTGAAGGCATGGGAAGTGTGAACCCCACGCTGTATTTTGGACACGTCTGGTTCTAGATGCCCATTAGACACTGAAAGGTCTTTCCGGGAGACCAGATTCACTAGTGTGGCATCGTGGTGGCAGATGGAGCTGGGCATGTAAGCTTGAGAGTTCTTAACATTTTGGTGATTGTTAATTCAGCAGGCTGGACTGGATCACCTGGAAAAGCTGGTAGATAGATCAGCACAAAGACCTGAGCACAAGACTGAAGGCTTCATCTAAGTTGTGAAGGAGGAACAGTTAGCAAAGAAGAAGGAACGGCTTGGGAGGTAGGCATACGGGGAAGCACAAAAGAGTGTGTCCAAAAGGCAAAATGGAGACTCTCGCTGAAACATGAAACAGTACCTAAGCCTCCATTTAACTCATGAATGACTGAGGGAACTAATCAGAGCTCACAATCGGTTCAAAGGAGGGGCCAAAGCCCCACCCACTCCTCAGGAATGACTGAGGGAACTAATCAGAGCTCACAATCGGTTCAAAGGAGGGGCCAAAGCCCCACCTACTCCTCAGGAATGACTGAGGGAACTAATCAGAGCTCACAATCGGTTCAAAGGAGGGGCCAAAGCCCCACCCACTCCTCAGGAATGACTGAGGGAACTAATCAGAGCTCACAATCGGTTCAAAGGAGGGGCCAAAGCCCCACCCACTCCTCAGGAATGACTGAGGGAACTAATCAGAGCTCACAATCGGTTCAAAGGAGGGGCCAAAGCCCCACCCACTCCTCAGGAATGACTGAGGGAACTAATCAGAGCTCACAATCGGTTCAAAGGAGGGGCCAAAGCCCCACCCACTCCTCAGGAATGACTGAGGGAACTAATCAGAGCTCACAATCGGTTCAAAGGAGGGGCCAAAGCCCCGCCCACTCCTCATGAATGACTGAGGGAACTAATCAGAGCTCACAATCGGTTCAAAGGAGGGGCCAAAGCCCCGCCCACTCCTCAGGAATGACTGAGGGAACTAATCAGAGCTCACAATCGGTTCAAAGGAGGGGACAAAGCCCCACCCACTCTAGAAGCATTAAGGAATCCTGAATCAAATTTACCAACATGCACGGAGGGTCTACCAGAGCCAATAACCAGTTCCACTCCAGGAGACACAGTTAATTTGCATGTCTAGAAACGAAAGTTATTTGCATTGTTCTCAGTTTTCTACAGTTTTTCTCAATTTTTAAAGCAGCCAATGAAAGTTAGAAAGAGCCCGGAGGGTGTACTAGACGGGAGGCTTAGTAAAGTTTGCTTGGTTTTTTTCTTCCCACTTTAAAGTCTTTTCCCAATTCTTCCGGACACAGGGACTACAGCGTCTTAGAACTCACAGGAACGAAGTCTTTCCAGAAGGAGGAAAGATCGGCTGCGTCAAAAGCTGTGGTGAAAGGAAGATGAGAATGCCCTCGGGGATTTGCCAGCCTGGCGGTCACTGGTGACATTGACAAGGGTAGTTTTGGTGGATTGGGGGACGAACCTGAGCTTGGATTGGGTTCGGGAGAGATTGGGAGGTGGAATAGCAGAGACAGAATGGACATCTTTGGGGAGTTCAACCACAAAGTCCTCTGAGAGAGGCCAAGAAGGAACACCCTCACTCTGTCACCCAGGCTGGAGTGCAGTGGCGAGATCTCAGCTCACTGCAACCTCCAGCTCACGGTTCAAGTGATTCTTATGCCTCAGCTTCCCAAGTAGCTGGAACTATAGGTGTGCACCACCATGCCCAGCTAATTTTTGTATTTTCAGTAGAGACAGGGTTTCATCATATTGGCCAGGCTGGTCTCGAACTCCTGACCTCATGATCTACCCACCTGGCCTCCCAAAATGCTGGGGATTACAAGTGTGAGCCACCGCTCCCGGCCAAAGTAGGTTCTTAACACAGCCCATCAGGCCACCTCCAGGGACTCGCTCCTTCCTTTGAAAATGCCAATCTAAGCCATCATAAGCCACCTGTCCCATGGGAGAGCATTAAAGCAAAAACCATAATTATCGAAGGAGAAAGAATTTTACGCAGCTTAAACAGCATAAATACCACCACTCTTCCCAAGTGTGAGTTTTCTGAACCCGGGATATTGGGGGCCACCAAAAAGCTGCAACCATTTTCCAGTTCCAGGTCAGGGTTTTTCTCCTCTCCCATCTCCCTGCTGCCTCTGTCTTCCAGCTCCCAGGTGCCCTTCTTTCCCCGCTCTCCCTCCTTCCCCAGAGCTGCTCAGCGCTGGCTCAGAACCAGAGGCTGAGAAGAGGGCTGACAGCTATTACGAGGCGCAGCAGGAATCCCGCCCTGCAGTCGGGCTCCAGAGCCTCTGCTCGTTTAGCTGCATCTGCGCTGCCGTGCCAGCGTCTTCTGCCGAGAGGAAACGTGTCGCAAACACCTATGTGCTTTCCCAGGTGGAGCACTGTGCTCTGTGAATGTGTGATTTTGTGCACTTGTCTCAGATTATTATCTGATCATACCGGGGGGCTGGGGCAGGGGTGGTGCGGGAGGGGCTCTGCCTCCAGTCGCCCCTCCCAGCGCGCGGGCTTTGCAGATTCCCTCTCACTGAAGCCTTCTCACAGCAGATACTGCGGGAGCTGGGCTTTTTCCCACTTCACAGAAGCAGCTGAGGTTCTGGGAGTTTGGTGAGGTCCTGAGCTGGGAATGAGCCCCCCGTGTCTGGGTGACTACACAGTTCTATCCTCGGCCTCCCCAGCAGCTGTGAACTTGGTGGAGTTGCCTGTGACGTTGGAACAGTGTTGGATTTTCAGGAAAAGCAAAGCTAGAGGCGAGCGGGAAATAAAAGAGTGTGTTTTTGTTTTTGTGTTTTTTAGAGGAGCCAACAGCATAGGCCAGGGACTGTGTCCCCCAGGAAAAACCCTGCCGTGGGGGCTGCAGGCATTGGCCATGGTTAAGCAGGGTCCTTGCCGGGGGAGCAGGTGCAGCCTGAGGCCGGGATCCTCCTTGTTGCGCGGCACATCCTCCAAGGCTCAGGCTGTGGGTCCCCGTTCCCCCCACAGTGAGTTGGGACTGGGTGCAAACAGGGCCAGTCACTCAGGAGGGTCTCCACTGGTTTCCTGGGTCAGGGATGACGGGGCCAGCCTGAGAGAGGCCAAGGGGTACGGCGAGCCCAGGTGGGTGGGCAGGAGCCAACACTGAGAGGACAAGAGAAGTGGCCGCACAAAGGGAGTGAATCTCCGTGACGTCTCACTGCTGCACGGGGACCCAGAGTCACCCTGTGCAATGTGCACGCACGCAGCTGCAAGTTACATGGCTCCTAACAGCCGGTGAAGCGGGATTATATTGGGCGGAACTCACAGAAGAGCCAGGCTCATGTGAGGCTTGTTCCTCCTGATGGGGAGACTTGGGATGTGGCTGGAGGCCTTTATGCCCAGCTCTGACCACCAAATATACCCTGTTTGCCACCAGGGACTGGCCAGCTGTCACAGCAGGTGTGGCAGCAAAGGTGTCCATGGGCCAAGTGGCTGGACCGCAGCTAAGACGGAGACAGAAGCATGAACCCAAATCTCCAGCCACTCCTGGGTCTCACGATTATCTGGTGTTCTTTGAAAGCTTAAAGAAAAAAAAAATGAAGATTTTAAAATGGTATGTTCTTGTGATGATATCTGGGCTTTTCCAGAGATGACGCTGTAACCATTGTAACCCCTGTCACACTTTTTTGTTTTTTGAGACAGAGTCTCACTGTCGCCCAGGCTGGAGTGCAATGGTGTGATCTAGGCTCACTGCAGCCTCTGCCTCCTGGGTTCAAGCGATTCTCCTGCCTCAGTCTCCTGGTACCTGGGATTACAGGCATGAGCCACCATGCCTAGCTAATTTTTGTGTTTTTAGTAGAGACGGGGTTTCATCATGTTGTCCAGGCTAGTTTGTCCAGGCTAGTCTCGAACTCCTGATCTCAGGCGATCCACCCGCCTCGGCCTCCCAAAGTGTTGGGATTACAGGCATGAGCCACCGTGCCTGGTCTCCCCGTCACACTTTCTTAGACATCATCACTCTCTGCCTTTGTAGGAGGCAAGGGCTTGTTCTTTTTTCTTCTTCCTTATTCCTTTGTAAATCAAAGTAGGGTGTGTGTGTGTGTGTGTGTGTGTCTGTGTGTGTGTGCCTGTCTGTGTGTGTGTGTCTGTGTGTCTGTGTCAGTGTGTGTCTCTGTGTGTCTGTGTGTGTGTCAGTGTGTGTCTGTGTGTGTCTGTGTCAGTATGTGTCTGTGTGTGTGTCTGTGTCTGTGTGTGTGTCTGTGTGTGTCTGTGTGTGTGTGTCTATGTGTGTGTCTGTGGGTGTCTGTATGTGTCTGTGTGTGTGTGTCTGTGTGTGTCTGTGCTGTGTGTCTGTGTGTCTGTAGGTGTCTGTGTCTGTAGGTGTCTGTGTGTCTGTGTGTGTGTGTGTGTCTATGTGTGTCTGTGGGTGTCTGTGTGTGTGTGTGTCTGTGTGTGTCTGTGCTGTGTGTCTGTGTGTCTGTAGGTGTCTGTGTCTGTAGGTGTCTGTGTGTCTGTGTGTGTGTGTCTGTGTGTGTGTCTGTGTGTCTGTGTGTGTGTCTGTGTGTATGTCTGTGTGTCTGTGTGTGTGTCTGTGTGTGTGTCTCTGTGTGTCTGTGTGTGTGTGTGTGTGTGTGTGTATGTGCATGTGCATGCTACATAGTGCCAAAGGGTTTGTAAAGATAAATAGCAGCCCCTACATGTACCCCACACAGCTTCTGTAATTTTTAAGTCTTTAAGGATTTATTTTATCTGTCTGTTTATACAATATGTTGCTCTTGTTGCAATCTCTTGATTCATCAATTTTAGGCATTTCTTCAGAATGGTGAATATTTACATCTCTTTAAATCAGCGTCTTGGCCGGCAGCAGTGGCTCATGCCTGTAATCCCAGCACTTTGGGAGGCCGAGGCAGAAGGATTGCTTGAACCTAGGAGTCCAAGACCAACCTGGGCAATATGGGGAAACCCCATCTCTACCAAAAAAAAAAAAAAAGGCCAGACACAGTGGCTCACCCCTGTAATCCCAGCACCGTGGGAGGCTGAGGCAGGTGAATCACCTGAGGTCAGGAGTTTGAGACCAGCCTGGGCAACATTGTAAAACCCTATTTCTACTAAAAATACAACAATTAGCTGGGCATGGTGGTGGGTGCCTGTAATCCCACTTACTTGGGAGGCTGAGGCAGGAGATTCATTTGAACCTAGGAGGTGGAGGTTGCAGTGAGCTGAGATTGCACCACTGCTCTCCAGCCTGGGCGACAGGGCAAGACTCCGTCTCAAAAAACAATACAAAAATTAGCTGGTTGTAGTGGTGTGCACCTGTAGTCCTAGCTACTCCGGAGGCTGAGGTGGGAGGATCATCTGAGCCTGGGGAGGTCAAGGCTGTAGTGAGCCGTGTTTGTGCCATAGCACTCCAGTCCGGGCAACAGAATGAGATTCTGTCTCAGAAAACAAAATAAATAAAATAAATCAGCATCCCTTCCTCCCATTCTCTCAAAGCAGCAGCAGCCCACATTTTGGACAACCCATGAGTCAGTATTTGTGTTATTGCAATAGGTAAATTGTTTACTTTTGAGTCGAGTATGATTAAGGTTATTTCCCCCCTTATACACGTTTTTGTTTTTCCTGGAATTAATACTTGCCAGAAAAAAAAAAAAAAACTAGGTTGTTTAGTTTTCTTTTCATTTCTACCCATGGCTAAGTCTTCCCACAGCTCCAGCAGCCTGGAGGTCAGTTTTCCCCAGGGTCAAACCCATCAGGTCCCTCTTGGTTCTGTTTTCCCTGCAGCCTCTCTTTGGGGATCCCGCCACCCATTTGCTTCCTTCTGGATCTTTGCTCTCTGGGCCTAAGAGCTGGGCCTGCAGATGGGGCAGGGAGAGAGGTCTGCAGTGTTGGGGGGTCCTGTTCTGTATGCACATCCTGCGGGCACTATTTTCACTTTTACAGTATTTTTGTCCATAGACCAAGCTCAACACTGGCACAAATAAGTAACTTTCTGAGTAACTCCAGGCACTGGCATCGTCACAGTGTCTCTGGCCACCACTGCTGACCACTGCTCACCCTGCAGCACGTACTGACCTCCTTCCCCTCTCTGCCTTTGCCCAGGCTGCACCCCGCCTGGCTTGCCCTCCTTATTAGTCTGTTTTCATGCTGCTGATAAAGACATACCCAAGACTGGGTAATTTACAAAGAAAAATGGGTTTAATGGACTCACAGCTCCACGTGGCTGGAGAGGCCTCACAGTCATGGCAGAAGGCGAAAGGCACGTCTTACATGGTGGCAGGCAAGAGAAAGAATGAGAACTAAGCAAAAGGGGTTTCCCATCATAAAACCACCAGATCTTGTGAGATGCATTCACTACCATGAGAACAGTACAGGGGAAACCACCCCCGTGATTCAATTACCTCCCATCAGCTTCCCCCCACAACGTGTGGGAATTATGGGCGCTACAGTTCAAGATGAGATTTGGGTGGAGACACAAGCGAACCATATCACCCTCCGGCCCCTGCTCACTGAGGTCCCAGGTTCCCTCACCTCAGAGGGGAGTTTTCGTTCCTTTTCTGTGTCTGCCAGGCTCTTTCTTTCCTTCTTTCATTTTTATTTTTAGGACAGGATCTCACTCTGCCACCCAGGTTAGGGTGCAGTGGTACAGCCGTGACTCACTGCATCCTCAACCTTGTGGGTGCAAGTGATCCTCCCGCCTCAGCCTCCCAAGTAGCTGGGACTACAGGCACATGCCGACATGCCTGGCTAATTTTTTGTAGAGACGGGGTTTCACTATGTTGCCCAGGCTGGTCTCAAACTCCTGGCCTCAAGCGATTCCAGTACCTTGGCCTCCCAAAGTGCTGGAATTACAGGCATGAGCCACCACACCTGGCCCAGGATCTTTCTTTTGAGCTGCTGCCTTTCTGTTTGTTTTTCCCACCTCTGCACATGGCTTGCTATAGCTGTACAACTGTTTCACCTCCTGGAATGTGAACTGCCTAGAACCCAGGCAGCCTGCATCCCAGTTCTTTGCCTGGAGCCCGTATTGGACAAACACTTCATGAATAAAGATAGATGTCCTTCCAGTGTGCCATGTGCGTGATCTTCAGAACCAGCCTGCACCCTTAGTGCTCTTAGATATCAGGAAAAGAAAAAAGAACTTCCTTATGTGTGTAGATTTTGGCAAATATCTTTCACTTGGCCATTATTCACCCTGTGTCCATTTGGCCTTGGTCAAAACTAAGTCTCCCAGGAAAAGTCTGCAATGAAGAAAAACAATCGGGAAAACATCTTGAGTTATAGAACCGGTAAACCGTCTGGATATATATATATATGTGTGTGTGTGTGTGTGTGTGTGTGTGTGTGTGTGTGTATATATATATATACTGCTTCTCTTAAGCAAGAGACTCTGCCAGGGTTTGGGGCATTATTGATTAAGCGTTGGTAGGAACGTAGCTTGCTTCAGTCATTCCTACCAGAATTTTCCCAAACTGCCTCTTTTTTTCCTACTGGTGATTATATGGGCTGCCCCGTCAGATGAGAGCACAGGACTCCCTCTCCCTCAGACTAACAAAGGCCTGCCTTGCAAGGCAGGTAAACAAGGGCATCTTTTGCAACTTTGCCAGTCTGTTCTGCCCCAAGGCTACTGGTAACTTCTGTTGTGTTAAAGACAGTTTAGCCAAGCTTTTTTTTTCCCCCTCAAAGATTTGGGCTTAAAAAAAGATTCCACGGTGGAAATGTCTTGGTGCCCCACCCGCTCTCTAAATGAGGTTTTGGACTGTGGAATTGGGGCCTTTCCATTTCTGACGTCCCCATTTCCCAAAATAGGCCATGTGTGAGCTGACTCACTGGCCCAGATCACCAGCCTGGGCCCCTGGGTCTGTGACGGTGCCTGCCAGCACCCTCCACCTGACCAACACGTTGTCCAAATCCATGCAAGGGGGCCCAGGTGCCTTCAGCGTTCACAGGTTCCACGGGGCCAGACTCAAGTTCAAAGACCTCCTCCCAGAATCTTCAAAGGAAACCGGTTGGCTTCTCTCCTTGAGTCATTGAATAAAATACAAATGCAAAATTTTCTTCTTTTTTTTTTTAAATTTTACTCTAAGTTCTGGGATACATGTGCTGAACATGCCGGTTTGTTGTATAGGTATACAGGTGCCATAGTGGTTTGCTGTATCCATCACCCCGTCATCTACATTAGGTATTTATCTTAATTCTATCCCTCCCCTTGCCCCCCAAACCCCGACAGGCCCCAGTGTGTGATGTTCCCCTCCCTGTGTCCATGTGTTCTCATTGTTCAGCTCCCACTTATGACTGAGAACATGCGGTGTGGGTTTTCTGTTCTTGTATTAGTTTGCTGTGAATGATGGTTTCCAGCTTCATCCATGTCCCTGCAAAGGACATGAGCTCATCCTTTTTCATGGCTGCGTAGTATTCCGTGGTGTATATGTGCCACATTTTCTTTATCCTATCTTTATCCTTTTATCTTTGTCTATCATTGATGGGCATTTGTGTTGGTTCCAAGTCTTGGCTACCATGAACAGTGCCACAATAAACATACGTGCGCATGTGTCTTTATAATAGAATTTTCTTATAAATGTATAGGTATGCTCAGAAAAATATGAAGTGCCTTCTTTGCTAGTGTTCAAAGTATCATGAGGAATGTCCACCTCCCAGAACACTTCGTTTCCTTCACTCGAGGCTTCCAGCCACCTCTCCCAAGATGGCGCAGCTGCCTTGGGAACCAGAGTGGCCCGTTGCCACAGGCAGCAAGTGGTGCTGGAATGGCCACCCAGGGCATGTGATACGGGGTTCCAAGTCTTGGCTGCAAGCTCAGATTGAATGATCCCTAAGTCCACTTCCAACCTTCAAGGTCCTTGCCATGCTGAGAACTCAAAGGGTCAAAGGTGAGCGTTTGCCCAGTCTCTGTTATAGCCCAGTCCATGCCCGGACACCCTGATGTTGGCAGCTGGGTATTATGGACAGACGCTGTGCATTTTCTTCCTCCTCGGCCCCTGCACCCCACCCTCAAGTGAACAGGGGCCAAAGGATGGACAACTCCATTCAATGACTTTAGGACATACCGAGCATTTACCCACAAAAACAGGAATGAGATGGACAGGAGGCCCTGGACCACCCCAGGGAGGGAAGTGGGGGTCACCCATGGGGAGGTTTCAAAGCACTCCCTGCCTCCTAGGAGGTTTCAGTGTCATGGGGAGACATCAGTTTTTCTGCATCTTGGGCAGAGGGTAGTGGCATGTATTTTCAGAAGACCAACCAAAGGCCAAAGGGAACATTTGCCAGTCCCAGCCTGCTTCATTTCCCCCCCTCCTGGCCAGTACACAGCACATTCGTAGTTATTTTTTCTATTTGGCTATTACCGTTTTCTGCACCCCGCACTGGGAAGCTCATGTGCACAGGAGCTGAGATGGTTTTTGTCCCCCAGTACCCGAGGGAAGTTCTCAACGTGATTTGCTGAATAGACAGGCAGGTGGATGAGTGGATAAGCCCTGTTTATTAAATCAAAAGACACCATTAAGCATATAAAAGTAGGTTAGGTGTGCTGGCTCAAATTTGTAATCCTAGTACTTTGGGAGGCTGAGGTGGGAGTATCACTTGAGCTCAGGAGTTCAAGACCAGCCTGGGCAACATAGTGAGACCCTGTCTGAGAGAAAGAAGAAAGAAGAAAGAAAGAAGAAAGAAAGAAAAAGAAAGAAAGAAAGAAAGAGAAAGAAAGAGAGAGAAAGAATGAGAGAAAGGAAGGAAAAAAGAAAGGAAGGAGAAAGGAAAGGAAAGAAAATAAATGAAATGAAAGAGAAAAAGAAAGAAAGAGGAGGAGGAAGGAAGGAGAGAGAGAAAGAAAGAAGGAAAGAAAAGAAAAGAGAGAGAAAGAAAAAGACAGAAAAGAGAAAGTCACAGACTGGGAGAAAATATTCACAAAATATTTATCTGACCATGGACTAATGTCCAGCCTATGTAAAGTACTCCTTCAACTCAATATAAGAATAGGCAAACTACAGGAACAGACACTTCTCAAAAGAAGGGAAGAATCCCTTCACAAATGGCAGCTGTCACTCAATGGAGATTTGTTTCGCTTGCCCATGAAGCGTCCTCTGGCTTCTGGCAATGGCCCTGGTCTCCTGGCCAACAGCCCATGCTCCTCCCCTCCATCAGGTTGTGTGGCGCTCACTCTCCCTCTGTGCCCTGAAGGAGGCCATCAGGACATCACATTCCTGTAATGCAAAGTCAGCTCCCAGATGGGCACACGACCCAGTCAGGGCCAATCACGACTCAATCAGAGTCAGGGAGTGCAGGGACTTTCTTTAGAACCATGAAGAAGAGAGACTTTTATCCCTCCGGACCTGAGCTGGGAGGCCAGAATCCCAGGGCTACAAGTGACCAGCTTGCTGTGCCACAGAGAAAGCTGGCCTGAGAGTGGGTCTGACCAAAAAAGAAGCAGAGCCAAGGGGGGCAACGAGACTGAGTCTGAAAGACATCACTGAGTCCCTGGATCCAGCCTGGCCTGAAGTCCATGTGGGAGAGTGCAAAAGGGGCCACATTCCTCCTATTTCCGTATCCACGCTGCTTTTCATCGTAGCTTGAGTTCTCCCAGTCTCCGCACCCTTGAATCTGAGCTTGGCCACGTGACATGCTTTGGACAATGCAGAGCCGCAAACACGACATGCAGAGGCTGGAAAAGTGCTTGTGCACAGGGCCTGCTCTCTCCTTTTCTTCTCGGGCCAGACTGCTGGTGGGTGAGAATTTCCCCAGATAGCCCAGTCACCCATCACCCTGCTGACCTCCGGTACCAAATGACGGCCAGAGCCAACCGGCCATGACGTGACTCAGGACATCCTAGAACACCGGTCCCCAGTTGCTCGTCCAGCTGACGGCCAGACTGCCCAGTTCACTCATGGGCTCATGAGCAATGTCCAGCGGTGGCTGCTTCGGTGCACTGTTTTGGGATGGTTTGCTACACAGCAAAGTGAGCAGATGCATAGATCAACACTGGAGTTTTCAGTTATACAAAACGAAGACACGGCTCTGGCTGTGTGCTCAGCGCTCTCTCGATTCCGCTGTGTCCTCCTGATGACCATTCACGGGAATCATATGAGTATTTATGTCCAACATTTTCTAATCCACATATATATTTGAATCTCTCTATACACACACGTATATATAGAATCTATACACACACACAGTATACACATATGTAGATGTAGCTGATCCTTGAACAACTTGAGTTTCAACCGCACAAGTCCACTTACATGAGGATTTTTCCTCGAGACAGAGACAGAAAGATCAGCCCCTCCTCTTCCTTCTCCTCAGCCCACTTATATTAGTCAGGGTTCCCAGAGGGACAGAACTAATAGGATGCGCACACACACACACTCACACGCACTCACACATGCACTCTCACACACGAACACACACTCACACACACACGCACCCTCACACACTCTCATGCACTCACACTCACACACATGCACACTCACACGCACACACTCACACACATACACACATACACTCGCACACTCACACACACGCACACACACTCACACACACACTCGCACACACACACTCGCACATAAAGGGAAGTTTATTAAGTATTAACTTACACCACCACCAGGTCCCACAATAGGCTGTCCGCACGCTTGAGGAGCAAGGAGAGCCAGTCCGAGTCTCAAAACTGAAGAACCTGGAGTGCGACGTTGGAGGGTAGGAAGCATCCAGCTCAGGAGAAAATGTAGGCCGGGAGGTGAGGCCCTTCTCGTCTTTTCACGTTTTTCTGCCTGCTTGATATTCACTGGCAGCTGATGAGATTGTGCCCACCGGATCAAGGGTGGGTCCAGCTTCCCCAGCCCCCGAGTCTCCTTTGACCACACCCTCACAGACACACCCAGGATCAACACTTCGCATCCTTCGGTCCAATCAAGTTGACACTCAGTAGTAACCGTCACACCACTCAGCACGGAGAGGACAAGGACGAAGACCTTTATGGTGACCCACTTCCACCTACGACTGTCTTCCCTCTTCCTTATGATCTTCTTAGTGACGTGCTCTTTTCTGTAGCTTATTTACAGGGAGAATACGGTGTAGAGCACAGATACAAAATATGCGTTAATCAACTGTTGATGTTATACATATGACTTCTGGTCAACAGGGGCCTATGAGCTGTGAAGTTACAGGGGAGTCAGAAGTTACGTGCAGACTTTCAACTGTGCGGGGAAGGGGTGTTGGTTTCCCCTAAGCCCTGTGTCGTCAACGGTCAACTGTACATTTAGACTAACCCAAGTCTTATTCAACACGCGGGTGCTCGTGCGCAGCAAGCAAAAGAGAATATTTTCACTTTGTCTCTAAGGCCACCTCTAGTGACGCCTGGTGGTTTCGTCGGCCGTCCTTCCCCATTCTCTGGTCTTGGGCTGACTCTTACTCAGTCACCTGCTTCCAGACACCTTCCGGGAAGCCTCTCCCCACTGGCTGGTGACATGTGCAGACTCAGAGGTGACATGTGTGTGCTCTCGGCCAGGGCCTCTGACAGTGACCCATTTCCTCTCTAAATCTGGGATGAGCTGTGTTCTTCAATTAATCATGGTGACCTCCGTCCGTGATTCCCCCTTCTCTACTTTCAAATAGACGGAGGCGACCCACAAAGCTGGGCGTCGTCCAGGCTCACGACACCCAGGTTTCACCCAGCGGGGTGGGGATGGTGTGGGGTCTAGCCTCCAGGCTGAGGCCGGGCGGCTGGAACTGGGCCTTGAGAACTGAGGCTGGCCCCTTCTGCTTCCCTCTCAAAGGCAGCATTCTGAGGCTGCGCAGGAAAAACAGGGATTCTGTCTACTGCACTCACAGGTCTCTGGGGATCGAAATGGAGGACGCTCCCAGGAAAGCCTGAGTGGCTGGCAGGGCTGCCCCTTCTGGAGCTGGAGGAGGCAGGGAGGCAGGCACAGCAAGTGCTCCAGGGCTCAAGGCCGGGGTGGCCCCATCGAGAGGTGCCAACACTGGGGAGGCATGGTCAGGGTCATGAAGCTGAGGCTGTAGTTGCGGGGGATGCTAACTCGAGGGCCATTAGGGTCGGCACGCTGGGATGGCCACCTGCCCTGACTTTGGGCAAGTTTCTTATTCTCCCTGGGCCTCAACTTTTTCACCTTTAAAATGGGTACAAATATATTAAAATCTGTTAGATGTTAAAAAACAATATTGACATAGACTAGAAGAGTCATTACATGTCAAGTTCTTAAAACAGTGCCTGGCACAAAATAGGCCATCAATGAATGTTAGTTATTGCTTCATGTAGAATAAGCTTTGACTTTGTCAATAGAAAAACTAAAATACTAGAGCTTGAACCATGTGAGATTCTACTTCTCTTTCATGAAAAAAAAATTCAGCAAATAGGGAGGCAGGCCTAGGCTGGTGGTTTCACGGCCATCTGGGACCCAGGATCTTTCTGTTTTCTGTAGCATTGGCTTCTACCCTCACTGTCCCTTAGAGCTGCTGGAGCTCCAGCCATCACGTCTGTATTCCAGGCCAGGGGAAAGAGGAAGAAGGAATGGATGAAAAGACCACATTTTTCAGATGATTCTGCAGTGTTTCAAAAACCGCTTTATTGGCATATAATTCAAATACTCTATAAATCACAGATATGAATGACCATCTCCACAATTAATTTTAGAACCACTTCATCACCTCAGAAGGAAGCCCCCTACCCTTTAGCTATAATCCTTTCACTCCCCAGACCTAACCAACCACGGAGCTACTCCCTTTCTCTGTGGGTCTCCCTCTCTGTGTATTTCACGGAATCATACACTATGTGGCCTCTGGTGACTGGCTTCCTTTGCTTGCATTATGTTTTCAAGGGGAGCCATGGTGGATTCTGCCCCTCTCAGGCAGCCCTGAAAGTCCCACTGACTCTTCTGCTTATATCTCACTGGCAGAAGTTGGTCACATGGCCATACCTCCTTGCAGGAACATCTGGGAGATTGTTTTTCCAGCTGGGCACGTTGCTACTCCCCGATAGAACCAGGGTTTTATTTCTAAGGAAGAAGAAAGGCCAACAGGTGGCAGCCAGAAGTCAGCCACCAACTGCTGAGCACCACTCAGGTGGATAGCTAAACAGTGAGTGAGTGGGCGAGAGGGCGAGTGGGCGAGTGGGCGAGTGGGCGAGTGGATGAATGGGCGAGTGGGTGAGTGAGTGGGCGAGTGGGCGAGTGGGCGAGAGGGCGAGTGGGCGAGTGGGCGAGTGGTGAGTGGGTGAGTGGGTGAGTGGATGAATGGGCGAGTGGGTGAGTGAGTGGGCGAGTGGGCGAGTGGGCGAGAGGGCGAGTGGGCGTGAGTGGGCAAGTGGGCGAGTGGTGAGTGGGCGAGTGGGCGAGTGGGCGAGTGGGCGAGTGGGCGAGAGGGCGAGTGGGCGAGTGGGCGAGTGGTGAGTGGGTGAGTGGGTGAGTGGGTGAGTGGGCGAGTGGTGAGTGGGTGAGTGGGTGAGTGGGCGAGTGGGTGAGTGGATGAATGGGCGAGTGGGTGGGTGAGTGGGGGAGTGGGTGAATGGATGAGTGGGTGAGTGCATAAGTGGGTGAGTGGGTGAATGGATGAATGGGTGAGTGGGCGAGTGGGTGAGTGGATGAGTGGGTGAGTGGGTGAGTGGATGAATGGGTGAGTGTGTGAGTGGATGAATGGATGAATGGGTGAGTGGGCAAGTGGGCGAGTGGATGAGTGGGTGAGTGGGTGAGTGGATGAGTGGGCGAGTGGGCGATTGGGTGAATGGATGAGTGGGTGAGTTCGTGAGTGGGTGAGTGGGCGAGTGGGCGAGTGGATGAGTGGTGAGTGGATGAGTGGTGAATGGGTGAGTGGATGAGCACTTGAGTGGGTGTTTGGTGTATGAGTGGTTATTGGTTTAGTAGCTGAATGGGTGAATGGGTGAGTGGGTGAGTGGTTGAGTGGATGAGGGGGTGAATGGGTGAGCACTTGAGTGGGTGTTTGGTGTGTGAAAGGTTGAGTGGATGAGTGTTTGCTGTCTGAGTGGTTAATGGTTTAGTAGCTGAGTGGGTGAATGGGTGAGTGGGTGCGTGGTTAGGTACATGAGTGGGTGAGTGGATGAGTGGGCGAGTGGGTGAGTGTGTGAGTGTGTGAGTAGCTGAGTGCATAACTTCACACATGGAAGCCAAGTCAGTGCCAGCCAGCTGCTCCTCATCTCCCCAAGATGCCATGGAACCTGTGCCGCACCCCAGGAGACTTTGGTGTTACCTGGAGAGCACAGGTGTCTCCCCATTGGCTTGGTAGAGGGTCAAGGAGTGAAGAGTGGGGCCACCTGCCCAGGCAGGTGGAGACCATGATGTCTGGACCAGTGGAGGAGAGTGGCCTTAATGAGGGAGATATAAACACACCCCAAGCTGCTGTTCCCAGAGAAGTGAGCTCGGGGAGCCTTAGAAGTGTGGTTCTCATGGGTTATCTAAGTTGAACCCAGAGAACGAAAAGAAACCTGGTTATGTGGGCAGGTTTCAGACCCTTGATGGGCACCCCTCCTCCACGAACCCACTGAGTGGGCTTGCCTCTGCCTCTGTTTCCACACCTATGCCTGCATCGCCTGCCAGGGAGAGGGACCGCCTGAGCCAGTCACTGTGGGGGCCCGTTCAAAGGTCACCAAGGCCTCCGAGACTGCAGAGCCCAGCCTGAGATGCCACTCAGCTGAAGCTTGACCTAAAGCCAGCTCAGGGGCTTGGTGGAGGAGGTAGGCTGGGGAGGTGGAGGTGTGTGCACTGCCTTTCAATAAATAGAATATGTGTCTTTTAAAACAAAGATCAGTCCCAGACCTGAGGTCTCCTGGAGGCCCCACGGCAGCTGTTGGAGCCATGTGGAAAATTCTCCGGGGTGCTGGCTTTCTTGGGCTGATGTTGAGGGCATCCCCTGAGAGGGAGAAACAGCCAGACAGCCCTGCCTCGCTGGCTGCTCCAAAGCGTCCCTGCAGATGGAGCGGGACAGATGGTGCTCGCCGCCAACCCTCTTGCCGGCTCCCCTGACCTCATTTATTTGTTTAGGAGCACAGAGCGCCCTCTGCTCTCAGCCACAGCCAGCCACTGGCCAGGAGGAGAGGCTTGGACCGGACTCAGGAGGCCCCTTGTGCCCCACGTCCTTAGGAGCTGAGTGGTCTTGGGGATTCTGATCCCCAGATCCTTGTGGCAGACCCTGGCAGAGCAAGCCCTTGGGAGGTGTCATTTCTCCTCTGGCCCAACCCTGGCACAGGCAGGGAGAGTGAGCAAGGGTGGACCGGTGGGCTTCAGGCTGTCTGGGCCGAGCAGAGGCGCACACAGGTGGGTGGAAGGCCAAGCTGTGACCATGCTCCTGGGCCTGTGACCTGCCCTCACCCCCTAAATGGAAGCTACTGCAGCTGAGGGCCATCATGGCACACACTCTGCGAGTGTCCGTCATTCCCAACAGCCGGGTAGGGTGTCCCTTTGTCCCCAGTGTCCCCCACTGATGAGTAAGGACACAGGTGGAGAAGCTCAGCGTTGGTGGCAGGGCTGAGTGCTGATTTGGAGCCAACGTCCCTCTCCCCACGCGGCCTGATGCCCGCCCACCTGCCTTTCCTGAGCCTCAGCCTCCTCCCCAGTCCGGGTTCCCTGAGGCTCAAGCCCTCCAATGCTGGGAGGCCCAAGACTCTTCACATTCCAGCCAGGCCCAGTGGGTCAGGAAGGTGTTCTTGCAGGCCCTGCTGCTCTGGCTGTCAGTCCAGGGAATGGGAAGGAGCCTTGGCCTCTGATGTCCTGGGTGAGGCCCAGCTGTAAGCCGAGAGCAGCTGCCTGGCATCCTGCAGGCTGTGGCCGACCTAGCCAAGAGGACATAACCTGGCCCTGGCCCTTCCCCTGGGGCCCTGGCCCTTCCTCACTCCAACCTTCCTGGTTTTTCCTCTCCAGAAATGGCAGGACTTGAGAAAGGCTCACGGAGGAGGGGCCGCTTACAGATAGACGTGCAGTTTGTGCATTGCGCGAAGGCATCGCTGTCGCCTGGCTTTGGTGAGGAGCATGTCCCAGTAGGCAGGAGTCCAGCATTCGCAAGGGCGCCCCTTTCTAATGCGAGCGGTGACACCTTGTCCTGCCTTCATCTCACTGCAGATTCTGTTTTCCTGCCAAGGACTTTAGTCACATAGTGTCATTCATTCATTCATCCATCTGCTAAATATTTAAGATAACCATGGTTTGGCCTCCATAGGTCTCATCTGTCCTGCATGCCTATGCCCTTGGCCAGCCCTCACTGAATAGAGATTGTGTTCTGTCTTAAATTTTATTTTGTAATTAAAAAAACTTTTGGCCAGGCGCAGTGGCTCACACCTGTAATCCCAGCACTCTGGGAGGCCAAGGCGGGCAGATCACCTGAGTTCAGGAGTTCAAGACCAGCCTGACCAACATAGTGAAACCCTGCCTTTATTAAAAATACAAAAATTAGCCTGGTGTGGTGGCATGTGCCTGTAATCCCACCTACTCAGGAGGCTGAGGCAGGAGAATCACTTGAACCCAGGAGGCAGAGGTTGCCGTGAGCCAAGATCATGCCACTGCACTCCAGCCTAGGTGACAAAAAAAAAAAAAAAAAGATTTTTTTTTTTTAGACAGGGTCTCTTAGAACATGTCGAAAAAGGCAAAAATGAAATAAAATGGAAGAGACAGACTCTGTCACCCAGGCTGGAGTGCGTGGTGCAATCACAGCTCACTGCAGCCTCGGCCTCCCAGGCTCAAGTGATCCTCCTGCTTCAGCCTCTCAGAGTGCTGGGACTATAGGCTTGTGCCACTGTGCCCAGCTGGGTTAGTGTTCTTAATGGCAAGGGCTTGACCTCTCCTCAGGATCAGATGCCCTGCAGGGCATTCGAGAGCCTTGATTTCTAGACTCTGTCCCCAACTTGCAGATGAGGAAGCTGAGTCCTTGCAAGGCTCAGGTGCCTGAGTCCCTGGCCCTCAGCACAGGAGGTCATGATTCAAATGCACGGCCCTGGTAAGGTGAGGAAGCCTGGCATGATGAGGGCAGTGCCTCCCGTCCACGCACGTTGCTGGCAGCCCAGGGTGCGATGTGTGCTGAGTCTGTCTTGGGACTCTCGGCTGCAGCTCCAGGCTGCAGAGTGGCCCAGGCCCTGTCCCTGGATGGCCAGACCTGGCTCCCAGGTTGCTCCAGAGCTCAGCCTTTCTTCCTGGGTAAGGGAGAACCCTCCTGGCTGCGGTGCCTGGCTCCTTGTGCCATGATGGCCAGGGCTGCCAGGAGAGCAACCAGCTGCTGAGGCCAGGACAGCTTCTGTGGGGTGCAGGTGCAAGGCCTGCAGCAGGACCAGGGCTGGCAGGAGGGTGTGTGGTGTGGAGGACACGTGTTCCCGAGGTCCCTGGCTGTCTTGGGGTTTCCTATTAGAAAATGATTCATGTCAAGCAATTGGTGAGCAAGCAACTGCCCTCTGCTTGCTTTAGGGAGAGACTGAGCTGCAGGAACATTCTGGGTGGCAAAGCGTGCTGAGCTTGCTGGTGTGCTTCCTTCCTGGGTTCTAAAAATGTTGATCAGGCCGGGTACAGTCTCCCACGCCTGTAATCCCAGCACTTTGGGAGGCTAAGGCAGGCGGATCACCTGAGGTCAGGAGTTCGAGACCAGCCTGGCTAATATGGTGAAAACTTGTTTCTACTAAAAATACAAAAAATTAGCCAAGTATGGTGGTGCACACCTGTAATCCCAGCTACTTGGAAGGCCAAGGCAGGAGAATCGTGGAACCCGGGAGGCGGAGGCTGCAGTGAGTTGAGATGGCGCCACTGCACTCCAGCCCGGGCAACAAGAGCGAAACTCTGCCTCAGAAAAAAAAAATGCTGACCAGACCCACGAAGTGGGACCAGCACACCCCGTTGCTTCTGCCCAGGCCTCGCTCTGCTCAGGGCAGCGGCCACCTGGATTGCTGCACCCCTCTCCAGCCCCTCATTTTCTGACCTCCGTCACGCCCCCAACTCATCCTCCACACTGTTGCTGTGGGGAAGTTGTTCTAAAATGCAAATGGGACCAGTTTCACCTGCTGCTTCTCTCAGGGTTCTCCAAGGAAACAGAACTAACCCTGAAAGTTTCACCTTCCTATGAGGATTGTGGGTGTGAATTCTTACACCCTCTGTGGGGTAAAAGAATTCACAACCAAACCATGCTCGCAACAGGAGGAGCCCACGAGGCTGGAGAAGCACCAGGATTGCTGGTGGGACTTGCTGTCACCATGCCAGAGGGTATCTGGTAAAGTCTGAGTCCCCAGAGCCTGGAATGCCTTCCCAGAGCCCCCGAGCTGCTGTCCCGGCCTGTTGCTTCCTGGCTGCTGCTCAGAGCCTCTTCCCTGCTCCACCCACCTCCACACCGGGGCCAGCGTTGGCCTCCAGCTCTGGACCCCGCAGAGCGCCTGGAGCTGCAGAGGTGCTCACCGAAGTTTGCTGAACGTCAGATGCCAGCAACAGCAGAACCACTGGAATTTGTGAGCACCACCAGGGCTCCCCAGGGCGATGCCAACACCCCCACGCATCCTTCCCAGCTGGTCTGCATGGCGCTGTGATGGGGGCATGCCCCCTGCCCTGGTAAGGTGAGGAAACTGGGCATGGTCAGGGCGGTGCCTCCTGTCCAAGCCCGTTGCCGGCAGCCCAGGGCGTGATGTGTGCTGAGTCTGCCTTGGGACTCCCAGCTCAGCACCCGCTTCTCAGTGCTCCTCCCATGTCCTGTCTGACCTCAGGACGTTTGTCAGGGATGGCCTTGAGTAGCTTCGTTCCCCCTAAACACTCAACACACAGACCTACTCTCTTCCCCGCTGGGGCCGACTGACCCCCAGGCAGGCAGTCCAGCATGCCTTCCAGCCTTCACCAGCTGTGCGATCAGGACGAGGTGCCCGCCTGCCACCCTCAGCAGCACATCGTGTACCGGTCAGCGCTAAACCACAGGGACTCTCCCAACGGGCGCCAAGGGTGAGCAGGGTCCCTAGGCTGATCATGACAGATCCCAGCCCCTCTCCAGGAGTTCCCAGTGACAGGGTGGGCACGGGGCTGAGAATCTGCATTGCTGACAATTTCAGAGGACACTGATACTGCTGGCCTGGGACCCCCTGCTGATCTCAATGGACATCAGCCAACATGAAGATTTGCTAGGAGACCGCCCCGAGCCAGGCTCGGGTCTCGGGACAGGGAGCACAGCAGGAGGCCACGCAGTGTCTGCAGGGCTGTGGACAGCATGGGAGCTGTGGGTTGGGTGGGAGTGCTGCGGGGGGAATGAGGGGGAGGAGAGTGGTCCCACGTGCAGCCCCAGCTGGTTTAACCTTCACGGCACCCCAAGCAGCAGGCCTCAGAGCCCTGTTTCCCCGTCTAGGAGTGAAGAGTGGGGGCACGGAATACACATTCCGTTCTGGTCCCCATAGGTGAGCAGTGGGAGCTCAGAATTCCGATCTGTGGGCAGCAAAGCCTGTGCTCTCTGGACCTCACCTAACCGCCCCCAGAGCTGGGGGCCGCAGCGAGACCGCCATGGAGTGCAAACTCCCGGGCAGCACGTGGCAGCCACTCGGTGGATACTTGTGAACGAGGAGGGGCCGGACAGCCCGGAGCCTTGGCTGATGCGGCTTGGAGGGAAAGCCCCGTTGGCAAGCTGCTGCTCCAGGGCTCATCGTTAATGTTGAGGGGGGCATCTGGCAAGCCAGTGTTTCAGCAGGAGTTAGAACACCGCCTCTCCTTATGTCGGAGGCAGGCGGGGCTTCCCCGGCCAAGCGCCACGGATGCACTGACCGAAAAATGTCCCCACAGAGACCAGAGAGCAGGCAGGTGCCTGGGCCCCTCTGTGGTGTGAAAGAATTCACAACCACACTCCTCAGCGTCCTTGCTTGAGCAGGAGGGGCCAACTGTGAAACTGTCGTCCGAGGGAGGCCCCTGCAGTGGGATCAGATCCCTGTGAGGGCACAGGTGCTGGAGAGCACACCTGGGTGATGCCAGAGCAGCCAGAGGGGAAGCGGGCGTACACACTGCTCCTCCACCCCTACATCCACCATGCCGCACAGGTAAACCCACCTCTCACATCATCGCTGCACGGGCTCTCACCAAAGGGACCCTCCTGCCCACTTTACAGATGGGGAACCTGAGGCTCAGAAGACAAGCACGAGGCAGAGCCAGGAACCCAGCCCTTCAGAGGCTGGACCAGGCGCTGAGTCGTTTGTGGTTCCTGAAGGGCCACGATGAGGCCACAGCCAGGCAGCGCCCACCTGGTACCTGTCACAGATACTGAGGATGAAGACAGAGGACTCCCTCCAACTGCCCTCGTGTGGGGTACTCCCAGGAGGCTTCCCGGAGGAAGGGAGCGTGAGCAGGTCTGCTATCAGGGCAGGTGTGGGGTACCCCCAGGAGGCTTCCCGGAGGAAGGGAGCGTGAGCAGGTCTGCGATCAGGGCAGGTTCATTGTTGGAACACACAACCCCCAAATCTCAATTCTCAGATGCGTTTCTCTATCACGTTCAATCCGATGCCAGCCGACTGCCTTCCGAGTGGTGATCTGAGCTCTGTCCACCGGTGCCTCCAGTCTTCAGGGCTGGGAATCCTGCTCAGGAGAGACCCTGGGCCGGAACTGGGACTTTTATGTTTGTTGTTTTATGCTGCTAAGATTTGGGGCAATCTGTTCTATAGCAATACATCCCACAGCCAAAGCGGGCTGCTGTGGGTACCCGCAGTCTCTCCACCGCCTCCGCTCCTAACCCTGCACTCTGAGAGCAAAAGGCAGCGACAGCAGCACAGCCAGAAGTGCCTGCGGACCTGCGCCTTCGTGGGAGCCAGGGCGGCGCAGAGCAGCGGGAAGCACCAACTGTCAGCCCCTCGTCGCCAGCCAGCCTGGACCGGGGCACATGCCTCAGCAGGAGCTGCGGCTTTTGGCAGGACCAGGGCCTCCTAGGCTGCTCACTGGTCTCCCTGATGGTGAGCTCAGGCCCCAAAACGGCTGAGGAGACCCAGAACAAGCACCGCAAGGTGGAGCGGCAGGCCTGGCTGCGTGAGGGCCTGCTGGGCAGAGCCTCGACCTCGCAGACAACCCTCAGTGCACTCCAACACAGTGCTTCTTGGCTCAGTACTCCTTGGCACAACACTCCTTCTCCTTGGTTTAGTATTCCTCGACACAGTACTCCTTGGCTAGGTACTCCTTGGCATAGTAATCCTCGGCTCAGTATTCCTTGGTTCAGTACCCCTTGGCTCAGTACTCCTTGGTTCAGTACTCCTTGACATAGTACTCCTTGGCTCAGTACACCTTGGCACAGTACTCCCTGGTGCAGTACTCTTTGGCACAGTACTTTTTGGTTCAATACTCCTTGGCACAGGGCTATTGGCCCAATGCTCCCCACCTAGTGCTCCCTGGAACAGTGACTGCCTCTGGCATGGTGCTCCCTGTATTGATGGTGCTGATCTGATGTTTTTCTCCCAGTGCTCCCTGCCTGGTGCTTCCTGGTCTGCTGCTCCCCACAGGGGTGTCCCATCTTGCCAGTGTTCTCCAGGTCCACTTATAGGTGGACTTGGTGGGGGCTGGGACGAGGGTGTGGCATTGCAAGGAGGCCCAGGGCCCCAGGCGGGCAGGACACTCTCCCCAGAAGCAATGAAGACAGGAACAAATGAAGGAGGATGAGAGGAATCTACAAGGAGATCTGGGGAATCAAGAGAGGTGGGAGGTTGGAGCTGAGCCCAGTGGGGAGAGAGCCAGGCCTCGCAGGCACCAAACGATTCACTGTGACCGAACCTTCCAGTTACTGGGGCTGTTTGCAGCATAGATGACCACTGGGATTATGGGGAGTCTGGGCCGCTTCCCTGCTCTTTTGCAGGGCTAGTGAGAGAGCAGAGGAAGTAGGTGTGTATGTGCTGAGCCCTCCACCCATGTCTATGCATCTGCTCCTCCTTATACCCTAGGAGTTGGTGTTGTCAGCCCAGGTGGCTGAGAAGGAAACAGGCCCTGGAGGGTGAAGTGATTTGCCTAGGAGCTCATCAGAACTGAACAATGGAGCTGGAATTCACACCCGGGCCACCTAACGAACAGCCAGCATCCTTTCAATCCCCAACCTCTGGGCTACACTGAGAAAAAGGACAATGGGGATTGTTACTACCAGCATCCCTGCCTCATTGCCATACCAGCATCCCTGCCTCATTGCCATATTCTTTTACCACCATCCCCATTCTTGACTGATGGAAATATCCATTCTCAACCTCCTTTGGAGAATGTGTTTTTACACAAAAGCACTTGGAGTGTTAACAATGGCTGACCTCTTCTGGACTGAGAAGGCAGACCCAGAAAACTGATACCATGTCATACTCAGTCCCCTATGCCAAAGGCAAATTTCAGGTGTGATGTCTTAGTTCCTTGAAAACAGGGAATATCTCTTCTATTTCTCCTGAAACTTTGCCTGGAGGCCCAGTAGAAATATAGGCACAGAGCAGGTGTATCAATCCCACCACTGGGTGGCTTAAAATAACAATTACTTATTAGGTGACGATTCTGTGGCCCAGTGACTTGGGCTGGGCCCTGCTGGTTCCTCTGCTCGTTTTGGCTGGGTTCATTCATCTGTGGGCAGCTGGTGGTCAGGTAGTTTCACACCTGCATTTGGCGGTTGGCTGCTGATTGGCTGTGGGTCAGATAGAGTTAACGGGGGTTACTGGGCCATATATCTCTCATGATCCTGAGTATGTCCACCAGTTTGCATGGTAGTGGCTGCAGGATTTCCAAGGACAGCAAGAGAAAACCCCAATGCACACTTATTTTTTACCCATTAGTCCATGGAATGTTGCTTCATGTTTACTAATGTCCCATTGACTAAAGCTAGTCACATGAGCAACCCATATTCTAGGGATGAAGTAGTCTCCAGTTCCTGATGGGAGAGGGAAGATTTCTGGCCCTTAGGCCGGGCGCGGTGGCTCAAGCCTATAATCCCAGCACTTTGGGAGGCCGAGGCGGGTGGATCACGAAGTCAAGAGATTGAGACCATCCTGGTCAACAAGGTGAAACCCCGTCTCTACTAAAAATACAAAAATTAGCCGGGTGTGGTGACGCGTGCCTGTAATCCCAGCTACTAGGGAGGCTGAGGCAGGAGAATCACTTGAACCCGAGAGGTGGAGGTTGCAGTGAGCCGAGATCACGCCATTGCACTCCACCCTGGGTAACAAGAGCGAAACTCCGTCTCAAAAAAAAAAAAAAAAAAAAGAATTTGTGGCCTTTTTGCAATCTGCCATAGTTGGTGCTCACAGATGTTTGCCTCATTCTCTCTCCCCTCTCACCACCTGATACATAACTTCTGCTGTGGCCACAATGGCCTTAAAGTGCAGTGGTTTTATTTCTAGGCTTTCTCCTCCTTATGCAGCGGCTGAGCTCCCCAGGCAGGAGCCACAGCAGGTGTATCTGTTTCTCCAGCTCCTAGCATAGGGTCTGGTGAATGCTTACTTGGTGAATGTTTCTTAAACAAGTCATTGAATCTGTTGAATTGAATCTAAAGTGAAAATGGCTTCAGGTGAGTAATGTGTTAATTAGACCCAGGCTCTGCAACTCCAGATGGGCAGAATGCAAATTAGCAGAGCTTTTTAGAAGCACTCTCTGTAACACAAGTTTAGCCCAATTTGATTCCCCTCAAGTATTCTAGGGCACCTGCCCTGGCCCGCCAGAATTTCCTGTGGATTGCAAGTGGATGAGGCTTTCAGCCTCTCTGGGATATTCGTCCTTTCAGGAAGCTGGTGGGAATGATGGAGCATCTCCCTAGAAAATGCATAGCTGCACTATATCACCGGGGCTCCATCTCAGAGAACAGGATGCACTCCAGCTAGTTTAGCCAGGAAGGAATCAGCTGCAGGATACCACAGGGTAAGTAGAATCATTGGAGAGGGTGAAGAAATGGGTATGGAGCTGAACATCCAGGAACAACTTTGAAAACAAAACTGGGCCAGCAAAAGAGCTGCTTCCTCTTTGCCAACAGGAAGCCAGCTGCTCAACAGGGAAGCTGTAGCTCCTCCTCCAGCTCAAGAGTCAGGCCACCATCGGAGTCAGGAGACAGCCACTGCAGATGCCACCCAGATAGGGAAGCTGCTAGAGGAAGGGTTGACACCTCTGCGCAGGGGCTCGCCTGCGGGAATGCCAGGCAGTGCTGGCAGATTCTCCGCTGCGTAGGAGTGTTCAATGCGATGCAGGTGTTTCTGTCAGGAGCTTGCTGCAAGGGATTCTGGGAAATGCAGAACAGGGATACACTGGGAAGGCTGGGATAGAGGGTGAGCCCTGGTCTCCACCCTCACTCACTCACAATTCGCCAATGTCAGCCCCCCACGATCCGCTACAGTACATGGTAGTCCCTTCAGGAACCCCAAGTCAACAGCTTCGTTTTCTTTTTAGATATGTGGCAGAAAAATAATTTTTTCAAATACTTATGTATTCATAGTGAGAACATTTGAAATCTACTCTCTTAGCAGTTTTTAATAAGACAATGTTATTAAGTATAGTCATTGTGTTGCACAGCAGATCTCTTGAACTCATTCCTCCTGTCTGACTGACGTGTGTCCTTTGACCAACGTCTCCCCGGTCCTCCTCCCCGATCCTAGCCCCTGGTAACTACAATTTTACTCTCTATTTTGATGAGTTTGACATTTTTAGATATGACATCAAGTATTTGGCTTTCTGTGCCTGGTTTATTTTGCTGAATATAGCGTCATCCAGGTTCATTCATGTTGTTGCAAATGACAAGACATCCTTTTTTAGGGCTGTATAGTATTCCATTGTGTATATCTATACCACATTTTCTTCATTTGTCTGTTGATGGACACTGAGGTTGATTCCATAATTTGTCCGTTGTGAACAATGGAGCAATGAGCATGAGAGTGCAGATGTCTCCTTGCCAAATCAACAACTTCATTAGTTCTTATGAGTTAAAAATCAATTTTAAACATTTTCTTAGAGCAAAACAGGCAGTATAGTGAGAATATGATCATTTGTTCTGAATTATGGGACTTGGTAAAGCATTAAAGAGAATGGAGTCAGGATTATGACTTTTCTGTTTGTTTTAAGAAACAAGTTTCAGTTACTCATCTCTCCATAGAGTCCCCTCTAGGTGCCCGGGCTCCTGTTCACAGCCTTGGTGGAAACATGGCATATGACGTGAATTATAGCAGATGCCAGCTTTTGTCCAAATTTACCCAGGAGGAGGGAGGCAGGAGGAAGAGAGAGAATGAGGGCCCATTTTCAGACAGGTGCCAGTGATACTAATCAGGGTGCTGACAGAGGGCTTTTGAAACAGGGACTTGCCAAGACTGGTTGGCCAAGGATCGCTGTGCTGGAGTTCGAATACAGATGGGGCATGCTCCCGAGGGAGTCCCTGGTTTGGGCTAGTTCTTGGGAAAGACCAGGTTGGAGGAAGACAGTTCTAGAACTTTCTACCCTGTCTCTGAGCACCTTAAAAAGATTTTAACCCAACTTAAGTCCATCGGTTAAATAAATGCAACAATACTTTCTTCATAGCATAATCGTGATGATTAATAAACATATTTTTTAAAAAAATCTGTAAGTCTTAACAAAGTATATCCTACTTTTGTGGTGGAGACTACCAGAAAGTATTTGTCTGTCCCAGTATAACCTATAAAGACCACCTTGGAGAGCCACAAGCAATACCGGTCCCCTGACCTGCAGTGGGACCAACACCTGAGAACTTGTTAGAAATAAAGTTCTTGCTGATTGAGAAATGCTGGTTGAGGCCCAGCCATCTGTTTCAATCGACCCTCCAGGTGATTCTGAGGAACACTAAGTTTGGGAACCACTGGTTTCTGCCAACACCCTCTCCCTGAGTTTGCTGAGAGCTTTACCACTTACAAAGTGTCTTGCATATGCTGTTTTACATTCATATGTATAACAGCCCTGCTGATGGGAATTGGGATAAGGATAGAGATAGAGGTAGCAGGGGAGAGAGAGGGAGGGGGGAGAGAGAGAGAGAGGGAGAGAGAAAAAGAGAGGGAGACAGAGAGAGGGAGAGGGGGAGAGAGAGAGGGAGAGAGAGGGGAAGACAGAGGGAGAGAGAGAGGGAGAGGGGGGAGAGAGAGAGAGGGAGAGAGGGAGAGAGAGGGGGAGAGAGAGGGAGAGGGGGAGAGAGAGAGAGAGAGGGAGAGAAGCATAAGGATAGGGATAGAAATAGGGAGAGGGATAAGGTTAGTGACGGGTGTAGGAATGAGATGAGGATAGAGTTAGGGATAAGATAGAAACAGGGATAGGAAATTAGCCTGGCATGGTGGTGCATGCCTGTGGTCCCAGCTACTCGGGAGGCTGAGGCAGAAGAATCGCTTGAACCCAGGAGGCGGAGATTGCAGTGAGCCGAGATTGCACCACTGCACTCCAGCCTAGTGATGGAGCAAGACTCCATCTCAAAAAAAAAAAAAAAGAAAGAAAGAAAGAAAGAAAAAGGGATAGAGATTCTCTTAGTCCATTTTCTGCTGCTATAACAGAATACCCCAGAGTAAGTAATTTATTATACGAAGGAAGAACAAAGGTTTATTTGGCTCATGGTTCTGGAGGCTGAGGAGTCCAAGAGCATGGCGCTTGCACCTGGTGAGTGTCATCCCATGGTGTAAGAGTGAAGGGTAGAAACCGGCACACGAAACAGAGTGAGCAAATGGGGGGGTGAGCTTACCCCTGTATCAGGAGCCCACTCCCATGATGACTAAACCACTTCCAAGATAACAGTATTAATCCATGCATGAGGACAGAGCCCTCATGACCTAATCACTTCTTAAAGGCTCCATATCTTAAGACGACTATTACAACGGAAATTACATTTCAACATGGGTTTTGGTGGGGGCATTGAAACCACAACAGAGAAAAAGATAGAAAAAGGAATAGGAAAATGTTCAAAACAGATACAGAGATAGGAGTGGACATAGAGATAGAGACTGCGGTAGGGACAGGGACAGGGATAGAGATAGAAAGTGAATTGTCACCTCATGACTGATGAGCAGAGGGCTTAGAGTGGTGATGCGACCTGCCTGAAATCACACATCACATACTGAGCCAACAGGATTGGCATTTCCCCTGTGCCATCATTTCAACCTCAGAAAGGCAATATTGTTCGAAAGGAGGATTAAGCCAGTGACTTCTCTGTGTTGTACAGAATTTTAAATTAAAATACAGGCTTCCATCCCACATAGAGTGCAGCACAGTGGCTGCCATTAGCCTGAGATCATAACTGCCATCATGACAGTGATGACCGGCTGCCTCCTGCTCAGGGTGGACCACACTTCCCTCTCCTGCTCTCCTCATCTTCCGACTGCTGAGTCCCATGGCCAGAGCCAACCATGTGGGTAGGCAGACAGCAAACTTGAGGGCTTCAGTAATACTTACTATGTCAGTTCACTCACTACAAGGAATCATTTAAATTTGTAAGTGATAGTTTTCTTTCTCTTAAGTTTTGCCCGTCTTTCTAAAGAACACACACAGTGGTTTCAGTCACAGATTCAACAATCTTCTACACGTCAGCGAGCTTTGATGCTGTAAAGACTTGTATGCAGAATAACTTTGGCCAGAGTTGGAAGCCACCTTGAAGGTTACCTGGCCTGATTCTTTTTGGAGACATCAAAATGGAGAGTTGTGTTGTTCACTAACTTTCAGGAAATCGACTGGTTTTGTATTGAAGCTTTCAGTATGTTCAACCAGTCTTCATATGTAGGACCTCTTTAGTTTAACATTGTGTCATGCTTTGTTTAAAAAATTACCAATTCTAAGCAATGACTTGAACAGAAATTAAACATATGAGTAAGATCACAGTATTGTCCTTATTTTTAAGTAGCATTTTAAGAAAGGTACCTCTGGAAATGTTTAATTACCAGATTCCAAAGCTAAGTTCCTCTTCTTCTTAAATCTGAACAAAAGTTAGTATTATACGATCCCTGAACATGCTGCCAGCTCCTTGACACCTTCCCCGGTAGCATCTCTGAATTCCAGAACTTTTTCTATACATCTCTTTAAAACCATAGCATCCTGGCTGACAATAAATCTTGGTGAATTTTAATAATTATGATACTGACAACAGCTAACCGTTGTTAAGCACTTATTATCCCTAAGCCACTTTTCTAAGTCCTTCACAGGGATTAACTCTTTGGCTTCCCCATTTTACAGATTATTATTCCCCCTCATTTTATAGATGAGGAAACTGCACCATGTAGAGATATAAGAAACTTGCTTCAGTTGCTCAAACACTGGGCTAACCCCTTTCAAACTTTCAATGCCCTTCGTATTTTAAGGCAATACATTTGAAATCAAATGGGTGGAAATCACATTCGTAAAGCTTCAACAAGAACAACGGTTTGTTGTTAACTTAAACGTGTCATGCATGAGAGTTTGATTGTGTGTCTTCCATACTCACCTTCCAACTCAATGGAGTCAGCACTGGATTCCACTGTGCCATGTACCACAAAATGGCCAGGAAAAACAATGTCAGTGTCACCTTCACAGCACGCATTTACAGCAGACAACAGATCACTACAGAACGAGAAAACAACAACATATTTGCAAAGCAACACCCCGATATACTCTGGATCTGTGTTCCCACCCAAATCTCATGTTCATTTGTAATCTTCTATGTTGGAGGTGGGGCTTGGTAGGAAGTGATTGAATCACGGAGGTGGTTCCTAATGGTTTAGCACAATCCTTCTAGTGTTGCTTTCATGATACAGTTCTCATGAGATGTGGTTGTTTAAAAATGTGTAGCCCCTCCCTCCTCTCTCTCTCCCTCCTGCTTCAGCCATGTAAGATGTGCCTGCTTCCTCTTCACCTTCTGCCAGGGTTGTTTCCTGAGGTCTCCCCCTGCCATGTTTTCTGTGCAGTGTGTAGAACTGTGAGCCAATTAAACCTCTTTTCTTTAAAAATAAAAATTTTAAAAAAGAAACTTGCTGGAGTCACACACAATTAATTATAGAACTAGACTCCAAATACAGGTTATTTGACTAAAAAGAACCTGTTCACTTACACAGTATAATCTCAGTATTTAATGAATGAGTGAGGAATGAATGAATGAGCGAATTATTGGTTGATTGGATGAATGGATGTATGGATGGATGGGTGGATGGATGAATAGATGGCTGGCTGGATGGATGATTATGGTTGGATGGATGGTTGTAGAATTGTATGTATAGTTGGATGAATGTTGGAGGGATTATGGAAGGATGGATGGGATGATGGATGGATGGATGATGGATGGCTGGGCAGATGGATGGATGGACGTGGATGAACGGTAAACATAAAGAATAGAAAGCAGTACACTTGAGTCATCTCTAACCTGGTCTCTATGTTCCTGAGCAGCCAGCACTGAAGTGCATGGATACAGCCTGGGCTGGAACAAGGGGTTGTACCTGAAGCTGCATCCTGTGTAGGTTGGAGAGGATTGCTGCAGTTGAACCAATAATTGGAGGATTGACCTTGGGATGCCAGAATGGCTCCAGCTGACCCTCTTACCGCCTCTTTCACTGCTGTTGTGTAGGGCTGGGGCATAATGAGTCCCATAATTTGAGAAATGGGAACAAAACAGCCTCTTGGGGAATGATTATCCCTGAGGTCTGAGCTGTCTGTAGGCTGCTCCACCTTGAACTGGGATTGAAACTCAGCCAAGGGTGAGAACCAGCTCTCCAGGAGCAGAGAAATCATCTGGGGGCTGGGTTTACAGTTACTTACTCCAGTCTCTCAACTGGCTTTTAATAAAGCAATTTTCAGCATCAGATTAAATGGAATGGACTATTAAGATCACTAATTGTTGTGTTTTTAATAGGAGAAACTCACTCTGGAGTAGTTAGTATAAATCACTTGCTGAATGCTGATAATTACACTCCTTTGGAGAAACCAGGCAAGCCAGGTGTCCTGAGTGCATGTGTGTGGACCCCAGTTATTGAGTGCTCTTGATTTACTGGGATATAAACACAGATATTTTCTCAATTGCTTCCAGCTGTGCTGACCCTGCCTCTCCCTGCTGCTCTTCTCATCAGTCAGCAGGCAACCTGAGCGATAGCTGATGACTCATACTGATTCTATCGCTGTTTACATACTTCTGGTTCCACTGGGAAGCAGGCTAAGGTCTAGCCACCTGCCTGGGATGGAGACCCAGCTCCCCACTCTCTTAGCTGTGTGACCATGGGTGCTTCCACTTGTGTTCTCTAGAATGGGAATAAACATAGCCCCTCCTTCCACCATCCTTGTGGTGAGGACTGAGGTAGGTAACCTATGCACGTCACTTAGAACAGGGCTGGTGTGAGACAAGTTATGCTTTTATTAGGGCTGAGGCAGTCTCGTTATTATTTTCTGCAACTTGGTCCTATTTGTTTTAAAATGTTAATGTCATATTTAATTCAAGAACTTTCTCCCTCTATGCTTCGCCCCACCACCACTGCTCTAGCCTTGACTTCTGCTCTGGAAAAGTGAGGAATGGATGGATGGATGAGTGGGTGGGTGGGTGGGTGGGTGGACGAAAGGAAGAATGGATGGTGGAGGCATGGTTGGATGGATGGAGGAGTGGGTAGATGGGTGGTGGGTAGATGAGTAGATGGATGAATGAATGGATTGTTGAATGAGTGGACGAGTGGGTAGATAGGTGAATAAATTTGGTATTTGATGGATGATCCCCCCTCCCTTCCCCCTCCCCCCTCCCCTTCCCCCCTCCCCTCCCCCTCCCCTCCTCTCCTTCCCCCCTCCCCCTCCCCTCCTCTCCTCCCTCTCCCCCTCCCCCTCCCCTTCCCTCCTCCCCTCCCCCCTCCTCTCCTCTTCTCCCCCTCCCCCTCACCCCTCCCCCAAACCCCTCCCCCTCCCCCTCCCCCTGTCCCTACAGGGTGAAAAGGGAGGATGGCCTCTCCTCTCTTACACTGTTTTCCTGACTGAGTGACCCCATGCCCAGCTGGAGTCAGGGATGGTGGGCTGGGGTGGGGGAGGTCTTGGTCTTTCCTGGAGCCCCCTGCCCACGGTAGTCCAGCAGCCTGGAACTTAGCTCCTTTCCCTCTCAATCACCCCAGTTCAGGTCCCAAGACCCCCAGATCCTGCCTGCTATAAACATAGAGTCATTGTCTAGACACCGCTGTGGAAAAGACCTCCCACCACCCCACTACAATCCCTAAATGATTCAAGTGTCACTACTGGAAATTGAGCTGGGAAGTGCCCCTTAGAGCAGCGGAGTTGAAAGGCTGGGACTTCCCAGGAGAGCCTGATGCAGATGCAGGCCCAGGGCCTGCAGGGAGGGAGCTTCTCGTGCTGCCACGGGGCAGCTGAATCTCTGTCCACGTGGCACTTGTGTCCCCTTTGCATGTTCTGTCCTGGGTGAGGCCACTGAGAGAGCAATTTCTGAGCAGGTTCTGCTGACATTCTTTAAGGCAGTAACCGGTAGCAAAGATTATCTGGGAGAACCCGCCCAAGGGTGAGAAACGGTGACTGAAACGGCGTGGCAGGCCACGTTGTTGATGGAAAGCAAAACCCAGAAAACCAGAACAGAACAAAAACTGTGAAATGGAAATAAAATCTGATGCCCCCAATGACTGAATGGACCCCTTTTGGCTAGGGACACCCCAGAAAAACATGAAATTTTCTACCTTTGATGAGATAGGGGTTTAGATACACCTCAGCACCCCAGCCCCATTTTGCTGTTACCAAACTTTCTTTTCTAAGAAATAAACAGAAACAAACACCTGTAAAGCAAAAACAGGAAGATCTGTCCACTGACTTTGACAGACCGCCTGATGCCCCTGCCAGACCCCCTCTCTTACGGTGGGTGTGCCGTCACAGTGGACCAGCCTTCCAAAGCATTCCTTCCTGATGCCTGACCACCAAACGCAGGCTGGTTCTGGCCTGGTTACTGAGATTGCACACACGATGCCCTTGCACCCTATGTTAATCCATGGTAATGCTGAGTGTCCACCCCAAAGGGCATATGGGTCACAGGGGACCCACGTGTTTGTTCACCTAGCCTGCGTTAAACCCTCCTGCGATTCTCCTATAACCTATTGAATATGCATGTGTAGCTGATACCGTTAAGCGTAAATCCTGACCTCTCCTTTTGTCTCTGAAGTGCCTGTTTTTGATTTCAGCCAGAGGCTCTGCCTCCCAGCCTGAAGGCTGTAACTCTTTATAGGAAATACAATTCTCCTTTTTCTAAATTTATAGATCTCGGGATTTTAAGTCAAGAAAACAAGAAGCAAAAACAAAACCACGAAAAGTCCTAATAGAAATCAAACAGAATCAGAGATAGATGAGGAAAGGTATGATCTGCAGCGGATGGAGATCCTGGAGGGCCCCCTCCCAGCGCCAGGGCGTCCACCCTTCCAGTCACCCAGCCAGGCCCAGCCATCTTGTTGGGGCTGCCTGGAGGTGTGCCCGGGGCGACTGGCAGCTGGCTGACAAGTCACCCAGGAGATGCCTTCTTTCCCATAGATTCTGATTGAAAGACTGGAGACAAGCGTCACGAGCGAGGGCTCAGGAAACCCTTCTGTCATGGTGGTTCCTGGTGAGCCCCCAGCTCTCGCGCTTCTTGAAGCCCGGTGACTCTGTTTCCACTAGAATTTCCATACGACTTCACTCCTACTTTAAATTCCCCTTTGCTCACACTTCCCTGAGCAGACTTTTCTTCCCTCTAGTAAAACACATCTGTGCTTTGATGGTTTTGCAGAACTCATTTCTCCTCTGCGGCTTAGAACACAAGATGAGAAACTCCTACTCACCCCGCTGAGCCTCACTCAAAAGTCCCTCCACCCCAAGGCCTCCCTGAAGGCTGCGCCTGAGACTGATGCCTCCTGAGACATTCGGTGAGTTCTTGGGAGGTGGACTCAATGCTTTTTTTCTCTTTATTCTGAGGCTTCAGCACGGTGCCTGCTGCAGGTTGGCATCTGTGAATGTTTGGTGGATGACCGAGGGAACAGAAAGAGGAAAGCACCCAGGGAGGAGACAACAGTTCTTCTGTCCACAGCCTACAGCTTGTTCTGGTGCTGAGATGGGGAGACCAGAAAGAGGAAAGCTGGCAGGAGCATGCTGCTGTGTGCCACACACATCCTACGTACCTGCTGTGCGGCACATGCCCTGAATGCACTGCTGCGTGGCACACGTGCCCTGCCCACCTGCTGTGCGGCACACGTGCCCTGCGCACCTGCTGTGTGTCACATGCCCTGTATGTACCTGCTGTGTGGCGCACATGCCCTGCGTACCTGCTGTGTGGCACATGGCCTGTATGCACCTGCTGTGTGGCACACGTGCCCTGCGCACCTGCTGTGTGGCACATGCCCTGTATGCACCTGCTGTGTGGCACACGCGCCCTGCACACCTGCTGTGTGGCGCATGCCCTGTATGCACCTGCTGTGTGGCGCATGCCCTGTATGCACCTGCTGTGTGGCACACGTGCCCTGCGCACCTGCTGTGTGGCACATGCCCTGTATGCACCTGCTGTGTGGCACACGTGCCCTGTGCACCTGCTGCGTGGCGCATGCCCTGTACGCACCTGCTGCGTGGCGCATGCCCTGTACGCACCTGCTGCGTGGCTCATGCGCTGTACGCACCTGCTGTGTGGCACACGTGCCCTGTGCACCTGCTGTGTGATACACACTGTTATAGGCACCTGCTGTTAGTGTGGTTTTAACTGCAGGGAAACAGCACGGACTTATGGTGCTAACAGCAAAGTTGGCAATGACATCGCCAGAGCCACCACACTCTAAGCATGTGCTAGGAGCCTTGATCAGGTTCCTTCCTTAAAACAATCCTTACAAAACCCACTGGGTGATGCCCCCTTTCACAGATGGCAGACTGGAAACCTGAAGAAGGGACATGTATTGCCCAAGGCCTCATGATTACAGCGTGCCACAGTTGGGGTTCAAATGTAGGTCCTCCCGACTTCACCCCCCACCCTCGGTGAAACCCTGGCATAATGAGCCTTTTTGGATGAATGAAAAAATGAGTGAGTGAATGAATTAATGCAGTCCCCAGGAAGATTCATATCCAAAAATTAGATAATTTGAAACGGATCATCCAAGCTTAAGTCTGTGTGCAGAATTAGGGTTCAAATAAAGTAATAAAGAAAAGTTTAAGGGTCACCAAGCCCTGAGACTGCCCCTCAGGCCTTGACTGCTTTAAGGAATCATCATTACCAAGCTACATTAAATAAAATTGGAATTATTGGCTTTTTAACTCATGAGTCCATGGATGGAGTTCAGGTGTGGCTAGTTCAAGCCACACTGTCAAGAATCTCAATCTCTTTCTTCTCTCTCCTTTCCTCCCTCTCACTGTTTCTTCTCTCTTCTCTTTCTCTCTTACTTCCCCTACTCCCAGTTCTTTTGTGAGGGCATCATTCTCAGGCAGGCTTCCCTTCATAGCAACTTGATAGTTGCCAGAAGCTCCGAACTTTTGTTGAGAGGTTACCTCCCTCATGGAGGAGCCACTACCCAACAGCCAACGACCTGGATGTGAGTGTCCCTGGCCTGGCTTGGGTGGAATTTCTCTGGGACTTAGTAGCCAGGCTTTGACCATAGGTCCACACCCAGAATAGACCCAAAGAACAGTCCAGAAGGGAAAAAGAGTGCTGGACAATAAAGGTGCAGCTCCTGTCCAGGCATGCTGAGCCCCAGACCCTCATGCCTTTCACTTGCCCAAATCGTACTCCTGGGGCATGCTGGGAAGGGGCTCGCTGGGAAGCATCTGAGGAAGGGGTATGGCTGGGTCTGTCCTGGGCCTGCCTCTGCCTGTTCCAGACATTACCATAGCATCTTCAAGGTTCATCCATGTTGTAGGGTGATACGGTTTGGCTGTGTCTTACCCAAATCTCTAACTGTAGCTCCCATGATCTCCACGTATTGTGAGACAGACCCGATGGGAGGTAACTGAATCACAGGGGCAGGTCTTTCCCATGCTGCTCTTGTGAAAATGAATAAGTCTCATGAGATACGATAGTTTATAAAGGGTAGTTCTCCTGCACATTCTCTCTTGCCTGCCGCCACGTAAGATGTGACTCTGCTCCTACTTTGCCGTCCACCATGGTTGTGGGGCCTCCTCAGCCATGTGGAACTGTGAGTCCATTAAACCTCTTTCTTTTATAAATTACCCCGTCTTGGGTATGTCTTTATTAGTAGCATGAGAACAGAATAATACATAGGGTACATCAGGATTTCCTTCCTGTTTAAGGCTGAATAATATTCCATTGTGTGGATAGACCGCATTTTGTCCATCCGTTCATCTGTCAGTGGACATTTCCTTGGCTTCCACGTTTTGGCTCCTGTGAAGGATGCTGCTATGAATATCGGGGTACAAACATCTCTTTGAGACCCTGCATTCAGTTCTTGTGGGGACAGACCCAGATGGACATACTGAATCATACAGTAATTTGTTTCAATTTTTGAGGAACTGCTGTCCTGTTTTCACAGCAGCCGCACCATTTTGCACTTTCACCAACAGCGCATGAGGGTTCCAATGTCTCTGCAGCCCCACCAGCACTTGTACCCTGGTTTCCTGATAGCAGCGGTCCTGGTAGGTATGAGGTGGTGTGCTCTCATGGTTCCACTGGGAGCCTTTGGCTGAGACGTGATGAGCTCTCACCTGTGTCCTAAAGTGTGTTCTGGCTGCTTAGGAGTCAGGAGTGCCTGTCAGCAGGCTGCTGTGAAATCCAGGTGCAGGCGATGGTGCCGTTGCCCAGGGGATCACAGTTGCCCGGAGACAGGTAGCTGGATTCGGGATGTAGTTTGAAGGTGTATTCCAGCAGACTTGCTAGCATTTTATGTGGGCCATGAAGTAGAGGGTCAAGAATCACCTTCAGGATTTTGGCTGAGCAACGGAGTGAGTGGCCTTACCATGTGCCGAGACAGCGGTGAGCGCTGGTGGGAGGGGCCGACAGGAGGAGTTTGATTTGGGCAGTTCATCTGAATTTAAAGGAGTTTCTGGTATGTTCTAGATATTATTCCCTTTGCTGATATGTTTGGAAGCTACATGCACCTTTAAGAGGTAAAAAGATTTGACTTATATTCTTTTTAAAAAAATATATATATATATTACTGTGTTTTAGGTTTTGAGGTACATGTGAAGAACATGCAGGATTGTTGCATAGGTACATACAAGGCAATGTGGTTTGCTGCCTTCCTCCCCATCACCTATATCTGGCATTTCTGCCCATGCTATCCCTCCCCAACTCCCCACCCCCCACTGTCCCTCCTCTATTTCCCCACAACAGACCCCAGTGTATAGTGCTCCCCTCCCTGTGTCCATGTGTTCTCATTGTTCAACACCCGCCTATGAGTGAGAACATGCGGTGTTTGATTTTCTGTTATTGTGTCAGTTTGCTGAAAATGATGGTTTCCAGGTTCATCCATGTCCCTTCAAAGGACACGAACTCATCGTTTTTGATGGCTGCATAATATTCCATAGTGTATATGTGCCACATTTTCCCTGTCCAGTCTATCATCGGTGGGCATTTGGGTTGGTTCCAAGTCTTTGCTATTGTATTGTAAGGACACATGCACACGAATTATATTCTTGATGGTTGTCACCTCCCATTGGTAAATGAATCTCTTTCATTTTTAAAAAGCATGTTGCTTTGATTCTATTTATTTCACATCTACTTATTTTTGTTCTTGTTTTTTCTGGGCTACTTTGTTTTAAACTTTGCTTTCTCTTCCATTACTTTATTTATTTATTTATTTATTTTGGTAATTTGATGGGGTCACACAGCTGGCAAGGGGCAGTGCTGGGATACCAGCCTGGGTTCTTTTTATTTGTGTTATTTTCATTTTTTTAATTTAATTTTTTTAAATTGCACTTTGGGTTCTGGGGTACATGTGCAGATCAGGCAGGATTGTTGCATAGGTACATACATGGCAATGTGGTTTGCTGCCTCCACCCCGCTGTCACCTATATCTGGCATTTCTCCCCACATTATCCCTCCTCAACCTCCCTACCTCACACTATCCCTCCCCTGGCCCCCTGAAACAGACCCCAGTGTGTGATGCTCCCCTCCCTGTGTCCATGTGTTCTCATTGTTCGACACCCACCTATGAGTGAGAACATATGGTGTTTGATTTTCTGTTCTTGTGTCAGTTTGCTGAGAATGATGGTTTCCAGGTTCATCCATGTCCCCACAAAGGACACGAACTCGTCCTTTTTCATGGCTGCATAGTATTCCATGGTGTGTTTTACACTTGGCTTTCTAGTTTCACGTTATATACGTCCCGCTTACCGCTTTCTTCCCATTTGTGACTGGTATGCTTTGGATCTGTGTCTCCACCCAGATTTCATGTTGAATTGTAACCCCCAGCGTTGGAGGAGGAGCTTGGTGGGAGGTGATTGGATCGTGGGGGCAGATTTACCCCTTGCTGTTCTCATGATACTGAGTGAGTTCTCATGAGATCTAAGGTTTAAGGCCCCTCCCCCTTCACTCTCTTTCCGGCCACCACGTGAAGAAGGTGCTTCCCCCTTGCCTTCTGCCGTGGTTGAAAGCTTCCTAAGCTCCAAACCATGCTTCCCATTAAGCCTGCAGAACTGTGAGCCAATCAGACCTCTTTTCTTCATCAGTTACCCAGTCTCAGGTAGTTCTTTTCAGCATTGTGAAAATGGACTAACACAGTTAGCTTTAAGTTATTAAAAAAAAAAAAAAAAAAAAAAAAACATTCTTTAGAGATGGGGTTTTACTTTGTCACCCAGGCTGGAGTGCAGTAGCACAATCATAGTTCACTGACACATCACATTCCTGGGTTCAAGTGATCCTCCCACCTCAACCTCCAGAGTAGCTGGGATTATAGGTGTGGACCACCACACTCAGCCAGTTTGGCCTGTTTCTGAACTCACCACTGTCTCTTTTTCTTGGTTTATTTGTGTATCCACCTTGTAGATAATCTTTGATTCTGGTTTTAGAGACAGCATACAGGTGGTAAATTTTCAGAGTGTTTGCCTGTACCCAAGTTATCATTATTATTTTTTTCATTTCCACCTATTGGAAAATGTATGAGAGTCCAGGTTCACAATAATCCTTCCTCTTAACTTGATGGTTTTCTTCTCTTGTCTTCCACAACAATTTGCCATCAAGAACTCTGATAATAATAACTGAAGTCACTTTTCCTTGTGATGGGGTGCCAGATTTAACCAGTAGAGATAACATACAACATTTGGGACATGTCTATACTGAAAATTTGTTACGTTTCTGAAGGTCAAAATTAAATGGGTGTCGTGGGTTCTTTTCTGGTCATCCTACTTTAAGTTAACGTGCTTTTGTTGATTTCTCTCAAAGCCTCCAGCTGTCGTGATTTCTGATACTCTGAAATTCCGTTAGTGCCGGCACGCAGGACCCTTCTTGGCTGTGTGAGGCCCTCCACGGCCCCTCAACACTGAAAACATGTGTCTTCTATTTGTTTAGTTGGTTTCTTTCTCTCCCTGGTTCTCTCTGTTCTCCCGGCACTCTTACTAGACGCTATTTACAGATTTAAACTCCCTGTTACTACCTAAATAATCTTGATCAAGTTCATTTACTTCTCTTAGTGCCAGTTCCTGCCTCATGAAATCAGCTTTAATGAAAACAACCTCACAACAACGTCATGAGGATTAAATTCATTGGAGGATGTAATGCTCCTTGTATGGTGAGGGCCATGGGTACTGCCTCCATCGTGCCTTCACGAGGCAAAAGCATCCGTGCTGCTCTGCCCATGTGGGTACATCAAGCCTGTGGTAGGATGGCACTTCCTGCCTCTTGGGGTTGAGTGGGGCTGTGTCACTTGTCTGGCTATTTAATCAGGGCTGTGCCCTGTGGCTTTTCTGGACTGATGGATTTAGTTTTCAATGTAAGACCCACCAGCACACTCTTCTGCTCATCCACAATGAATGACAACGTCTCTGATGGTCTGCTTTATCACTGGATTCTGAGCGAGGATGATGTGGGGGGCAGCCCCTGTTGACCTTCAGTGGACATGCAGCATGACAGAGATACTGACTTTCATGGCACTGAGATTTGGGGGATGCTTGTCACTGCAGCACAGCTTCACCATCCTGACTGATACACAGGAAGAGCCAGGAGTTCCCTCTCCTCCACCACTCTGCATTCACGTGGCGAGTGTCCTGTGACACTGCGTAGTGAGTGTCCTGTGCTGCTACCAGCCCAGCCCAGACAAAGAGAGAGAGTCCATCCTTTATTGACCTTCTTTATTGAAGTTTTGGGGAGGAAGGACCTTTGCCTTTGAGCTGGTTCTGAGCTCTGATCTGTTCAGCTGCAACGAGGCTCATCCTGCAGGTGGTGAAGAAGGCACAGGTGACAGGGTCCTGAAAGCCACACATCAGAAGCTGTTTCTACTGATGATGGAAGAGCCCATCTCCTTGTACTCCTTGCTGGTGATCCACATGTCCTTGAACGTGGAGAGTGAGCACAAGATGGCGCCACCTACCCAAGCACCATAGACAGAATATGGACAGGTGGCCACCTGGATGGGGTTGAGGCAGGAGGCAGAGTGGAGGGCAGAGGAGGGAAGGGGAGGTGGGGAGGGGGCGAGAGGAGAGAGAAGAAAGCAAAATCAACATAGCACTCTGAAATGCGGACACAAAACGTCTGCACCTAAGAGAACTTCCCGGGCAGCCGTCTTTCCCCCCTGGCAAATACTGTCTATGATTTGCCGTTAAAGATGTCAAACAGGCCATGCCTACTTCCTGTAGCTTTATTTTTTTATTTATACTTTGAGACAGGGTCTTACTCTGTTGCCCAGGCTGAAGTACAGTAGCACAATCACAATTCACTGCAGCCTCGGCCTCCCAGTCTTAAGCAATCCTCCAGCCCCAGCCTCCCGAGTAGCTGGGTCCACAGGTGCACACTACCACGTCTGGCTAATAATTTATTTTTTTTGTAGAAATGAGGTCTTGCTATGTTGCCCAATACTGGCCTCAAATTCATGGCCTCAAGTGATCCTCCTGCCTCGGCCTCCCAAGGGGCTGAGATTACAGGTGTGAGCCACCATGCCCGGCCCGTAGCTTTAAACAATTAGATAAAATGAATAAGAGCACGCAGGACTCATGCCCTTGGCATTTTAAAACATGTAACACATTTATTCATACAGTATGACTGTGCCTAAGGCATAGATATTTTGTAGAAAAATTAGAAACCACAGATAAGCAAAATCAACCAATCACCAGTCATCAAACCCCCTAGAGAAATTCCCTCTAGATTGCCACGTGGTGCTTTCAGGACCTCCTCTCACGCTTGCCAGGTTCCTGTTTTCATGACAACACCTACAAAGTATATATTTCTTTCCATTTTTTTTTAGGAGAGAGAGTAGTGTTTTTTATACCAAGTCAGGTCACCTCTGGGCTGGGAGGAAGTGAAAGTCTCTACCCCATGTGTCATGGATCCAGGTGACAGCCCCTCGGTGGAAGAGGCTCTGTGGGTGCCCGGCATTGACCCTTTCTCTGTCTGATGCCAGGGGCCAGGCATGGAGGTGTGCACCTGTGGATCCAGCTTCTTGAGAGGCTGAGGCTGGAGGATTGCTGGATTCTGGGAGGTTGAGGCTGCAGTGAACTGTGATTGTGCCACTGTACTCCAGCCTGGGAAACAGACGGGGATCCTGTCTCACAAAATGAAAATAAAGGCCAGGAGTGGTGGCTCACACCTGTAATCCCTGTAAATCACACTATACAGCACTTTGGGAGGCTGAGGCAGGCAGATCACCTGAGGTCAGGAGTTCAAGACCAGCCCAGCCAACATGGTAAAACCCCAGCTCTACTAAAAATACAAAACATAGTCAGGCGTGGTGGCAGATGCCTGTAATCCCATCTACTCGGGAGGCTGAGGCAGGAGAATCTCTTGAGCCTAGGAGGCGGAGGTTGCAGTGAGCTGAGATCATGCACCTGCGGTGTAGCCTGGGAAACAAGAGTGAAACTCCATCTCGAAAAATAAAAAATAAAACTAAGTAAAAATAAATAAAAAGGGGCCCCCAGGGCTCAGGAAGGCTAAGGTCACTTGCTCAAGGTCAGGCAGTCGTCATTTTCACAGGTTCACGAACTTTCCTTAAGGCACTCAGGTATACAATACAGGACATGCTTATGATTCTAAGACTCAGGAAGCACCTGCGTTGTGCGGGGACCTGAAGGCACCAAGCACTGAATGGAGATTTGGGAAACCCCAGGCACACGGGACAGGAAGGGAGGAGGAGCTCTCTGACCCAGCTGCCCAGTGTCTTCCGGCTCTGTCACACCACAGAACAGCACTTGGCTTGGAAACCACTTGCTGGCATTGGTTAAGAAAAAAATTTATCATTATAGCTAAAAAAATAAATAAATAAAAATAAAAAGGAAGAGTCAGGAGGGGAAAAAAAGCATGATTAGAATCAGGGCATCGGGCAGAGAAAGGGCAGATGCCAGGCACCCAGCAGCCTCTTCCACCGAGGGGCTGTCGCCTCAATCAGTCGATGACTTCATCTGCATCTCATCTAAACAAACATGCAAAACCAAACAAGACTGGAATGAGGTGAGTGTTAAGAAGAAAGCAAAGCCGCTGGGTGCAGTGGCTCACACCTGTAATCCCAACACTTTGGGAGGCTGAGGCGGGTGGATTACTTGAGGTCAGGAGTTCGAGACCAGCCTGGCCAACATGATGAAACCCCGTCTCTACTAAAAATACAAAAATTAGCTGAGTGTGGTCGTGGGCACCTGTAATCCCAGCTACTCGGGAATCTGAGGCAGGAAGAATTGCTTGAACCGGGAGGCAGAGGTTGCAGTGAGCCGAGACCATGCCACTGTACTACAGCCTAGGCAACAGAGTGAGACCCCATCTCAAAAAAGAGAAGAAAGCAAATCACCAGCAGAAGACAGCCGAAGGACTGGAATGAACAATTACAGGAAGTGTGTTTAAAAAACAAAAACAGAGAAAAGAAAAACAAATATTTCTTCTCCATTTATCCAGGTGCCCAGGGGTTTGGCGAACAAAGGACCCTGTGCTGATGCGGACGTGGCCTGGAGCTCACTCAGCCCTCGCCGGGACAGAGGGGAGGCTGGATGTTTCTGTGGGCAATTGGGCCGTCCGTTCAAAAACCCTCAAATTGTGCGTGCTTCTGACTCCAAAATCTACATCTAGAAATGATCTAAGGGTGGAATAACACTCTGAAGAAATAAGAGGAAATAATGGACAGAGTTTTAGCTCAAGAACATTCATTATAGCAGATTTAGATTGCTGGGAGAAACAATTATTTGAAAAGTTGGCCCCATTGAAACTAGCTATTCTCTCAAGGTGGATGATGAGCTCATTTCAGGGGCAGAATTTTCTTTAGGCTCAATTTAATGAGCTTGAGGGATGATTACAGGAGAATCTACCATGGTGCCTCTTGCAGAGATGGCTTAGACAGGAGGGAAATTAGACACAGAAGCACTAAATCACAACCAGCTAATGGGAAATGGGTGATGTCATCATCAAGCTTCGTGGAGAGTTTTTGGTGGGAGCCGGGGGTGAAGGGCACTTTGAGGACTTAGGAGGATGAAAGGGCTTGGAGCAGATGCAGCCCAGCCGCAAGCTGGCAGGACAGAGACGGCCCAAAGATGCCCTTTGCAAATGTGGTCAAGATACTTATAAAAGCATGCTGAACGCCGTGGCTCACACCCATAATCCCAACACTGGGAGGCTGAGGTAAGTGGATCACTTGAGCCTGGAGTTCAAGACCAGAACCAAAAAAACTAGGCAGGCATGGAGGAACGTGCCTGTGTCCCAGCTACTCGGGAGGCTGAGTGGGAGGACCACCTGAGCCTGGGAGGTCAAGGCTGCAGTGAGCTGTGATCATGGCACTGTACTCCTGCCTGGGTGACAGTGAGACCTTGTCTCAAAAAAAAAAAAGGAAAGAGATAGAAAGTTACAAAAGGATGATAATCAGTTTTAATTTGTTTTCTATGCTGGGCTAAGCAGTAGCCTTCTGTTCTGATTCAGTCAAAGTTCATTACACACAAGAGTGGTCCAGAGAGCCGAGAGGAGGGAGACCAGAGACAGGTTATGAAGTGGGAGCCGAGGGCTTTGGAGTCAGAAGGTGGGAGGGGCGAAGGTTTAATGGAATGTAAATGCCTGTGATGTTACATAAGATGATCTAACAAGAGCTGAAGACTCAGGGAGGAAGGAAACGGATACGTTTTCCGGCGTTCTATGAATGTTTATGATCGGTGTGAAGAGGGCTGAAGATGGGGGAAGTGAGAAGGCAGTGGGAAGAGATGGTTGTGTAATCCTGGCTGATGCATTTGTAATTCCTGATACTTCCCTGTTGCTGTGGAGGAAGGATAGGGACCACCCAGGACAGGCATCACTGCTGTGCATTCTCTTTCAAATCTTACCCTGGTCTACAGAGCAAGGAAGGAATGGTGCAGGGAACACCATCAGATGGGCAAGGAGAGTCTCAGAGGCAGCTGAAGATGCTCTGAGGACCCGTGCCGGCCCCTTCCCTCTGAGCAAGTCTGCCTGCAACCAGACCCGAAGCCCTTAGGGTTGGGGGTGAGGTGGTGGATGATAGAATCCCCCAGAGAAGTTTGAGGGGCTGCAGGCAAAAGGGAGTAAGTCCATGCCTCCTGCCTCCAGACTCTGGAGGAGGTCACCTTGCAGTGTCCTGTTCCAAAGTGGCAGCTGGAGCAGAGGGGACAAGGGCAGTAAGACATGTCTAGGGAGGACAAGAGGTGCTGAGATGGCCGCTCACGCCCCTACCCACACTGGAGTCTGGAAGATCCCCCCCGCCCCGCCCCCACGGAGCATACAAAGGGTGGCCGTGAACCCTGGTGACAGGCCCCAGGGAGATGGGGGTGTCGCTCTGGTGAAAGCCTCTTGTGCACCTGCAGGAGACCCCATCACAGAGTGCCCTACGGTTGGCTAGTGGGGTTTGCAGCCAGCTCAAGGGCCAGGTGGTGAGATGGGCAGGATTCAGGGCCAGCTCGACAGGGACGCCCTGCAGTGGCAGCCCCCAGAGACCGCACAGCAGAGGCTGTGAGGTCAGACGCAGACACAGAGGAAGCCAGAGAAGGTGTCCACTGGGGACAGCCCCAGGTGGGGCCCCCACGGGGGAAGAATGCTTTCATTTGACTAAAGGAGGCTGCGTTCATGGGGCAGCTGCTGGGCTCAACCGGAAGTAAGTGAGTGACCTTGCCCCTCCTGCCCCAGCCAGCCAGGCCAGGTGTGTCCCACACCCCAGCAGTCCTGACATCCTGGCAGTTCCAACATCCCAATGTCCCAGCAGTCCAGACATGCTGACGGTCCTGACATCTCGGCAGTCCCCAAATCCTAGTGGTCCCACCATCCCAAAGTCCCAGCGTCCTGACAATCCCAATATCCCTACAGTCCTAATGTCCTGACCGTCCACACCTTGTGTCCCTATGACACTCTACTCTCTGCATAGGAGCCTGAGCCGTCCTCCAGCACCTACTGGGACAATATCTCTCCTCCGCGGGACCCTGCCAGGGGTTTCCAGCCCCTCTTCGTGGCGTCTCTGACCTCGCTTTCCCATTGCCTTTGCTCACTCAACCCCAGCCAACCCTTCCTTGACCTTCCTCCAGGAAGCAGCTTCTGAGCCGGGGCCTGGGCTGTTCCCACAGGCTGCACGCTCTTCCCCGATATCCACATGGCTCACCCTTACCTCAAGTGCTTACCCAAATGCCACCTTCTTGAGGAGGCCCACTTTGGCCCACCCTGTATCCAGCACCCCACCCCTGCCCGCACTGCCCCCCACCCCTGCCCGCACTCCCTCCCACCCCGTCCATTGCTGCACTCTGCCCACGGACCATGGCCCTCCTGACATGCCACTCATGTCCCCTTTGTGTTTATTCGTGTCGTTTATTGCTTCTCTCCGGAACTAGAGTAAAAGCTCTGAGGACTTCCCAGGTGCCAGGAGCCATGCCCAGCATATCGGAGGCATTCCAGAAATATCTGTGGAATGAACCTGAGCTGCTCCCAGAGGGGATGGGTTAGGGAAGCCTCACCTCCACATAAACTGTAGGGGACACCAGCTCCATGATTTCTCTCTGCATCCGGAATCTCAGGCCGGGGCAGGAGCCCGTCCCTCCGGACAGTAGCACGTGGCCGAAGAGGACCTTCTGGAGGTCGGGGTTGCAGGAACTGATGCCCTAGAAGGCCATGGTGTGGGTGCCAAGGGTGGTTTTCCCTGTCAGGACAGGCAGAGGAAGAAGGAACGTTGGAAGCCAGAGGCTCGGCTGCTGTGCACCTGGGCCCCTGCCTCCCAGAGGAAGGCCTGGGCTCTGGAAACCTCCCCGAGCCTCAGCTCCCAGCGTGGTGGGCAAACCTTAGCTTAGCTGGGCTCCCGCCAGGGAACATAGGGAGCCACCCAGCCTGACGGCAGGACTCAGCTGCTCCTGGTTGAGGAAATAAATAGGAATTCTCCACTCTCCTCCAGGAGAATGTGTAGTCAACTCTTACTAACAGTCATTAATATGTAATGCGCTGTGATCAATCGTATAAAAAGAAGCCTGTGGGCCAGCACCCTCCCTCCGGCGGCCTTTGAGAAATGATCCCTCCTTTCTTGGTTCATCATTTGGCCACATGAATAAACTCAAATATAATGAGAACCGCCCTGAAGACAGGTGTGCCTTGTATTCTTAGATTGGTGCAGATGAAATTGATTACTTGTGCACCAACCTGATAATTTCTGTTCAATATTGTGAGCTCCTGGGAGAGCCGGGCGGGGGGGGGTGCCGTCCATGCCTCCTGTCCCTTGCCTGTGAGGAAAAGCTGCCAGATGACCTTGGGCTGATGACAAAAAGCTAACCTCAGGGGGCATTTAAGAGGGGCCTGGCAGGAAGATCCTGCTAGCATCACCGTCTGGGTGGTGCTCCCATTCACGGGGACGCAGCTAGACCCTGGGGAGAACTTCCCCACTGTGGGAAGTAAAAGTTCCTCTTCAAAGTTCCCTTTCTCGTTAAAAAATAAATTTTCTAATAACTCTTTGTGAAGCCCTATCCTCTGTAGCTGTTAGACATGCCATGCTTACGGGCATGTAATATATTCTATGTCCTTATACTTTAACCAAGATATCTGTGCTGGACGTGCCCACAGGCACGTCCCAGCTCACTGCCTATGCCCTTTAGCTGTTTAAAAAAGTTTTAGGTTGTTAGCCAATCGGGTTTTAGATTGCGAGGTCTGGCTCCAGCCAACAGAGATCAGACACAGCAGTAAGGGCGACCCCAAATGGGTAAGGGATAAATATGCCTGCTTTTCCTTTGTTCATTGTACTCTCATGGCAAGATGGCTAGCGAGGGTACCCTTCCTGCGGCCCAGGAAGTAAACATTGCTTGCTGAGAGATCCTTTGTCTCAGGGCTGATTTTTCTTTGCAGCACTGAGCATCTGTTTCCAACACTACGGTGGGTGAAGAACCCCATTGCTTCTCCACTTCACATGTGTGGTGCACATGACCACACCATACCCTGCACAGTCTAACAGGAACACAGAGATAAACCAGAAAGATTCTACTTGCCAGGTACTCACTGGGTCCTCATCCTGGGGAAATGGTTACTTCCCCGGCTTTAATTCCCCTTTGTCCCTTATGAATATAACAGATGAAGAATTGGGCTCCAGGGAACATCTGCTTTTCCATGTCGACCGGGCAGATTCCATCTTCCCTATCAGTAGGGATTTCACCCTCCATCATTTTTCCCGCTTACCAGGAAAAATGCACCAGCTGGAGCATTTAGGCAACTCCATGCTCACTCAAAGTCCCTAGATCAGCCAGACGTGTAAAGCTCCCTCCAAATCCATGGTGATTACATGTCTGTCTTAAATTATCTCGATTTTTATATTTGAAATTATTTTGTAAGTAGGCAGAGTATAAGCAATACATCATGAAAGCGAAGACCTCTTTGGTGAGTTTCCTTCTCTGTAAAACGGGATCATCTTACAGAGGCAGATTTGGAGGCGGATTCAGGATATAACACATGCAATGGTCAGCGAAGCGACAGGCAGACTGTAGGTGCCTAGTGAGTGTCAGCTGCTTGTCTGAAGAACTTTTCAAACAGTGTGGCTGCTTGCTACTCAAACCAGATCCCCCTCCTGGCAGCCTTACTTCCTTCTTTTTTTCTTTCTTTTTTTTTTTTTTTCCCAGATGGAGTCTTGCTCTGTTGCCCACCCAGGCTGGAGTGTAGTGGCACAATCTCGGCTCACTGCAACCTCCACCTCCCAGGGTCAAGTGATTTCCCTGCCTCAGCCACCTGAGTAGCCTGAACCACAGGCACGTGCCACCATGCCTAACCAGTTTTTGTATTTTTAGTAGAGATGGGGTTCCACCATGTTGGCCAGGCTGTCAATCTTGAACTCCTGACATCAGGTGATCCACCTGCCTCAGCCTCCCAAAGTGCCGGGATTTGACATACAGGCATGAGCCACCACGTCCGGCCCCTTCTTTCTCACAGGGTGCCCACTTGCTCATGTCCAGGCTAATTTCTGTCCCCTTCCTGAGGATTCACCTATGAGTTCTGTCTAGAAGAGCACCTCGGGGCAGAAGAAGCTCTCCTGCCCAATGCTTATCTCTCGGCCGTCAGGCAGCTGATACTTCCAATGGCGGGGAGGCGAACTGGTTTTCATGTTTTCCTTGACAAAGTCCAAAGCCACACAGCAGCCTTCTCCTTCAGGTCCCGGATGTACTCGGTCCCCTGTGGGACAAAGGAAAAGTGCCCAACAGAAAAGGGAACGGAAGTGAGGTGGGTTCACAAAGCACCTCGTGGTGGGTTGCGGCTGCACCACTGGGGCCACCGTTTCTATCTCCATCTCACACTCCGGGCTCTCTTGCTTGTGCCGCGCGTTGAGCCTGAGTCTGTGGAGCAGTAGAAAAAGTCTGTCTTGAAGTAAGATGAAAGGGGTTAGGGAATTTCAGCGTTTGAGAATTGAGATCCTTCTGTATAAGGTATATGTTTGCGGGGAGGGTGGGGAGAGCTGGACAAGCAAACCCGACTTTCTTTTTTTCTTTCCTTTTTAGACAGAGTCTCACTCTGTCGCCCAGGCTGGAGTGCAATGGCACAATCTCGGCTCACTGCAACCTCCACTTCCTGAGTTCAAGCAATTCTCCTGCCTCAGCCTCCTCAGTAGCTGGGATGACAGGTGCCCGCCACCACACCCGGCTAAATTTTTGTATTTTTAGTAGAGACGGGTTTCACTATGTTGGCCAGGCTGGTCTCGAACTCCTGACCTCGTGATCCTCCCACCTGGGCCTCCCAAAGTGCTGGGATAACAGGCGTGAGCCACGGCGCCCGGCCAACTTTCTTCTGTGAGCGGTGCTGTCGGTGCTCCATCCCCAGCTGCTGTGAGCATCAGCTGCCACCTGCGCACAGCTGCCCACAGTGGATCAAAGCACCCACCTGGAAATATCTGGAAGGTTACACTCCTCCTCTTTTGGGGTGGCTGATGACCAGTTTTAAACCCAGCTGTGTCTTCTTGTGTTATGGTTTTACGCTTTGTCTATCACTGTTTTTGAGTTGGATCAGGGGAACTCTGTACCGCCCACCTGGAAGTGTCACTTGGTCTTCTGCCCCCTGCCGTCTGCCTTCTACCTTCACTCGCTCCACCTAACCCGCTCTTGTCTGGGTCTATTCTGTCCTCCTAGTTCTAAAACTAGTGTCCCTGTGGACACTCTTAGGTTCTTTCCTGACCTCTCTCCCTCAGCAGCTGAGGCTGTTAATCACTCCCTTCTCTTTCTTTGGCTCCTGGGATGTTGCACTCTCCTGATATTTGTTCCTTTCATCTAGTTGGGGCTTTGGTGAGAAAATCTGGGTTCAAATCCCATCTCTGCCATTGACCCAATGCCTCGCTTTAGGCAACTTCATCATCCTCTTAAACCTTCCCTTTCCTCATTTGCAAGAATGGGATGGATGGTCACTGGCAGGACTGTTAGAAGGATGAGACGTAACGGTGCTCACCAAGAGCTCACCAAGTGTGAGGCGTCAATAACATGCTAGGACTTTGCCCTGCAATCCTTCTCACTTTCCCTCTAGTTGCTGTTAGTTTTTAGGGGTCCACGCTTTGCATCGCTTTTGACACAGACCTCTTGGTTGGCAAGGAAGACCCTGGGATGCAGGATTATAGACTCACTGGGAATGGGTGTCATGTAGGTTATACAGGCTGGGAATCTAGTCCAGGAACTGAGTGCAGAGAGGCATAGGCACCTTGCCTGGAGTCTTGGGTTCATATACCAGTTGCCATGCCATTTATCACTTATGGAATATTGGGAAAATCTAATAACCTTCCTAAGCCTCTTCCTATTTTTTTTTGAGACAGGGTGTTGCTTTGCTCTGTTACCCAGGCTGGAGTGCAGTGGTGCCATCATAGCTCACTATAACCTCGAACTCCTAGGCTCAAGTGATCCTCTTGCCTCAGCTTCCTAAGTAGCTAGGACTAGAGGTGCTCATCACCAAACCCTGCTAATTTTTTAATGTTTTTGTAGAGATTGGGTCTTGCCATGTTGTCCAGGCTGATTGCAGACTCCGAGGTTCAAGTGGTCCTCCCACCCAGGCCTCCCAAATTGCTGGGATTATAGACATGAGTCATTGCACCAAGCTGCATCTTCCCTTCGTAATAGAAATAATTGCTCTCTCTCATAGGATTACAGTGAGAAGCAATGAGAAAATGCATGTGAAATGTTTACTTGGCCCAGTGCTTTGCACAGAATAAGTTCTCTATAAAGCGTAGCTCATCATCATCATAACAGCTGTCATCACAACTACCATCACCATCACCATCATTACCACCACCACCACCATTACCACCATCATCATCACCACCACCATCATCAGCATCAATCACCATATGACCATCACCGTCACCATCATCACAATTATTGCTACCATTACTATCACCATCAACACCATTACCATCATCTTCATCATCACCATATGACTATCATCATCATCACCATCACCATCATCACTACCACCATCATCAATCACCGTCACCATCATCACAATTATTGTCACCATTACTATCACCATCATCACCATCACCATCATCATCACCATCACCATCATCATCGTCACCATCATCGTCACCATCACCACCACCATCATCAATCACCATATGACCATCACCGTCACCATCATCACAATTATTGTTACCATTACTGTCACCATCAATACCATTATCATCATCTTCATCATCACCATACGACTATCTCATCATCACCATCACCATCATCACTATCACCATCATCAATTACCATATGACCATCACAGTCACCATCATCACAATCACTGTCACCATGACTATCACCATCATCACCATCATCGTCATTGTCACCATCACCATCATCACCCATCATCAACACCATCACTCACCATCATCGTCACCATCACCATCATCTTCATCATCACCATCAATCACCATATGACCATCATCATCACCATCACCATCATTACCGTCCCCACTATCATCAGCATCAATTACCATATGACCATCACCATCACCATCATCAGCATCACCATCATCGCCATCATGGTCACCATCACTATCACCGTATCACCACCACCATCATCACTGTCATTGCCCTTGTCATCATCATCAATTCACTAAATGTCCCTAAACATAGATAAGGTTGTTTTTAGAACCTGAATGATGGTCAAGTACTCTTAGCTTTACACACTGAGGCTGTACGTTGAGCAAGTGAAGAAGGCTATTACACCCAGCAAAGAAGGCTTTTACACCCCAGAGCCTAGTTTACTCAGCCAAGAACAGCAGTGTCTTACCTGCGCTCACCAGTAATTGCCCATTGTCTTTCAACAGCTGCAGGAGGTATGTGGTTAGGTCCTGGCCTGCTATGTCCATCTGGAAGGTTGACTGATGCAAAGGACAGCTGTCAGTGATGGGTACGAAGTATGTCATTCCTTCTCCAGATTCGATGGTCATGCCTAGACAAGAGAACATGCTGCATCATAATGCAGGGCCAGTGACATCCCTTACAATTGTTGTATCTGCAGGGGGAGAAGGCAGAGGGGAACTAATGGAGGGGAAGGCAAAGATTCTCAGGAGTTAGCTTTCTTCCCCCGAAGGGGAGCACGCAAGGAGGAACAAGAGGGCTGGCTGTTTTGGACGGCAGCTCGCAAGTTTTCTTAGGAAACCACCCACGTGGGATTCACGGTAGTGCTCCAAAAGGTAAAAGAGGAAAAAAAAAAAAAAAGGTTTTTTCCTTTTGTTTTTTTAATTAACAAATACAACTTGTACAGTACTTACACTGTACACAAACGTGTCTATAGCAGCTTTATTTACAATAGTCGCAAACTGACACAACTCAAGTATCCATTCACAAGTGGATAAAGTACAATGTGTTCATACGCTGGGCTACTATCCAGAATTGAGAAGACATTAATTCTCAATCCACACACAGGGATAAATTTTCAGCTAATCATGCCGCGTGAAAATAAAGAAACCCAAAAAAGAGTGCAGACTTCCCGGCTTCATTCGTACAAAATTCTAGAAAATGCAAACCCCAGGCAGCTGGTGGCTGTCTGGAGACAGACTGGAGGGGCAGAGTGTCCTGTGTCAGGAAAATGATCAGGAGTGACAGATACATTCATTATCTCGGTTGTGAAGGCTTCAAGAGTGGACCTATGTGTCAAAACTTAGCAAATTGTACCCCTTAAACATGAGCAGTTGATTGCCTATCAATTACACCTCAAGAACACTATTAAGAAAAAAAGTGATAAATTGTTAAAATCTGGGAGTGAAGAAAGGGGCTGGAGAGTGTGAGCGGTGTGGGTCTTTGTCTTTCATTCCTGGTCAGGGTGGGAGTGGGCTGTGCACAGTGGTAAGCATCTCAGCTGGAGGGACGGGGAGGGTGTGGGGCTCCCACAGGGCCACTCACCGGAGGTCTGGCCAGAGGCATATAGAGAAAGGACTCCTTAGTTAGCTAAATACACGGCAGGTATGTTGAAAGTCTCAAACAGCACCTAGGAAGAAGCATCAGCCACCTCTGGCAGCCAGACCTGCAGACGAGGAGGAGGTCAGCTTCTCCGTAACGACCTAGGCTACTGAGTCCTGCCTACCAGAGGCACTTTGTTCTCCACGCCACCCAAGAGAGACCCAGACCACGGGCACAGAAACACGTTCCTCCTTATCCCAGCTTTGCCCCAATGAGCTCTGGCACACTCTCAGTTTCCCAGTCTTTAAAATGGGCTCACACCCGTCCCAGCCACCTCTCAGGACTGTGGGGAGACTCAGATTAGATGGCGGACTCCATGCAGATGGGCTCCTGGGCATAGGTGCCGTCCACCAATGTCTGGTACCTGGCTCAGGGTGATTAGGACAGGTGCACAGTGGACCCAGGGTGTGAAGTGTTGGGTGTGGACTTAACCAGCAGTCAGGAAAAGGATCAAACTGATTCCTAGCCAGGGCCTGAAGAGTGGGTCAAGACTGCATGTTTTTAAAAATGACATTACAAGTGGTTCTGCTGCACCGCCGACCATGTGACTCAGAAAATGTGTTACTGAGTGTATTACTGGGGCAGTGTTCTGGGTGGGCTGGGGCATTTGCCCAACAGAAATGAAAACGCCAGCCCATACAAGGACTAGTTCACGCGTGTTCACAGCAGCATTACTCGCAAGAGCCCCCTGCTGGATGCCACGTGGATGTGCAAGGGCAGGAGAGTGGACACAGGTGCGGTGTGATATGTGCAGTCTGGCACCAGACGCACAGACATGGCACAGGGCAGAGAGGTGGCTGGCTGCCTGTGGCTGGCGGCATCTCTGAGTCTGGGCCACTCTTGGTGGAGGGGTAAAGCATGATCCCGGGGTGGGAGGGCAGCTTTTGTGACGGTATAAAGGACCACCCCCCCCAACAAAAAAAAACCCACAAAAACAAAAGCCAGCTTCAGCTTCCCCTGGCCTGCTATGGGGCCAGAAGTTTACAGAGCTTGAGCGGTCTCCAGGGTCCTTCCCTGTAGTCTGATTCTTTTTTTTTTTTTTGAGATGGAGTCTTGCTGTGTCGCCCAGTCTGGAGTGCAGTGGGGCAATCTTGGCTCACTGCAACCTCTGCCTCCCGGGTTCAAGAGATTCTTCTGCCTCAACCTCCCAAGAAGCTGGGATTACAGGTGCATGCCACCACACCTAACTTTTGCATTTTTAGGAAAGACGGGGTTTCACCATACTGGCCAGGCTCGTCTCGAACTCCTGACTTTGTGATCTGCTTGCTTTGGCCTCCCAAAGTGCTGAGATTACAGGCGTGAGCCACCACTCCCGGCCCCAATTCCTATTTTACAGATGAGAAAACTGAGGCCTGGGAACAGGAAATGACAGCATTTGTGGAATGCTCAGGAGACGCTAAGCACTGTGCCACGCGCTTTATGAGTATTAACTCATGTCCTCAGCACCATCCCCAGGGAGGGACCACTGTTATCCGTCTGCTTAGGAAACTGAGGCACAGAGAGAAGCAGTAATCTCCCAAGGTCACACGTGATGGAACAGCCGGGGCTAAAACCCAGGGGTCCTGATGCCAGGCCAGGCCCTTCCCTGTATGCTGGGCTGCCCCCAGCGTCAGCTTCTTCTCTGGAACATGCTGCCTCCAAATCCTGTTGCCATACAGACTTCTTCCAGCTCATCCCAGTCCCTGGAGGAGTCCTGGAGGTTACAAGCCGGACAGAGGGACTTTGGCAGGGACGGGAGACCTGCTGGGGCCCACAGATGCAGAAATATCCCTTTGGCCACAGTGAGGCCAAGCCCCACGCTGCTGGGCTGGCGGTGGCCTGCGCCCCCGCAGAAGCCCCCTCCTTCCTCGTGACGTCTGCCCTGGGCTCCAGAAGGAGATGCGGGCAGGGGAGGGACAGGGCTTGCTGATGTCCCGGCTCCCTCCCTGCAGGCTCCCTCTTCTGGAGGCCACAGCACCTGGGCGGCAGCCCTCCCTGGGAACCGGCAACCACCCACTGCTATTTCAGGCTTACCGGTGAGAGCAGCTACCCCGGATACACCCGGATACTGCACCCTCTCGTGGGGCTGTTTTCTAAAACTCATGCTCACCTTTGTGTATAATCTATTACACTCTCAGCAAACGTGCCCCATGGGAGTGTAGCTTTGGTTCTGCTGGGTCCCTGATATAATTAGAGGGTGAATTTGGAGAGAATCAGGGCAGAAAGGCAGGCAGTGCCCCCAGCGGTGGGAGGCCGCAGAGGAAGGCTGGATGCCAACCCCACGGCGGGAGCCCCGGCTCACCTCACAGGCCAACCCAACTGGGCCGCCCGGAGCCTGGGGCTTAGTCAAGTGTTCTCCAGCCCGTGCCTGCCTGCAAGAGGCCGCCCCTCCACACTGCCCTCCCCCAGGGGCATGTCCCATAATTATGTCCACCTGGATTCTCAGGTGATTTTATCTGGATAAAGTGTCTTCGCAGAAGTGACAGTTTAGAATCTCAAGATGAGAATCACCTTGGATTACCTGGATGGGCCCCAAATCCAATGACAAGTGCCCTTATAAGAGAGGCAGGAGGAAATTTGAGACAGAAAAGGAAAAAGAGAAGGAGGCCGTGTGAAGACAGAGGGAACCAAGGGAAACTTGGAGCCCCAGGAGCTGGAAGAGGCAGGAAAGATTCCCCGCTAGAGCCCTGGGAGGAAGCCAGCCCCGCTGACACTTTGGTTTCAGACTCCAGGTCTCCAGAACTATGAGGAAATACACTTCTGTCTGTTTGTTTGTTTGTTTGAGATGGGGTCTTGCTCTGTCGCCAGGCTGGAGTGGCAAGATCGATCTCAGCTCACGGCAACCTCCACCTCCCAGGTTCAAGCAATTCTCCTGCCTCAGCCTCCAGAGTAGTTGGAATTACAGGTGCCCGCCACCACGCCTGGCTAAATTTTGTATTTTTAGTAGAGAGGGGGGTTTCGCCATGTTGGCCAGGCTGGTCTCAAACTCCTGACCTCAGGTGATCCACCTGTCTCGCCTCCCAAAGTGCTGGGATTGCAAGCGTGAGCCACTGCGCCCGGCCACGTTTCTGTTGTCTAAGCTAATACACTAACACACTTGTCATTGTCGTCATCACTGTCATCATGATCATTGCTAAACACTCCCTGTGGGCCAGAAACTGTGCCAAACATGCATTCACTCATCACATGCAACCTTCAGGCTGAGATACATACTTCGGATAATCGTGTTATGCAAACGAGTTGCCTTGGCCACAGCAGCACCCTTGCTGGGAGTCATGCACGTGCTGAGGACATGGCTTAGACTGGCGCCTCAGTCTCCCTGACCCTGCAGCCCTAGCTCCTAACCACTGAACTCCACAATCTCCAAGCAGCAAACTGGCTGGCTAGCTCAGGTGCAGGCACCTGCAATTTGCCTGGGCCATCCCTGCTATATGATCCCTGACACTTGGACAGTGAGGAGGAAATCCACTGGCTCCCAAAATCCATGTGCGTTTTATCCTCTTAGAGAGTGTGGGAAGTAGAAAAATTTCTTTTTAAACTTTCCTTTCTTGTTAAAGAATAAGTGTGGGCTGGGCTCAGTGGCTCACGCCTATAATCCCAGCACTTCGGGAGGCCGAGGCAGGTGGATCAGGAGGTCAAGAGATTGAGACCATCCTGGTCAACATGGTGAAACACCATCTCTACTAAAAATACAAAAATTAGCTGGGCATGGTGGTGCACGCTGGTAGGCCCAGCTACTCGGGAGGCTGGGGCAGGAGAATTGCCTGAACCCAGGAGGCAGAGGTTGCGGTGAGCTGAGATCGCGCCATTGCACTCCAGCCTGGGTAACAAGAGAAAAACTCCGTCTCAAAAAAAAAAAAATAATAAGTGTGCTAATAACTTTGTGAAGCCCTACCCTATGTAGCTGTTAGACATGCCATGCTTACAGGCACAGAACACATTCTACGTCCTTGTACTTTAACCAAGATATCTGTGCTGGACCTGCTCACAGGCATGTCCCAGCTCTCCATGGCTTTCACTTATTTAGAAAAGTTTTAAATTATTAGCCAGTGGATTTTAGTTTAGATTGGGAGGTCTGGCTCCAGCCAATGGAGATCAGACACAGAAGTAAGGACGACCCCAAATGCATAAGGGATAAATCTGTGTGTTTCCCTTTGTTCTTTTTACTCTCGTGGCACAATGGCTAGTGAGGGTACCCTTCCTGCAGTCCAGGAAGTAAAAATTGCGTTGCTGAAAGATCCTTTGTTCGGTGCTGATTTTTCTGTGTGGCACCAAGGATCTATTTCCAACAGAGAGGGAGACAGGATTTTCTCCTCTGTCACAGGTGTGGGAGCCAGTGTATCCCGGATAATTAGAAACAAAGCGTTGCTCCAAGTGCTGCAAAGCCCAGGAGTGATCGCCACGGGGTCCTGCGACATCTGAGATCTTCCGTGTCACCTCGCTGCTCCTTGCCATGGACGATTGGAACTTCCCAAGGATGAGCTCCGTGATCACGGGCTGAGAACGCACTGTGGGGTCTTGTACCCACCACTCTGTTACCGCGTGGATTCGAGAAGTCACCTCTTGGAGTGGGCGGCTCCTTTTCAGGGAGAAGGGGCATCTCTGTCCCTACCTGGCATGCGGCCAGGCTCAGGCCCACTCACCCAGTTTCGATTAGGATGTGACTGAGTTTTCCCCGGGGAGGGGGATGAGCAGCTGGTTTTTGATGGGGCCAGAGCCTCAGTCTGGGAGGATAGGATGAGAATGTTCTGGAGACAGACGGCTGTGAATGTTCCTGATGCCACTGAACTTTGTGCTTAACACAGCTTTACAACAATAAAAACACCTGCCTTTCTAAATTCCCTTGAAACACAGGAAGATCTGGCAATGTGGGGTCCACTTGCTGGCAAGTCAGAGATGAGCCTCTTGGAGAGCCTGTGCCCCGGTCCCCACCCGCCCCACTACTGCCTTCCTGTCACGGAAGCTGAGTGTCCTTTGCTGCTCAGCCCTAATGGACTCCCGTTTATCCTAAAGGCAATTGCTCCTTCTCCACGTCCATACCTCTCTGAAAGTGGGAAGAACCATAGATGGGAGACGGGCAGTGAGAGTGACTTTTCACAACTCGTCCACTTTACTGATTTACACACTGCCGCTGCTCCCCCTAAGCCTGCGGTTCTGAGCGGGCAGCACACCGGGAGTGGTGAGAGGGGCAAGGCCTTGCCCATCCCGTCTCCCACCCCAGACTGGCTGAGGCAGAGACTCTAGGTGGCCCGGCCATCTGCGTGGCACGAAGCCTGGCGCTCCCGAGTCAGATTCGCAGAGGCACATTCGCGCCCACCACGCCTTGCTCAGGGGATTGCTTGGCCGCCCTTTGGGAGAGGGAATGGGGCGGACTGGGCCAGCGGCTGCCTCTGGGTGAGCAGCACCCCGCAGGGAAGATACCCCACCTTCACTCACATTGTGCCGAAGTTTCTCAAGGACAGTGGGGAACACGCCCACTGGGCTTTCCATTCCTGAGAATCCCACCTTGCTGAAGCCAGAGCCGTAGTCACAGATGAGGGGCGTGCTGTCCATGGCAGTGAGGCTGCAGGAGAGAACACAGTTACCCACCTGCCATCGCACGGCACTGGTCCCCGGGGCAGGCGCTGTGCTGGGCGTTAGGCTCAGGGCTCACGGAGCCTAGGGGCCCAGGGCAGTGTGGGTGCCCCCCACATCCAAAGCTGGGCCCTGGACGGGCAAGAGCCACTTCCGGGGTGCCGTAGGCAGTTCGCTGGAAGGGGGTCCTTTCCGGTGACCGTTCACACATGGCTGCCCTGGAGAAGGGAAGATTGGGGGACCCTGTGCTAAGGCGTTTACCTCCACCTGTTTCTAGCAAGCTCTGTGACCTGCTTCACTGGTGCTTATCTGAAGCAGCCCCTCTCCCCTTCGTGGGAGGGGGAGACCCCAGGAGGAGCTAGGGCCCTCGGTGGTCTGCAAGCTGTGGTCACAGATTCCCAACTCCCAGCTCCAACGCTGCCTCATCCGGGAGGCTTCACTGGCCTCCTGGCCCTGGTTGAATCCATCCCCTCTGCTTTGCTTCTAGAGAACATTTTCCATATTCTTGCAAGTTTGGAAAACATGCAGAAAGATACAGAGCATCAGAATCACCTGAGGTCCCCGCCCGCGGTCACCCCTGTGATATTTCGGCATTTCTGTTTTCAACCTACCTTTTTTTTTTTTTGACACAAAGTCTCACTCTGTCACCCAGGCCGGACTGCAATTGCACGATCTTGGCTCATTGCAACCTCTGCCTCCCAAGTTAAAGGGATTCTCAGGCCTCAGCCTCCTGATTAGCTGGGATTACAAGTGTGAGCCACCACATCCGGTCAATTTTTTGTAGTTTTAGGAGAGACGGGGTTTTGCCATGTTGACCAGGTAGGTCTTGAACTACTGACCTCAAGTGATCTGCCCACCTCGGCCTCCCAAAGTGCTGGGATTACAGGTGTTAGTCACCATGCCTAGCCTGTTTTCAACCTACTTTTATGCACTGTATAGGTTTTTTAAAAACTGACTAGCCTCAAAAATGAATGAGTCCATTTTCTCTTTTGAATATTGCATTGTAATTAAATATTTAGCATGACAAGTGTTTTTTTTTTTCATTTTATAAGTGACTTTTGGTTCTTTTTTAGATAAAGAAAGAATAGAGGCTCATTGTAGAAAACAGAGAAAACTGAAGAAAAACAAAACCCTTTCCAAATCCTGCTAATCAGAGGTAACCTTTGTCAGTATTCAGCTGTCTACCCTGACAGTCGTCACAGACAACAGCGGGGTCTCCGTTCACCCAGTGCCTCTGTGAACAGCTGTGTGTGGTACAATTCGATGGGTCACCAGGGTGTCTCTCACTAAGTTTCTAAAGTATACACACTACACATATTACAGTATATACGGTTTTGTGCTAGACTTTTCTACACACTACACATATTACAGTATATATGGTTTTGTGCTAGACTTTTCTACACACTATACATATTACAGTATATATAGTTTTGTGCTAGACTTTTCTACACGCTACACATATTACAGTATATATGGTTTTGTGCTAGACTTTTCTACACACTACACATATTACAGTATATATGGTTTTGTGCTAGACTTTTCTACACGCTACACATATTACAGTATATATGGTTTTGTGCTAGACTTTTCTACACACTACACATATTACAGTATATATGGTTTTGTGCTAGACTTTTCTACACACTACACATATTACAGTATATATGGTTTTGTGCTAGACTTTTCTACACGCTACACATATTACAGTATATATGGTTTTGTGCTAGACTTTTCTACATGTTATACATATTACAGTATATACGGTTTTGTGTTAGCCTTTTCAGTGGAAACTTCCATGTTACGGAGTACTTGATGGAAATGTTTTCCTTCCAAAACCATCTACCATATCTTCTATGAATCCTTTCTGGAGCCTGTATGTTATATATATATAAGTTCTTTTTTTATTGTACTTTAAGTTCCAGGGTACATGTGCAGAACATGCAGGTTTGTTACATAGGTATACACATGCCATGGTGGTTGGCTGCATCCATCACCCTGTTATCTACATTAGGTATTTCTCCTAATGCTATCCCTCCCCTAGCTTCCCATCCCCTGACAGGCCCCGGTGTGTGATGTTCCCCTTCCTGTGTCCTTGTGTTCTCATTGTTCAGCTCCCACTTATGAGTGAGAACATACGGTGTTTGGTTTTCTGTTCTTGTGTTAGTTTGCTGAGAATGATGGCTTCCAGCTTTGTCCATGTTCCTGCAAAGGACATGAACTCATCCTTTTTTTATGGCTGTATGGTACTCCATGGTGTATATGTGCCACATTTTCTTTATCCAGTCTATCACTGATGGGCATTTAGGTTGGTTCCAGGTCTTTGCTATTGTGAACAGTGCTGCAATAAACATACGTGTGCTTTTGTCTTTATAATAGAATGATTTATAATTCTTTGGGTATATATTCAGTAATGGGATTGCTGAGCCAAATGGTATTTCTAGTTCTAGATCCGTGAAGAATTGAGATGCTGGAAAGGATGTGGAGAAATAGGAACACTTTTACACTGTTGGTGAGTGTGTAAACCAGTTCAACCATTGTGGAAGGTCCTATTATTTTTGGTCACTGTCAGCAACCCTGGAATAATCTCCTTAGTCATCCTTCTTTTTCCAGCATTTTGGACCAGTCTCTTTCCATCACCTCCTTCAAACAACTAGTTGGAAGAGCAAGAATTTTTAAAGACTCCTTAAACCATTTGCCAAATTGCCATCCAGAAACGTCAGTCAGTTTGCCACAGCCACGTCAGGCCCTCTTCCCACGGAGCCGCCGTCATCTCTGCAGACCCCCGTCCCCCGTCTCCACATCAGGCCTGTGCTGTGCTCCAAGTGCTGCATGCTCAGTTGATATGGCTGGATGGCTTTTGAACCTGCCCTGGTCTCTCATATGGGGGTTTTGTAACCTTCCTCTCTGGAATGTTTGCTGGTGTCCCGTCTGTCTGCATGCTGATTGCATATCTGCAGCCAGGGTGTTGCTTCTGGAAGGCCAGGCACCAGCTGCCTGTTGACTCTTGTGCATCCTGGACGTGCAGGGATGTAGGAGGCTTCGGTAATTACAGTTTTGCAGTATATTTTTGAAGTCTCGTAGTGTCAGCTTTGCGCTTTTGCTCAGGATTGCTTTGGCTATTCAGAGTTTTTTCTGGTTCTGTACAAATTTTAAGATTTTTCTAGTTCTGTGAAGAATGTCATTGGCATTTTGGTAGAGATCGTGTTTAATCTGTAGATTGCTTTAGATACTATGGTCATTTTAACAATAGTTTTGGATCCATGAGTATGGGATGTCGTTCCATTTGTTTTTATCCCCTTCAATTTTTTGTTTTGTAGTTTTCCTTATAGAAGCCTTTCACTTCTTAAATTAATTCCTAGGTATTTCATTTTTTTGTAACTATTGTAAATGGCATTATCTTCTTGATTTCTTTAACTATTTTGTTGTTCATGTATAACAATGCTACTGATATTATATATTAATTTTTTATCTTTACTAAATTCATTTATCAATTATAAAGATTTTTTGGTAGAGTCTTTAGGATTTTCTGTATATAAGGTCATACCATCTGCAAATAGGAACAATTTGACACTTTACTTTCTAATTTGTAATAGAGCCTGAGACACGAGGGGCACTTGACAGCACAGGAAAACCTTGGGTGCATTTCCTGACCTGACCCTCACCACGGTGACAGGTGTGATGGCCACGATGACGTTGATGATGGTGGCGGTGATGACAATTATGATGGCAATAATTATGACAACAGCAATAATGATGACAATGATGGTGACAACGGTGACGATGACAATAATGATGACACTGATGACTATGACAGTGATGACAATGACAATGACAGCGATGATGACAATGACGCTGATGATGACAATGACAATGACAATGACAGCAATGATGATAATGACACTGATGATGACAATGACAATGATTATGACAATGACAATAATGACAGTTGACGATGATAATGACATTGACAATGACAATGACAATGATGACATTGATGATGATGACAATGACATTGACAATGACAATGACAGCAATGACAATGATGACAATAATGACACTGATGATGACTGACAATGACAGCAATGACAATGATGACAATGACACTACGATGATGATGACTATGACAATGACAGTGACGATAATAATGACATTGACAATGATGATGACATTGATGTTAAAATTGATGTAGGTGACAATAACGATGACAACAATGACAATGATGATGACAACAATGATAAAGCAGTGATGATGATGACAATGACATTGACAATGACGATGATGGCTATGACAATAATGGTGACATTAATGACGATGATGACAATGATAATGACAGTGATGACATTGACAACGATGACAATGACAATAATGACAATGATGATGACAATAATAACGACAGTGACGACGATGATGATGATAGATTGTCTCACTATGAAGGCATTTCCCCCATGTAAATCAGCAAATAGCCAAGGTGAGAGCAGACATCTAAATACCTTTCTCTTTCTACCAAGTGCTGTGCGTTTAGGGCATAGAAATAAATTAATTTCAGGACTGGTCAAACTGTTTTCATTTTTCCTTTCGTACAATAGCATTTGAGTTCAGAGAAATTAGCCCTAATGTCAAAAACGTGGTTTTCCTTCATTTTATTTTAAATCACCTGATGTTGACTTCCACTCCCATAGAAGTAGGGGAATGAGGCTGTGAGTAACTGCGCTGCTCTCCTGAGCCACAGTGTTTTCATCTGGGGTATGTTGAGTGGAATAAAAACTGGTTCAGTGCAGGTAGGGCACTGGCCTCCAATGGGCTGAATCCCTGAGCTTGCCCTAGTGTGGTGTGGCCAACCAAGCAGCACGTTTCTACTTTACTCCAAATCCTCATTGATCTGAAACTTACTTGTGAATCCAAATATTGAGCAGCAATGCACAGAATTAAAAATCTAAATAAAGCATGACAGAAATTGGAAGAGGACAGGTGCTGCAGCTCAAACCTATAATTCCAGCACTTCAGGAGGCCAAGTCAGAAAGATTGCTTGAGTCCAGGAGTTCAAGACCAGCCTGGGCAACATAGCAAGACCCCATCTCTACAAAAAAAAAAATTTAAATTAGCCTGGCATGGTGGTGGCATGCACCTGTAGTCCCAGCTACTTGGGAGGCAGAGGCAGGAGGATGCTTGAGCCCAGGAGTGAGTTTGAGGCTGCAGTGAGCCAACATTGCACCACTGCACTCCAGCCTGGGCAACAGAACAAGACCCTGTCTCAAAAAAAAAAAAAAAAAAAGAAAGAAAGAAAGAAAAAGAAAAGAAGAAAAGATTGTTCAGCTACTGAAAAAAGAAACTGTTGGTTCACATCACTGACATGCAAAAGGAAGGGAAAGAAGGCATTGCCCTGTCTCAGGTTCTATGTGGTCACATAACTAACACCACAGAGAGAACTGGTGACAAACAGGTGCAGAGAGGTAAGAGGTGGGGTCCACCTGTAGTCCAGGCAGGGTCCTTCTGTGTCATTGCTTCTGCAAGAGACTACTGTGAGGTGCCTAGCAGAGGTCATGGCCTCTTGACCTAGCTGGGGTTTCTGCAAGCTGGCCCAGCAGCCTCCTAGAGCCTCTGCCTCTCTTTCCACTCTAATCCTGCTCCAGTCTTAAGATTTGGATGAGGGGGGCCCTAATAGCTCACAGGACCTGTGCTGGCCGGTGAGATTATTTTCTACTCCTTGGCTACTGCAGTTGGCTAAATAATGATCCCTGACCTCACGCCACATCCTAATGTCCAGAACCTGTGGATATGTGACCTTCCTCAGCAAAAGGGAATCTGCAGGTGTGGTTAAGTTATGGATCTTGAGATGAGGAGATTGCCTTGGATCATCTGGGTGGAATCCAGGTAATCATGAGGGTCCTTGTAAGAGGAAGCAGGAAGTCAGAGTCAGAGGGATTTGAAGATTCTGCACTGCTGGCTTGGAAGATGGAGGAGGGGCAGCCAGCCAAGCCATGCAGGCACCTCTATGAGCTGAAAAGGAGAAGGAAATGGGTTCTCCCAGTTCCCAGAGCCCCCGGAGGGAACGCGGTCCTGCAGCCACCTTGATTTTGGCCCAGTGAAATCCATTTCAGACTTCTGACCTTCAGAACTGTCAGAGAATACATTTTATTGTCTTAGGTCACAAAGGTTTCGTTGATTTGCGATGGCTACCTGTGACCAGGGTGGGCGTGTGATGTGAGCCATGGTTTCTTCCTGGGGCCTTGGTCAACTCTCAGGAAGGATACTCTCTTCCCTTGGATCCAGGATCTGGGAGAGCCTGAAGTGAGCCCAGAGTTGCCCCTGCATCTGCCTGTGGCCCCACAACCAGAGCTTCCCTGAGGAGGAAGTCTGCCCGCAGGAGGCAGAGGAAAGGCATGAGGAACAGAATTTTTATGATATCACTGGAGCACAAATCTCAGCCTGCCTTGCACTGTTTAGCCCAGGGAGCCAACGGAATTTCTTCCTGCCAGATGGGTCTGAGTTGGGTTTCTGTCATCTGCAACCAAGACTGTCCTGACTGATTTTTAGCAATTGGGTTTCCTTGGTCCTGGGCATTAGAGCTTCATTGGATGGAATGCCCAGAAAATCATTGGAAATTAGAGAGATATAATTATCCTCTGAAAATGCTCTTGAAGATTTAGTTTAAGGTAGATTAGGTCAGAGGTGATTAATTCTGAATCAAGGGTTATCAGTACTCAGCAAATATTTACCAACTGCTCCCTAGGGGCAAGGCACTGCTCTAAAGTGAGGAGACAGTGAGGAGGATTTAGACAAGTTTCTTCCCCCATGGGCATGCTGGGCTCCCTGGGAAGCCAGATAGTATATGGAATTTATTTATTTATTTGAGATGGAGTTTCACTCTCTTCACTCAGGCTGGAATGCAATGGTGCGATCTTGGCTCACTGCAACCTCCACCTCCCATGTTCAAGAGATTCTCCTGCCTCAGCTTCCCGAATAGGTGGACAATAGGCATGCATCACCATGGCTAATTTTTGTATTTTTAGTAGAGACAGGGTTTCACCATGTTAGCCAACCTAATCTCAAACTCCTGATCTCAGGTGATCCACCTGCCTCAGCCTCCCAAAGTGCTGGGATTACAGGCATGAGCCACCATGCCCAGCCCAGAATTTATTTTTAAATTGAAAAGTAATTAATAATTTTTCAGGTGTGATCAGTGTCATTGAGGCTGCCTGTGCATGTCTTGTGACGTCACTTGTCCTGCTTGGAGTACTGAACTGTGACTGCAGTGTGCAAATGTTGCAGAATTGTAGTCACGCAGATGGAGGGGAGGTGCCAGAAACTTCTGGGCCAAAATGTGTCAGGGCCCACCAGCTCTGTCTGGGTGGCCATGCGTAGCTGGGCCATGCACCCGCGGCCCTCTGGAGATGTTGGTCTTGATCATCCTGTGCCTTGTGGGATGTTTAGCCACCCCCCAGCTTCTGCCTGCTAGATCCCTGTAGCATTGTGAGAAAGACTGTGAGAAGGGGATGTTGGAGTGTTGGAGAGGGTTAGAACTGAAAATACATTGGTAGGCTGAAATATTTGCAAAGCATTGTGTGAGCTCCAGGATGGATGAATAGATTAGTGGATGGATGGGTGGGTAGATGAATGGATGAATGGATGGATGGATGGAGGAGTGGGTGGATGGATGGGTAGATGGATGGATGATGGATGGATGGATGAATGGATAAATGGATGGATGGGAGATGGATGGGTGGATAGATGGATGGATAGGTGGATGGGTGGGTGGATGAATGGATGAGTGATGGATGGGTGGGTGGATGGGTAGATGGATGAATGGATGGGTGGATGGATAAATGGATGGATGATGGGTGGTAGATCCGTGGATGGATGGATGGATAGATGGATGGATAGGTGGAAGGATGGATGGATACATAATGTAGTAATTTCTATCCTTGCATCTCTAATACCTCTCTAAATTCAGACAAGCATATCTTCACCTAGTCCATTTGTTAGAAAGAAATCTTTTAAAACAGGCCTTATAGAAAGAGAAATGATGTATCTGTCTACTCCCTATACAAACTTTCTACAATCTTGGGATCCCTTTATGATAAAGCATAGTTGAATCCTACAAGTGTGCTTTGAATACTAACTTATTATATTACTTTAGCAAGTTCTTGGATCTAAGGGCACAGAGATGCCCTTGGGAAGCCCACCTTCATCCTCTTTTCTCAAAGAGCCTGGGCATTCCTGATGCCCTGAGGATGAGATCTGTTCTTCTTATGGGAAACAGGATTGACAGAATGCAGCTACTGTGTTTTTCTTAAGCAAATCATACTAAGATCCATGTGGCAATGTCCCAGAAGAGAAACCACGTGTAGCTGCAAGGGAGCAGAAAGCGTACTGCTTACATCCTCCCTCTCTTGAGAAGTTGTGCTGGCTGGCTTCCAATGTTTCTGGTGGAAAATAGGGTGAAGCAAACCCCAGCTGATTTAAAGGAGCTGGGCTGAGATGTTCCCCAAGGCACTACCGCAGGCTCTGGGCAAGACCCTGTTTCTGCTCTCAAGAAGTTCCCAGCTCATAGGAGAAAGACATTTGTAAAAAATAAATTAGGCCAGGCATGGTGGCTCATGCCTGAAATCACAGAACTTTGAGAGGCTGAGGCGGGCAGATTACAAGGTCGAGACTTTGAGACCAGCCATGACCAACATGGTGAAACCCCATCTCTACTGAAAATACAAAAATTAGCTGGGTGTGGTGGTGCACAGCTGTAATCCCAGCTACTCAGGAGGCTGAGGCGGGAGAATCGCTTGAACCTGGGAGGCAGAGGTTATGGTAAGCCAAGATTGTGCCACTGCACTCCAGCTTGGGTGACAGAGCGAGATTCCATATCAAGCATATTTATATATATGCAATGTGATAAGGGCTGTAAAAGGAAGCAACATTGCGAATTGACCTTTGAAGCCTTGAACAGATTCTAGGCTGCAAAAGCCCAGAGCTGGGCAGGGGATCTTTGGAGAAGCATGTAAAAGGACATTCCAGTGGTCTTGGGTGTCCTCAATTCTTTATGCCCCCAGTGCTGTCACAGCTGCGGGGGTTCACTGAGACATTAAGAACAGCAGCCACACGGAGAGGACTTTCTTGTGCCAAACCCTCTTCTGGGTTAACCCAGTTAGCTTCTCAACAACCTTCTGAGGCTGGATAGCATCCGTCTCATTTTTTTTTTGTGGAGGGATCAGGCACAGAGGGGTGAAGTGAGACCTCCAGCTATCAAAGCTGGAGCTAAAATGCATTGCCAAGCACCTCATTCCCTATCCTTGCTTTCCATGTGAGGGTAAACTGCAAACAGCCATAGATTCCTTGCATCTGCTCTTGTTACAAGGTGGAACCTACTTTCCCATGCTTAAATCTGGACTGGTCTTGTGATTCCTTTGATGGACAAAATGTGATGAAAGTGACAGTGTGTGAACTCCAGACATAGTCATCAGAGGAGCTGCAGCATCCTCTCTTGCCATGTTCAGACCACCCTGGTGTGGGAGTTGGAGTTAGCCTTTTGGAGGAGAGGCCACATGGAGGAGAACTGAGGTGCCCAGCCAACAGCCAACCACCTACTAGACATGTGGCCGAGGCCACCTTGGATCATCCACCATCAGATGATCCACCCCCAGATGCACAAGACAGCTCAGAGATCAGCCAGACCAACTCAGACCAGAAGAACCCCCAGCTGCCCCACAGACAGGTGAGTATCATATGACGGTTGTTGAAAGCTACAAAGCCTTGGTATGGTTGTGTAACAAAAGTGAATTGGTGCACTCTGCTACACTGCCCTGCATCTGTACTCTAAACAAATAGTCCTTCACAGACCTCCATGGTCTGCTTTCAGCTGGCTCAAAGTCATTCACTCACCAATACAAAGATGGAAAACACAGAGAAGCAAAGGGGATCATTGAAAATCACACTGTAATGATCTGAATCAGAGGCTGGCAAACTAAAGCCCAGAGGTTAATTCCAGCCCACTGACTGTCTTTTAAATAAAGTTTTATTGGAACACAGTCACATTCACTCATTCGCACCCTGTCTCTGGCTGCTCTTGGGCCACCATGGCAGAGTGGAGTAGTTGAGAACGTGTGGCCCACTGTACTAGTCCGTTCTCTCACTGCTACAAAGAAATGCCTGACTGTGTCATTTATAAAGAAAAGAGGTTTAATTGGCTCGTGGTTCTGTGAGTTGTACAGGAAGTGTGGTCCTGGCTTCCGGGGAGGCCACAGGAAAGTGACAATGGTGGTAGAAGGCGAAGGGGAGGCAGGCTCATCCTACATGGCCAGAGCGGGAGGGAGAGAGAGGAGGAAGGTGCTACACACTTTTAAATAACTCTATCAGGAATAGCACCAAAGCCGGAAACCCACCCCCAGGATCCGGTCACCTCCCAGCAGGCCCCACCTCCAACATTGGGGATGACATTCCACATGAGATTTGAGTGGGGACACATATCCAAACCATATCACCCAAAAGCCTAAAATGTTTCCTATGTGACCCCCTTGTAGAATGTCTGACAACCCCTCATCTAGACTTTATCCCTTAACGCCGTGACAACAGTTCTCAAAGGGCAAACCCCGGTCCATCAGAATTAGCGTCACTTGATAGAACCACAGTCCTCAGTCCTCATCCCCGATCCACTCAACCAGAAACGCGGGGTGGGGGCCCAGCAGTCTTAGTCTAAGAAGACCCCTAGGTGAGTCTGATGTCTGCCACCTCAAGATAAGACACAACAAAAACCCACCACCTTCAGGTACAGAAATCTGATGTGATTGTTGACTCCCCAGTCTGGAAAGCATGTTCTTGTGTCCTCGCTCCTACCTTTCGGGGAGGAATAGTTGCTCTCAAGTCTCATTTTACTCATTTAATCTGCCCTTAGCAAGATTGGAGGCAGCTGAGAGCCACTCAGTAAAACGCTGGCAGCCTCCAGAAGCTGCCAGTAGGCTATGTGGGATGCCTGTTCCTTCCAAAATGAACGGAGGGCTTACGGAAGCCACATGGGATATTTGGAGTGCTCCTGTGACACTCCAAATCAGTCCTAGCAAAACCAAGCCCTTATATTTGAGTACCAAAGTCTGGGTGAAATAACCAACTCATCTTGTTTGTTTTTCTTTTTCCAGCTTTAACGTTGAAGAAGCCATGTCCCAGAAAACTTCTCAGTGCTGGTCAAACTGGGACAGGTCCTACACCTGGGACTTAAAAGGCCAGGGTTTCCTTCAAAGAGCAGAGAATACAGCGGCCAATCTCGCCAACAAGCATCTATAGATGATTCCTACAGGTGCTGGGGTGCAGAACTGGAAGCCACCCAGTGCTCAGGGAGCTGAGGCACAGCCAGGTAAGTGCAAAGGCAGCTACCACCCGGTGTGGGGCACCTCCAGTGTCATTCCCAGGAGCCCTGGGAGCTGCGGGGGTCATGGGGGCATCTGAGCCTGCAGTGCCATGGCACATGGGCATCAGCCAGGATCCAGTGCCCTGGGATGGTCCTCTGCCTTGCGTCACTGTGTTCCAGACCCGACGGCTCTCACTACAGCTGTTGCTTGTCACGCCTCCCGCGCTACCAAGAAGCCCGATTTCCACACCAACTGCAGTCTCAGGGCTGGACTGAGCATGTGCGGTTCATTCAACCTTACAGCCTCTAGAAAGCCACGCTGCAAATCCTCATGGCCAGATGAGAGATTCCCCAGATCCAAGCTTCTCCCTCTCCCCAGGGCTGCACCCTGAGATACACAGGCAGAAGGGATGATTCCTATTTTATTGTATACTATGTTGTTATGATGTATTTTAAAACAAGATGTATGTGATGTCTATACACGTTAGGGATGACTATTTACTTATTTATTTATTTATTTATTTATTTATTTTTGAGATGGAGTTTCGCTCTCGTTACCCAGGCTGGAGTGCAATGGTGCGATCTCGGCTCACCGCAACCTCCGCCTCCTGGGTTCAGGCAATTCTCCTGCCTCAGCCTCCTGAGTAGCTGGGATTACAGGCACGCGCCACCATGCCCAGCTAATTTTTTTGTATTAGTAGAGACGGGGTTTCACAATGTTGACCAGGATGGTCTCGATCTCTTGACCTCGTGATCCACCCGCCTCGGCCTCCCAAAGTGCTGGGATTACAGGCTTGAGCCACCGCGCCCGGCCTTATTTATTTATTTATTTATTTACTTTTCTTGAGACAGAGTCTGGCTCTGTTGCCCAGGCTGGAGTGCAGTGGTACCATCATGGTTCACTGCAGCCTTGACCTTCTGGGCTCAAGTGACCCTCCCACCCTAGCGTCCCAAGTAGCTGGAACCACAAGCATGCACCTGGCTAATATTTTGTATTATTAGTAGAAACAGGATTTCACCATGTTGCCCTGGCCTTTTCTTTTTTCCTTTTTTTCTTTTTTCTAACAGACAGAGCCTTGCTCTGTCACTAGGCCGGACTAGAATGCAATGGCGTGATTAGAGGCCACTGCAACTTCCACATCCTAGGCTCACATGATCCTCCCACCTCACGGCTGAGACTGCAGGTGCACAACACCATGCCTGGCTAATTTTGTTTTTCAGATACAGGGTCTTGGTATGTTACCAGGCTGGTCTTGAACTCCTAGCCTCAAGCTAACCTCCTACTTCAGTCTCCCCAGTGCTGGGATTATAGGTGTGAGCCACCTTACCTGGCCTTGTTTCAATAAATAAGTTAATAACCTGCTACCCGGTTTAAGACATCAAGTATTCTCCATATTTCTCGTTTGGCTCTTCCTCCCAAAGATATCCAGCACCCTAACGTTTTGCTTCATAATTCTCTTGCTCTTTTAAGCACGTTTACCACATCTGAATACAGCCCTAGAGAAGATATTGGTTTTGCCTGATTCGGGGCCTTCTGCAAATGGAATCACCACGTGTATGTTTTTCCTGTGGCCTGTTTATTTTATTTATCCTCTAGTTGTGCACCCATGTTAATGTGTGTAGCTGTGGTTCATCTTTCACGGCTGTATAGTATTCCTGGTTCCACTGGATGGAAATGTGGTCATTTGGGTCAAGGGATATGCTTGTACAGCAACAGAAAGCTGGAAAACGGTCCTGAGTGGGTGATGCCATGCTTTGCCTGGAGGGCTTGATGGGGTGTGTAGGTGGAGCCAGAACCGAATTTGGGGTGATCTGCTGGGTGAAGCAAACTCCCACCACTCCTCCTCATAGCACACAGCCCCTCCCCTAAACACACACGCCAGTCAATTTGGGTTGAAAGGTGTTCCCCTGGGTCCTGTATGTCTAGGACTAGCCTGACATCAGCACAAATGAAAACCATGAAATCTTTGGAAGGGTAGTGTGAGATCTTGCTCCCTCATTTGCACCGAGAAACCCAGTTCCTGCACCCCAAGTTAGCACACAGCACATCCCAGGAATAGCCTACACCTTTGAGCCTCTAGATTTCACTCCTGGTTTCTCGGTGCAAAGCAGGTCACTTCTGTGTGCACTGCACTCCCCCTGGTGGCTGTTCCCCAGAGCACAATTCTCACGCCTGTCAGTCTCAAATCCAAGTCCCAGGAAGGAAATGGCTTCACACACTATTCCCTCTGAAGCAAGGTTGGTATTTTCAGCCTTTAAACCTGCTCTTCACATAATACCCAATGATTTTGCAGCATTTTTTAAAGTTCTTAGAACAGAATAGTGAAAGGGATAGGCAGTTTTAATACATTTGCTCTTAATTAAAACATGTAGTTCTGGGTCCTAAGGGGATGGGAGACGCTGTCTCTGTCCTGTAGCAGCGGGGGTAAGCATGTCTAGCGCAGGGGTTGGCAAACTGTTGGAAATAGATGCTCAGTGCCACAAAGAAAAATCAGCACTGAGACAAAGGATCTTTCAGCAACGCAATTTTTACTTCCTGGACTGCAGGAAGGGTACCCTCGCTAGCCATCGTGCCATGAGAGTACAATGAACAAAGGAAAACACACAAATTTATTCCTTACCCATTTGGGGTCATCCTTACTGCAGTGTCTGATCTCCGTTGGCTGGAGCCAGACTTCACAATTGAAACTAAAACCCGACTGACTAACAACTTAAAACTTTTCTAAAACAGGTCAAAGCGATGGAGAGCCGGAACATGCCCGTGAGCACGTCCAGCACAGATACCTTGGTTAAAATACAAGGACATAGAATGTACTACGTGCCTGTAAGCACGGCGTGTCTAACAGCTACATAGGATAGGGCTTCACAAAGTTATTAGCACATTTAGGATTTAACAAGAAAGGAAACTTGAAAAAGGGACTTTTCTGCTTCCCACACAAACCATGGCCTGCAGGACAAATCTGGCCCAGCGACTGCTTTAGTGAACAAAGTTGTGTTGGAACACGCTGATTGATTCTGTGTGTGCTGTCTGTGGTTGCTTTCTCACCACAATGGCAGAGTGAGTAACCGCAGCAGACACCTCATGGCCTACAAAGCCCCAAGGATTTACTCCCTGGCCCTTTTCAGGATCGGTTCACCCACTCCTGCGTGAGTGTTTCAATGGACACACCTAGGACGAGACGTAGGGTCAGCCTGGAAGGAAGCTTCCTCTTAGGGTTTGGTTTTCCATTCATTCATTCATTCATTCATTCCAAAACTGTTGCATACCTACTATGGTGCCAGATGTTATTCTGGCCAGAAAGGATTCTGGATGTTGTTTTCAAACTTAGAGAGCTTTAGTATTTTCAGTGAGGACAGTAGGTCATACCAATCACCAAGGTTGGTCACTTGGGCACAGATGCCCCCTCTATGCTGAACTGAAACTTATCTCAGGCCCCATCTCCGCCTTTGCCCGCATCCCCTGATACTGTCGGAAGCCAACTCTGTCTTCTGTGGAGGATACCAACAGTGAATCCCAGCCTGGTAGGATGGGGGAGGAAGGAGCGTGTTGGTAAGATCTGGACCTGGCTACAATCCCACTGTTAGTCTGGGCAGACTCTAAATCGAATGGTGGGAGTGTAGCCAGATCAAGCCAGGTCAGGTCCCTAGACATTGACTGGAGGCTGCCTCACTTCCAGCAGTGGTAGCCAGCTTGTGTCGCTGGCGAGAAACACAAATGTTTGTGAATTTCAAATATACACACAAACACACACACACATACACACACATACATACATATATATACACATACATATAAATGCAGGAACAGAAAGCCAAATACCACATGTTCTCACTTATAAATGAGTGCACACAGACACAGAGGGGAACAATAGAGGGTGGGGCCCCTTGAGGGTGGAGGGCAGGAGGAGGGTGAGGATCGAAAAACTACCTGTCCAGTACTATGCTTATTACCTGGATGGGGAAATAATCTGTACCCCAAGCCCCTGTGACATGCAATTTACCCATGTAAATAAATAAATAAATAAATATATATATATACACATCTCTCTTCTGTCTCTCTCTCTCTCTATATATATAACACTATATGCCTATATATACACATGCCTATACATATATATGTATATATAGAACACTCTCTATATGCCTATATATATATGTCTATATGTATATACATGCCTATACGTATATATGTATATATAGAACACTCTCTATATGCCTATATATATATGCCTATATGTATATACATGCCTATCGTATATATGTATATATAGAACACTCTCTATATGCCTATATATATATGCCTATATGTATATACATGCCTATACGTATATATGTATATATAGAACACTCTCTATATGCCTATATATATATGCCTATATGTATATACATGCCTATACGTATATATGTATATATAGAACACTCTCTATATGCCTATATATATATGCCTATATGTATATACATGCCTATACGTATATATGTATATATAGAACACTCTCTATATGCCTATATATATATGTCTATATGTATATACATGCCTATACGTATATATGTATATATAGAACACTCTCTATATGCCTATATATATATGCCTATATGTATATACATGCCTATACGTATATATGTATATATAGAACACTCTCTATATGCCTATATATATATGCCTATATGTATATACATGCCTATACGTATATATGTATATATAGAACACTCTCTATATGCCTATATATATATGCCTATATGTATATACATGCCTATACATATATATGTATATATAAAACACTCTCTATATGCCTATATATATATGCCTATATGTATATACATGCCTATACATATATATGTATATATAAAACACTCTCTATATGCCTATATATATATGCCTATATGTATATACATGCCTATACATATACTTCCAAATACATATATATGTGTGTGTTTGGAAGAAAATCCCAAACTGCTTTCCATTTACCAGTGACCATACACAATGCATGGTTAAGCCTTTCCCTTAATAAACATACCTTGATAAAGAAAATGTGGTACCTATACACCATGGAATTATGCAGCCATCAAAAGAAAAGAGATCATGTGCTCTGCAGGAACATAAATGAAGCTGGAAGCATTATCCTCAGCAAACTAACACAGGAACAGAAAACCAAACACTGCATGATCTCACTTATCAGTGGGAGCCGAACCATGAGAACACATGTACACAGGGAGGGGAACATGACACACTGGGGTCTGTCGGGAGTGGGGTGGGGGAAGGGAGCGCATCAGGATAAATAGCTAATGCATGTGGGGCTTAATACCCAGGTGACGGGTTGATAGGTGCAGCAAACCACCATGGCACATGCTCACCTGTGTAACAAACTTGCACATCTGCACATGCATCCAGGAACTTAAAATAATTTTTTTTTTTAAAAAAAGCACAGCTTTGGTTTAAATGTGGCCTTGCTGGTCTGCATTAGACATATTACAGAAACCCAACCCTCTCCTAAGGGTCCTGCCAGGAGCCCTGAATCCAGGACCTTGCAGCCTGCTTTTGAGCACATGCCCACAGAAATTATTGAATTACAGGTACTTTTAGAATGGAACAAGATCACAGAACGAATTCAGTTCCATTTTCACTGACAAGGAAACCTTCTTTAGTAGCTGGAGGAAGAGGTCAAACTGCTAACTCACTCACAAGAACCTTCAGACTCCCAGAGCACACCCGCAGGTGATTCTCCAAACACCCGGGAGGCACTCACCTCCCTTCTTACCTTTGCAATCCCCAGGTAAAGAGGTGCCACCTGTCGGCTCAATTCTCAAGGTGGTTTCGTGTTTATTCAGCAATTGTTGGTCTTGCTTGGGGATATTCTCATTTTGTATTAAAGAATTAAAAAAAGATTCTGAAAGACTTAAACAGTGAAAACATCTAGGCTGAACCAGAGCTACTGAAACAAAGAACTGTTTTAAAATCACCTGGGGAGAGAGATCCAAGATGGCTGACCACTAGCAGCTCGGGATAGTAGCTCCTAGTGAAAGTGCAGAGAACAAGAGGATGCCACACTTTCAGACGAATTTTTGTTGCTCACGGACCAGGAGATTCCAAGCGGAGGAGCCCCACGGGTCGCAAGCACGACTCTTGTGGCCAGCGCGGTGGTTTTGCTGGCACCTCAGCACGGCAGTTCTTGGTGCAGAGTGAGCGGGACTGGGTCCCCTTTTGGCCGATTCCCGGGCAGAAAAGCACCATCAATCTTAACACTGCTGTTTTGGCCGGCGCAGTGGATTGCTCAGATTTCGGCGTTGGGAATCAACAAGTTCGACGTCCACTCAGAGACCTAATTTGAAAGTCGGAAATCACAAAGACGACAGGTGGATAAATTTACAATGATGGGAAGAAACCAGCGTAAAAAGGCTGAGAATACCCAAAATCAGAATGCCTCTCCCTCTACAGGTGATCACAGTTCCTCATCAGCAATGGAACAAGCCCTGATGGAGAACAAGTGTGATCCATTAACAGAAGTAGACTTCAGAAGGTGGATGATAAGAAACTTTGTGAATTAAAAGAACTTGTTCTAACCCAATGCAAAGAAACTAAGAACTTTGAAAAAAGGTTTGACGAAATGGTAATGAGAATAGACAATTTGGAGAGGAATATACGTGAATTATTGGAGCTGAAAAACAACACGAGAACTTTGCAAAGAATGCACAAGTTTTAACAGTCGAATTGATCAAGCAGAAAAAAAGGATATCAGAGTTCGAAGACCAACTTAATGAAATAAAATGAGAAGTCAAGATTAGAGAAAAAAGGATAAAAAAGAATGAACAAAGTCTCCAAGAAATACGGGACTATGTGAAAAGACCTAATCTACGTTTGGTAGGTGTACCTGAATGTGACGAAGAGAATGAATCCAAGTTGGAAAATACTCTTAGGAGATTATTCAGGAAAACTTTCCCAACCTAGTAAGACAGGACAATATTCAACTCCAGGTAATACAGAGAACACCACAAAGATATTCCTCAAGAAGACCAACCCCAAGGCACATAATCATCAGATTCACTAGGGTTGAAATGAAGGAGAAAATACTAAGAGCAGCTAGAGAGAAAGGTCAGGTTATCCACAAAGGGAAGCCTATCAGACTTACAGCAGATCTCTCAGCAGAAACCCTACAAGCCAGAAAAGAGTGGGGGCCAATATTCAACATCCTTAAAGAAAAGAACTTTCAACCCAGAATTTCATATCCAGCCAAACTGAGCTTCAAAAGCGAAGGAAAAATAAAATCTTTTGCAAACAAGCAAGCACTTAGATATTTTACCATCACCAGGCCTGCTTTGCAGAAGCTTCTGAAAGAAGCACTACACATATAAATGAACAACCAGTATCAGCCTTTCCAAAAATATATCCAGCTAGCATCAAATGGCAGTATTAAACTCATATATATTATTAACTGGATAAAAAGCCAAAACCCATCGGTACGCTGTATCCAGACCCATCTCACATGCAACGATACACAAAGACTCAAAGGGACAGAGGAAGATTTACCAACCAAACAGAGAGCAAACATAAATAAATAAATAAAAAGCAGGAGTTGCAATTCTCACCTCTGATAAAATAGACCTTAAAGCAACAAAGATCAAAAGAGGCAAAGAAGGACATTACATAATGGTAAAAGGATCAATGCAACAAGAAAAGCTAACGATCTTATATATACATGCACCCAATACAGGAGCACCCAGATACATAAGACAAGTTCTTAATGACTTATAAAGAGACTTAGCCTCCCACACAATAATAGTGGCAGACTGTAACATCACATTGTCAATATTAGACTGATCAACGAGATAGAAAATTAACAAGGATATCTAGGACTTGAATTCAGACCCGGAACAAGTAAACTTAATAAACATTTATGGAACTTTCCACTTCAAATACACAAAACATACATTCTTATCAGTACCGTATCACACCTATTCCAAAAGTGACTACATAATTGCAAGTAAATCACTCCTCAATAATTGCATGGCATTTCATAGGTTTAAATGAAATATTGGTTGGTTGCTTGTTTGTTATTTTCTTCCCTTATTCCTTCCTGTCTCCATTGTTAAGCACAATTATTGGCATAAAAGAGGTTTTCAATTCCCATTTTTAGACTGCATTCTAGCCTGGGCAATAAAGCAATATTCCCGTTCTCTCTCCCTTTCTCTTCCTTTTTCTTCCTTTTCTTCATTCTTTTATTTCTCTCTTTCTTCCTTAAAAAAAAATCATTTCATATATCTATATATATATTACATACATATATTTCATCTCAATTAGATCACAAACTCAAAGAATTAATTTGTGGAACTCTTATTTTTATGATATCTCCCTTATCCTATACTAGGTGTTTAATCTTTTTCTCTAAAATTTTATTTTATGTTGTTATAGAATAGTTTGACAAATACTTATGATGTTACTTTTGCAACATGAAATGTTAAGTGTGTAATTTTTTTGCCTAAGAATATGTTGTTTATTATTTATTTTTAACAAGAAGTCAAAGATCTTTCGATTGATAATAGCTATCTTTTCATTAGATAAGTCATAGCCACCAATAGTAGTAGAAAAGGATACACACACACACACACACACACACACACACACACACAAAATCACCTGGAATGCAGCCCACCCACAACCCTTCTGCTCTTTTCATTAGAGAATGGTTCATTCCATACAACTGAATTATCCAGTTAAGAGAAACTAGGTAGAGCAGGATGTTTTAAAATGCACCAAGACCTCTAAAGGGCATTATAAACCTGCCCGCCTTCCTAAGCTGGGATGCTGCGTGTCAGGCGGCCTCTTCTGGGTGGCTCAGGCCATCAGCATGCACAATAATGGCACTGTGCTGTAACACAGCTGTGACCTCAGGGGCCTCGCCCTGTGCAGGCATCAGTCCCTGGATGCAGTGGCCCCAGAACTTGACCTTTTTGCTTTTATGTTCACGTTTCCACTTTCTCCATCTCCATCCTCATGGTTGTTTTTGAGTATGTGACCTTCCAAGGATCTATCTCTCTGTTGGAAACAGATGCTCAGTGCCATAAAGAAAAATCAGCACTGAGACAAAGGATCTTTCAGCAACGCAATTTTTACTTCCTGGGCTGCAGGAAGGGTACCCTCGCTAGCCATTGTGCCATAAAAGTACAATGAACAAAGGAAAACACACAAATTCATCCCTCATGCATTTGGGGGTCATCCTTACTGCTGTGTCTGATCTCCATTGGCCGGAGCCAGACCTCACAATCTAAACTAAAACCTGATTGGCTAATAACTTAAAAGTTTTCTAACCAGGTAAAAGCAGTGGAGAGCTGGGACATGCCCGTGAGCACGTCCAGCACAGATATCTTGGTGAAAGTACAAGGACACAGACTATACTATGTGCCCGTAAGCACGGCATGTCTAACAGCTACATAGGATAGGGCTTCACAAAGAGTTATTAGCACACTTATGATTTAACAAGAAAGGAAACTCTAAAAAGGAACTTTTCTACTTCCCACATGTCCTACCAAGGCTGCAGAGACCCTAAGACTTTCGCCGGGTTGGCCGAGAAACCGGGAGGCTGAAGAGAGAGCTCGAAGTACGGGGCACCCCTGCCCTCAGCTCTGAGCAGGGGAGGTGTGGGAGGTATCCTGGGGACACAGGAGAGGGGATCCACGTGGAGCAGCCAGAAGGGGGGGTCCAGGTCATCCGTCTGGGACAAGGCAAGGGCAGAGGCAGGTGCAGCTCACCTGCGTGGGCGGGGCATTCCCACACCTGGGCGGAAACAAAGTCACCAGGCAGCTGTGGAAGGACATGGGGCAGTTCAGCGTGGAGACGTGCTACATGTCAACCTGACGGTTGAAGCTGTGCAAACAGAAGGCAGTCAGGACTGCTGCAGCCTGGGCTTCCTCAGAGGCATGATGGCACTGCCTCTGCCGGTTGGGAGATGAACACAGGGGACCACCGTGGAGCAGTTCACGTTAAAAAAAAATTTGAGGTGGAATCTTGCTATGTTGTCCAGGCTGTACACAAACTCCTGGCCTCTAGTGATTCTCCTGCCTCAGCCTCCCAAGTAGCTGGGACTATGGGTGGCTGCCACCACACCCTGCTGGAGCAGTGGAGTTTACCATTCTGACTTCCATATGTCAGGGACCAGTTCCTAATGCCAGCTCCATGAACATCACGTGATGCCAGCCAGAGGTTGACTGTCCTCACTGGGACTCCACTGGCAAAACCCTCTTTTTTCCCCCAGATTTGCTGCTCAAGGTGCTAAGGTCTGGAGAACAGAGTTTTGGGATGGTTAGAATTCTATCAAAACAAAGAGACAGAAGGCTACAAGCAAGACTGTGGGCCGGGTGCTGTGGTTCACTTCTGTAATCCCAGGACTTTGGGAGGTCAAGGCAGGAGAATCCCTTGAAGCCAGGAATTCAAGACCAGCCTGGGCAACATAGCAAGACCCTGACTCTACAAAAATTTAAAAAGTTATCTGAGTGTGGTGGTAAAGTAGAAAATAAGAGCAGAAAAACACATTTTCCTTCTCTCCTGTAGAATAAATAAAACTTCCCTGAATCCCCCTCCCAAGGAACTGTACCCTGCTTTACAAGTTTTGTAAGTTTATAGATTAATGTATTCTTGTTCTCTGTAGCTGATAACGGAAAGTTCCTGTTTTCCATCTGAGCAGCACAGCAAAAGGTCAGGGTCAGGTCTGAGCAGGCTGGATTACGCCATCCAGACGTCACAGTGAAGGACGTGAGATAAACTGTGCTTTGCGGGAAGTAGAAAAGTTCCTTTTTAAAGTTTCCTTTCTTGTTAAATCATAAGTGTACTAATAACTTCGTGAAGCCCTATCCTATGTAGCTGTTAGAGATGCCATGCTTACAGGCACGTAGTACACTCTGTGTCCTTGTACTGTCACCAAGATATCTGTGCTGGACGTGCTCACAGGCATGTCCCAGCTCTCCATTGCTTTGATCTGTTTAGGAGAGCTTTAAGTTGTAGCCAATCAGGTTTTAGTTTAGATTGTGAGGTCTGGCTGCAGCCAACAGAGATCAGACACAGCAGTAAGGATGACCCCAAATGCACGAGGGATGAATTTGTGTGTTTCCCTTTGTTCTTTGTACTCTCATGGCAAGATGGCTAGCGAGGGTACCCTTCCTGCAGCCCAGGAAGTAAAATTTGCATTGCTGAAAAATTCTTTGTCTCAGTGCCGATTTTTCTTTGTGGCACCAAGCAACTATTTCCAACATGTTTGCAACCCAGATAGCAGTCATCTAGACCACATAGCATAAGTCACACATAAGCTTAAGTTGTAAACCTGTCATTTTTAATAAACTGCCTTTGTTCTGCTTCTGTGTGTCATGTATAAAAATCAAGCTTTGTCTTTGTTTAATGCTCAGTCTTTTGGATGTGAATCCACTGAGCCGGTGTGTGCCTTAATAAAATCCTCCTGTTCCACCATTAGTCTCTCGGGTCTCCTGATTCCTGCAACAGTGGCACACACCTGTAGTCCAAGCTACTCAGGAGGCTGAGGCGGGAGGATCCCTTGAGCCCAGGAGTTTGAGGCCAAGGCTGCAGTGAGCCATGATCACACCACTGCACTCCAGCCTAGGCAATGGAGCAAGACCCTGCGTCTTAAAGAAAGGAAAGAGTGGCCGGGTGCAGTGGCTCACGCCTGTAATCCCAGCACTTTGGGAGGCCAAGGTGAGTGAATTACCCGAGGTCAAGAGTTTGAGACAGCCCGGCTAACATGGTGAAACCCCATCTCTACTAAAAAATAAAAAAAAATAAAAAAATAAAAAATTACCTGGGTGTAGTGGTGTGCACCTGTAGTCCCAGCTACTTGGGAGGCTGAGGCAGGAGAATCACTTGAACCCGGGAGGTGGAGGTTGCCTTGAGCTGGGATTCTGCCATTGACAGAGCAAAACTTAGGAAGGAAGGAAGGAAAGGAAGGAAGGAGGGAGGGAGGGAAGGAGGGAAGGAAGGAACAAAGGAAGGAGGGAGGGAAGGAAGGAAGGAGAGAAAGAAGGAAAAGGAAAGACAGGAAAGAAAGAGTGTGGTGGAGACGAACTTACAGCTTTGTGCTTAAGCATGAGGACCCTGGCGCTGGGCAGTAAGGATGTTGGCTCTGCCCTTGCTGTGACCTGGACAGAATTACTGAGACCTGGCACTGCTGTTCCCCCCTTGTTAAGTGGGAGCATTGGCAATCCTGATGTAAGGTTTGTGCTTGCCGAGTTTAAAGAGAAGAAACTGAGGCCAACACAAGAAGATCCAATATGAAGGGTTTATTCAGGCTCCCAGGCGAGGCTCTGCGGTCCGACAGGAGGGGCCAGAGAAGTTGCACGGACTCCTCTCCAGACGTGGGGTTTTACAGGGAGTGAAGGAGCTCGTTTGGTTGTGGGAGAGCAGGACTACTATTGGGTAAGGTTACAAGCCTTTGTTTGCATACAGGACTTGGCTGCTATTGGTTAGAATTACTCGGCTGCTATTGGCTAAAAAAACTCGGCTGCTATTGGCTGGAAAGATTTGGCTACTATTGGCTAGAATCACAAGACCCCGCTTGCATACTGGGTTCTTTAAGGGAAAGCCAGGGTGTGCGAGAAGGGGAAAAGGGAACATGCCTGAGCACATCCAAGCTTTCGGACAAAGGGAGGGGGGGTGGTGTGCGTCCGAGCTCCTGGCGAGGCAACCGGCCTTACACCTGAGGCCTGTCTCAGGGAGTCTGAGCCACTGCACAGCAGGGACTGAGACGAGGGCCTGGCCCTTGGTCAGGTGCAGTACATGCTGGTCACCACTAGGGGCCTGAGTTTCCAGGCTCCGACTTCTGTTGTCTGCTCAGGGGCTCTGTCGCCCGTCAGCTACTCCTGCACCCAGAGGGTCTCTACAAAAGCGCAGCAGCCACTGCCCTCCCATCAGCACCTCCCTCCAGGAGACCCCTTACGGCTCTCCTGTTGCAGGCCCCGGTCCACACCTGTGGCTCTGGTCCCGGTCCCAGCCCCGCCCCATCCGCTGCAGGTGCATTTGCATGAGCTGCCTGGCTTTCTTCATTTCCTGATGAAAAGATACCGTCTACGCACCCGAAGTGCATTCATATCAGGTGCAGAGGGATGACTCACGTTTGCCTGCTCCTGAGTAACTGGATCAAGGCCTGGAATATTTCATGTGCCCTGAAGGCAGCACCCTGTTCCCTTACAGCTAGGTTACCCCACCCGGCCTCGTGGTCCCTGGAGGTAACAACGCTTCTGCCTGCCCTTGGTCACCGTGGAGAAGGACTTGCGCCATACACACCGTCTTGGGTCTGCATCCTTCACTCAGCATGCCGTGTGCAGACCCAGCCGTGCTGCTGGGTGTGGCCGTTGCCACTTTCCAGGTTTCTTTCAGTTGGCGTGCATCCTTCACAATGTACTTCACATTGTTCATTCTACTGCGGATTGACATTTGGGTTGTTGCTAACTGTTTCTTTGTTCTTTTTTAAGCTATTTACAAATAATGCCACTATAAACATTCCTGCACGTGTATTCTGGTGAGCATGACTCCTCCCAGGAGCAGGGTTGTTGGCTCATAGGGTACATGAGTACTTGGCTTTAAGAAACCCTGCCAAACAATCTCCCCAAGGGGTTGTTTCCACGTGCACCCCATCAGCAACCAGAGAACACATCCCTACCGCACGCAGGCTTCTCAGCCTTTTTCTTTGGCATTCTGGTGGAGCTGCAGTAGCTACTGGTGGTTTTAATTTGCGTTTTCCTGATGACTAATGATGTTGAGCATATTTTCATGAATATTATTCATTTTGTCCAAGTCTCTGTCTCAATTTAAAAGCATTAGCGTGTCAGTCATTTTCTGCATGATTTGTAAGAGTCCCTTGGTGCAAAAGCGGTTGCAGTTTTTGTCATTGAAATGGCAAAAGCCACAATTGGTTTTGCACCATCGTAATATAATGCGGACGTGAGCCCTCCAGAGGATGGAGGTGTCATTGCAAATAACTTTCCCCTCTCTGTGATTTGCCTTTCATTCTTGTAGCATTTTCTTCTGATGAAGAGAAGTTCTAATTTCATCAACGTCCACTTTTTTTGTGTGGTTAGTGCTTTTATCATCCCGTTTAAAATCTTTGCCTGATTATACAAGATCATTTTCTTACATATTTTTACATATTTTATTGGTTTACTTTTCCCATTTAGGTTAATGATCCATTTCAGTTTTGTAAATGATACGAGTTGGAGTCAAAATTCATTTTTCTCCATTTGGGTATCTATATGACTCAAAAGTTTTTATTAGTTTTTTAACTGTTAATTTTTTTATTGGAAAGATTCTTCATTTCTCACTTGGTTGAAATGGTGCTGTATCACCAGTCTGATATGCAACCAGTATTTAAACACGTCACCCATGCGTAAACATGGCACACCCATTTATTAATTTAGCTCTTCTTTAATTTCTCTTAGAAATAATTTGTGGTTTCCAATATACAGTACATCTTCCATATTGTTAATTAAAATTTTATTCTAAGTTTTTTTGTGTTTTGATGCAGTAAATGTTATCAAAAATTGATGCTTACAATTACTTTTTTGATAGAATATAAAAAAATCGCTTTTTGGTATTGACCTTATGTCCTGCAGCCTCACTAAATTCTCTTATTTGTTCTAGTAGCTTTTTTGTAGACTTTACGACTTTCTGAATAACTATTGTGGGGGGCGGTCAAGACCACCCTCAGGTCTGATGATTCACTAGGAAGGCTCAGAAAACTGCAGCTTCCAGGAAAAGGATAAAAGTCACCATCAGCAAGATCAGCATCATCAGCACGAGGGAAAAGGTGCAAGGGAGTGGAGTCTGGGGAGACCAGGTGTAAGCTTCCAAGGATCTCTCCCAGTGGGTCATGCAGGACATGCTTAATTTTCCCAGCAACAAGTTGTGACAATATGTGTGACATGTCGTCAATCAGGGAAGCTCATTTGAGATTAAGCAGCAGGACTTTTCAGGAGTGCTGGTGTTATGCCATATCCAGCCTCTGCTTGGCATGTGCCAAAATTTCAGACTCCCAGAAGGAAAGCAAGTGAGCCAAAGGCTGTTGTATTTGCACCAGCAGTCTAGGCACAGTGAGCTACTCTTTTTTTTTTTCTTGAGACGGAGTCTTGCTCTGTCAACAGGCTGGAGTGCAGTGGCACAATATTGGCTCACTGCAACCTCTGCTTCCTGGGTTCAAGGATTCTCCTGCCTCAGCCTCCTAAGTAGCTGGGATTACAGGCACACACCACCATGCCCGACTAATTTTTGTATTTTCAATAGAGATGGGGTTTCACCATGTTGGCCAAGATGGTCTCGATCTCCTGACTTCATGATCTGCCCACCGTGGCCTCCCAAAGTGCTGGGATTACAGGCGTGAGCCACCAGGCCCAACCAGTAAACTACTCTTCTCAATTATAGTGGTGAGAACCCTACCCAAATGTAAATTCCCAGATGCCACTCAAGGGCCTACCTTGCAGGCAGGCTTTTCCAAACAGAGTAGTTAAGGGCTGTTGTGTTAACGCTTTCCTACACAACAATCTTGTGAATTGTGCTAACTTACCTATTTCTTCCCAATCTATATATCTTTTTAAATCTTTTTCTTGTCCTATTGCAACCTCTAGGATCTCTAATATAATTTGGAAGAAGTGCCAGTGAACATTCTTGCCATGTTCTTGATCTCATGGGGAGAGAATCCAATATCTCACCATTAAATATGAAGCTAGCTGTAGGTTTTCTATGGATATCTTTGATCAGACCAAGAAAGGCCGATGCCCTATCTATGCAAGTTTTTATCATGAATTAGTGTCCTTTTCCCCCGTCTATCTGATATAATAAAATGATTTTCTTCCTTATTCAGTTAGTGTGATTAATCATCAGTTGACTGCCCTATTCTTTTTGAGAGTTCCATAATATTCCATCGTGTGGATGCACTTAATTAACCAGTCACCTATTGATTTGCGTAACTTGTTCCCAAGCTTTTCACGGTTTTTTGCCCAAGACCCTGCAATGCACAGCCTTGAACTTGCAGCCATTTTGCACATGGCAGGATATAACTGTGGGGACCCTCCCAACAGTGGGATGTGTGGGCATAGGACCCATGACGCCCTGGAGATCTTGGTGTATTCCAAGGTACGGAGGGCCATGGTGACCCTCCCTGCAGCTCCCTGCATTCCTGTGCAGGGGAAACAGCCCAGCTGGTTCTGCAGATGCCTTTGTGCCCTCCCCAGGGTCATCTCCAAGTCTTAGAGGGAAGGCAGCTGTCCCCCTCTCTCTACTCAGCCTCCGCAGCAGCATTTCTCTTCTGCAAGGCAAGTCAAGAATTCTTTCCCAAGACAGAGTGGCATTCACTTCCAATTAAAGAAAAAAAATAATAACCATGTAATTCAAATACCTCCCACCTCCTCCTCGCTTATCTAAGTCTGTAGCCTTCCAAGTGTGCTCAGGGGTGAGAAGTGAGCCAACACGGAAACCAGTTCTAGAATTGGCACTTGCATTGATCTGAGTGTTGCAAACAGTGCTGCAAGTGAAATCCCTGGCAAGAAAGCTTGGCGGTCGATGTCTTGATGATTTTGGCTGCGGGGACACTTAGCATCAGTAATTCTAACTGGGCTTTAACTGAGGTGGAGCAGTGCCAGAGGCCGGGGGAGGTGGCGGGCACGGCTGTTGCTACGTTAATGTGGGAGGGAGCAGCAGGAGAGGTCTGAGGGTCCACAGGGCCGCGGGGGCCCTTGGATAGACCCTGGATTTTGTTGGCAGCAACCTGAGAAGACCTTGGAAAATTGTGAGCAGTGGAGTGACAAGACTGGTCTCACATTTTGATGGGATAGTCTGAGCCAAGAACAGACTAGGGGTGGGGACAGGAAGTGGGGAGACCTGCACTGGGGCTGAGAGAGGATGGAGGCCGGGATGGGGGCACCCTGTGGATGGCAAGTGGTCTTCCTGGACATATTGTAGGTACAGCCACAGGCTTGCCCTTTGATGGAATGTGGGGTGAGAGAGGGAAGTCAGGCATGATACCAGGTTTTGGGGTAGAGCAACTCTTAAGTATTAACATTTATGGGGGAAGGTCAGGAGTGACAGAGGTGTGAAGTTGAGTCACCGTTCAGATGCTGAGTGCAGACGGGGCGCGTGGACTCATGAGCGGAGTTTAGGAGAAAGGTGTGGCTGGAGACGTGCTTGATAGATACAGGCGCTCAGTGCTGCGAAGAAAAGTTAGCACCGAGACAAAAGAGTTTTTAGCAACACAATTTTTACTTCCCGGACTGTAGGAAGGGTACTTTTGCTAGCCGTTTTGCCACAAGAGTAAAGTGAACAAAGGAAAAGCGACAAATGTATTCCTTACGCATTTGGGGTCGTCCTCACCGCTGTGTCTGATCTCCGTTGGTTGGAGCCAGTCCTTACAATTCAAACTAAAACTCAATTGGCTAACAACTTAAAACTTTTCTAAACAGGTAAAAACGATGGAGAGCTGGGACATGCCTGTGAGCACGTCCAGCACAGATAATTTCAGTTAAAGTACAAGGACATAGAATATACTGCATGCCTGTAAGCATGGCATGTTTAACAGCTACATAGGATAGGGCTTCACAAAGTTATTAGCGCACTCATTTTTTAACAAGAAAGGAAACTTTAAAAAGGAAATTTTCTACTTCCCACAAAATAGAACCTTGGAGTTGCCAAGCTGTGGAGGTGTTTAAAGCTATGAGCCAGGTGGGCTCTCCTGGTACCTGCGTGTCCAGGGGACCACGCTGGCCCTGTGCAAACCCCTACCCCCGCCCACTTCCTGAGACAACAAAGAGCTGGCCCATGTCTGTGGGTCACTGCTGAATGTAGCGGGGCATGGAGTTTCTGAAAGCCAGGCCCATCCCATCCCCAGCTCCCTGTCAGTGCAGTCTTGGTGTTCCCAGGAAACACCCAGATTTCCTAACAGATGTGGAGACCAAGGTTTGGTAAAGGGGCAAGAATGGATCTGTGAGCTGAGAAGGCACTTAGGGAGAATAATCTGCCCATCCTGATGAAATAATCACACAGCAGGGACTTAGCTCTCAAGTCTGCATGGCATGTCCTCCTAAATGAGGCCTCTTGACCAGAAAATCTGGCCATGCCGTGGCCTGGCCTTCCCTCTCCTGATAATGCACGGTTTTTCTTGGTCCCTTCATAGGACCCACAGAAGGGGCGCCCTGTCTGCTCAGCTGGCTGTCCTTAACCCCTTGCGGGAGGGAGCACATGAGGGAGACAGCGTGGGATCCAGCCAGCCAATCCAGGCACTTGCATTGATCTGAGTGTTGCAAACAGTGCTGCAAGTGAAATCCCTGGCAAGAAAGCTTGCCAGACACAGGAGCAAGCTCCATGCCGGACCTGCGGCCAGCCCAGGCATGTTGCCTCAAGGGGAACATGGCAGCACCCAGGTGAGGGTGCTTGTGACGCCAAAGCCTCAGAGGAGGTGTTACGTTGCTCCCTGAGTTCTGCCGTTTGTGGATGGTGCTGTGTTAGGAGCTCGGCTGGTCCCCTGCCTTGTCACATGGGGTGGCTGACTTCCGCTGGCAAGGATAAAGGGCCATTGTGACAGCCTTTCTGGGCACCCACACTAGGTGGGTCCTGATCTTGTCCAGCATCCAAGAATGAAGTCACATGGACGACTGAAGGATGGTGAAGGCGGAGAATTTTATTGAGCAACGAAGACGGCTCTCAGTGGAGAGGGGAGCTGGAGAGGGGCCGGGAAGGGCAAGTCATCTTCCCTGAAGTCAGGAGGTCTCTTCAAAGTCAGGCCATCTCCCCTCCACCCACTGAGTCTGGGGTCTTTATAGGCACAGGATGGGGAGTGCATGCTGATTGGCTTGTGAGTATGCAAAAAAAAGGTTAAAATGAGGCCAGGCGGGGTGGCTCACACCTATAATCCCAGCGCTTTGGGAGGCTGAGGCAGGCGGATCACCTGAGGTCAGGAGTTCAAGACCAGCATGGCCAACATGGCAAAAGCCTGTCTCTACTAAAAATATAAAAATTAGCTGTGTATGGTGGCACATGTCTGTAATCCCAGCTACTTGGGAGGCTGAGGCAGGAGAATCGCTTGAACCGGGAGGCAGAGGTTGCAGTGAGCCGAGATGGAGCCACTGCACTCCAGCCTGGGTGACGAAGTGAGACTGTCTCAAAAAAAAAAAAGTTAAAGCAAAGATGCCACTCCAAGGGGGCCACAGCCCCGACAGTGTAGAAAACCAATTAGGAAAGGGCAGGTGTATGTAAAATAGGGGAAGAAGGGTGGGGATCCATCAGAGAAAAGTGCACCAAACAGGAAGACAAGTTCTCAATTCGGTCGGAGGATTTAACTTGTAGCTTGGCTTTCAGCCTTTAAACTGTCTTCGGCTCGGAGGCGGGGCTTCGCTGGGGACCCGCCCCTGTCTGCTGGGCACTGGCTGCCTCCTGTCACTGTCACTGACACCCACCTCCGGCAGTCCCCCAGACAAGAGGGGAGCTCTGAGCTGAAGCGAACTGCACACACCTGACTCCCGCTCCTGAAACCGCCCTCCCTGCAGGCAACGCAGTGAAGCGAAGCCCAGTCGGCCCTCGGTGGCACCGGTGTCTGCGCGGAAACCCCCTCCTGGCCGGAAGTCCTTCTCTTTGGCCTGCTTAGGGCAGGAAGGTCTAGTTTGTTAAAAACAAATGCATTGTATCTGTCTGGGTGCAAGCAGCCTTCCTCATCTCTAATATAATCCTGCAGAGAAGTTACTGAAAATTGTCTGACCTCCCCGGACCCTCATAACTTGGATCCCAAGGCGCGACCGAATTAGACCAGATGAAAGAGTAGTTCAGGCTTTATTAGAGAGTCTCCGGGCGGACTGGACTCGTAACATTTATTAAAGATACAGAAAAAAAACCTAACCATCTATTACCTCTGCCGTGCAGCTATCAATAGCATTAATGTTTACGTTTTGCTATATACCCTTTTATGTATATATTTCATATGAAAACATTATTAACTCTTTTTTGAGATAGGCTCTTGCTCTGTTGCCCAGGCTGGAGTGCAGTGGCACAAACACGGCCCACTATAGCCTCAACCTCCCCAGGCTCAGGTGATCCTCCTGCCTCCATGCCCAGCTAATTTTTGAATTGTTTTCGTAGAGACGGGGTTTCGCCATGCTGCCCAGGCTGGTTTCAGACTGCTGAACTCAAGTGAGCTGCCCGTGTTGACCTCCCGAAGTGCTGGGATTACAGGTGTGAGCCACTGCGCCCAGCAGAAAAGTTTATTATTAACGATACTTGCACGAACATTGTTATTGAAACATATTTCTCCTCCCTTGAATTCTTCAGGGTTAATTTTTTGAACTGAATTAATGGATCAAGGAACTCCTACATGCTGTTTAGGAGAACACTGGTGTCTTGTTGACCTTGGTAATACTGGGAGTTACTGTTTCGATGAAATTTGCCAATGTGATAAAGTTTGCCAAAGGGTCACATGATGTTAATTTTCCTTCTTTTAGTGGGCTCTGATTGCACCATTGCACTCCAGCCTGGGCACAGCAAGACTCTGCCTCAAAAATTAATAAAGTTTTCATATGGAATATATTCATAAAAGGATATGTACCAAAATGTAAGCTATTCATAGCTACACGGTGGTGGTAATAGATGGTGGGTTTTTTTTTTTTTTGTATTTTTAATAAATGTGATGTTTCAGTGACTCCTCTGCAGGGAAATTGAACAGCTTTTCAGATCTTCACTGATCATTTGTATTTTTAATGGTATTTTCAGTTGACAGTAATTGTATATATTTATGGGGTACAATGTGATGTTTTGATACATGTGTAAATTGTAGAATGAGTAAATCAAGCTAATTAACATATCCATGCCTTCACCTAGGTGAGAATATTGAAAAACTACTCTTAGCGATGTTGAAATACATTTCTTAACTATGGCCGGCCACCATGCTGTGCAAAGATCTCAGAAACACACCCTCCTGTCTAACCAAAACTTTGTACCCTGTGACCTACATCTCCCCGCACCCCTCCTCCTGGGTTTAAATTTGGCTTCTACCAGTTGCTAGTTCTGTCATTTGGGGAGACTTGCTTCAAACCCCAGGCCTCAGATTCCCAAGAAATCAGCTCTGCCATCAAAGGCAGCGCCCGCAATCTGCCCGGCTCCTCCTCCCAGGACAGAGATGTGTGCTTAGTAATTGATTATTAAACGTGGACCAGAAAGCACACTTGCTGGAGCTGACAGGATGGGTTCTGAGAAAGAATGGCAGAGGCTGGCACTGTCTAATCTGGGCTCCTGGGTCACCCTGCTCTCGACCAGAGACAAGTTGGCTCCATCTGGGGATGCGTGAGGGCAGATGTGTCTGGTGGGAGAGGGCACGGGCCACAGCCTTGCATCTGCAGAACCCATCGAACAAATGCAAGGTGCATGGAAGAGGAAGCTGCCACCCAGTGCAAAGCTGCTCAAACAAACCAAACCACGAAAACCAAACCCCAGCTGATGGAGAGGCAGCTCCGCATGTGAGCTGAGAGCTCTCCCACCAAACGGGCCTGGGAAGCCCTTCTCACATCAAGGCAGGAAGATAATAATGACCCTCATCTTTCAAAAGAGGAAGCTGAGACCCAGAGAGGATAAGTCACCTACTCAGGGTCATACAGCTCTTAAATGCTGGGGCTAAGATTCCAATGTGGGCAGGGAGGCCTGGATCTGAGCTCACAGCGACCACACCCCAGCCTCTATGAAATGAATTTCTTCCCAAGGTTTGGGAAGAAAGGCAGGTCCCCTCCGCTCAGAGCCATGCAGGGCAGCGTGCTACTGTCTGCTGGGTATTTGAATCACTCTCATGGTCTGTGTTGAGCATGATGCCTGGAACCCCTCAGGCCCATATCTTCAAACAGGCAGTGGTGGGGGCCAGTAGGTGAGCACCAGGGCTCTCCTCAGTCAGTCTGGGTGGTCACAGTTCCCATCCCCTCCAGGTTGTCTGGGAGGCCTGGCTATGGGAACAGTTCCCACGTGAAGCCACTCCGAGCTTGGCCCCCTGCCCCGGCGTGGGCACTGGCTCATCACCTGTGTGAAACTCTCTCGTTTCTCCAGGTGTTAGACAAACCTGGCACCATCTTTCTGGCTTCTCCATTCACTTGCTGGGGGCAGGTGGCCAAGCCTGGCTTCATCTTCTTGGTGAGTGGAACACTCTCCACATCCAGCCCGAAAACAGCCCCAGCACACAAGGGCCAAGATGGGAGGGAGAGGGAAGGGTGGCGCCGCACACCCATGTGTACCCAACGCTCTGACGCCGCACCCAAGCGTCTCTCTTGGGCGTCCCTTCTCATACTGGAAGCAGCCACGTGTACCGGTCAGATCCGCGGTCAGGCCCATCCACAAGTCAGAAACCACACAGCCGTTTATCTCAACCGGGAAAGTTGTTTAATATAAAGATGCACTCTACTAAGAGTGTAAAGTTTAAAAAGAGCATTACACAACACTCTGGGGGTGAGGGAGAATGCCCCAGGTAAGAGAGCGTGTGAAAGGAGGTGCCCGCCCGAGGCCTGAACTGAGACCTCCTCACTGGAGAAGGTGTGGGAGGCCCCCGAGGTGGTTCCCCGGGTTGCCCGAGCCAGAGTCTGTGCACAGTCACAGGGCAAGTGAAAACTCCTTCCAGAGGATGGGAGCTGAGGCTGCTGGGTGGACGCTGACAGGGGTTTGGGGAGCAGAGCCCCCTCGCCCTACCCCCGAAAGGCCACAGCTGGTGCTGGGACCTCTGAGGTCTGCATGCTCCAGGCAGAGTGCTCTGATGTCCCCTGTGTGCCCCTGGCAGCTATGCAGCAGGAAGGAAATGACGCGGAAGCCCTGGAGCTGAAAAGAGAAGGCCCTTCCTCCCCAGCGTCCCTGGGCACCTTCCACTGGCCAGTTCAACACTGTGGACACGACCAAGGAGGACGGTGGTGCGGACCCCGCGCGCTGCTGCAGAGCAGCCGGGGAGGGCGACCTGGAGCTGAAAGGCAGCACACCGATAACCAGCGTACCCCACATCCCACTTCTGCTTTTATTTCTCAAGAATAAATGCAGCCTCATCACAGGGCGCGGGAAGACGTCCTGCTATGCGTCAGACACCAGTTTGCGCAGTGTAGCGCGGCCTGGGCTCCTAAGACAAACCAATTATCTCCAAAGGACTACTAAAGGTGACCAGGTGACCCTCCTGCCCCAGGGACACTGATTAGAGGAAATCGGTCTGTGTTGGCAACACAGCAGTGGTGTAAACGCGAATTCCCTTGAAGACAAAAGCCAGGAACACAGCGTTATTGTGTACCAGATACCTGCCAAGTGCTGGCTCTCTCCAGCTTACGAGGAAACAGAGGCTCCTAGAGTCGGAGCTGGGAGGCCTGCCCCCACGGACCTGGCAGAACACACTCTTGACAGCCCCGCAGGGCTTCTCCCTGGGGTGCTCCCTTAGAAGATTCCAGGCAGCAGGCGGTAAGGCACGGCGGCGGTGTAGCGCTCCCAGTCCCGGCCGTACTTGCTGGCACAGCGGTGCTCGTCCCGGAGGCAGCGGTGGGTCAGCAGGATGGCCATGTAGATGACGTAGAAGTAGGGCAGCAGGTGGCCGCCGCCGCAGGCCAGGCAGTAGGCCAGGCTGCCCATCAGGTCGCCGACATAGTTGAAGTGGCGGGCCACGCCCCAGAAGCCCGACACCAGCAGCTTGCTGTGGTGCCTCTGGCCGTCGGCGGATGTGTAGGAGCACTCGATGGCCTTGGGCTTCCTGCCCCAGATGAGGCAGCGCCCATCCGTGCGGCGGAACAGGTCCTTCTGGTGGTTGGCGACCCGGAAGATGTAGTACCCCACCAGGCCCAGCAGCAGGATGCCCACGGCGTGCGGGGTGGACAGCTCCACGGGGTGGTACACCAAGTAGAGGCCCTGGGGGACGAGGAGAAAGGGGTCGAGCGGTGCTTCGCCCAGGGAGAGGACGGGAGCGTGGGCTCGGGGACCCGGCGTCAAACCCCAGCTCTGCCTCTGACACACGCTTGCCTGGGTGTTCACTTCCATAAATAAAACACCTACCTCAAGGGCTGCTGTGGGCATTAAACGAGCCGCTCTGCCTGCCTTCTGCGTGTGTGTGTGTCTATATACCCTCAATGTTGACATATAATATAAATATAAAATATGTGTAAGTATTAAAAATATAATTTGAAGGCCAGGCATGGTGGCTTATGCCTGTAATCCCAACACTTAGGGAGGCCGAGGTGGGTGGACCACAGGAGGTTGGGAGTTCAAGACCAGGCGGATCAACATGGAAAAACTCCCATTTCTATTAAAAATACAAATTTAGCTGGGTGTGGTGGCACACACCTGCAATCCCAGCTACTCGGGAGGCTGAGGCAGGAGAATTGCTTGAACCTGGGAGGTGGAGGTTGTGGTGAGCTGAGATTGTGCCATTGCACTGCAGCCTGGGTGACAAGAGTGAAACTCCGTCTCAAATATATATATATATTTCGAATCTAATATGGCGATGGTCAATTTAATGTGTCCACTTATCCTTACCCACTTACCCACTGTGTTCCCAGATATTCGATGTAACACTAGTCCAGTTGTGAAGCACTTTTCAGATGAGCTTCACATGCTAATCAGTAGACCAGGCAGAGCTGATGACCCTTCACAATGGGGGTGGGCCTCAGCCAATCAGTTGAAGGCCATAAGAGACAAAAGATCCACCTTCCCCAAAGAGGGAATCTGCTAAAAAGTGGCCTTCTACTGAAGCATAGCATCAACTCTTTTCTGGGGCTCCAGGCCGCCCTGAAGATTTGGGACTTGCCACCCTCGATCACAGGAGCTAAAAAACACATCTCTCTCTTACATGTATACCCTCCGCCCCTCTACTGATTCTATTTCTTCAGAGAAGCCTGATGCAAATATAGTAACAAACTGTACATATATCTCAAGACACATACAGAGGCTAAAGCAAGTAGGACCTTTTATATAGTGGGATGTATCACTACACTTTCACATGCCTGGAAAACGGAGTTTATAAAACCAGGGAGCCAGCGGGCCTGCAGCCAGCCAGGTGGAGAAACGAGGCCGGGTGGGCCAAGCGGGGGCTCTGAGGACCCATCGTGAGCAGGGGGCCAGCTGGGGCTCTGCACCCTCCACCTGGTGCTGGCCCTCTCTGCTGTGGGCATCCTGCTTTTCCAGGGCACCCGCGCCTCTGTCCCACAGGACTGGCTGTCACAGGTGACGCTGGGCCTGTCACATCCTAAACAGGTGGCAGCCTCTCCATGTCGGTTCTCCCCCCTCACGCACAGCTCTTGGGGCAGGCCACCCTGACGTGCAGCTAAGCGAGTGCCCTGGGGTAAGTTCTTACTATCTCCAGGGGGCTCCTCGCTCTCCAAATGGGCAGGTGGTATCTGGTCAAGCGGCCACCTTACCTGGGAGCCCAGCACTCCCCCCAGATCAGAGCAGGGCTGCTCTTGAGCTGGGAAGGGAGTGAAGGGCTTGATGCCAATGACAAGGCCACTCGCTGTTCCGCACTGCCTCGGAACCCCCAGGGCAGCCCTGCCCCAGTGCCCAGCGCATGCTAGGAGGCAGCAATGAAGAGGACCCCTGCTGCCGGTGCCTGTACTGACCCACCTCCAGCTCCACTGCCCCATCCAGCCCTGACCTGGCATCTGCCCTGCTTTGCAGATGGTGTTGGGAACATGCTCAAGGCCACCTCCCTGGCTGGTAGCCCAAGGTGCCTGAGCTAGCTAATACATGGGCCTTCCCTTCTTCCTAGAAACAGGGAACAGCTTCGGCGCCCCCAAGGACAGATACTTCTGCAAGGAGAAAGCTTTGCGTGTGTCTTCCAAATGCCCAGCTCCTCACCTGCAGCGTATAAAGGTATGGCAGCCAGACACAGTCGCCCCAGCCCAGGTACCACCCGAAGTGGTCGTGGCAGATGTCAATGGTCTTCAGGTACCAGGTTTCATTCCAGAAGAAGTCGAGCACATAGATGGCCTACGAGACAGAAGCAGCTGCTGACCAACCCTGGAGCCCAGACGGGTCTTGGGGCGACCACACTCCAGGCGGAAGCAGGAGGAGGCACTCGGGGAGCTGCTGAGCAACTTTCGCAATGTGCATCGGGGGCTGTTTCTGCCTGGGACATGGGCAGGGGTAAGGGCGTCCTCAGAGTCAGCCTGAGCCCATGGCCCTGGCATCTCTTCCAGCCCAGTTCTCAGGGCCTGCAATGGCTCGGGCTGAGGGGAAGGAATTCATCCAACCCAGGTCAACCTACTGCCTGAGCAGTGTCTGCAGCCCCTGACCGTCTCCCTCACCCTCAAGGGCTCTCCTCGCTGGCTCGCACTGGCTCCCTGGGTGACACTTCTGAACACACCTGATCCCTGCCACTCTGCACCCCAGCTCAGCGCACACTTTCTGGGCCTTGCTGCTTTTAAGATTAAGAGGAAGACTTCCATGAGGCCTCCAGCCTCACCTGGCTCCAAGCTCCTGAATGCTCTCTGCTCAGGATGTGGGACGTTCCTCAGTTTCCCAGGCTTGTCACCCTCTTCCGCTACAGGGGGTGCCTGGAGCACGCCCTCTTGCCTCCACTCTACCAGGTTAACTCCCACTCACCCCCAGATTCTACCCAGGTGTAATTCCCAAGGGAGACCTTCCCAGACCACGCCTGGCTGTGCAGCACCTGCCTCCCCCTCGAGGGCGGCAGTGACGGGCACCCGAGGATGGCTTCCTTCACTACCTGCTTGCCAGTCACTTCCTGGTGACACCTGGGGAGGGTGGCTGACTCTCTTCTACGTGTGATAGATTAAGGTCATGGGAACACGCGCTGGCTTTCGGGTTTCCCAGAGCCCACCAGCATCGGCGTTCCACCCCCTCCAGCCATGACAGGCACCTGCAGGACATTGACCAGGACCATGGCGTTGGTCACGTGGCCGTGTAGCTCCCGCTGCTTCGCTGCGAAGGACAGGTTGATGAGGGTCCAGGCGACGATCCCGGGACGCCCGTTGAAGAACAGCTTGAAGTCAAACCACTCCCCGATCCGGGGGTTAAACTCAATGCCCATCATGTAGTTATAAAAGAAATTGCCTGTGAATTTGCTTAAAAATACAAATAAAAGATACATTTAGTAGGTGGGCACATCTCACAACACGGGGCCACCTTGCTTAGTGGAAGCCCAGCACTGGCCCAGGGTCCCAAAGGGTAACGTGAGATGGCCCAGGCAGAGGCTGGCCATGAGCTGCCAGGACCCCTACAGCCGGAAGCTTCAGTCGGGCTGGTTCCCGGTACCCTCATTCACGCTCTCTTTGCGTTCAGCTGCAGTTCAGCAGACATCCTTAGTCAGAGAACTACAAACTCGCCCCGGGCCCAGCTTCCAGCATGTACAGGACAAGTTATTTGACCAGTTACTGGAATCCCCCAGTCCCTAGCAGGTCAGAGCATCAGCCAAGATAACCCTTATGGAGATCCTCGCTAGGTATAGCTGGCTGAGGACACGGAGCAATTTCTGTGTTAACTAGAAAATCTGATTTTCATGTCTAGTTCCCTCAGGCAGGCTACGTCGAAAGAAGCAAAACACCAAGTCTACAACCATTGACTCGATTATAAGGCGGCGAGGATGATTTCCAGGAGGCATCAAAGGCCAGCCTCATTACCCGGTAACACACAAGCTACAAAGTGTCATCCTCCAGAAACATTTCCCAAGAGCCTAGGTGTAACAGTTAAAGGAAACGCACCGTGGCTTTTTGGATCCCCCAGACTGAATTGTAAGACCCACTGCCTGCAACTGTCCCCCAGAGAACCCCACCAAACATTTGTTGATGATGGATGAATGGGTGGGTGGGTGGAAGGATGGGGGAAAGGGATGGGAAGATGAGCAGGTGGATGGTAAATGATAGGCAGATGAGTGGATGGATGGGTAGCTGAATGGATGACGGGAGGACAGATGGGTGGGTGCTGAGATGTGCTGGTGGGTGGGTATGTGGCTGGGTGGATGGACAAATGGATGACGGGTGGGTAGATGGATGGGTAGGTGAGTGGAGAGTGGACGGGCAGGTGGATGAGATGGATGATGGATGGGTAGGTGGGTGGGTGGGTGGATGTATGGGGAGATAGGCGTGTAAATGGGCGGGTGGCTAGATGTGTAGGTGGGTGGGTGGGCAGATGGGCAGATAGATGAATGGATGATGGGAGAGTAGGGGATGGATGGGTGGATGGATAGATGGATGATGGGTGAGTGGGTGTGGGTGATGGATAGGTGGATGGATGATGGGTAGATGGATAGATGATGATGGGTGTTTGGACAGACGGATGATGGGTGAGTGGGTGTGGGTGATGGATAGGTGGATGGATGATGGGTAGATGGATAGATGATGATGGGTGTTTGGACAGACGGATGGGTGGGTGGGTGTGGGTGATGGAGCGGTGGATGGATAATGGGTGGGTAAATAGGATGGGGTGATGGGTGGGTAGATGATGGGTGAGTAGGTGGATGAATGGGTGGACGGGGGTGGATGAGTGGACAGACAGATGTGCGCATGACCACTGTCCAGCCAAGGCTTCCATGCTGGGTACAGACCAGCAGGGCTCTCCTGCGAAGTTGTTAAAGCCACAGGGACAACAAGATTCTTCACTAAGGTTGTTTTGGACCTCACCAGCTAGTCCAAAGAGGCAACGGGCTGCCCGTGTCCCAAGCCGGAGGTTCCTTCCGGCTTCCCTACCCCCACGACAGCCCTAAAGGCCATGATCCGGCCACCACATCTGAACTGGCCATCTTCAGCTGCATTCTTGCCAAGGCTGGAAAAGCCACCCAACACTCAGAAGGAGGTTCCCCAGGGTGAAGCAAGTTAGATGCTTTACAACAACCCGCCCCAGGCAGCAAAAAAAGCACAGTGGTGGAAGTTTCCGCTTTCTACCTCAGGCTGGACCCGCTGCTAAGAACGTACCAGTCTCTGGCGCTGGTGGGGAAGAGGTAGCCCTTGACCATCACGAAGGTGGAGGCGGCATAGCCAAGGATGTTGGCGCACCAGAGCAGCGGGATCCAGTTGTCGAAGATGATGGTGGGTGAGAACCAGGACAGGAGATGAGCAGTCACAAACCAGAGCAGGTGCGTGACGAGCCAGGCTTGCAGGCCGTTGATCTGATACTTGTTCACAATCCCTGAAGACGAGGATTCAGAAATCAAGGCACTTTCCCAGCCTGCGGTTGAGGAGCTTGGCTGGGTTGAAGCATGCCTGGTGGGGGCCCTGGTTACTTTCTGAGCCTCTGCTGCTGCAGACCCTCATCCACGGCCCCAGGCACCATCTCTGAGATCCCTACACCCTTGGCCAAGTAACTGCCTGCTCCTCCTAATTCCTGGGAAGCAAGAGAGGAGGCCGATCCATCCCGGAAAGAGGGAGAGGAAGCCGATCCCTCCCGGGAGGAGGGAGGGGAGACCGATCCGTCCCGGGAAGAGAGAGAGGAAGCCGAACCGTCCCGGGAGGAGGGAGGGGAGGCCGATCCATCCTTTGGTTCTGCATGTGGTTAAGTGGCTGTAGGCTGAGTGACAGGTATGCAGTCTGACAAGGTAGTCAGGGCCGAGGGGCAGAAGCAAGTGAGGATGGCCCTGTGGTGTCCCTGGCCCCCTCTGTAATTGTTGAGGAGTGCCTCGGCCCACTCACGTGGGATTCCAGTCTGCACCCACATGCGAAGCATGAAGCCAGGCTCCTTGTGGGTTTCCAAGGATGGCAAGGAATGAAGGGATAAGACCTCCCACGGGCAGCCCTGAGGAAGGCGTGGAGGTCTCTGCAGGAAGCTCCGGGGCCCAGTGCACCCCCTGCTATGGGGCTGGGAAGGAGCTGGGCCCATCCTTTCCCTCCTTACCCAGGAAAGTGATTTCTAACCTGGGTGTGGGACAGCCCCAGTGTCCCTCAGTGGTTTTTGAGGCCTGGTGCTGTGAAAAATCTCCAAGCAAAATGGATTTCTATTCTGTGACAAGTCTTAGGGAGGAAGCAGCATGGGGGAGGACAGGCCCCTGAGAGGAAGGGACAGGAACCGGAGCCTGCGAAGGGTGGGGGGAGGGGCTACCTGCAGGCGTCACGGCCCCCTCCTGGATGCCTCCTACATAGCCGGGGAGGAACTTATGGCAGAAGTCTGGGAGAGACGTGTACAGAAGCACCTGAAACACAGAAGCAGCCTGGTCACCCCCGCCTGGAGGCCACCTGCAAAGGGGGACGCACAGCAGGACCGGAGAATCGCAATCACAGTCTTTTTCTTCCGGAAGCGCTTATGGCTCCTGGAAGCTCAGACTGCTGGGCTGCCAGTTTTGAAGGTGGTTCTGGGACAGTAAACCCATCAACCAGGAAAGGCACTAACGCGTTCTCCCACACGGCTCCATCACCCCTCAGGAGAGCGCACGGGTCCCGCCTGGTCACCTTTTAAAAAAGGAGAATCCCACAAAATTCACCTTTAAAAAATTTTTTTCTTTATAGACAAAGTCTTGCTCTACCACCCGGGCTGGAACGCAGTGGTGCAATCATAGCTCACTGCGGTGCTGACCTCCTCAGCTCGTGATCCTTCCACCTCAGCCTCCCAAGCAGCTGGGGTTACAGCTGTGCCCCCCATTCCCGGCTAAAATTCACCCTTTTAAAGTACACAATTCAGCATTTTAGTGCATTTACATCATTGGTTGTACAACCATCGCCACGAATTCCAGAACTTTTCAACGCCATTAAAAATGTGGTTCCCGTCCGTAGTCCCTCTGAATTCCCTGACCCTGCTGCCCTGGCTACCACCGAGCTTTCTGCCTCTGCGGATTTGCCTGTTCTGGGCATTGCATCAGACGGAGCCACACAGCATGCGGTGTCTGTGACTGGCTTCTCTGGCTCAGCAGTGTCTTCAAGGGTCATCCACCTTGCAGCCTGCATCAGAGCCTCCCTCATTCCCTTCCATTGCCAAATAGTGTTCCATGGTGTTCTGTTCTCTGTGTCTGTTCATCTGAGGAGGGACAGGTAGGGGTTCCCACTTTTTGTCTATTTGTCATTCACATTGCCCCTGACATTTTTCACTCAAAGGGACCAAGAGATCTGAACTGAGAAGGATTCTGGAGCCCAAAAGCTTGGACCCTGGGAAGAAACAGCTAACCATGATCTGGGCCAGATGCGGTAGCTCACGCCTGTCATCCCAGCACTTCAGGAGGCCAAGGTGGGCAGATCACGAGGTCAGGAGTTTAAGACCAGTGACTACTATGGTGAAACCCCGTCTCTAATAAAAATATAAAAATTGGAGAGAGATCCAAGATGGCTGATCACTAGCAGCTCGGGCACGTAGCTCCCAGTGAAAGCGCAGAGAACGAGAGGACGCCACACTTTCAGACGAATATTTGTAGCTCACGGACCAGGAGATTCCCAGCGGAGGAGCTCCACGGGTCGCCAGAGCGACTCTTGTGGCCGGCGTGGCAGTTTTGCTGGCGCCTTAAAGCGGCAGTTCTTGGTGCAGAGTCCAGAGATTCCTGGGCAGAAAGGCACCATCAACCTTAACACTGCTGTCTTGGCCGGCGCAGTGGATTGCTCAGATTTCGGCGCTGGGAAACAAAAAGTTGGACGTCCGCTCAGAGACCTAGTTAGAAAGTCGGTAATTACAAAGACGACAGATGGATAAATATATAATCAAGGGAAGAAAGCAGCCTAAAAAGGCAGAGAATACTCAAAATCAGAATGCCTCTCCCTCTACAGGGGATCGCAATTCCTCATCAGTAACGGAACAAGGCTTAATGGAGAACGAGTGCGTTCCAATAACAGAAGCAGGTTTCAAAATGTGGGTGATGAGAAACTTCTGTGAATTAAAAGAACTTGTTCTAACCCAACGCAAAGAAACTAAGAACCTTAAAAAAAGGTTTGACGAAATGCTAACGAGAATGGACAATTTAGAGAGGAATATAAGTGAATTGATGGAGCTGAAAAGCACAACACGAGAACTTCACGAAGCATACACAAGCTTAAACAGTCGAATTGATCAAGCAGAAGAAAGGATATCGGAAGTCGAGGACCAGCTCAGTGAAATGAAACGAGAAGACAAGATTGGAGAAAAAAGGATAAAAAGGAATGAGCAAAGTCTCCAGGAAATATGGGACTATGTGAAAAGACCTAATTTACGTTTGATAGGTGTACCTGAATGTGATGAAGAGAATGAATCCAAGTTGGAAAATACTCTTCAGGATATCATACAGGAAAACTTTCCCAACCTAGCAAGGCAAGGTAATATTCAACTCCAGGTAATACAGAGAACACCACAAAGATATTCTTCAAGAAGACCAACCCCAAGGCACATAATTGCCAGATTTATTAGGGTTGAAATGAAGGAGAAAATACTAAGGGCAGCCAGAGAGAAAGGTCAGGTTACCCATAAAGGGAAACCTATCAGACTTACAGCAGATCTCTCAGCAGAAACCCTACAAGCCAGAAAAGAGTGGGGACCAATATTTAACATCCTTAAAGAAAAGAACTTTCAACCCAGAATTTCATATCCAGCCAAACTAAGCTTTATGAGCGAAGGAAAAATTAAATCTTTTGCGAACAAACAAGTACTTAGAGACTTCACCACCACCAGGCCTGCTTTACAAGAGCTTCTGAAAGAAGCATTATACATATAAAGGAACAACCAATATCAGCCTTTCCAAAAATATATCAAAAAGCAAAGAACATTAATACAATGAAAAATTTACATCAACTAACGGGCAAAACAGCCAGCTAGCATCAAACGCCAGTATTAAACTTATATATACTGCAATTGGATAAAAAGCCAAAACCCATCGGTATGCTGCATCCAGACCCATCTTACATGCAACAATACACAAAGACTCAAAGAGAAGGAGGAAGATTTACCAACCAGAGAGTATAAATAAACAAATAAACAAAAAGCAGGAGATGCAATTCTCGCCTCTGATAAAGTAGACTTTAAAGCAACAAAGATCAAAAGAGGCAAAGAAGGACATTACATAATGGTAAAAGGATCAATGTAACAAGAAGAGCTAACGATTCTATAGATCAACGAGATAGAAAATTAACAAGGATATTCAGGACTTGAACTCAGACCTGGAACAACTAAACTTAATAAACATTTATAGAACTCTCCACTTCAAATACACAAAACATACATTACCACCTCACACCTATTCCAAAAGTGACTATATAATTGGAAGTAAATCACTCCTCAGTAATCGCATAGCATTTCATAGGTTTAAATGAAATATTGGTTGGCTGTTTGTTATCTTCTTCCCTTATTCCTTCCTGACTACATTATTAAGTATAATTATCAGTATACAAGAGGTTTTCAATACCCATTACTAAATTGCATTCTAGCCTGGGCAAGAAAGCAATACTCCCATTCTCTCTCCCTCTTTCTTTTCCTTTTTCCTCCTCCCCATTCTCTCTCTCTCTTTCTCTTCCTTTTTCCTCCTCCCCATTCTCTCTCTCTTTCTCTTTAAAAAAAAGAAAAAAAAATATATAAAAATTAGCCAGCATGATAGTACGAGCCTGCAGTCCCAAATACTTGGGAGGCTGACACAGGAGAATCGCTTGAGCCTGGAGGGGGAGGTTGCAGTGAGTCAAGATCATGCCATTGCACTCCAGCCTGGGTGACAGAGCAAGACTCCATCTCAAAAAAAAATTAAAAACTATGATCTGAGCCATCCTCCTTCCCAGGAAGGAAAACCCAGGCCTCTTTCTAGCACCATTTCCCTGAAAACCTTTTTCTGGTTCAGGTGATGAGCACCACCCATGTGCGCCAGGTTTTCTGTAGAAGCAACCCCTTCCTGGAACTCCCTCTGGACTCGGAGGCCAGTGGGGACACAAGAGAGCTGAGGACATCCTGGACCTGCTACAACTCCTGTGGGGAGACACGGCCTTGGTTTCGCTGAGTGGCATTTCATGACTGAGAGCGTCCCTTTGGGGACTGAGACGTTCCTTTGCAGGCCTGGTGTGAGCCGAGATTCCTGCCGACTGTGGGGCTTCCTCGGGCCAGCCCTGCCCTCCCACGGGGTCTTGCTCCCATCCTCAGCTCGTCCCTGCAGAGCTGGGCGTGCTCAGGAACTGCATCTGGGAATGGTCTGAAAGTGTATCAAATATCGACGTGCCAGGTGCCCCCGCCCCACATCTGAGGATGCATCTGAACACACCAGAGTCCAGGGACTGCCCTGCTGGGTCCTGGGAACCTGGATTTCAACCCAAGTCAGGTTCCATGTACCAGACAAATGGAAGGATGACCCCAGGGCAGGGGCTGCTGACCTGGAAGGTGACCCAGAAGGTATAGAGCTGGAAGGCTTCCATCGTTATAGGTGGAGTCTTAGCCCAGATGTCCGAGAGCCGAGCGCGCCCAGTGGCGATGTCCACCACGGGGCCGGTCAGGGCGCAGCTGTACTGGTCACAGGCCATGATGAAGTAGTAGACGATGAAGGGCGCGAACAGCAGGAGGAAGATGACGCTCGCCAGGGAAAACCAGTCCACCTCCCTGCGAGGGCGGACACGGGCAGTCACACTGGGGCCCATCCGCCCCGGGGCTCACCAGGACCCTGAGAGGCTCTGTGTGGGGGCCTGATGCTCAAACCCACCAGCAGCCCCACGAGAGAAGGCGGCGTTAGCTCCCAGCACGAGCCCTCCTGGCGGCCAGAGGAGCCATTCAACATCCTGCTTTACTGCCGTCGATTAACTGGTGGATCCATCTGCGGCCCCACCTACGGCCCAGAGCCCCGAATGTGAGTGCGGGTAGGCCTTTCATGACCACCAAGGCCACGGTTTCCCCAGTTGCAGGCTGGGGAGGACACTCACCCACGCCAAGTCCCCATGGCGCTATGGCAAAATGGGAGCTGTGACGCACATAATACCCCAGGGTGGTGGGAAGGCCCCCGCTGTCCTTTAAGCCCGTCTCTTTCCGACATTGTTGACTGACCATGATTCCTAGTTTCCTTTTCTTTTTTTTAATTCCTTACTTTATAAAGTGGAAAACTGCTTACCTTTCATTAGTCTTGACCAAAAAAAAAAATTTTTTTTAAATACGTCATTCATTCCTTTGGGTCCATACACTTCCAAAAGCTGGAAAGCTCTGAAACTATACTTGACTTTGTAGCTGGGAGAACAGGCAAAATCCTTACCAGGCCCGGCCCCACTGCCCTTGAGATGTGGTTCTGCCATTGGTGACGCCGTCTAGACTCCTGCTTTTGGGAGCGCTGGGCTGTGACTTCGCAGCCATTGGGCCCTGTAAGAAGGAGAGCCTTGCTCACATCATCCCTCCAGGAGCAGACACCACCCTTCCCTCCTGCATCCACATATCCCTCCAGGAACAGACACCACCTTTCCCTCCCGCAGACACTCATCCCTCCAGGAACAGACATCACCTTTCCCTCCTGCACACACACATCCCTCCAGGAAGAGACACCACCTTTCCCTCCTGTATCCACTCATCCCTCCAGGAACAGACATCACCTTCCCTCCTGTACCCACTCATCCCTCCAGGAACAGACATCACCTTTCCCTCCTGAACACACTCATCCCTTCAGGAACAGACACCACCTTTCCCTCTTGCATCCACTCATCCCTCCAGGAACAGACACCACCTTCCCTCTTGCATCCACTCATCCCTCCAGGAACAGACACCACCTTCCCTCCTGCACACACTCATCCCTCCAGGAACAGACACCACCTTCCCTCCTGCACACACTCATCCCTCCAGGAACAGACACCACCTTTCCCTCCTGCATCCACTCATCCCTCCAGGAACAGACACCACCTTCCCTCCTGCATCCACTCATCCCTCCAGGAACAGACATCACCTTTCCCTCCTGCATCCACTCATCCCTCCAGGAACAGACACCACACTTCCCTCCTGCATCCACTCATCCCTCCAGGAACAGACATCACCTTTCCCTCCAGCATCCACTCATCCCTCCAGGAACAGACATCACCTTTCCCTCCAGCACACACTCATCCCTCCAGGAACAGACACCACCTTCCCTCCTGTACCCACTCATCCCTCCAGGAACAGACATCACCTTTCCCTCCTGCATCCACTCATCCCTCCAGGAACAAACACTACCCTTCCCTCCTGCACACACTCATCCCTTCAGAAACAGACACCACCTTCCCTCCAGCATCCACTCATCCCTCCAGGAACAGACACCACCTTTCCCTCCTGCATCCACTAATCCCTCCAGGAACAGACACCACCTTCCCTCCTGTATCCACTCATCCCTCCAGGAACAGACACCACCTTTCCCTCCTGCACACACTCATCCCTCCAGGAACAGACACCACCTTTCCCTCCTGCATCCACTCATCCCTCCAGGAACAGACACCACCTTCCCTCCTGTATCCACTCATTCCTCCAGGAACAGACATCACCTTTCCCTCCAGCATCCACTCATCCCTCCAGGAACAGACACCACCTTTCCCTCCTGCATCCACTCATCCCTCCAGGAACAGACATCACCTTCCCTCCTGTATCCACTCATCCCTCCAGGAACAGACACCACCTTTCCCTCCTACACACACTCATCCCTCCAGGAACAGACACCACCTTCCCTCCTGCACACACTCATCCCTCCAGGAACAGACACCACCTTTCCCTCCTGCATCCACTCTTCCCTCCAGGAACAGACAACACCTTTCTCTCCTGCATCCACCGCTGCTCCTGGGCCTGGTGGGGCTGGCCTCCTTTGCACACCTTCCCAGTAACCTGTCCTCGACAGCAGATTCCAGGCAGGGAAGAAATTATCCTGTCTTAGACTCTCTCTCCTCCCCAGACCCTGCAATCCCCTCCCACCTGGCCTTCCTATGCCTGCTCTTGTTCACCTCAGTTCATTCTCCAAACATGGCAGAACGCCCCTCCCTCTTAGAGCACAAACTGGCTCCTCCCTCCCTCCCTCCCACACATCATGCTCCCCTAGCCCCTGGGCTCCAGGAACACAGGGGTGGTCACTTATCCTTGAACACGGTTTAAGTCGTGCGTTTCACGGACTTCCTCTGCTTCGAGCATGTTTGCAGGTGTCCTTGCCCAGGGCTCACATAAAATGTCCCCTCCTTGGGAGGTCTTCCTCCCAGCCAATCTGAAGCAGCTGCTCCCAGGATCCCTGCCAAGGCCCTCCGCCGCGTACTTTATTTTCTTAGTAACTCTCCCCATCACCTAGAATTATTCATTTGTGCGGGTGTGTAGTCTGCCCCCCCTCACTAGAATGTAAGCTTCCCAAGGGCAGGAATTGTGTATCTTCTTAATTGTTCTATGACCAGGGCCTCGAACAGTGGCCTATATGGGACCCTCAATAATCACCCTACAAAAAAAGAGAGAGAGAAAACAGAATGTCTCTACGTACCCACAGCTGCTCTACATGGTTATAATTTGGGGGAAGCAGTGACATCCCCACTCCCAGAACAAGTTCATCACTGTGAAGCTTTAAAATATCAAAGCTTTTAGAGAAAACCCAGGAGTGAGAATAATGATAGCCTTAGATTTCTTAACAGCAAGCTGGATTCTAGAAGGCAATGATGAAAAACTTCAAAATTCGGAGGAAAACTTTTTTGCAACCCAGAATTCTATTCCTGTGTGAACTATTACTCAAGGACAACATGGGATCCAGGAAACTGGAGGTCCAAGACAGCTGCTGAAGGAACATCTGTGAAAGGGCAAGGGCAGGTCCCCAGAGGACAGCTATGCAGGACTAGCCAGGAACCAGTCCACACTGGCACAAGATGAATGGCTAGGAAAGACAGGAAATGAAAATGATGGATTTTGTTGCACCTGAGTGTGTAGGAAAATTATTGATATGTGTGACAGCTCGGTTAGAGCATCCAGAAAAAAATGAATGATCGACGCATAGAAACCTTACCAAATGAAAAAAAAGTGAGGCAACTGTTAACTCCAGAAAAAATAAAAAGTCATGCAAGGAAGTAAAAAAGCAACCATAATTATAGGACCTTACTCTGGCTCAACAGTGAATAATTGTAACTTTGTCATAACAATGTATAATTGATTGACTATTGTATGCACACAAGGGAATTTGCAAAGTTGGGGGTGCTTAAAGCAAATTACTTAGAAATAAGTAGGTACAAATAACACAAAAGTAGCTAAAAGAGTGAAAAAAGTGTTTGCTGCTCACAAGCAAGAACATGGGATGTGGTAGAGACTATTTCTTTTGAAGCCTTTTAACACTGATATTTAAAAATATGTGAGCATGAATTACTTTAATAAAAATTTACATTCATTTTAAAAATTTCAACAATAAAAGACATTTTCCTTGTGTGGTGTGAGAACTGCAGTAGCAGCACTTAATTCAATTTACACAATTTTATGAAGTGTCTATGATGTACACAGCAGGACAAGAGGTCTTGATGGGAAGGGACCCTGTCTCTCTACGGCAGAGCCCAGCATGTGCCAGTCACTCTTTTATCTGTAAAATCAAAGTGGATAAAAGAAAAGTGCCTCTGAGAAGAGCTGACACCCTATGAGACAGATCTCAAGATCACCCACCCTCGCCCCGTTCGTGGGCACCTGCCAGCTTGCTTTAGACAGTTCCTCTGTCCCAGGCTTTCATCAAGATAAGATTCAAGTTTAGTTCTTCCCAACCCAAACCTACCAGCTCAGTGCTCCACTCCCTCCCATCCCTCCTTTCCACACTGACTCATGTTAATCTGGACCACCCACGTGCACACTCGCCTTACAGGAAGGCTAAGCAGAATGGGGTGGCATCCTTCTTGCCCCAAGTCATAGATAAGCTACCAGGAGACAATGCCTGGTATCAACATTCGATCATGTAACATACTGGGAAACTACAAAACGGTTGGGGGATGTGTAACCTCAGAGCTGAAGTGTGAAAAAGCCTCGGGGAGAATGTTGTCAAAAGGGATTAAAACCAGACCGAAAAAGTAGCTTTAGCGTATTACAGAGTTCACTCACCCAGGAGTCAGCTCTTTAGTCACAAGCACTGGATTTTGTAATAGGCAGCTAAGTAACATCCTTTCCAATAGATGGCTGGGAACAAAGGGGAGGTGCCTTGGGTATGTTGCATTTTATTCATAAGAGGCTCAGACAGTCGTTGGCATTTGAGAGCTGGTGGACCAGTCTGTACGTATTGTTTCAACACTGTGAAGCCATAGCCTGAGCCCAGGATCCAGGGCACTGAGACACACTTACCTCCTGCCAAGTAGTTTCACAGCAGAAGGGAAGTTTTCCTTCTTGAACTGGCCTCTTAAAAGTGTCTAGACACCTGTGCTCCAAATGCCTGCTTGATCCTTCTCAACCGGCTAAACAAAGTCCTGCAGGGAACACAAAGATGAAGACCCCCAAGGAGCTGACATTTCAGGAGAGGGCAGACCCTCAAGGCCCACAGTTGGAGTCGAGCAAAAGGCACAAGCTCAGCGCTCAGGGTCTCAACAGCGCTAGTCAGGGAGGGCAGTCTCATGGTAGAGCTGCTGTGCCCAGCTTGCCACTGACAGAGAGGGAGGCGAACAACAGGTGGGGCACGGGAAGGCGCTGCAGCGGAGCGCGGCATCCAGGCCAGGAGCCGACCCTGGAGCCAGGCAGCCCCCTCCCGGGGGAGCTCCAGACCGCGCGGGGACAGAGCATCCCGCAGGGGTCGGCTGGTGGGGAGGGGGGGTCGGCTCATGGTGGGGGGTCGGCTCGTGGGGAGGGGGCGACCCGCGCCCCCAAGCCTCCGCCCCGCCTCCCCGGAGCCCCAGCGGCCCCTCGCCTGTGACCGGGACCCTCTCCCCACCTGCACGCACACTCCCTTACCCCGACCCCACCCTCGCCCTGCGCGTGGGCACCTGCTCACCCAGCCACGCGTCCCGCACTGCGCTCACCTCGATCCCTCACCTGCGCACACCTCGACCCCTCACCTGCGCACACCTCGACCCCTCACCTGCGCACCTCGAGCCCTCACCTGCGCGCGCGCACCCTTCGCCACGCGCGGCTGCCCGCTGCCAAGTCCCTAGCCAGGGGCCAGAGTCTCCTAGGTCCGGTAGGGGCTTCCGCCCCCGTATGACATCAGCAATTGCCTGCCAATCGGAGGCGGACCCTGTCCGCCCGGCGGCCCCGCGCCCCGCGATTGGCCGAGGCGCCTGAGCTGACTCCGGGCCCACCGCGCCCGCCACTCGGCAGCGGCCGGGCTCGAGACTGACAGCCCAGGCCCCGCCCCGCTGCCCCGCCCCGCCCCGGCCCTCGCGCGGGGCGCAGTCTCAGGCGCTTTGCCCGGATCCCCGCGGACCAGCGGGAGGTGTGACGGGGTCAGGGCTGGGGCTCGCGCGGGACCCAACGCGGGGAGGCCACGTGGGCCGCGCGGAGAACGCGCCAGGCTCCTCATCACCTGGATGATCTTGGGCCTCCGTGCCTCAGTTTCCTCCTCTGCAAATAGGGCTTCCGCGGCTCGCGACGCACGTGGATGGAGCGTGTGTCCAGGCGCCCGTGCACCGCGAGGAGCAAAACACACACAATCCCTCCTCCTGGGGCTCACGTCCTGGGGCAAAGGGATCCTCCATTAACCATCAGGTAAACACTAGGGTGTCGGGGAGGCTCGCCGCTGGGAGACCGCCAAAGTGACCCGAGATGGAGTCTGGGTGGCCTGCTTATTAGGGGGCACACCTGTGCGAGGACGGGACGGGGGTATCATGGTATCTGCAGCTAATGACACCATGGGGGAGGGAGCAGCAGGACTGGGCAAAGGGAGAAGCTGAGCCATAGTGAGACCCAGACACACGCGCCAGCTCTTGGACACGGGCCTGGTTGCGCGGGCATGTCCTGGGCGTGGCAGCCCTGGAGGTGGGGACGGCCGAAGGTGTCTGCTGACCCCACACCCAACAGCTCGGGTAACAGGCCTTACTTACTGGCAGAGCGGTCTGGTCTCCATATCTCTGTGGCCCTCAGAGACGTCATGCTTTATTTTTTTCCCTGCAGCTTTTTATTTTGAAAAATGTTCAGCATACAAACAAGTTGAACGTAAAGTGAACACGCAGAATCCTGGAGTCAGCAGGGTCAACAGGTGGCCACGTTTCATTTCTCTCCCTCTCTCTATATTTGTGTTTTTCTTTTATCCTCCCCACTCACTCCCACCATTCATTAGTTGCAGATACCATGATCTGCCCCCTCCCAAATACTTCAGTATCCATTTCCTAAGAACTAGAACCTTCTACATCACCAAAATACAGTGCCCACATCAGTTCAGAGCTGTTATCTGTCCCCATCTCTGGTTTCCCCCGGTTGTCCCAATAATGTCCTCTACAGCCCTTTTGCTATTGTTTTGTTTTGCTTTTTGAGACAGGGTCTCTCTCTGCCACACAGGCTGGAGTGCAGTGGCACAATCGCAGCTCACTGCAGCCTTGAACTGCTGGGCCCAAGCGATTCTCTTCCCTCACACTCCTGAGTAGCTGGGACTACAGGAGTATACCACCACACTCAGCTATTTTTTTTAATTTTATTTATTTATTTTTTTTGTAGAGACGGGGGTCTCACTATGTTACCCAAGCTGGTCTCGAACTCCCGGGCTCAAGCGATCCTCACACCATGGCCTCCCACAGTGCTAGGACTACAGGTGTGAGCCCCTGAGCCTGGCCTACAGCCCTTTTTAAACCCCAGGATCTAATCAGGGAGCCACACTGCACTCAGGCTATGCTCTTTTCTTGGCAGGATAATACACTACACAAAGCATGTTTTATCTTGTCAGAGGCTGTCAACCTAAAATAGCCAAACAGGTCAGAATTTAGATTAAAGAGAGTTCACTGGAGTGCAAAGTTTGAGCACAGGGCACCTAGGAAGCACAGATTTTAAAGAATGGAAATCAGTGTTTCAAAGCGTAGATGTTCGGGATCATTTATGCAGACGAAGTTTAGGGAAGTTTAACAGAATTTTAACATCTTCTATGTAATGTTTAGCATAAAGTGATAATCTGACCAGTTGAGGTGGTCTTTTTTGGGGGGAAGGTATATTTAACATTTTAAACTGAAGATGTAGGAGTCTGGTCTGAGTTAAATACAGGATAATAAGACACAATCTATAATAAAGATCAATAATTAAAAGGGGAGGAGGTCTGGTCTGTGGTCTCTCCTAGTCATTTATAAAACATAAATGATAAAGAAAAACATTAACCTATAATCTAAAAGACAGAATTATGAACATGCCATGTGACCCAGTTTCTAGGACTTAACTTTCCCTTGACATAATAAATTTATTCATTTTTATTTAGAGATGAGACCTTGCTCTGTTGCTTAGGTTCACATAATAAATTTTGAGAGTCCTACAGCTTTCTTTTCTAAGAGAGCAAACACATCACTGTGCTCCAGGATTGATAGTGAGTTTAGTGGGGCTCAGTGGTTTCTGCCAGAAGTCTCTATTTTTCCTGTTATGATTAATGAGTAATTGGTGCAGTGATACTTTGAGACTATAAATATTCTGTTCCCAAACTACCTTTCACCCAGTAAACTAGCATTTAATGAAGACTCTTGCCTGAATCCCTTATTTCTTGGGACAAAGTGTTAATTTTCTAATTTTATTCCCTTGACATTTATTAATAAATTATCATTTATTAACAAGCATTCTTCTGTAGAGAATTTCCTCTTTTATTTATTTTTTATTGTATGCCCTAATGGATTTTTTAACTGAGTTATGATTTCTTCTTTTTTTTTAAGGCAGAGTTTCGCTCTTGTTGCCCAGGCTGCAGTGCAATGGCACAATCTTGGCTCACTGCAACCTCCACCTCCCAGGTTCAAGTGATTCTCCTGCCTCAGCCTCCCCAGCACCTGGAATTACAGGCATGTGCCACCATGCCTGGCTAATTTTGTATTTTTAGTAGAGACGGGGTTTCTCCATGTTGGTCAGACTGGTCTCGAACTCCCAACCTCAGGTGTTCTGCTTGCCTCGGCCTCCCAAAGTGCTGGGATTACAGGCGTGAGCCATAGCACACGGCATGATTCTTACTGTATTGTCTTATATTTGACTAATGGGAACCCCTTCAAATTGGCTTCTTTTTTCAAATGACATGTCCCTACCATCCTTTGATAACTTCCTCATTTTCTGGGACAACCAGATGTTCAAGGATCCTCACCTTCTCTGCCCAGGCCTAGCGTCAGCCATTGTTGGCAGGAGGTAATTTGAGCAGATCGTGTGGGATTTCAGAGGCGTGAAAACTACCCCAAGGTGATGTTGTGAGGATTAAATAACTTAGCATGTGTAACATTCCTGTGCTTTTGTGGCATTTCCAAATTGTCATGAACAAGCATTACTTTACAAACAGGAAAAACATGATTAAAAATGTGAAAACAAATATATGTACATAAGCTAAAAATAAAATCCTAAGCCCCCTCCCCATTGACCAAAGGGATGCCCCTCTTGACCAAGGAGACAACAGAAAACCTTAAAACTGAGTTCCCAGGCTGGGCGCAGTGGCTCACGCCTGTAATCCCAGCACTTTGGGAGGCTGAGGTGGGTGGATCATGAGGTCAGGAGTTCGAGACCAGTCTGGCAAAGATGGTGAAACCCCATCTCTACTAAAAATACCAAGTTAGCTGGGCGTGGTGGCGGGCACCTGTAATCCCAGCTACTCAGGAGGCTGAGGCAGGAGAATTGCTTGGACCCAGGAGGCAGAGGTTGTGAGCTGAGATTGAGACACTGCACTCCAGCCTGGGTGACAGAGCAAAACTCTGTCTCAAAAAAAAAAAAAAAAAAAAAACACACAACTGAGTTCCCAGATATGACAGGAGGGGAGATGAGACACACCTGGGTATAGCCCTTCATTTTGGTGTTTGGATGCAACTGGCTAGCATTCATGTTAAAACAGAAATCGTAAGACTGATAGAATGGACTCTGGCAATAAGATACCGAGTTAATAAACAGGACCTGAAGCCTTGCGAGGCAAGGGTCAGTGAGGCATCCCACACTTAGAGAAGAAACTGTTCTAACGGCCACAAGGTTTTTCTTTTTTTCTATTGGCCACAGAAGCACTGGCTTTGGGATCAGCAATATTAAAACAACTGCGGCTGCAGGAGGTGCTGACTGACTGACCCTGTTTCACCAGCCTTGACAGCTGTGACTGGACAAGAGACTGACTTCAGTGGCTTTCTCCTGATAAGAGACCACGGAGCCTGGACTGGCTCTGACGGGTTTATAGAGATGACGCACCTGCATGCCTCTGTCCTGAAAAGACCTTTGGCCGTAAAGGCCCTGAAAGATTGTGAATGTTAAGACTCCACCCCAGAGTGAACATGGGTCATATATTACATGCTTTGCCCACTAAGAGGGCATGTGTCAGGACCAGCTTCATGAATATTCATAGCTCCTCCTGTAACCTGTTGAATATGTATATTTTGCTAATCTCTTCAGCATAGAGCTCCTGTCCCAACCCCTCCTCCTTGGAAGTGCCTGTCTCTGGCCTTGGCTGAAGACCATTCCCAGCCTGAGGGATGGCTGCCGCCTTGTAGGCTACAACCCTTTACAAGAAATAAAGCCTCCTCTTTTTCCAAATGTATAAATTGTGTGTTTTTAAATTAACATGAATGACGGAAGGATGGGCTGTTCAAGCAAGGATGGTGAGGCAGTTACTTATATGGGGGAAAAATGAACTGTACCCGGGGTGTACTAAAGAGGAAATGTGAAAAAGAAAAACTGAGAAACTGCTGGTAGCGAATCGGTGCAAGCGCCCGGGAGAGGAGACGGCAATATTTAGTCAAGTGGAACAGCCCAAACCCTGCTGCTCCGCAAAGCTGCTGCAGGACCTGGAGGAACGAGGCCTGGAAGGAAACCTTGCCGGAAGGGAAACTGGCAGCAGTGCGTGCGTCTGTTGGCAAAACGCTGCTAATAACTTCGATGCCCACCCGCTATTGAATAAACCTGCTTTATTCCTGCCATGGAATACCAAACCGCAGAAAAATAATTAAATGAGCGTATCTCATATTACAGGGGAAAAAAATCAAGCTGCAGAAGCACATTAAAGTGTAGTTCCTGTAGTTTCAGAAAAGACGAGCGGCGCTCTACCTGCTACTTACACACGTGGTGCAGGAAGGAAAAGAGGCAGGAGAGGATTCCTAGGAATCCAGGGCCGTCCGCCCAGGGAGGCGGGATTAGCAGCACGGAGAATCCATTGCCATCCTCAGCTGTCCTGCGGGCACGCTGAAGCGCTCCTACCCTACTGTATTCTTTTGGTGTATTTGGAACGTTTCACGTTATATTAAAATAAAACACAGCTACGCTGGTTTTGGGGAGGGGGTGTGGGATAAAATGGAAGTGTGCGGCAGCTGGGCGGGCACCCCCCCGCACCTCTGCGCCAAGACAGGTTTGCTCGCGAGAGCGGGGGCGGGGCCGGGGCCCGGAGTGGGGGCGGAGCCGAGGCAGGGGCGGGGCCCTTCGCGGTGCCTCGAATTGGGCGGCCAACCCGCTGCGCAGGCGCAGTCGTGAGCTCCGCAGACGGGGCGGAGCGATCCGTGGGCGGGGCCTGAGCTGTATTCCTTGGCTGGAGCCGCACCGGCTGGGCGGGGAGAGGGCGGGGCCATCCTCGGAGGGGCGGGGCGAGGACTGGCAACCCGGAAGGTCCGGTGCCCGAGTCCCTTATCTCGCAGGGACCTGGGTCCTGCCATCCCCCGCTGGCCTCCCGCCCTGGCGATTGCGGCCAGGATGGGCCGGAAGGTGACTGTGGCCACCTGCGCGCTCAACCAGTGGGCCCTGGACTTCGAGGGCAATTTGCAAAGGATTTTGAAGAGTGAGTCTGGGGGCGGCGGGGGCCCCGGACGGGGGTGGCGCACGGGCACTATGGTCGGGCCCGGGCTTGCCAGGGCGCGCTCACAGCCTTGCCCTGCGACACTCGCGGCCCTGGGTGTGGGATCAGGTGAGATAACGTGCTCAGGTCCTCCTAGGGAAGTGTTTATAGGGGACAAACGGTATACGAGGCACAGGTAAGAAAAGCCTGGCGGTTTAGGTGGGAGGCCTGGGGATGGACTGGGGTCCGGTGCCTGGGGCTGAGTTGCCCATCCTCGGAGATATCTAAGTTGGACGGAATGGCTGCCCACTGGCGGGGACGGTGTGCAGAGACCAGAGATTGATGGTTTCTGGTCTCCGTGGGCCTTCCTGGTGTCTGGGCATCGGGAGAAGCCATCCTAGAAAGAGAAGTAGAAAAAGACGGCCGGGCACCGTGACTCACGCCTGTAATCCCAGCACTTTGGGCGGGGGGGAGGATCAGCGGAGGTCGGGAGTTTAAGACCAGTCTGGCCAACATGGTGAAACCCCGTCTCTACTAAATATACAAAGATTAGCCAGGCATGGTGGCCTCGAAGACAGGGTGTGGTTGTTGAAAGGTCAGCATCTAACTTTCGTTTATATGGACGCACCTTGGAGATTGAAAAGTCAAACTATACACCTGCTCCTAAATGGGCAAGCCTGCAGGTGTGGTCAGGTTGCAGGTTGTCTTGCCCTGGTCTGCTGACTGCAAGAGCCTTTGCCAGGAGCAAGAAAAACAGAATGTTTCAAGAGATGGCGTCTTATCAGCATGGACCTTTTTTTTTTTTTTCAGATAGAGTCTCACTCTGTCGCCCAGGCTGGAGTACAGTGGTGCCATCTTGGCTCACTCAGTCTCCGCCTCCTAGGCTCAAGTGATTCTCTTGCCTCAGCCTCCTGAATAGCTGGGATTGCAGGCGTCCGCCACCGCACATGGCTAATTTTTGTACTTTTAGTAGAGAGAGGGTTTCACTATGTTAGCCAGGCTGGTCTCGAACTCCTGACCTCACGTGATCTACCTGCCTCAGCCTCTCAAAGTGCTGGGATTACAGTTCTTTGAGAGGCTGAGCCACCACAGCCAGTGTTTTTTATGTATCAACCTGCTTTCACCTCATTTGCTCAGAGCAAATCCAGCTGGACTGAAGGAGGCTGGGTGGTCAGAGCTAAGTTTCCACTCTGCCAGTCTGTCCTCTCTAGATGCTTGTTGGAAGCTGCTGGCCGAGAGCAGTAAGCTAATGGTTCCTGACAGTGGCACCACTGCTAGATTGTTCTTTTTCCTCCGGATGGTGTTGGGCATCTCCTTGTTAATAAACTACCGGGTGTGACTTATTCCTCTTCCTCCGCCTCCTCCGTGGTGCTAAGGGTCAACCCTGCAAGCTCGCCCTGTTTTTCATTTCCTGCAGGTGTAGGCAGATACATGAAAGTGTGAGCAGGTGTGGGAGTAAGCAGGTGTACACAGGTGTGTGCTGCCCTCTGCCGCCAGGCTGTCAACAGGAAACCTGACTTCTTCTCGCTCTGGGAAGGCACAGGGGATTTTTGTTTGTTTTTTTGTTTGCTTTTTTTAAAATCATACCTACGGCAGCAGGTTGTTTTATCTGTCTTTGAACATATAGGTGCTGAAATTGCCCCATTTTCTTTTTCTCTCTATTTTCAGGTATCGAAATTGCCAAAAACAGAGGAGCAAGATACAGACTTGGACCAGAGCTGGAAATATGGTGAGAACAGACACAGACACCCTGGGGTGCTCAGGGAGCGATGCCTGCATCAGCCTTCCCCAGCTGAGAAGGCAAGGAAAGAGCGGGACATGCCAGCTGCGGACATGCCACGCCCACTCTTGGGCCTGGTCAGTGCCGTTGAACACCTGAGCAAGAGCAGGCCCAGGGAGGCTGAATAAGTCTAGATTGCCATCCTGAGTAATTAAAGGAACAGACTTTTACCAGATTAAGGCCGATTTCAAAGATGGGCAGCTTCTGTGTTCCCACTGCTGCTGTTTTGCTGTGTTCTGAATGTTTGCATCCCCCTAAAATTCGTATGTTGAAACCCAACCCCCAGATAACGGTATTAAGAGATGAGGTCTTTGGCAGGTGATTGGGTCATGAGGGTGGAGCCTTTATAAATGGGATTAGTGTCCTTACAAGAGAGGCCCAAAGGAGCTTGTTGGCCCCTTCTGCCGTGTGAGGACAGGAGGTAACCAGCCCTCGCCAGATGCCAAATCTGCCAGCACCTTGATGGTGGGCTTCCCAGACTCCAGAACGGTGAGCAGTACATTTCTGTTGTTTATAAATTACCCAGTCCAAGGCGTTTGGTTATAGCAGCCTAAAGGCCCAAGACATCGTCCCAGGTTTTCATTTTTGTATTTGGCCATACAGGTTTTCCTCCCCTGATCTCAGCATCTTTCCACCAGCAAGCATAGGCAGTCGTTTCTTACATGCCTTTTTGTAAAAATCAGGAAAATGGATTGCTTCTCTTCCTGTCCCTTCTTCACAAAATCAGTGGGTAGCCACATGGCGGGTCTCTCGTAAGCTGTAGTCCTTTCTCATTCTGGATGTCAGCTGCCCTGTGTGCTCTGCTAGCTTCCTGTTGGTCTTTGAGGCCCCTGGCCCACTGTGGAATCGGGAAGTCCCTCTTCAGCCTTTGTCCCCTGCCTTAGTGGGTGTTCCTGCTTCTGGACTTAGAGTAAGTGGGAACTGTCTTCTCTTAGGAGGTTTTGTGTGACTCTGGAGGCATCTTTCTCTCAGTCCTTCCAAGTTACTTTCCTTCATTATGCTGATTTCTCTCCTTAGAATCTCCCCTTCAAACAGGGCTGTTTCTCCCATAATATCCAAGAACGTTGACTTTGTTCTTTAATTTGTCTTCATTTGATTGATTCTTTAAGAAGTTCTTCACCTAAGTGCCAGGGGATCTAGGATTCTGGGTCGTCTGAGGTCACAAAGCTTTGGTCCTCTCCTGGCCCGTGGCCCAGTCCTCTCCTGGGCTGGATTCAAGGCCTGATTGTCTCATGGGCCGGACCTCTCCTGGGCTGGCCCTGGGGCTCGACCCTCGTGTCCTGTCTGCTGCTAGCCCTGGAGGCGCTGCAGTGGTGTTGGCCCAGGACCCCGGCCTGACCTTGCCCAGATGCTTAGAGTGTAAGTCTTCTTTTCTTTCTTTGTCCCAGTCTCTCCCTTCTATAAAAGTTACACCCACCTCTCTCCTTCCTCCAAATATAGACCTGTTTCATTTTCAAAATGGGAGGATGTCTAACTATAGACCCCTGGGATGAAATATTTGCATCCAGCAGCGACAGGGGCCCGGCTGAGCAGGGCTCCACACAGCTCACAACCTGCTGAGCCGGCTCCTATTAAATATTCCAACAGTTTACAAAGAGGAAACCGAGGCAGGAGAGGAGGGGCATCACTTTACTGAGCACACCGTCTCTTGTTCTCTTTGTTGTTGTAAGATGGAGTCTCACTCTGTCATCCAGGCTGGAGTACAGTGGCCAGATCTCAGCTCACTGCAGTCTCCGCCACCCAGGTACAAGCAATTCTCTGCCTCAGCCTCCCGAGTAGCTGGGATTACAGGCAGCGGCCACCACGCCTGGCTAACTTTTGTATTTTTAGTAGAGACGCAGTTTCACCATCTTGGCCAGGCTGATCTTGAATTCCTGACCTTGTGATCCACCTGCCTCAGCCTCCCAAAGTGCTGGGATTACAGGCATGAGCCACTGTGCCCAGCCTCTTGTTCTTACTGGTCAGAAGTCCAGCACCTGATACACAGAAAGGCCCACTGGCTTTAGAGCAGGCTGACTCATGGACCAGAAACCCTCAGCTAGAAAGGTCGGCATTTCCTTTGAGCCAATGCTGGAGGCTTTGGAGAGGGAAGGCTGCCACCCAAATGGGCCCTGGACACTGATTGACCGGCCCCTGTGATAATCTGCTCCTCTAGCTGCTGGCCCATCGAAGGGATGAGAGGCCTCTGGTGGCCGGATGCCATGCAGTGGGACGTCTGGCGTTGTAATGTTATTTGGTTTCACATGTGGGCCAGGACGCTAACAGGGTGTGAAAAGCCACGAAACAGGGATCTGTTGGAGGAGAAAGGACGTCTCAGGACTCTGTTCCTTTTTTTTTCTTTTTTTTTTTTTGAGATGGAGTCTTGCTCTGTCGCCAGGCTGGAGTGCAGTGGCTCAGGACTTCCACCTCCTGGCTTCAAGCAATTCTCCTGCCTCAGCCTCCCGAGTAGCTGGGACTACAGGTGCGCATCATCAGGCCCAGCTAATTTTTGTATTTTTAGTAGAGACGAGCTTTCACCATGTTGGCCAGGATGGTCTGGATCTCTTGACCTTGTGATCCGCCTGCCTCAGCCTCCCGAAGTGCTGGGATTATGGGCGTGAGCCACCGTGCCCAGCCAGGACTCCATTCCTTACTGGGGCATTTCCTGGATACTTTTTCTATCTGAGAACTGGGAGTTTCCTCTTAGCAGAGCCAAGGGCAGAGAGCAATGCTTTCCCAGATATTAAAAATGACAGTTGCCGGTTTTGGGGTTTAAGCGGGTGTGTGCGAGGTTTGCTGAGCATTGGAAGTGTGCCTTCCAGGCTGAAGCATAGCAGAAGGAGGACTTCCTGAAGAATTATAAGTGTTCTACAAATACTCTATAGTTTATTATGGGAACCCCAATACTCAGCAACCCAGTCTTCACATTTTATGACACCCCGGAGTATTGAATTAATTCCTGTGACTGCCAAAACAGATGGAAACAACTCGTGGCTTAAAGCAACAGAAATGTGTTCTCTCACAGCTCAGGAAGCCAGAAGTCCACAGTCAGGACGGCAGTAGGGCCTGGCTCCCTCCGAAGACTCTGGGGCAGGGTCCCTCCTGCCTTTCCCAGGCACCCCTCGGCTTGTGGCTGCATCGCTCCCCGCTCTGCCTCCGTCCTCACGTTGCCTCCCCTGTTCTCCGTGTCTCCCCTCTCTTTTCTCTTACAAGGACACTTGTCATTGGATTTAGGCTCCCCTGCAAAAGCCAGAGTGATCTCATCCCGGGATCCTTAATTCAGTTATATCCGCAGATTCTTTTTCTAAAATGAAGTCACATTCGCAGGTTTCTGAGGTTGGGAGATGGACAGACCTTTCTGGGGTCCATCCTTCAGCCCACTGCAAGCATCTATAACAAAAAGCTCAGGGGTAGCTTTGTGGGTGGTTTTTCCGAATGGTTATTAGCGATCTTCTTTGCCAAAGAATGTATTTCTGTGGGTCCAGCTTTGTTCCTTTGGGGTTCTTCTCTTGTAGATCAGTGTCATCTGGGCCACATTAAAGGTTAAAAGGAAACCCAAGGGCAGGCACTTCCTAATCTGAGAGCAAGTTTTTGTAGTAACATAGAACTCAGCGAGAGGAGCGGGGGCCGTGTTCTTCACCGGCACTAAAGTGCGTGGTGCTGCTTATGCTGGCCGCTGTTTGGCGTCACTTGGAAAGCTTTGAGAACACATCTGAGCCCTGCCCCCACACACCTTCAGACTGCACTGGCCCACAGCCCTGCCCCTCCACACTCACCAGCGTTGTTTCGGGAGCTCACTTTCTCTCTGGCTCTGCAGCGGCTATGGATGCTGGGATCATTACTATGAGTCGGACACAATCTTGCATTCATTTCAAGTCCTCGCTGCCCTCCTGGAGTCTCCCGTCACTCAGGACATCATCTGCGACGTGGGGATGTAAGTGCCAGCATGAGTGTGGAAGGGCAAGCCCGGGACAGGGGGCAAGCTCAAGGGCGTGAGCCTCCCAACTGCCTCTGTCCAGGGTGTGGAACCTGCATTCGTCCAGGGATCCCAAAGGCCTTATGCTTGAAAGGGCGGTTTTGTTCCTATCCCGGCGCTATAAGCCACCTCATTTCCCCTGCAAGGAGGTAGCTGCTGGAAGCAGCATGTGTCAGCCCTTCCAGAAGGTCCTGTGCACACCTCAGCATACTGTGCACAAAAGGGAATGCAGCGGTCATCCCATTGCGTGCAAACAGCCTTACTCACTTCACGGGGAGTGTTGGGCTAGCTCCACGTCCACATGTCACCACGTGGTTCCCATGGCCTAGGCTGTATATGTGTAGCTCCACAAGGCAGGACTCTGCACACCCTGTGCTCGTGTCTGTGCTGTGCCCTGCATAGCTGTTCCCATGGAGGCCTCTGCACACTCTGTGCTGGTGTCTGTGCTCTGCATAGCTGTCCCCTGTGGAGGCCTCTGCACACTCTGTGCTGGTGTCTGTGCTCTGCATAGCTGTCCCCTGTGGAGGCCTCTGGACGCTCTGTGCTGGTGTCTATGCTGTGTTCTGCATAGCTGTACCCTGTGGAGGCCTCTGCACGCTCTGTGCTGGTGTCTGTGCTGTGCCCTGCATAGCTGTCCCCGTGGAGGCCTCTGCACACTCTGTGCTGGTGTCTCTGCTCTGCATATCGGTCCCCTGTGGAGGCCTCTGCACGCTCTGTGCTGGTGTCCGTGCTGTGTTCTGCATAGCTGTCCCCGTGGAGGCCTCTGCACACTCTGTGCTGGTGTCTGTGTTCTGCATAGCTGTCCCCTGTGGAGGCCTCTGCATACTCTGTGCTGGTATCTGTGCTGTGCCCTGCATAGCTCTCCCTGTGGAGGCCTCTGCATGCTCTGTGCTGGTGTCTCTGCTGTGCCCTGCATAGCTGTCCACGTGGAGGTCTCTGCACACTCTGTGCTGGTGTCTGTGCTGTGCCCTGCATAGCTGTCCCCTGTGGAGGCCTCTGCATGCTCTGTGCTGGTGTCTGTGCTGTGCCCTGCCTAACTGTCCCCATGGAGGCCTCTGCATGTGCCGAGTTAGAGATTGAGACACTACAGAGGCAGAGGTGAGGGGATCGTGAAGCCCAGGCCCAGTCCTGAGAAAGGGCCCACCTGGGAGGTGGATGGATGGGTCCCTGTCCCGGTAGGTGGTCATAATGGGCTCAGGGTGGAGAAGGGCTGGAAGGTGGGGGCCACAGGTGAATGTGAATCAGTGAGGAGGGTGAGGGAGGGGGAGGAGGCAGCAGAGGCCAGAACATTCCAGGAGGAGAGGGAAGACCCCTGGGGCGGAATGACTTTGCCCTCCATTGAGAAGCAGCCCTCTAGTCTCAGAGTCTCTGCTGCCTGCATGGCAGAACCATCTCTGCTCATCTTAGCTTTGATTTGAGGGCTCCACAGAAAAGCCCTGCAGTTCTCTGAAGGGATCGTAGGAAGCTTCATATCGAAGTAAAATGCAGGGTTCTGGGACTGCCGCCGCCGCCTCCGCTTGCTCTGTGTTTTCAAAACTTGGCAGCCACGTGCGTACCTCCCCTCTCTCCTGCAGGCCTGTGATGCACCGAAACGTCCGCTACAACTGCAGGGTTATATTCCTCAACAGGTAAGCTTCCTGCTCCCACCCCTGGGAGGGCAACTGGTGCCTCTCCCTGGCTTTCAGCCGAGGGCTGCCAGGACCTGTGCTGGTGCCCCGGGGACCCGTTGCTGGGAGGCTGCTTCCGGAAGCACCCAGGCTTAGTGAGGGCGGTGCACCTGGCAGGTGATCCGGCTGCCTTTGCTTCCGCTGGGTCTCAGCCACCACCAACACAGGCATCCCCAGGTATCAGAACGAGAGAGACACAGAGGGCAAGGGTGTGAGCACCCCAGTCCCTGTGGCCTAGAAGCCATTCCACGCGAGCTCCAACGCTGGTCATCAGCTGCTGTTGACGTCCGCCCCTGCTGGAGCGTAGCTGCTTCATGGTTGACAGTCAGGGATGGATGCAGCCGCGGGGACCCGAGTTGTGGACAGACAGCTGAAGCGCAGTGAAGGAGAGAGATGGGCTTGCGGCCCCATTCTCGAGCTGACTCTGCACGCATCACCTTGTCCTTCGGTGGCCGTGACCACCGGCAGCGGCACATGCGTCTCGGGAGCCTGTGTGCGTGGCCCTGTTCCCTTGCCTGCAGGAAGATCCTGCTCATCCGACCCAAGATGGCCTTGGCCAACGAGGCCAACTACCACGAGCTGCGCTGGTTCACCCCGTGGTCGAGGAGTCGGTGAGTCGGGGCCCGACCGCCCTGGGATGTGTTAAGCACCTTCGCCGCGTGTAGCCTGGTCCTGATCTGGGAGCATTACTGGTGGAGGGTGGCTGGGTTCTTGGTGTTTTGAACAAAGAATTGGACAGAAAGCACAAAGCAAAACAAGAATGAAGCAATCAAAGCGGAGATTCATGGAAAATGAAAGCCCAGCCAGGTGCGGGGGCTCACACCTGTAATCCCAGCACTTTGGGAGGCTGAGGTGGGTGGATCACGAGGTGAGGAGTTCGAGAGCAGCCAGGCCAAGACGGTGAAACCCCATCTCTACTAAAACAAAAAATATATATATATAAAATTAGCCGGACATGGTGGTGGGTACCTGTAGTCCCAGCTACTCTGGAGGCTGAGGCAGGAGAATCGCTGGAACACGGGAGGCGGAGGTTGCAGTGAGCTGAGATCGTGCCACTGCACTCCAGCCTGGGCAACAGAGTGAGACTCTATCTCGAGAAAAAAAAAAGAAAGAAAAAGGAAAGAAAATGAAAGCCCAGTCCAAAGGGTGGGAGTGGGCTGAACAGGCGGCTCAAGGGCCTGGTGCCAGAATGTTCTGGTGTTTAAATATCCTCTAGAGACCTCCCGTTGGTTACTTGGTGCACATCCTATGTAGATGAAGATGCTGAAGGGGAGTTACAGAGGCATTTACTTGGTGTACACACTATGCAGATATAGAGGACGTTTCCTGTCAGAAGTGGCTACAAAGTTATTTACTTGGCCTTAGAAAGCTGGGGTTCGTTGTTTGATTTACTTCTAGGAAGTCCTTAGGTGTCCTGCCCCCAGGCCCTACTCTCGTTTCTCCGCAGTGTCACTCGTAGGGACTAGCTGGGGCGGATGGTGCAGGTGGTAAAAGAGTTCACCAAGACAGTTGTAGGTAAAGAGAGGCAGATTTATTAGAGAACATATGAAAATAACGTTTCAGGATTGCAACAGGCAGCACAGCAGAGAAGGGGCTGTCTGCAGAGGCAGGGCTAGAGGGGGCTACACTGGCGATGAGGTAGACCTACAGGGACCACGGACAAGGAGGTCATCGTGCCCTCAGGGTATTCTCTCAGAACACGTGTTCGTGCTTGTCCCACATCTGGAGCCCCTTCCTCCTTGCTTCCTTACCTGATCAGGCCTCCCCCAGTAGGAGATGCGCAGGAACGCGGGCCAGGGTCTCCGCCCCCTGGTGCCAGCCCCTTACATGTCTGATTGTTGCTGCTGATGACACTGTGGCCAGGCTCAGCGCGGATCAGATGGAACTCGCAGTTCTCCGTCAGGGATATGAGTCATGTCAGGTGAAGCGCCACATTCATCTCGTGTGGTACTGAATATCAGGTGTCACGTCTTCACCTGGTTGACATTTGGGTCATTCTTTGTCACGATGGGGCGTCCACCATGTGCATCCTCAGGCATTTACTGGCATCACCTGTCCCCCGACAGATGCTCCCAGTTGTGACAATCAAAAATGTCCCCAGACATTACCAGACGTCCCCTGGGGGGCAAAATTGCCCAGCTGAGAGATCCTGCTCTCTGTTACAGTCCTTCCTATTTTTTATTGTTGTTACTGTAAATGGACTCTGTAATACCGCATTTTTAAGCGGTTAACATTTTTGTGTAGAAAAACTTGATTTTTATGTCGCTTTCGTCATTGACCACCTCACTAAATTCTCCTCTTGTGTCTGTTGGTTAGTCTTGATTTTTGTAGTTTTTCTGTTAAGTTGAACTTCTGTAATATGCAACAAATTTTACTTTTCCTTCAGTATTTATACCTCTCGGTTCATTTTCTTAACTTTTCTTGGCCAGCATTTCTGGAACAACGTTCTAGATCATCTCTGGAGCAAAATTCTAGTTCTCAGCTTATCCACTGTGACACGTCTCTCGGTAAAGCTGAACATCAGCGTGTGGGGAGACTGAGATGCCCCGATGCTCGGAGAGCCCAGCCCACCACGGTGTCACGGCGTCTCAAGTCACCCTCATACTCTCCTTTTTATCTTGACGTGATTGTTTATTGCACTGGGGGAACACCTGGCAGTGCCTTTGCCGCTTCGTCCATTGAGAGGGTTCAGTTTGATTTTTGTTTGAATGTAGCTGCCACTCCTCGTTTGTCCTGAGATGCTCCTCCTGAGATCCGCGGTGTTTCCCTCTCCAGGCACACAGAGGAGTACTTTCTGCCTCGGATGATACGGGACCTGACAGAGCAGGCGAGTCCCTGGGTGTGGAGCCCGCTTTTCAGTCCGTCGTGGCTGTTCTTAGCCAACAGTGGACGGGGTGGGGCAGGAACTCTTTGGGATCCAGGAAACAGAAGGCACCACAGTGCGCCCAGGTCCGAAACGGACCAAGCGGGTAGCTTCCTACAGTGAGGTCAGCGGCAGGGCCAGGCAGCGGCCGGGGCGCCTTCTCTTTACCTCGGGGCCGCTTTTTCGCCCGTGCCTCCCTCCCTGCCCCGGCTCACACTGGCTTCCTCCTCTTTTTTTTTCCTCCTTGTGGCAGAGGACGGCCTGCTCCACCCCCAGGGACTGTGTTCCCACATTTAAGCCTTATCTAGAGACCCACAACAAAATGCCGTGTTCTCAATTTTGAATTCTAAGGGAAGGCGCCCTGGTGTCCCCTGTTCAGCCGCTGTCCTGTGGCTGGGAGTGGGAGGCCGGGCTGCGTCTCCGCCCAGGGCAGCAGCTGTTTTGATGTGATCACAGGACAGGGTCGCTTCAGAAGCTGCTGACCCTGACTGCCAGCCCCGTCAGTGTCTCCTTGGCTGCTCAGAGCACAGGCGTCCCCTTCTTCTGCACATAGACTCCGAAAGATGCCTCTGCCTGGCACCACTCGTGTTTCCATGTGCAGCCGCAGGGCACCCACCTCTTCTGAATGTGTGAGAGCCCAGAGCCATGTGGCCGTGAGATGTCCGTGGTCCTAGGGGTAGTGCGTGGCCCAGACAGGGCGTGGCCAGCGAGTCTCATGCACTCTTCCCTTCCAAATGCAGGAAACTGTGCCCTTCGGAGACGCGGTGCTGGCGACGTGGGACACCTGCATTGGAAGTGAGATCTGTGAGGAACTCTGGACGCCCCACAGGTCAGCCCCACGCCCCCGTGCTGCCAGTCCCCACCACACGCGGGCCAGCTGGGAGGACCTGGGACTGCAGACGTCCTGGGGCTGTGGCCGTGGGCTGGGAGCTGCTGTGGGAAAGTGCGAGGGGACACCCGGGAGGCCGGGTTGGAGGAGTCTGGTGGTCTCTTCTCTTCACCTGCCTCTGCACACAGCCCGCACATCGACATGGGCCTGGATGGCGTGGAGATCGTCACCAACGCCTCCAGCAGCCACCATGTGCTGCGCAAAGCCGACACCAGGGTGGATCTCGTGACTGTGGCCACCACCAAGGTAGGGGTCGGTTCGGGCTGGAGAGCGGGCTCCGCGGGGCAGGCGCTGTGTCTCAAGCACCCCTGCATCCTCAGTGCCCAACTCAGGGCTGAGCGCACACACGACGGGCATCTGGGGCTTGTAATTACGACCTGTACTCAGCAAGTGTGCCCTGCCGCCCTCCGGGGCTCTGCCGGCACAGCCCTCTCACCCACACAGCCACCCCATGAAACAGACCCGGTCCCCCTCTCTGCGATGACCAGGAATAGGGACGTGCCACTTGCTTGTTGGCATCATGGCAGGGCATGGGGAACACCCGTGCATTTGCTGATCCTGCTTTTGGCCAGTGAGGTGTGCAAGGGGTGGTGCTTGTTAGTCATTCACGGTGCAGGCGTGGGTTTAGCTAAGCTGCCTTTGAATCTGGGCTTTGTCCACGGAGCTCTCTTTGGCTTGTCTGAACCTCATCGTGCCTGAGGGAGGTGATGGAGCCCGCCTTGTGGGGTTGTTATGAAGCAAATACAAATGAAACACACGTTTTGCGTGAAGGCTGGTACCCAGCAAGGCCAGGCTCGCCAAAGCTTCGTGGCTCTGTGCCTCCCTGCACGTGTGCCTTCTCTCTGTAGCAGTGGGGCCACTCATGATGACCTAGTGGGACTGGGGGGACGTTCCTGTACGTGGGCAGGTGGCAGGCAAGGCTAGTGGACCGCAGCTGACACCTCCGCTGTGGGCTCCGCCTCTTTCAGAACGGTGGGATTTACTTGCTGGCCAACCAGAGGGGCTGTGACGGAGACCGCGTCTACTACGACGGGTGCGCCATGATCGCCATGAACGGGAGCATCTTTGCTCAGGGATCCCAGTTTTCTCTGGATGACGTGGTAATGAGCGGGCGTGGACATGGCTGGGGGAGGGTTCCCTGTGCAGAGGCCGAGCCCCCTGCCCTCCCCTGTAAGCTGGGTGCTTAGTGAGGACCCCTGTGGAGAAGTTGACCTCCCGTCCTTGGGTCTGGGGGCAGCTGAACCCTGACACATGGCCCATGGCCCTGGATGGATGAGGGTGAGGGCAGCTCACCAGTCCTGCGTACCCACAGTCAGGGAGGAGGGCGCCATGCCACACAGGGCCACAGGGGAGCGGGCTCAGGAACCGAGGGGATGGTCCCGCTGTGGGAGGCAGGCTTTGTGGTAAGGAGAGGGTGGCTGCCGCCTGGTCCCTGTGGGAGGGTGTAGTTGGTCGGTTTGAATTCTGAGGGCTGGCAGGGAACCAAAGCCTCTCCTTTGACATGAGCAGGCTCCATGGCCCCCGAGACAGGGCTAGGGATGCCGTGTTTGGTTAGGGGGCCTTATCCGCGGGAGCAGAGCTGGCAGGGGGCTCATGGTGAGTCCGTTGGAGGTCCTGTCGAGGGCACATATACTCATCCTAGGCCTTAGGCCACGCTGCCCCTGCATCCTGGGAAGCAGGAGTGGAGACCCCAGGATGCTCTGGTCGGGGAGGCTTTGTTCTGCAGGGCTCTCCAAGCACACAGTGGCCAGCTGTGTGGGGACAGCCCCGGGGGAGCTGTGAGTTAGAGTTCGGAAGTGCCGTTGCTATCCGAAGACACACGTATATGCGCGGGTCCCCAGCGTTCCCTCCCACACAGCGCCGCCTGCCTGGCCTTTGGCCCCGATGGCCTTCTGCTCTGCTCTTGTTGGGGACGGGCATTAAAGCGGCAGATTCGCCGAGGCAGGCGGTAGCAGGGGAGACGGTTCTGTAGCTGGCTTCGCAGGAGCAGGGCGTGCTTGTGTCCTGGCGTCACCAACTCGGCCAGGCTCTCGGAGAATGCTTTGCTGCCCCTGCATTCCCGTCGTGTGATTCTCTCTGGTGCTTTCTGCACAGAACAGGTGCGGTCAGCATGGAGGTGGTTACGAAACCAAAGCAGTTTCAAGTGGACTCGGTGAACTTCAGTGTGAAACAGAATTCCACGGTCTTTTCAGGGCTCTCTTGCATAGGGCGCAGGCAAGGGTGTGGCCATCTCAGCCCCAGGCCCTGCTTTCCACGTGACAGTGTCCCCAAAAGGCCGCTTTGCTCGTGGTTAACCATGACCGAGCTGGAAGGGCTTTGAGGAGAAAGATTAAGTTCCTGCTGATGGGAAGCGTGGTCCTCTCCCTGTTACTCACATCAAAGCCACAGGCACGTTGGTCGTGTTGATTGGCAGGTGTATTGAGAATCACCTGCCCCAGGACCCCCGAGGGTTCCCGGCCCCATGTTGACCCCTGATCAGAGTCTTTGGGGTCTACGTTTTTAGTGAGCACCAGGAGATTGTTCCACACACTAGAATCCGGGAGCCACTGCTTAACGCGTCACTAGAATTTCTGGTGGTGCCACGTGCTCCGTCCTAGGCTGCAGCCACGGGCCTGCTGTGTTAACTGCTGTCCTCAGGTTCAAGCCACTGCCCTCCGCCAGGTCCTCCGTGTTGCACCTGAAATGGTCAGCAGAAGCGTCATGACATGTGGAATCATTTTAGAGTCACCCCTTCTGCCTCCCGCTCAAGCAACTGACCTGCCGATCTCCCTCTGGGCCACGTTTCTCAGGGTCTTCCTGATTCCCTGGGTTTTCTGGCTTGTCATGCACCTGGAGTCCGACTGCTATGGTGAAGTCTGTTAACCTAGCCCTGGGGAGAGTGAGATGGAGCCACCTTCTCACAGAATGATCCTCGCCACCCCGTCTCCATTGCTTTAAGGCTTCACACTTATGGTGGCTTAACACGTGGACGTTTGGTGGCTGTGGTGCCATCACTTTGGAAAGCAGCCAGAGAACCACAGAACGTGTGAACCAGTCTCCTGGTCTTCATGGCATTTTAAGCCAGGTCTGGCCCACTGTGACGGCAGCAGAAGCGAGGGGCATGCCAGACGGCCACGGCCGTCCTGTGAACCGCCACAGTGGTGCCCACACTGTTCCTTCTCTCTCACACTTGCGTTGAGCAAGGCAACTGTCAGAAACGCAATTGGATAAAGACATTTCTTCATGAAGGAATAACCCCTATGAGTTAAAACCTCGTTTCTGCATATACTGCAATTGGCAGAACCCCTACCATAGCCGGGTTCAAAGGCAGAGTGGCGGCACAGGCCGGGACCCTGGTGTGGATGCCGGGGCTGCGGCTCTGCCTCTGCTGTTCCTCAGCTCCACCCTCTTCTGTTGGCCTCGTTCTCGGGTTGCCTCTCCTCGTGGGCACAGGGTGTTTGCAGCAGCTCCGCCCACCCCGTCTTCACACTGCCACGTGCAGAGGCTGCAAAGGGGCCTTGCTCCCGTGTGTCTTTTTGATGAGAGAGGCGTTCCCAGAAGTCCCCGGCAGGGGCTCATTGACAGGGTGGCGTCTTGTGCGGTGCTGAGTGGGTCACTGGCAAGTGTCTGAATGCAGTGGAGGTGGCAACAGTGAGGGGCAGGGCTGTGGGTCGGCCTCAATGTCATCTGTCCCGTCCCTGGGTCCCCAGGAATCCAGGGGTCTCAGCCCCTGCTTTAGAAGGTGCAACACCTGTGGCAGCGGCATAAATGACACGCAGGAGTGGAGCAGATGGGAAGTCACGGGTTCTCTCCGAAATCTTCCCCAGGAAGTCCTGACGGCCACGCTGGATCTGGAGGATGTCCGGAGCTACAGGGCGGAGATTTCGTCTCGAAACCTGGCGGTGAGTGCTCCAGTAGACACCCGTGTGGGATGCTCATTGCAGGTGTGGAAAGTGGCCCCATTTGTGCGGGCGTGGTGGAGGCCGTGAGGGTGCAGTGCCTGAAAAGTCTGATGGGGACGTTCTGGACTTCCTGAGTGCGGAAAGGGCTGGTGCTGCGGACGGAACCTGCTTCCATCTGTTCCCAGTCGTCCTCTGCTGGAGCCAGGCCCCGAGCTGGGATGAGCGGGACAGGCAGGCAGAGAGGCCAACAAGATGGTCAGTGTGCTCGGGTCCAAGTAGCCTTGGAGGCCAGGAAAGCCTTGAGATGGCGGGTGGCAAGCGTGGTGGGGACAGGCACACAGTAGGTAGCCGAGGCTGGTCCCCACCTTGGAAGTCAGGGGCAAGGTCCACGGCGCACGCGAGCCCGTGTCTGAGTCCCGGGATGCAAGTAACACCTCTCCTCCTGCCTGAGGTCCTGCTGCTGGGAATCTACAGCTCTGCGTTTCTGCAGGACGTCATCACAAATAGATTATCAAACTGTGCAGCCGTCGTGAGACAGTGGTTTTTGCAAACTCTGAAGAAGTGTCATGCTCATAGCAGAGCGGACTCTTCTGCTGTTGATCGATTGATTGAGACAGGGTCTTGTTCCATCACCCAGGCTGGAGTGCAGTGGACCATTACAGCTCACTGCAGCCTGGACCTCTGGACTTTAAGTGACCGTCCCACGTCAGCCTCCTGAGTAGCTGAGACAGCAGACACACGCCACCATGCCCAGCCGATTTTTTATTTTTACTTTTTAATAGAGACAGACTCTTACTATGTTGCCCAGGATGGTCTTGAACTCCTGGGCTTAAGCAGTCCTCTCGCCTCAGACTCCCAAAGTGTCAGGGTTACAGGTGTGAGCCACCGTGCTCAGCCTTGTTTTCATAACAGTTTTATTAAGTTGTATTTGCCACACCGCCCAGTGCCTCCATGTAAGCACCTGATTCCGTGGTTTTTAGTGCACCCATGGAGTTATGCAGCCACAATCTTAGAGCATTTTCACTACCCCAGAAAGAAATTGTGGCCATTAAGCACCGCCATGCCCCTCGTCCGGCCCTGGCAGCCGCAGGTCTGCTCTCTGTCTCTATGCATTTTCCTATTCTGGACGTTTCATCGGGATGAAATTACACAGCGTACGGCCTTTGGTGTCTGGCTTCCCGCACTTGCTGTGCCGTTTTCAAGGTTCATCTGTGTGTCGGTGCAGTCGCCCCTTGGTATCCATGGGGATGGGGTCCGGGAGCCCCCACTGACCCCCTGCAGGGATGCCCGTACCCCACAGTCCGCCCCGCAGAACTCACTGATACGAAGAGTCAGCCCTCTGTATGCGTGGGTTTCAGATCTCGAGAATACTGTACCTTTTATCTGTGTGTGGTTGAACCCGGGGGTTTAGAACCCGCAGATACAGGGTGTGGCTGTAATTCACCCCTTCGTATCGTCAGCGTGTTCCATAGCTGGGATGTTCATGTTCTGTTTCTTCACTAGTCCATTGATGGCCATTGGGAATGTTTCCACTTCCCATCACGAACAATTCGGCCACAAACACGCGTGTACTTCTGTTGCAGGGGTCGTGTTTCATTTTTCTTGGGTGTGTCTGTCCAGGAGTGGAATTGGCTGGGTAGTGTGGTAACTGTTTAGCCTTTTAAGGAGCTGCCAGAGTGTTTGCCGAGAGGTGGCACCGTGGTGGGTTCCGGCAGGTGGGGATGAGAACCCCAGTTTCTCGCCCCCCTCCACCTCCTGTTGCCATCTGTCGTTTCGCTCCTCGCCATCCTCGTGGGAGTGAGAGCGGCCTCGCTGTGGTTTTGACGTGCCTTTCCGTGGCTCATGGAGCCCTGCTTGTCTGTGGGTCCTGGGGACCTGGAGGGTTTCCGTGAAGCTGGGAGTCATTTTGTCTTGAATCTCTATCGCCAGGCCAGCAGGGTGAGCCCCTACCCCCGGGTGAAGGTGGACTTCACCCTCTCGTGCCACGAGGACTTGCTGGCACCCGTCTCTGAACCCATCGAGTGGAAATACCACAGCCCTGAGGAGGAGATAAGGTGTGTGGCCCCTGACTCCTGGGAGGGACCTGGTGTCTGTGTGGCCACGCCTGTGGGGTGGGGACCACTGGAGGTCACGCAGTGGGTTTTCAGAACCTGCCTGGGTGGGGACTTGGCAGGAGTGGGCTGTGCCTCCCTGGGTTGAGGGCATGGATGCCGGAGCCAGACCGCCTAGGTGTGACCCCAGCCCTGCTGCTTCCCTGTGCTGTGACTTGGGCCCCAAGGTGCTGTCCGTTCTGTGGCTCGTTGTCCCCAGTTTAAAATGATGATGATAATACCTACGTCCCTGGGTTGTCTTGAGAATCACATGCATCCCTTCACACCAGGTGCCTGAAGCAGAGTCAGGCCTCCTGAGAGCCCTGCATCGACTCCGGCACTGCAGCCTCCTAGGGCTGTCCGGGCGGGTTGCCAGGGGTGCTGTGGGCCGGGGCCACCCTCCAGGCTCCATGTTCTGATTGCCTTGCAGCCTTGGACCTGCCTGCTGGCTCTGGGACTTTTTAAGGCGAAGCCAACAGGTAAGACTTCCAGTTTCTAGTGAGCCCATCGTGCTCATTCTACTGGTTGGTCTGATTTTATTCTGGGGCAGGGCAGGGTTTGTTTGTTTTTAATGCAAACAATAAAAAGCGTTTCTTCACTCTGCCTCCATGGGGAGCTTAGTCTTTGCTAGCCAGAGGCAAGGTGGGCACAGTGGCTGGTGGGTCAGCTCCAGCTCTGGAGGCGCGGCAGGACCTGGTCTGACGGCATTGAGCGTCAGCTCACCATTGTGATCATGCGTATCTGAGATTCATCAGTGGAGTCAGCCTCAGACATGCCCCACCCCCGAAAGTGTCTCTTTTCCCTCTGAAAAATCCATTCACCCTGCCACGTGTGGGCATTTGTCCCGAACTCAGGGAAAGCACTGACACCCACCTGCATTTCCATGGACGCCTCCTTGAGGTCTGCAGGCGGAGTTAGGCTGATCCTCAGGCTGATCCTCGGGCATGCTGCTTCTCCGAGGCTCTGCTCACACCGTATTTGGTTGGCTCATTCCAGGCGGGGTTTCTGCTGCCCCTGAGTGGCGGGGTTGACAGCGCGGCCACTGCCTGCCTTGTCTACTCCATGTGCTGCCAGGTCTGCGAGGCTGTGAGGAGCGGAAGTAGGTGGCATCTGCTGGCACGAGGGAGGCTCCAGGGGGCCAGCCCTCGGGCTGCCTGAGTGGGGGATCTAGGAGGCGGCAGAGGAAACACCTGGGCCATGGACATCGGGGTGAAGGTGGCTTTGTGGCCACACACAAATGACACAGCATCACACCCCAGTCCTGCAGCCAAGGCAGCAAGGCCCTCGGCAGCTTTCTGGGGCTTTGGGCACATGCGGCTGAGTCTCCAGAGCTGCACCTGCCTGCTCTGTGCACGGTGTGGCCGGGTGGAAAGACGCAGGCATGGGAGGTTCACGTTCTCCCCTGTGTGCTGTGGCATCGGACATCACCTTAGCATGTGCAACAGCACGGGGCAGTGATGCCCATCAGATGGGGCTATGGGCCATAGCGTGGGCTGGAGCCACACGGGCACCTGGGGGTGTAGATGGGGGTGGAGCTGCAAGTCACCTGGGGGTGTAGACAGGGATGGAGTTGCACGGTCACCTAGGGGTGTAGACGGGGTGGAGTAGATGGGGGTGGAGCCACACAGTCACCTGGGGGCATAGACGGGGTGGAGCCTCACAGTCACCTGGGGGTATAGACGGGATGGAGCCTCACAGTCACCTGGGGGTGTAGACAGGGGTGGAGCCACACAGTCACCTGTGGGTGTAGGCGGGGATGGAGCCGCACAGTCACCTGGGAGTGTAGATGGGGATGGAACTACACGGTCACATGGGGGTGTAGATGGGGATGGAGCTGCAGGGTCACCTGGGGGTGTAGACGGGGGTGGAGCTGCAAGTCACCTGGGGTTGTGGATGGGGATGGAGCTGCACGGTCACCTGGGGGTGTAGACGGGGATGGAGCCGCACAGTCACCTGGGGGTGTAGACGGGGGTGGAGCTGCACAGTCATCTGGGGGTGTAGACGGGGATGGAGCTGCAAATCATCTGGGGGTGTAGACGGGGGTGGAGTTGCGCAGGCCCCTGGTGACCAGAGACTGGGGTGGAACTGTGTAGACACCCCACACATTCAGGTGACTTCTACCCATTCTGTCCTGACGATTTTCAGATCAGGAAGTGCTGGCTGATGTCCGCACCATCGTGAACCAGAGCAGTTACACCCCCCAGGATCCCCGAGACCTCTGTGGACGCATACTGACCACCTGCTACATGGCCAGCGAGAACTCCTCCCAGGAGACGTGCAGCCGGGCCAGAGAGTTGGCCCAGCAGATTGGAAGGTAGAGTTGGTCCCTGGTGTTGGGCTCAGCAGGCAGCTGACAGCTCAGAGCCGCCGGAAGCTGTGCCAGTAGCGCATTGGTGCCTGGCTTCGTTCACTCTGCATCGTGTCATCCACGATGTGGATAAGATGTCAGCGCTCCATCCCTTTCTGTGGGTGAATAATATTCCACTGTGTGGATAGACCCCGATTTGTTTCTCCAGGCATCAACAGCTGCTTAAATGTGCAGCTGGGCGCTTCTGAGGGCTCCGCTTTCTCTTGGTTTGAGGCAGATTTCAGGGAAGCGGTGTATCAGTCCTGCCTATCTGACCCACCCCATTCTCGGACTGTGCCTACGATTTCCGCCCTTCCTCTCTCCACTCTTGCATTCCCAGTGCAGGCTGCAGGTCATATGTGCTCATATGGGAGTTGGCTGTGGGCTGACTCATACCCCTCCTCCTGTCCCTTCCCCCTGCCCTCACTGCCTCTTCCACAGGGCGGTTCTCTACGTGGACAGTGGAGGGAGGGCAGCTTTCCGGAGAAGGGAGACTGGGTTCCATCTAGAATGTTCCATCTACAATAGCACTTAGGAGAAAATGAGCAGCTGCCCATCCTGTTTGTTGAACTCAGCTAAAAGCTGCCCCCTGCCCCACAGCAATCCTCCTCCTAGAGATGTACTCAGAGGAATCAGAAGCAGGGACCCGAACAGATACTTGTTCAGGAAAGTCCATAGCAGCACCATTCGCAGAGGCCAAGAGGTAGGGTCAGCCCAAGGTCCATCCCAGATGAATGGAGAAAGAAACTGGTCCATTCACACGGTGGAATATTATTCACCCAGAAAAAGGAGTGGAGCATGGGCATGTGACACAGTGAGGAGAAACCTCGAAGACATGGTGTGGAATGAAAGGAGTGGAGCCATGCAAAGCCATGTGGCGTTTGATTCCATTTCCATGCAGTGTCCAGAACAGGCAACAGCATAGAGAGGGCGTGTGTCACTCTCCGCATCTGTCACTATCACAGCTGTCAGAACTGGAGGAGGAGGGAGTGGGGACAGACTGCCTGTGGGATGGGGTTTCCTTCTCAGGTGATGAGATGTTCTGAGCCAGATGGTGGTGAGGGCTGCACAGCACTGTGGATTGCTAAACGCCACTAATCATACACATTAAAGTGGTTACAATGGTCAGTTTTATGTCACCAGGGCTCCACCACACATGCGCACACACATGCACACATGCGCACGTGAACATGCTGCCCTCCATGCCTCCCCTTCTCCTTCCAGCCATCACATCAGTCTCAGCATCGATCCAGCCGTGAAGGCCGTCGTGGGCATCTTCAGCCTGATGACAGGGAAGAGCCCTCTGTTTGCAGCTCATGGAGGAAGCAGCAGGGAAACCCTGGCGCTGCAGAACGTGCAGGTGCCCCGGCCTGGGCTGGTGTCCCCTGGGGATGGGGGTGCAGGGAACCTTGGGATGCCTGGTACAGGATGCGCAGGTGACCCGGCCTGGGCTGGCATCCCCTGGGGATGGGGGTGCAGGGAACCCTGGGATGCCTTGTACAGGATGCGCCGGTGCCCTGGCCTGGGCCAGCATCCCCTGGGGATGGGGGTGCAGGATGCGCAGGTGTCCCCGCCTGGGCCATCATCTCCATGAAAGTCATGGCATAGGGCGCCCAGGGACAGCCGGTGCCGGGGTCCACAGCCTGTGTGCCTTGCTGAAGACATCAATCATGCAGCCTTGTTAACAAGGATGGGTGTGTGTGTGTGTTAGTGCCTGAGCATGTGATGTGTAAGAGCAAGAGCAAGGGTGTAAGGGTGTGCATGCTTGAGTGTGTGCAGAAATGTGAGTGCAAGAGCAAGAGGGTGTGTCAGAGTGTGAGTGTGAGCATGAGAGGGCACATGAGTGTGAGTACAAGCATGTGTATGCACAAGTGTGGGTGTGCTTGTGAGTGCTTGTGCACAAGCGTGTATGCGGATGTGCAAGTTGTGTGTGCACAAACGTGATTGCACAGGTGTATGCGAGTCTGCCTGAGTGCACGTGCATGCCTGTGAGCATGTGGGTGGGTGTGCATGACTGTGAGAGTGCACGTGACTGTGTGAGTGTGTTCCTCTTGAATCCTCAGGGAACAGCCCAGATGCTGTCTGCCTCCTGGGTTACTGCACTTGATTAGATGCTCCATGATGGGCGGAGGAGCAGAGAGGCCGGGGCGGAGGTGGGGGCTCTGGCTGCTGGGATCTGTCCTGTCTCTCCCTGTCCCCTTTCTGCTGTGCATGGGTGGTCTCTCCCCTCCTGTCAGTGGGAAAGGGACAGAAATGCCATTGCCAAGCTTTCTCCCAGGGAGCCTACAGCTCAGTTCTGCCACCGATGCTGCCTCTGCCCTCCCGGGCTCCGGGTGCTCTCATCTTTGAAGATAAGGCCCCGCTGCGCTTGCATGAGCTCTGCAGAGGTGGACAACCCTGAGAAAGGCCTCGGGACACTGTGGGACTTGGAGGCTCGGATGCTCCCAGAACACTAGAGAGCTCCTAAGTGATTTTAATTTTCTTGTTTTCAAGAGGTTGCAGGTGTGCGTCTCCCCATCCTCCCTTTGCAAGGTAACCCGATATTTCCTCTTGTGTTGTCCAGGCTCGAATACGGATGGTCCTCGCCTATCTGTTTGCTCAGCTGAGCCTCTGGTCTCGGGGCATCCGTGGAGGGCTCCTCGTGCTGGGATCTGCCAACGTGGATGAGAGGTGAGTGTGGCCCAGTGGCAGGTGCTGGTGGGTCCCAGAACCTCTCAGATCTCTGAGGGTGATGCGCTGTGAGATGCTGTCATCCTGTGCCTCTCATGGCAGGTTTGGTGCCTGGGACAACATTCCTCTAGAATTTCACCCGACCTGAGTGGCAGAGTGGATGGCATCGCCTTCCTGCAGGTGGCTTCTGGTGCTCACCACTCTCATCAGCCCTGTGGTCCTTCCTCTCTGCTGTGCCTCGAATTCATCTCCCCGCTCCCTGCAACAGACAGGCTCCCCTCCTTCTTCTAGGCTGTTCCACTGCATCTTAAGTCATTTCTTTGCAGCTCATTTTTACCTCCAAACCAGAGTTCATTTTTTATGTGGACTGAAAACACTCCCCTTCTCATCCTGCTTCCCTGTTCAACAAAACTCAGTGCCTCCCTGTTGTTTTCCAGATAAAATTCAAGCTGCCTATCAAACCCAGTAGTGGAGGCTGCTAGAGAGTCTTTTCCAGCCTTGGTTTCCCCACTTCCCGTAGGTGAGCCTCTGCCCATCTCAGCTCGTCTGTGCTGTTCTTAGTTGCTCCTTAGTAGCTGAGGAATTTCAAAAACTATTTGTCATTCATTTGTTTGTCTATGAATCCATCTATCCATATGTCAGTTCAGCCATCCATCCATCCATCCATCCATCCATCATCCATCCATCTACCTATCTAGGCACCCACCCACCCATCTACCCACTTACCTGTCCATTCATCCACCCATATGTCTTCCATTCATCCATCCATCCATCTACCCTCCCAGCTGTCTGTCCATCCATGCATTCATCTACCCATCTATGACCCATCTATTCATGCATCCATCCAGCCACCCACCCACTCACCCATCCATTCATCTACCTATCTGTCTATTCATTAATCCCCACCCATCCTTCCACCCACTTGTCCATCCATGCATTCATCCACCCACCCTACCTATCCATTCATCCACCCATGTGTCTGTCCATCCACCCATCGGTCTATCTGCTCATTCATCCATCTGTTCATTTACCATTTCATCTGTCCACCTACTCATCCATCTACCCATCTCTCCATTTATCCGTCCATCTACCTGTCTGTCCACACTTCCTTCCTTTCATCTATCTGTCCCTTTCTTTTTTCTATGGTGTGAGAGTTGTAATCACTCTGCATCCTTGCCTGTCTGCACATGTGTTCTCTTTTAAATCTTAGACTTTTAAATCCTATTTTAATTTTCTAATTACAGAAATTTGAAGTTAACACCCAATACTGGGTAAAAATTCTCATCTTCCCCATGCATATTTTGTTAATTGCTTTTCTGGTGCCTCTGGTGCCTTCATGAGGGACTGAATCTTCAGGAGGGGTGTGATGGCTGGTGTATATTCTGAGCTCTGGTGTAGTTGAGGATGTTGATTTTTTTTTTTTTTGAGACGGAGTTTCGCTCTTGTTACCCAGGCTGGAGTGCAATGGCGCGATCTCGGCTCACCACAACCTCTGCCTCCTGGGTTCAGGCAATTCTCCTGCCTCAGCCTCCTGAGTAGCTGGGATTACAGGCACGCGCCACCATGCCCAGCTAATTTTTTTGTATTAGTAGAGACGGGGTTTCACCATGTTGACCAGGATGGTCTCGATCTCTTGACCTCGTGATCCACCCGCCTTGGCCTCCCAAAGTGCTGGGATTACAGGCGTGAGCCACCGCACCCGGCCTGATGTTTTGTTTTTGATTGCATTGCTTTTGCAGATGAGGAAGAATTTGATCTGTTATAAAATTGTGCTGTCGCAGTTCCCCGTCACAACTCTTGTCCATCATTTTCTAGTGTTTAAAATGTTAACAAAGAAATAGATACTGTTTCCAGGGTCAGATTGGATTCTGGGAGCTTGAAGGCCTCTGGATCCCATTTAGAAAATAAGCAAACCTAGGTAGTCACCTCTCATCCCTCAGCTGCTTGCCTTTCCTGCTGCTGGACAGAAGGCTCTCTGTGGCTGCAGACTCTCCCCCCATGATGTTGTAGTGAAGCCCTTCTGACCGTTTCACAGGTTGCACCCCCCTCTGCCACCGCCTTCTCACTGGTCACAGCCAGTCCTTTTCTTCCTCTCCATTCTGGGGAGAATCTCGGGTGTATAGTATTGATTTTTAAAAATTTCCCTGTAATTCTGTTGTTTAATTGCTTCTGATTCTAGGTCAGTTGCATCCCTGTCTGCTCCTCAGGGGCCTGTTGGACACCTGTTCTCCATCAGGCATTCTTCCCTGTGGTGTGAGCAAGTCAGAAACAATTCCTGTTCTCTGCAAGTGGGAGGAGACAGTGATAGCCCAGCTGATGACCTGTGTATTGTAGGAAATGTCTGCCCAGAGAGCTCAAGGAGGGAAAGGGAGAGTTGGGAGTTTGTAAGCAGCTTGCTCAGGGAGGGCCCTGCTGAGAAGCGAGTTTCATAAAGGCCTTTGGTGCCAGGGTCCATCCCATAGGCCCTAGCTGCATGACAAATGAATAAATTCACTCACACACAGAATACAGTGAGCAAATGTTCTTTGGGGTTGTGAGCCACTCACAGAGAGAGATCCCACCTACATGACGCTGACTAGTTTGCCCTCTCCCCATTTATTCAGTATAGATTTAATAGCAGAGGTTCTAAGTCAACACACTTGTAGACTTTCTTAGCCCAAGGCAAACACCATTAGAAGGTGATCTCCCTGGTCAACCTACTTCCGAGAGGGCCGTCCGGCTCAAAGCTTAGTTTTGAGACCATATGAGTAAACAAGTTATTCAGATAAACTTTTCCACATACCCTAGCTATTTGCTTTTCTTATTAACTAAAGGTAAAGGAGATTTAGGCTGCCTTCAGCCAAAACTTCTACTGAAACTATGCAAACTTCTTGGCCTTCCAAGAAGGTTTGCGACTATATTCTAGAACTTTCTCTAATATTTTCCCCTTAATGTTTTTGCCACCACCCTGAGTGAATTCCCACACTGCTGGAGGTGAGGGTGGGTGGAGAAGAGCCCAGTGAAGGCCTGCCCCAGGACTGAGGACCGGTCATTGTCTCCCTGAAAGGCCTGGTCTTAAGTGGGGACCGAAAGACCTGCAGAGCTGGTTTTGGGAAGAGTGTAGTGTGGGGGTCAGGGGAGGTGTGAGAAGTCAGAGACAGTTGTTTCCGGAAATTTCACTTTCAGGGGGAGGGGAGGCACAGGGTAGGCACTGCAGAGATCAATGGGGACAGGAAACGAAGTCTGCTTTATTATTAGAGACAAGGTCTTGCTCTGTCACCCAGGCTGGAGTGCACTGGCACTGTCACAGCTTGCTGCAACCTCAACCTCCTGGGTTCAAGCCATCCTCCCACCTTAGCCTCCCAAGTAGCTGGGACCACAGGTGCGTACCATCAGCCTAATTTATTTTGTTTCTGCTGTGCTGCCCAGACTAGTCTCCATTTGTTTTCTTGCTTTAAGATACTGTCATGAAAGGACCAGTAGAGAGTGAGTGGATTTGCTGGTGCAGGATGGTGGGGATGTTTCTGATGAGGAGATGAGAGCAGGTGACTAGGCGGGAGGGTGGCTTTGCTGGGGGCCCAGCCAGCATGTCCACAGCAGCAGGAGGGGTGGGTTCAGAGGCAAGCCTCCAAGGGCACTGCTCTTCTGAATGATTTTCTCTTTTCAGTGAAGTTAGGAGAAGGTTCCAGAGAGAGCAGGAAGGGAGAGGAGAGTGAAGCCAGCCCTGTGGGCTTAAGTTGGGGTCAGCACGAGAACTGCAGAGCTGAGAGGCTGTGTTGAAGGTGGGCATCTAGCAACATGATTTCAGCTGATGGAAGTGACTGGCTTGGGGGAAAGCTCAGTGCGGAGTGTGAGAGGAGGGGCCAGCTGCTGGAACTTGGTGGTCCTCGATTGAAATGTGTGGCCACACCTGTTGCTGGCTTCAGAGTCTCACCAATCCACCAAATCAGTCTTGATTTCACCAGAAAAAGTCTGCCTCAGTTTTCAGCCTATAAGCCTGCCTCTCATCCCCATGGGGCCCCCACCTCCCGGCTGGGGTTCATTTCAGCAAGACGAGGCAGCATCCTTGCCCCGTGGGTCTACAGGTGGAGCCAAGCCCCGCACTGCTGGGATTTCCCCGGCTGTGCTGAGTCAGCCCAGGCGGATTTCCCCCATCTTTGGCAGTCACTGGGGATGAAGGAGAAAAGGTGGTAAGATGAAGACCGTCATCTCCCCTGGCCCATCTGACCCATATCCTGGCTCCTGCTAAAGGACAGTTGGATGGGACAGGACAGAGGCGATGGGGTGACTGGGGCAGCCCCCACTGAAGGCAGCACAGGGACTCACTCGTCCCTCTGTTGGGACCCTGGGGGTCTTACACCCCGGACATTGCACCACAGTGAGGGTCAGGAGGGGTGAGAAGGCATGGAGGTGTGAGTTTGTGAGTGCTGAGAAATGTGTCTGGTGGGACAGGCAGGGGCAAGCCTGGAATGGCTTGCAAGGTCAAGGGCACTGTTGAGGGGATTCAGATGGTGGAAGCGCCTGGCCTGGGCTGGTGTGGGTGGTCAGCCAGGAGCCAGGGGAGAACCTGGAGGCCTGCACCAGCATTGCGCATGGGGCAGGGTGAGGAGGACAGGGGTGTGGAGGGGCTTCAGGAGTTTCCCGTGGCTGCTGTAACCCATGACCACAAAGTTAGTGCCTTCAACATTGTGGTCCTTCAGCTCTGTAGGACACATGTCCAGTTTGGGTCCCCTGGCTCAAGTTAAGGGGTGCACATGGCTGGTTCCTTTTGGAGGTCCCAGAGAGAATCTGTTTCCTGCAGTTTCCAGGCTCTGGAGCCCCATCTTCATTGGCTCATGACCCCTCCTCCTTCTTCACCACCAGCAGCCTCATGATTCCATCTTTCCCCTGTGGTCACAGCTCCCTCCAACTCTCACTTTCACCCCCTTCTACTTTTAAGGACCCCTGTGATTGCATTTTGAGCACACCCTGCAATCCAGCGTCACCTCTACATCTCAAGTCCCCAACTGAGTCCATCTGCAAAGTCCCTTTTTCCCTGCGAGGTGACAGAGTCACAGGTTCTGGGGATGAGGACGTGGGCATCTTTATACAGGATGGATTCTTCTGCCCACCACAGGCCTCAGAGTGAGGGCAGGGGAAGGGCCCAGCTGTCCAGACAGCAGAGTGTCCATATGTGCTGAGTTCCTGCTCACTCCCGATGCCCCAGGACTTCTGTCCCTCAGGTCCGTTCAGATGGCTGATCCCAGCTCTGTGCTGGTGACCCCCAAAACCCACCTGCCGTCCCTGGCGTGTCTTCTGTTACACCCAGAGGCTCTCCTGGGTCACCTGCAGCCCCTGCCACCTTTGCCAGCTGCTCTGTGGCTTCTCCAGGATCCTTGAAATTGCCATGATTCTGGCTTCAGGGCCCCTGGAAGAAGCGACTCTGTGAGGGCCGAGGTTGATGGAGTCTGCAGAGCCCCTAGGAAACCCATGTGCTCTCCCTCTCCCTGCAGTCTCCTGGGCTACCTTACCAAGTACGACTGCTCCAGTGCGGATATCAACCCCATAGGCGGGATCAGCAAGACAGACCTGAGGGCCTTCGTCCACTTCTGCACCGAGCGCTTCCAGCTTCCCGCCCTGCAGAGGTGAGTGTGCTCATGGGCCATGGTTCCACAGCCACTGGGCTCATTCCATAGCACAGCCCCGGCCACTCTGGGCCTCACTCAGGTGCCTTTGTAGCTCCTGTTGCCTGCTGAACAGCCCTGCCCTTGAACTGGCACTTGAGGCCCGTGACCAGGCCTCCCCTTCTTCCTGTGGATGCCCCAACAGCCCCCAGGCTCCAGCCAGATCAGGGAGCTGCAGACTCCTGCCTCCCTCGCCTGTCCCGCCTGCCCTGCCTGTCCCACCTGCCCTGCCTGCCCCGCCTCTCCCACCTGCCCCGCCTCCCCCGCCTGCCCTGTCCCCCCACCTGCCCCGCCTCCCCCACCTGCCCCGCCTCCCCCACCTGCCCCGCCTCTCCCGCCTCCCTTTCCCGCCATCCCCATGCTGAGGGACTGAGGCAGACCGAGGAGGCTCGCTGCATCTGAGCAGAGCGCCTGTGCTTCAGCAGTGACTGCAGATGGATTAGTGCCTGGAGCCTTCCTGGCCTTTGCTCCCATGGTTCCCTGTTACAGGGATAGATGTTTCTTCTCTTTGCTTATCCTCCCTGTGGTGACTCTGCCCCCCAGGGGACATCAGGTAGTGTCTGTAGACATGCTGAGTAGCTTTGTTACATGGGCCATGCTGCTGGCATTAGCAGGTAGAGGCCAGGGGTGCTCCTCAATGTCCTGCAGGGCACAGGGCACAGACATTCCCTACAGCACAGTCTCCTCCACCTGGGTGTGGATGGTGCCCGGTGGGCTGGCCCTGTGCTGTGCCTCCATGTCTGCCTCTCCTCCTCGGGTCATAAGGCCACAGCAGCATGCACACTCCTCCACCCAGGGTACTCAGGAAACTTAGTTTGGGGATTCTCTCCCAGAGCTCGCGCACCCTGGCAGCTTTGCTGACCGGCCTCTGTGGGTGACACCCGCCATGGGCACCGAGGAAGGAGAACTGTCCAGACCCCAGGCACAACTAGTGCCTGAAGAATATCTTAGTTTATAGTGTTATTGCCCAGCTGTTTCCTTTATATAATCCCTCACATATAATCATTTATTAGTTTATAGAATTAGTGCCTGAAGTGTAACTTTGCTTGCTATATCTAGCTTATATAATCATATTTAATACCTATATCTAGCATACTTAGTTCCATATACTCTTTCTATATAATCATATAGGTATTGTAGTCGGAGCTGCACTGACACATTTAGTGCTGATTTGTAGAATCCTTCCACATAACCATATAGTAGTTTGTAGTAGGAGGAATGTCTAGAGCAGTCACAGAACAGAAGCAGTACATGGGAAAACAGCCAGACCAGAACGAGAACCAAAGACCCAGGCGGCGTCCCTGCCTGAAAGGGCACACACTGTATGGCAGGCTTGGAGCAGGAGCCTCCCCTCCTGATAAAGGAGTTGTAGCACCTTGCATCCAGTTCCTGTGGAAAGTCGGCCTCAGGCCTGAGATCCCACAAATAACCGAGGGAGAAGAACCCCTCTGGTGTGACCAGTCACGGCGGCTGTACACCCTGTCAGTCTTTTCTCACTTCTGTGCTGGCTCAAATCATCCTCCCATAAATATCTTAAGAGAAGAGCACAAGCCTGTCAGTCCCCACTGCACTGGCTTACAGTATCCTTCTATTAGAAACCCTTTGAAGTCTCCAGCCCCCAGATAAGAAGTGTTGCGCATGACACCTGTTGCACACAGCCCACTTCCTTGCCTCGGTGACCTAGTGGGGGTGGACCCCTTTTCTGTACATGACCCTCTACTGCGCACAGCACGGCCCCCTACTGCGCACGGCCCACCTCTCTGCCCAGGTGACATAATGGGGTGGCCCCCTCACTTGTAACTCATGTGATTACGTATGCCCTATCACTAAGCCTATAGATAATGGCCTTACTCACGACCCTGCCCCCTGCTTGGACCTAATAAATACAGATGCTCTGGGGCATTTGAGGGCCGCCGCTGATCTCCGCTCACAGGCGGTGTGCCCCCCGAGGCCAGATGCTCTTCACCAGTTCTTCAGTGTCCTGTCTCTTTACCTCTTGGATCCTGCACCCCAACACAGCATAAGGGACACCCCCGACCCTGTGGGGCCAACAGCCCTACCGACCTCTGTGTGTTTCCGCTGCAGCATCCTGTCGGCGCCGCCTACCGCGGAGCTGGAGCCCTTGGCTGATGGACAGGTGTCCCAGACTGATGAGGTAATGGTGGTGGCTTTGCCACGGCGCTTCTGCCCTCCTCTCCACCACTCACTCCCTGACCCACCCAGAGCGGCTTCCAATCTGCAAGCTCCGTTCCTGGGAAGTGTCCTATGCAGGTGTCCCATTCTTTATCCTACCTGCTGTATTTTCACCGTCCCTTTTCTACGTTTGGATACATCAGTACTTAGCATTGTGTTAGCCCAGCCCAGAGTGTTCAGTAGAGTAACATGCTGTGCACGTGTGTAGCCTGGGAGCTCAGGCCGTACCATGTGGCCGAGGCACATAGGCGGCTAGAGCATCTGGATGCATGTGAGTGCCTTGAGGGTGTTCACACGGTACAATCTCCTGAGCACGTGTTTCTCAGAACGCATCCCCGTCATTAAACGATGCACACCTGACTTTCTTTACAATCCATTGATTTCTGTGAGGTCACTAGGGTGTCTCTCTTTCATTGCTGATTTTAGTTGAGTCTTCACTCTTTCTTCTTGGTCGTTTTAGCTAAAGGTAAAGCTTTGTCCATGTTTTTTTATCTTTCCAAGCATAACTTTGTTTTGTTGATTTTTTTCTGCTGTCTTTCTTTAATTTCCCTCCGATCTCAGCCATTTCCTTCCTGTGCTGGCTTTGGCTTCCATTTGCTCCTCTTTTTCTGGTGTCTCAAGGTGGAAAGTTAGGTTATTGATTTGAGATCTTTTTTCGTTTTTAAGGTAGGTGTTTACAGCTATGAATTTCGCTTCCAGCCCTGTGTTCAGTGCCTCCCACACGTTTTGGTCTGTTGCGTCTTCATTTCATCCATCAAAGTATTTTCCGATTCCCTTTGTGACTTCTCCCTTGATCCACTGGTCATTTAGGAGTATCTGCTTTAATTTCCACATATCCGTGAATTTCCAAACTTTCTGTGACTGAATTTCTACTTTTATTCCATTGTGGTAAGAACACATACTTTGTATGATTTCAACATTTGAAGTTGCCTGAAGGCTTCTCTCGTGGTCCAGCAGGTAGTCTGACCTGGGACGTGTTCCATGTGCCCCTGGGAGGCAGGCGGGTTCCGCCGCCGCGGGGTGCAGTGCCCTGCAGGTGTCTGCCGGGCCCTCCTGGTTGACAGAGTTGTCTGTATCTTCCGTTTCCTTGTTGATTTTTCATCTTAGTTGTTGTGTCCATTATTGAAAGTGGGGTATCGAAGTCTCCAGCTATTACCATTGACTTGAAGGAATTAAATGTCACACTGGAAAATGATTACCTCCTGCAAAAGAAACCAGTCAAATAGCCACTTGTGCACAACCCGTCGGGTGCTGGGGACTCCTTGGTGAGCAAGATGGACGTGGCCACCGCAGGGAAAACACTTACAGTCCCCTGGAGAAAAGGACGAGGAGGCCCGGCTGTGGCTCTGGCTGTATTATCTGATGACGGCTCTAGGGTGTGGTAGGAACTGAGAGGGAATCGGAGCAGCTATTGAAAGATGGAAGGGGTCTGGGTTGTGTGAGCTTCGGGTGCCACGCCTTCCACGGGTGATTTGTGGGGCTGCTGTCACTAATGACCCAGTGGCTTAAACAATGGGAATCCCTTCCCCCACAGTTCCAGAGTCCAGGGTCTGAAATCAAGGTGTTGGCAGAGCCCTGGTCCCTCCAAAGGCTCCAGGGCGGTGGTCCCTGGTCTTTTTGGCACCAGGGACCGGTTTCCTGGAAGACAGTGTTTTCCAGGAACATAGGGTGGGAGATGGCTTTGGGATGAAACTGTTCCACCTCAGGTCATCAGACGGTGGATTCCCACAAGGACTGAGCAACCTAGATCCCTCGCTTGTGCAGTTCACAGTAGGGCCCACGCTCCCACGAGAATCCAGTGCCACCGAGGATCTGACAGGAGGTGGAGCTCAGGCAGGAATGCCCACTCACCCATCCGCTTACCTCCATCCCTTACCTCTGTGCAATCCAGGTCCTAACCGGCCAGGGACCAGTGCCGATCCATGGCCTGGGGGTTGGTGACCCTGCGCTAGGGGGTCCTTTCTTGCCTCTTGCATCTTCTGGGGACTCCAGGTGTTCCTTGGCTTGTGGCTGCATCATTCCAACCTTGCTTCCTTCTTCCTGCGGCCTCCTCCCGTCCTCCCTGTAGCCTCCTGGCCCTCAAAAGGGATGTCATTGGCTGCAGGGTCCACCCTACATTCAGAGTCATCTCACCTTAAGATTCTTTACTTCATTACATCTGCGAAGACTTTATCTTTTTCTCTTTTCGTTTTTTTTTTAGAGGCAGGTCTGGCTCTGTCACCCAGGCTGGAGTGCAAAGCCACGATCTCGGCTCACTGCAGCCACAATGTCCCAGGCTCAGGTGACCCTCCCACCTCAGCCTCCCCAGTAGCTGGGACTGCAGGTGTGCCCACCACCATGCCTAGCTAATTTTTTAAATTTTTCATAGAGACAAGGTCTTGCCATGTTGGCCAGCCTGGTCTTAAACCCCTGGGCTCAAGCCGTCCTCCGCCTCCCAAAGTGCTGAAATTACAGGTGTGAGCCACTGTGCCCGGCCTACACTCTTTTTCCAGATAGGTCACATTCCTGGGAACTGGGCTTTTACACGTGAGCACTCTTGGTGAGCCTCACTTCACCCAGGACAGTCCTCCAAACAGATGCCTGGTTCTTTGTTGCTGTTTTCCAAATGCTACCTCCTCACTTGCTGACCAGCGATGGAGAGGGAAACCCGCCTCTGCTCCTGCCTCTCTGGGAACGTCTCGCCTCCTTGGCCTCTGGTTCCCATCTCCAGAAGCAGCTTTCGGGTCTCCCCAGCTGTGACTTGCTGTCACTGTGGAATGGGTTTTCGTCCTGCACAGGAAGATATGGGGATGACGTACGCGGAGCTCTCGGTCTACGGGAAGCTCAGGAAGGTGGCCAAGATGGGGCCATACAGCATGTTCTGCAAACTCCTCGGCATGTGGAGGCACATCTGGACCCCGAGACAGGTAAGGCCCATGTGACGCGTCACAGAGGGAAGCCATAGGTGATGTCCTCTCTCCAGAGGCCAGTTTGACCTGTAGGAACAAGTGGATACGGTGTGACCCTAACATAATAAAACCATGTCTCACACAGTGACACTTGTCACTTTGCTTTTTGAGACCGAGTCTCGCTCTGTCGCCAGGCTGGAGTGAAGTGGCGTGATCTTGGCTCCTCACTGCAACCTCCACCTCCCGGGTTCAAGCGATTCTTCTGCCTCAGCCTCCCAAATAGCTGGGACTACGGGAGTGCTCCACCACACCCAGCTAATTTTTGTAGTTTTAGTAGAGACGGGGTTTCTCCATGTTGGCCAGGATGGTTTCAGTCTCTTGACTTTTTGATCCACCCACTCAGCCTCGCAAATTGCTGGGATTACAGGCGTGAGCCACCGTGCCCGGCCCTTTCCACTTATTTTTACCAGTTCTGATCTTCTGCTGGCCCAAAGTTAATCTGAGTGGGGCTCACCCACAGCCAGGTAAACACGACATGAAACAAGCCCTTCCTTTTTTTGAGGGCAGAATGTAAACTTCAGGGCCAGGATAGTATTGCTCTTCTACTAGCTGTGATCTCACCAGGGCTGAAGCCCATAAGCGTGGTGGTCCCATGGAACCTCCTGGAAGCCTCGTGAAATAAATCTTCGTGGGATCTATCTCAGATCTCCTGAGGCAGCATGCCATAGCATCAGAGGCAGGGGGAGCCCGGTTTCACAGCTCAGCCAGCGCCCCCGGCGTAAGCATGGGCATACCCCACGCCCGCCATCAGGGAAGGTCTTGTGCGGGGAGTAGCCCATGAACTGTTGGCTTGTGTGGTCCAGCAAGGGAATTCCGGCCCGGGGCCTTTCCAGCTCTGCGAACACGAAGCTCGTGTGTTGCCACACCCACCAGGTCGCCGACAAAGTGAAGCAGTTTTTCTCCAAGTACTCCATGAACAGGCACAAGATGACCACACTCACACCTGCGTACCACGCCGAAAACTACAGCCCCGATGACAACAGGTTTGATCTGCGACCGTTTCTGTACAACACTGGCTGGCCATGGCAGTTCCGGTGCATAGAAAACCAGGTAAGTCCCCCAGAAATGTTTCTTTCTCCATGTTTCATATCCGTAGAAGGAACACAAGGTTATCTCCATTAAGGATTGAAAAGCTTTCTTGTATACACAGTAGCATTGTTTACTGTCCTCATTCCTGCAGAGGGACACATACGTTTAAAGTGGTTTTTGTCTTTTAAATTTACTTCTTTTTATGCTGACAAGTAAGAGTTCTATATGTTGATGGTGTACAACATGACGTTTTGATACGTGCCTCATGGTGGAGCGGCTCAGCCCAACCATTTCACATGTACATGCCTTACCCCACGTGCTTATTATTTGTGTGTGGTGAGAGCACTTAAAATCCACTCTCTTGGCCGGGCACGGTGGCTCACGCCTGTAATCCCAGCACTTTGGGAGGCCGAGGCAGGCGGATCACAAGGTCAAGAGATCGAGACCATCATCCTGGCCAACATGGTGAAACCCTGTCTCTACTAAAAATACAAAAATGAGCTGGGTGTGGTGTTGTGCACTTGTAGTCCCAGCTACTCAGGGGCTGAGGTAGGAGAATGGCTTGAACCCAAGAGCAGAGGTTGCAGTGAGCCGAGATCGTGCCACTGCACTTCAGCCTGGTGACAGAGTCAGACTCTGTCTCAAAAAAATTAAAAAAAAATGTTCTCTTAGCAATTTTCCAATGTTAACTACAGTCACCATGCTGTGCACTGATCTGTTGAACTTACTTCTCCAATCTAACAGAAATTTTGTGTCCTTTGACCGACATCTCTCCACCCGCTGGTAACCCCCGTTGTGGTCTCTGCTTCCACGAGATCACCTTTTTGAGATTGCGCAGATGAGCCGTACTGTGCGGTGTTTGTCTTCCTCTGCCTGGCTCATTTCACTTCAGATGTGGTTTGTCTAGGTTCATCCCTTTGGTTGCAAACGTCAGGATTTCCTCATTCCTAAGGCGGCGGCCTCCTCCACGGTGTGTGCGCCCCGCGTTTTCTCTGTCCCCTCATCCATCGGCGGGTGCGCAGTCTGGTTCCGTAGCTGGGCTCTTGTGAATGGGGGTGTGGTGAACTTGGCTGTGCAGACGTCTCCTCAGCAGATGCGTTCATTTCCTGTCAGTTACACCCAGCAGCGGGGTGGCTGGATCCTACGGTGATTCTATTTTTTCTTTGAGACGGAGTTTCGCTCTTGTTACCCAGGCTGGAGTGCAATGGTGCGATCTCGGCTCACCGCAACCTCCACCTCCGGGGTTCAGGCAATTCTCCTGCCTCAGCCTCCTGAGTAGCTGGGATTACAGGCACGCGCCACCATACCCAGCTAATTTTTTGTATTTTTAGTAGAGACGGGGTTTCACCATGTTGACCAGGATGGTCTTGATTTCATGACCTCGTGATCCACCCGCCTCAGTCTCCCAAAGTGCTGGGATTACAGGCATAAGCCACCGGGCAGTTCTATTTTTAATCTTGGGAGGAGTCTCTGCACTGTTTTCCATGATGGCTGCACTGACTGCCGAGTGTGTTGAGTCCGGCGAGCACTCCTTCTGGCTGGACTCTATTTGCCGGTGTTGTATAAAACAAAATTAGCAGGTGGACACCACTCTGTGACTGTAGTGCCAGTCACCATCATTTCCAAACAACCGGGGTATCCACATGGCTCCATGCCTTCCAACCCACCCTGCTTTCCGTTTTTCTTATTAATTGTTCATAGAATCAAGGAAGGACTAATACAGTCAATGAAAAAGGATAGGTCCTTCCCTTTTCCAAAGCTAGGCAGGAGCCACGATGGAGCAGGGTGGCCGTGCTCCCCAGTGCAGGGGATCATCTGATGAGAGGGGAGAGCCGGCCGATGAGTCAGTCAACAGTGATAAATTGTGGGCTGACTGCAGCTCGTGCCTGTCATCCCGGCACTTTAAGAGGGTCACTTGACCCCAGGAGTTGGAGACCAGCCTGAGCAACATGGTGAAACCTGTCTACAAAAAATACTACAGTTAGCCAGACATGGTGGTGCTCATCTGTGCTTCCAGCTACTTGGGAGGCTGAAGGGGGAGAATCACCTGAGCTGAGGAGGTGGAGGCTGCAGTGAGCTGTGATCATGCCACTGTACTCCAGTCTAGGTGACAGAGCCAGAGCCTGTCTCAAAACAAAATTTAAAATTTAAAAACAATGATAAATCCTGAGGAGTCTATCCTGAGGATGCCTGGTGTCCTTCCGGCACCTGTGAGACCAGAGGACAGTGTGATTCCAGCACAGGACGATTAGTGCACAGCAGAGACACACACACGTGCTGTAGGACCACAGAGTAGTGACCTAACAGGAAGATTTCTTCAACTCTTCCCGAAGGACATGAGGAAAACCCTGCTTATGCTGAACTAGAGGATGTGAGGTGCTGCTTTGTACCTCGTGGCTGGTGACAGCATCTGTGAGCAGGTGGCATGTAAAACGAGCGTGGATCAGTGGCAGGGGTTCTACATCATCTGCGACCATTAGCCTTCTGGGGGGACGTTAGGCAGTGACCCAAGATGATTTTGGTTCTCATGACTGGGCTGGGCTCTGTGATCCCGGCATCCCGTGGGTGGAGCCCAGGGGTGCTGCTGAACGTCCTACCATGTGCAGGACAGGCCCATCCCAACCCCACGCCTGGCAGAGAATTCTCCGTTCCGTGTGTTAGTGGTGACGAGGCTGAGGAATGCTGACATTTGGGGCTGGAAGGTGTTTGGGGCCTCATGGTCGTAAGGAAGAGATACTGCGTCTGGCTGATTTCCATGGAATGGAACTTACTGGAAGAGTGACTTAGAGGGTGGAAGGGAGGGCAGGGGTCGCAGGGGCTGGAAAGCTGGGACTTGGGCCAGCCAGATGCTACCCTGTGTCCCCTGCTGTGGCTGGACGGAGCCTATGCACCACACCCTGCCTGGGCTGGATGCCGACCTGCTCTGCCATCCCTGAGTCCCAGTGTCCCTGGGTCACGGGGCAGCAAAGTGGCCAAGCCTCAGGTGACGGGCCCTGTCATTCGACCACCTGGGGCAGAGAGGGAGCTGCCCCAGCTCTGGCCCCTGTAGTAGGAGGTAGGGACTTGGCTCCCACCAAGATGCACTCAGGGGCGGGCTCCCCCAGATCGGGAAGGGTGTTCAGGTGCTGTGCAGGCAAAAGAGTGACACACGTGGGAACATCAGAGATACCACAGGTAAAGGTGGAGATGCTGCCCTGCTGTCCTCTGTGGGGACTGCTGAGCCTGTGCTGGACCTGCCCCTCCGGGCTTTTCCGGCGCGCACTCCCAGCATCCTGTGGGGACTCTGGTAATTTGCTTTTTCACCTCTGGGACTTGTGACCCACTTTTGTTGTGTGCCAGTGTTTCAGCAGCCCCACAGTCTGTCTTTGCGGGACTGTGGCATCACAGGCCTCTCTTTCCAGGTGCTACAGTTCGAGAGGGCGGAGCCACAGTCCCTGGACGGCGTGGACTGAGGCCGGTTCCTTCCTGGAGGCCTCCTCTCCTCGGGGACCCCAGTGCCACATCATCGGCATTGCTGGGACCAAGGGTAGGAGCCCTGCGGTAGGAGCCCAGAACAGCATGGCACATCAGTCGAGAAAGAGGGAACTTTTCAGTCGAATTCCTCCAAAGGAGGCTGGAATAAAGCCTGGGCTTAAAAAGAGGCTGGAATCTGTGCATGTGATTTTGACCTCCCGCCAGCGTGCGCTTTCCCACGAACTCCAGCACTCCCCGACCGAAGCCGCCTGGTAGGAGGAGCCCACCGCCGCCCTGTGTGGCATCTTTGCTACAGGAACAAGAACGGTGGCTCCTGGGCAGGGAGGGGTGTCATGAGCAGCAAATGAAGGAGAGACGACCTCCTCTCCCACCCACATAAATTTTCCTGTCCTGGGTTCCAGAAGGTTTTGGGGAGATGGTCCCCACAGAGCTTTCTTCCTGGGAGTCTGGGAACCAGTCGGCCTTACTCCTGTCCTGTGGGAGAACCATGCCATCTGGGCATGGGGGCAGGTGTGGGGCGGGGTCAGGGCCCTGTGGGTCCCCCTTCCTTCTGGGCTTCATGCCGTTCTGGGCACCTTTGTCTGTTTATGGAATAGGGTAAGGAGCGACTCCTCCATCCTCTCCAGAGCTCCCCTTGGTCCCTGAACCCTCTCTCCAGGGAGTCTCAGCCTCCCATCCTCTGAGAGTGAAGATGAGATGAAGATGGGGGCACACGCTAGAACCTCTGGGAGGGTGGAGTGGGTTTGGGGTCTGTGCTGCCCCCTGGTGTCTGCCCTTCCTCTCCCAATGCCTGGCCCCTCTGCCTAGGGCACTTCTGCTTCCCAGCCTCACCTAGAGCCCCACACCAAACCCGGGACCTAGGCTGAGACGCAGGCCACAGCCAAGGGTGAATTTCCCAGGGAGCGACTGGGGGCCCTGGGCTGAGTGAGGGAGTGATACTCCCACCCTGCCGCCTCTGCGGGTCTGTGCGTGGCCTTTTTCCCCATCCCTGCTCTGTCTCCTCTCACTGTCCCTCTTTCCCTAAGCCAGGGCTGTAGCTTTGCGTTGGTCCTAGGCAACCAGGAAGCTTTCCAAATATAATGTGCCTGGGGCCGAGGGGGCCCCCAGCAGCCCCTGTCCCTCCCTGTGTGCTGCCACTGGGGACAACTCCCGGGGGTGGCTTCTGGAGGCCTCCTTGATCTGTCCTGGTCTCACCATCTCTAAGTCATAGCAGCACTAAGTGCCATGACAGAAGAAAGTGGGGGGCACTCGGCAGGTGCTGTCGGGGTAGCAGAAAGTGGGGGGCACTCGGCAGGTGCTGTCGGGGGTAGCGGAAAGTGGGGGGCACTCGGCAGGTGCTGTCGGGGTAGCCGAAAGTGGGGGGCACTCGGCAGGTGCTGTCGGGGGTAGCAGAAAGTGGGGGGCACTCGGCAGGCGCTGTCGGGGTAGCCGAAAGTGGGGGGCACTCGGCAGGTGCTGTCGGGCTGAGTAGGGGGCACTCGGCAGGTGCTGTCGGGGGTAGCGGAAAGTGGGGGGCACTCGGCAGGTGCTGTCAGGCTGAGTAGGGGGCACTCGGCAGGTGCTGTCGGGGTAGCGGAAAGTGGGGGGCACTCGGCAAGTGCTGTCGGGGGTAGCGGAAAGTGGGGGGCACTCGGCAGGTGCTGTCGGGGGTAGCGGAAAGTGGGGGGCACTCAGCAGGCGCTGTCGGGGTAGCCGAAAGTGGGGGGCACTCGGCAGGTGCTGTCGGGCTGAGTGGGAGGCACTCGGCAGGTGCTATCGGGGTAGTGGAAAGTGGAGGGCACTCGGCAGGTGCTGTCGCCGTAGCGGAAAGTGGGGGGCACTCGGCAGGTGCTGTTGGGGTAGCGGAAAGTGAGGGGCACTCGGCAGGTGCTGTCGAGGTAGCGGAAAGTGGGGGTACTCGGCAGGTGCTGTCGGGGTAGTGGAAAGTGGGGGGCACTCGGCAGGTGCTGTCAGGGTAGCAGAAAGTGGGGGGCACTCGGCAGGTGCTGTCGGGGTAGCCTAAAGTGAGGGGCACTCGGCAGGTGCTGTTGGGCTGAGTGGGGGGCACTCGGCAGGTGCTGTTGGGGTAGCGGAAAGTGGGGGGCACTCGGCAGGTGCTGTCGGGGTAGCGGAAAGTGGGGAGCACTCGGCAGGTGCTGTCGGGCTGAGTGAGGTGCACTCGGCAGGTGCTGTTGAGGTAGCAGGAAGTGGGAGGCACTCGGCAGGTGCTGTCGGGCTGAGTGGGGGGCACTTGACAGGTGCTGTCGGGCTGAGTGGGGGGCACTCGGCAGGTGCTGTCGGGGTAGCAGAAAGTGGGGGGCACTCGGCAGGTGCTGTCGGGCTGAGTGGGGGGCACTCGGCAGGTGCTGTCGGGGTAGCGGAAAGTGGGGGACACTCGGCAGGTGCTGTCGGGGTAGCGGAAAGTGAGGGGCACTCGGCAGGTGCTGTCCGGGTAGCGGAAAGTGGGGGCACTCGGCAGGTGCTGTCGGGCTGAGTGGGAGGCACTCGGCAGGTGCTGTCGGGGTAGCGGAAAGTGGAGGGCACTCGGCAGGTGCTGTCGCGGTAGCGGAAAGTGGGGGCACTCGGCCGGTGCTGTCGGGGTAGCAGAAAGTGGGGGGCACTCGGCCGGTGCTGTCGGGGTAGCAGAAAGTGGGGGGCACTCGGCAGGTGCTGTCGGGCTGAGTGGGGGGCACTCGGCAGGTGCTGTCGAGGTAGCAGGAAGTGGGGGGCACTCGGCAGGTGCTGTTGGGCTGAGTGACGGGCACTCGGCAGGTGGTGTCAGGCTGAGTGGGGGGCACTCGGCAGGTGCTGTCGGGCTGAGTGGTCACCACCATCGTTGTCTCCTCCATCACTTTGTCCAGAGTCTGTTGCCCACATAACACCATGGACGCCCCTGTCCAGATAGGTCTGAGGGCACTGGGGTGGCTGGCACCCCACACCTTCTCAGGGAGCACCCAGCAGGAGACCTGAGATTCTCCTTAGGCTTTGGATGGGAGCTAGAGGCTTCTGAACTTCTGCACCCCAGATGTGTGGCAACAGGGTCGGGAGTGTGTCCCCTGAAAGATGATGAGGTGAGGCTGGGATCCTGAAGACAGCCCTGAGGCTCCGAAACTCCCCACCTGCAGGAGCTGAGCTCAGGGGTACCAGATCCTGGCCCCCGACCTTCAAGTTACAGGGTGGTGCCCCCCAGGTACAGAGCAGTGTCCCCAGTTACAGGATACTGTTCCCCAGTTGTAGATTAGTATCTTCTGGTTACAGAATAGCGTCCTCTCAGTTATAGAGGCAGTGTCCCCCCAGTCATAGCATAGTGTACCCCTAGTTATAGGGTAGTATACCCCAGTTATAAGGCAATCATCCCCTATTATAGTGTCTTTCAGTATAGGGTGACATCTCCCAGTTATAGGGTAATGCCCCCCAGTTAATAGGGTGATGTCCCTCAGTTATAGGGTGATGTCCCCCAGTTATAGGGTGATGTCTCCCCAGTTATAGGGTGATGTCCCCACAGTTATAGAGTGATGTCTCCGCAGTTATAGGGTGATGTCCCCACAGTTACAGGGTGATGTCCCAGTTACAGGGTGATGTCTCCCCAGTTACAGGGTGATGTCTCCCAGTTATAGGGTGATGTCTCCCCAGTTACTGGGTTTGCAAAACAAGGGAAAAAGATGTCCCCCAGTTACTCTCCATTGTCCTACAGTAACAGGATAGTATTCCCCAATTATAGGGCAGTGTCCCCCATTATAAGCTGGTGTCACCCAGTTATAGGATAATGTTCCCCAATACAGGACAGTGTCCCTCTGGTTTCTGGGTAATGTCCCCCAGTTACTCTCCAGCATCCCCCAGTAACAGGATAGTGTCCCCCAGTAACAAGACAAAGTCCCCCATCATAATGTCCCCAGTTAAAACCTAGTGTCCCCCGGTGGTAGGATAGCCTACTACCAAGTCCTCCTAAGTGGGACTCATCTGGCCGGAGTCCAGCTGAGGTTAGGACAGGGAAGTGACCTTCAGTTTTGGGGAAGGGACCAGAGCTCGACCAGTGAGAAGCTGCCAGCTCCGTCTAGCCATATCCAGGTTGCTGAGGGTCCCTGGCCCTGTCCTTAAACCTCATCACTGACATGACCCAGCCAACCTCTTCAAGAGGAAAACATCCCCTCAGGTCAAAGCCAGCTTGTTCAGGTCCCCATCCTGGGGACACTGTAGAGAACAGATGTGCAGGAGACTTTCTCCTCTCCTCTGCCTTTTGGCTAAAACATTTCACTCAAAGGCAGATGCAGCCTGAGGGCAGCACAGGGGACCCCAAGGCTCCCTGCGCATTTGTAGTTGATTGATATCAAATGTGTGGGTTTTCCTCCTGTTCTCATGATGGGTGCCTTTGCTCAGCCCCACCCTCCTGTTCTCATCCAGTTGTTGGCCTTCGCTCAGCCCCCTCCTCCTGTTCCCATCCAGTCCACCTTTGCTCAGCCCCATCCGACCAGCTTCCAGCAGCATCCGCCCAAAAGGTTGTCCCATCACAGCCGGAAGCAGCCTCAGACAGGACACGATGAACAGGCCTGGCTGTGTTCCAGTAAAACCTCCGGCTGGACACTGTTCATAACGGGGGCACACATTCCCCTCCCCTTCCCAATCCTTTAACACTCTGGGACAGTGATTCTCAAACACTTTGGTGTCGACCCCAGAGTATTTGCTTATGTGGCTGATATCTGCTGACATTTGCTACCTTAGAAATTAAAACTGAGAAATCTAAAAACAGATTTTATGAAGTCACTTAAAAATAATAAGCCCATTGCACGTTAACATCAAGTAGCATATTTTTGTGAAAAAATAAATTTTCTAAAAACAAATCTAAGTGAGAAGAGTGGCATTGTTTTCCTTGTTCTGCAAAACCTTTTCGGTGCCCGGCTCATGAGATGACAGCACTTTTGTGCCAGCCATTCGTGTATAAAGAAGACCTTTTCCAATAATTAGCTGGGGCTGATGCTAGAGCAATACCAGAAGGTCGGTGATGTCTGTAGACCTGTCCAAATGTGCGTTTACTGGGTTTTTATGTTTGCAGTTAAATCTTCAATTAGGTGAGTTATTTTGTTATTGCAAAGTGGTTTCTTTTATTCACTTGTCCAGCAGGCATTCAGCAACATCAACTCTACATACGAAGTAAGGAGTTGAATTAAGCAGAGTAGTTAATGACGTGAGAAACACCTTCAGTGTTTACTTGAAATAAATAAGGGGTGTTTAGGCAAAGTAAGTAGACACTCAGAACTGCGTAGGAGAGGGTACCAGTGTCTAGAGCTCCTGCAATAGATTATCTGAAATGTCCACTTTTCAACAAAAAGTTGAGACCATTTAGTCTGTTTTCACACTGCTATGAAGAACTGCCTGAGACTGGGTAATTTATAAAGGAAAGAGGTTGAATTGCCTTTTGGTTCAGCAAGGCTGGGGAGGCCTCAGGAAACTTTCAGCCATGGTGGAAGGTGAAGGGGAAGCAAGACACCTTTTTCACAGCGTGGCAGGAAGGAGCTGTGCGAGCAAAGGGGGAAGAGCTCCTTATAAAACCATCAGCTAGCCGGGCGCGGTGGCTCACGCCTGTAATCCCAGCACTTTGGGAGGCCGAGGCGGGTGGATCACGAGGTCAAGAGATCCAGACCATCCTGGTCAACATGGTGAAACCTCGTCTCTACTAAAAATACAAAAAATTAGCTGGGCATGGTGGCGCGTGCCTGTAGTCCCAGCTACTCGGGAGGCTGAGGTAGGAGAATTGCCTGAACCCAGGAGGCGGAAGTTGCGGTGAGCAGAGATCACACCATTGCACTCCAGCCTGGGTAACAAGAGCAAAACTCCATCTCAAAAAAAAAAAAAAAACCATCAGCTATCATGAGAACTCACGATCAGGAGAACCAAGCAACAGCACGGAGCAAACAGCCCCCATGATTCAATTACCTCCACCTGGTCTCTCCCTTGACACTTGGGGATTATGGGGATTACATTTCAAGAAGAGATTTGGGTGGAGACACAAAGCCTGACCGGATCAACTGCCTGCCAGAGATATAAGATGTTGGCTTTAATAGGCAAAGACTTCAAAGTAACTGTCACAAACAGGTTCAAAGGACTAAAGGAAGCCAGGATTAAAGAAGCAAAGGATGATGTGATGACAATATCCCACCAAATTGAGAATACCAATAGAGAAATGATTTGCAAAGAAACAAGTGGGTACCTAAAATGTACACAAGAAACATTCACAAGAAGCGTTCAACAGTACATTTGAACTGGCAGAAGAAAGAATCACCAAACTCGAAGATGGAGTGAGTGATTATACAATCTGAAGAACAGAGAGAAGAAAAGAATGAAGAAAAATGAAAAAAGCCTCAGAGAAATCTGGGAGGCCATAAATCACAACAACATACATGTCATGGTAGCCCCAGGGGGAGAGAGAGAGGGGAAAGGAGCAAAAGGATTGTTGGAAGAAATAATGGCCGCAGACTTCCCAGTTTTATGGCAAGACTGTGACCTACACATCCAGGAAGCTCGGTGAACTCCAGGAATCTCTTCATTTACAGAAGTCAAAGCCAAGCCACAGGACAACAGAGAGCTTCACAGGTGAGCTGTCTCTTAACCAGGATCTCCCCCAAGTGGCCTGAATCTAACCCTGAATCTGGGGCTGGAGCTCTCAATAGCCATCTTAGTAACTGGCTTCAGTCATATACGTTCCTCCAAAAATTCAGCTGACCATGTGTTTTTATGTGATTCCTGCAGACCATTAAAGTGCAATGATTTTGTAAACTTGTGGTAATAAATGCTACTCATTCTTAACTATTGACGATCAGAGTGAGAGGTGTGAGGGCTTTTGAGAATTGTGCATATTTCTGGGCATTTATTTTTTTATTTTTTCCTTTTTTCTATTTTTTGAGAAAGGGTCTTGCTCTGTCACCCAGGCTGGAGTGTAGTGTAACAATCACAGCTCACTGCAGCCTCAGCCTTCCAGGTTCAAGCAATCCTGTCTCACCCTGTCAAGTAGCTGGGACTACAGCTGTGCACCACCACACCCATCTAATGGTTTTATTTTTTGTAGAGATGGGGTCTTCCTCTGTTGCCAAGGTTGGACTTGAACCCCTGGACTCAAATGATCCTCCCACCTCAACCTCCCAAAGTGCTGGGATTACAGGCATGAGCCATCTTTTAAATCTTAACAAAAGGTTGAACTTTACAGCATATGAAATTAAACACACCTCATCTCTTGTATTTTAATACCCTGAATTAAAATGTTTATAATAATTGTTACATGGATGGCTGAATATTAATTTCCCTAATTAGAGATTGTTAAGAGTTTGAGGCATTTACGTAAGCCAAGGTTTACTATGTTCAGATGCTTAGAAAGGGTGGCAAAACTATGGAGAAACCACCAGAGAAGGTCCGTTAAAAATTGAGGGAGAAACCAAACAGAAGTGAAGACCCAAATGACGAAGACTGAGAGAGAACTCTGAAAACAAAGAGGAAGGATTTGTGCTGTGAGGGCCAGAGGTGAGTCTGGGGACTAACTGCCTTAAAGCAGAAGATGAAAACAGTTTTCAGGCTATATCACTGGGGACAGCATGACCCAGGAGACCCTGCTGGGCAGCTGTGAGCGCCACAGTGCAACACGCTTGGGAGCAGAGCTCGCCAGGGCCGGGCGCCGTGGCTCCTGCCTGTAGTCCCAGCGCTTTGCGAGGCTGAGGTGGGCGGATCAGTTGAGCTTGGGAGTTCAAGACCAGCCTGGGAAACATGGCGAACCCCTGTCTCTACAACAATACAAAAGGTAGCCAGGAGTGTTGGCATGTGTGTGGTTCCAGCTATTCGGGAGGCTGAGGTGGGAAGATCGCTTCCTCCTCTGCATGAATTAATGTAGGGAGAGATCCGTCATTTGCCCTCTGCTGTGGCCTGAAGGTGTCCCCTCCGAGTTCATCTGGTGAAGCCCTGCCCCCCAGGATGAGGCTTTTCAGAGATGGGGCCTTTGGGAGGTGCTTAGGGCTAGATGAGGTCATGGGGGCCCTAATGGTGGCATCACTGGCCTGATAAGAAGAGGGAGGGACAGTGACCTGCCCTTTTTTTCCTTTTACCTTTATTCTATAAAAGGACCTGTACCAGGGTCCCAACAGTGAATACATGGTGCATTAAAATAAGAGGAGGCTAATGGAGGGCTGGTGCCTCCACCGAGTCCTGAATAAGGGCCACTGGAGGACACAGGGAGAAGGTGCCATCTGCAACCCAGGAAAAGCCTCCCCAGAACCTGGCCATGCTGGCCCCTGACCTGAGGCCTCCACCTCCAGAACCTTGAGAAAATACACTTCTATTGTGTAAACCACCCCTTCTGGGGCGTTTTGTTAAGGCAGCCTCCTCTGGTTCCTCCTCCGCCTTCTTCGCTGCCATCTTTAGTCACCTCCCTTTCGGATCCATGCTCCCTCCGGCCCACCCTGCCTGGTACCAGGTGGGGGCGGGGTGGGGGGTGACACTCCCGGGCCATGCCTGGCCATGGGCTCCCTGCCCTCTGACTTCTGGTTCAATTCAATGGGTGGGACGCCCTGTCAGGAGATCAGAGCCGCTCCCTGGGTCGCTTCCTGCCCGGCCACAAGTTGACCGTGACTGTTCCTGTGCCAAAGTCCTGGCTCCTGCCGACAGCCCACTCATTCCAGGTGCTAATCATGGCTCACCCCCCACCAGCCCTCCAGGGGCCAGGGCTGCACTGGCTTCACTGTTGGTAGCCCTGGGGCGGTCACAATTGTGTGCCCACTTGACCTTCTCTACCAGCTTATAATCCCCCCCCAGTAGCCTCCACCTGTTGAATGCACCGTGTATTTCCCGTTGGGACCCTGGTGCAGGGCCCACCTTCCCCCAGGATTCCAGCCCATTAGTTCCAGTGGTTCTAGAAATCAGCTTGTCATTGTTTACCTCATTATTTTGGCCTTCTCCACATCCATTTAGATAACGGGACAAAAAGGATTTTAAAAATATCTGGGCCCAATTATGTAGCTGTGCCTTCTTCCCCATCACTCCGTGGCCGTGAGTCTGGAGCCGGGCTGCGCATCAGAAGCTCCAGGGAAAAACTGTTTTTACTGGAGAGGCCTCATTGACCACTGGTCAGAGAGTTGGTGACGTTTATTAGGCCATTTTGAGACTTTTTAGGTGTGATAATGGTGCGTTTTCCAGGAGTCCTTGCTGCTTAGCTGAAATCAGGAGAAATTAAATCACATTATACCTAGGAGTTGCTTTGAAGAAATAGAGGGGTGAAAGGAGTGGGTGGGGGTATCGAGGAAGCAGATTAGCCCTGAATTGATGATTGGGACGGCGGGGTGATGCCCACGTGGGGATCAGTGTGCTGCTCTGCCTAGACTTACACACTTCCATTTTTTCACAGTAAAAAGCGCTTTTTTTCATATTTGAAAAAAGTGACATTGTTTTATTACTACCCAGTAATAAAAGGTGGGGCCTGCCTGAGGAGGTGGGTGTGCTGGGCACAGGGGACGTGTGGCTGTGAGGAGATGATGACAGGAAGCTGGAAGGAAAGGGGTGAGTGTGGAGGCCGAGCCCAAGGGGCCCTCAGGTCCGCTTCTAGGGAGGGACAGCCTGAGGAGGGAGTCATGGCAAGCCACAGCCAGCCTGCCAATCTTGAATTAAGAAATTCTTGGAAATCTAGCTGCCTGTCACTGTTGGCCTCCAATCTCTTTGTCATGCAGTCAAGGACACTGGGGTCCTTCTGCTTGTCTCAGCAGCCAGTTCCGTGTTCATGAAGCTTAGGAACTCCATCCTGGGGAGAGCAGTTGTAACCATCCTCTACAGGACCCTTGGGCAACTGCAGGGCTGGAGGGTTTTGGCCAGGTTGTAGCTGAGTGAGGTGGAAATTGGTGGCAATGCTCGCAGCCATTGGTGGCATTGAAGCATGGAGCCAGGGCAGGAGGCTTTTGGCACCAGCTAGTGCACTCTACCTTGGCCTGGGGGCAGCACAGGTGTGGGCCACAGGTGTGCAGGTGCTGTAATTCAAAAATGACAGCAAGACAGTGGAGGTTAGAGCACTGATTGAGAAATGTCTGCTCCCAGCTCAGCTCCCCTCAGAGCCTCCTGGAGTTGGTGCTCCTGGGGGCAGCCAGCTCAGTGGGGAAAGGGCCGTGACAAACCCTGAGCCTCTGCGGGACTCCTGGCTGGCTCCGCAGCTGGGCCCCCTTCTGTTCCCCATCATGAGAAGTTGGCCACCTCCCGGGGATCTCTTCCTGTCTCTCTGCTTGCAAGGCACCGCTGGCAGCCGCTGGGCTCACGGTGACTATTTCTAGAATGAATAAGCACAACCTCCACCCGTGGCTTGACACGGATGTCCCCCCACCCCAGGAGGCCCCTCTCAGTCAACACCAGCCACAGGCTAACCCTGCTTCTGTGGCCAGCAAGGCACTATCTGCCTGGGTTTGAACAGTGGATGAGGAGTCACCCAGGTCCACCCTGGGGTGTGAGCCGGTCCTCCAGGAAGCAGACGCCCAGACGGATGGGACTGGATGTTTATTAAGGGAGACATGATGGAAATGACAGGGAGAGGAGGCAGCACCAGGCATGGAGCATAAAACATGTTGGACATTTTTCCAAGATAGGACAGCTCAGGAGAGTCTTCCCGCTTCAAAATTGTCCTATAAAGATTTTGTTTTATTTCCATGTGATCTTTTTTTTTGCCCAATATTCATTTTGTCTGCTGTGAAATATCCATGCCCCTGCTGAATGCTTCTGTGAGTGGCTGCATCTGTGTCTGTATGCCGTGGAAAACACCTAACTGCAGATCGCAGATGGAGATCTCAGAGGTTGACTTTGTATGCATTCGTCTAATTTCTTCATCTCGTAAGGACCTGAATTTTAATCTTGGAGGCAGGTGTTTTCCCTTATCTTTTGGAACAGAAATTGGAAATCCCAGGCCTGAGCTGTTACACCCTAACGTTTATTTAATGAACTTCAGGGAGTATCTTTTGCTGGTCTTCTGAGTGGGAATATTTTCACTGAACCAGCAAGAGGAGTGAGGGTCTAACACCTGCCAGCTACTTTGCAAGATGCTTTCTTCATAGGCTTGGTCTCTTAGTCCTCAGAATGACCTCATAACCACTTCATTCCTGGCATATTTATTAGGAATCTGGGGCTCTGAGTCTCACTGAGAGGTGGTGTCTGGCTCAGGCAGCAGGGACACAGGGAAGGGGGAGGAGTTTGCTTGCCAAGCTTGGGAGATGCAAAGCTGGGAGTTACCAGTGGGAAGGGGAGGGTGCTGGGGATGAGATGATGCCAGAGCAGCTCAGGATGGGCCTTGATTTCCTCACCGGAGGTGGCCTCATTCTGAAGGCCGAGGCCACAGCTCCACTGAACCCGACCCTTCCTCACTGTTAGTCTCCTTGGCCCCTAAAAACTCGGGGAGACAGGGCCCCCTGACAGAACCAAGTTCAATTTCCCAGACCTCTAAGCATTCAGTCAGCCTGATCCAGAGCCTTCGCACATTCGGGGAAAGATTCATCTTTCCTACAGAGAACGGACTTAAGAGGGTAGAGCATCAGGGAAGCGCTGGGGGGATAATTCCCTAAGCACACTGTGCCGTGTGAGCTCTCCCACGGCGGCTCTGTGCGGCCCTCACGCAGCCCCCATGCTCCTGCTCATGCTGCTTGCCTGGACAGGAGCGGCCTTCCAGCTCCACCTGAGTTCAGCAAACCCCCATGTGACACCTCCCTGCTTCATCCTTCTCTTCCACAGCCTCCTATTTATTCCCCCGAGATGCCGTCTCCTCCTCCTGCATGTGGGGTCCCTCCCCCTGTGCTTCCATTAGGGGTGGTCAGAAGCTCTGTGCCCCTCAGTGGGGATCTCTTTGCTATAGAAACAGGACACCCTGCAAGTCAGGGACAGTCTCAACCCTCACAGAGCTGGTCATGTGGCCCAGGTGCCATACACATCTGCAAAACTGCTATTTCCGGCTTCCATAAACAATCTCTGGCTGGGCATGGTGGCTCATGCCTGTAATCTCAGCACTTTAAGGGAGGGCAAAGTGGGCAGATGCCATGAGTCCAGGAGTTTGAGACCAGCCTGAGCAACATAATGAAATACTATTTCCTCATCTACAAGAGATAGAAGAGATACCTCTGCCAAGGTCATGATGAAGAAATAATGCAACCGACTGTGTACCCTTGGAAACTTGAGAAAAGTGACCATGTCCTCAGCCAGTGTTACCACTGTACTGCGAAGCCTGCAGTGCCATCTGTGACATTTCAATTAACTCAAAAAAAAAGGAAAGATAAACTCATTTCACAAGTCAATTCATACTGTTCAGAAAAACATACCAAGTGGTGCATGTGGAGGTGGCTGAGGTCCCAGAGGACACTGAGGTGAGGGACTCTGAGGACAGAGGATACCCAGCTGGAGAAGGTGGCTGAAGTCCCAAAGGCCACGAGTGGAGAGTATGGAAGGACCAGAGGAGACTCATGTGACGGTGGTAGTTGAGGGGCCAGAGCCCACCCAGGTAGAGGAGGTGGCCGAGGCTCCACAGGCTGCTAAGTGAAGGAGTACGCTGGGGTCCCACAGGCCACACAGCAAAAGAAAATTGCTGAAGTCCCAGAGGACAGACACCTGCAGCAGGTAGATGAGGTCCCAGGGGACACACAGCTGCAGTAGGTTGATGAAGTGTTGCAGGGTAGATACGTGCAGGAGGTGGATGAGGACCCGGAGGACAGGCGCCTGTGGGAGGTGGATGAGGTCCCGGAGGACAGACGCCTGCGGGAGGTGGATGAGGTCCCAGAGGACAGACGCCTGCGGGAGGTGGATGAGGTCCCGGAGGACAGACGCCTGCGGGAGGTGGATGAGGTCCCGGAGGACAGACGCCTGCGGGAGGTGGATGAGGTCCCGGAGGACAGGCGCCTGCGGGAGGTGGATGAGGTCCCGGAGGACAGACGCCTGCTGGTGGTAGATGAGGTCCCATAGGACAGACACCTGCAGCAGGTAGATGAGGTCCCAGGGGACAAACAGCTGCAGGAGGGTGATAAGCCATGTGACAGACAGCTGCTGGAGGTGGATGAGGTCCCAGAAAAGAGACAGCTTCAGGAGGTGGTTCAGCTTCCAGAAGACACTCGAATGGAGGCAGTGGTTGAGGTCTCAGTGGACCCTCTAGTACAGGTGGTTGAGGTTCCAGGGGACACTTGAGTGCAGGAGATGGATGATGTCCCAGGAGACAGTCCACTACAGGAGGTGCTTGAAGTTCCAGGGGACACTCGAGTGCAGGAGGTGATTGAGGTTCCAGATAACCTTCTGCTGGAGAAGGTGGTTGGGGTCCCAGAGGAAACTCGAGTGGAGGCTGTGACTCAGGTTCCAAAAAATCTTCACCTGGAGTAGGATATAGAGGTTCTGGAGGACACGTGAATAGATATGTCCGAATTCCCACCAAGCAATCCACTGGAGTCGGTGCTTGAGGTCCCAGAAAACACTCCAACAACGAACGAAGCTATCGGGGGTGCCAGCGAATCTTCAGTTGGACGAGGTGCTTGAGGTTCCAGAAGATACTTGGGTGGAGTTGGTGTTTGAGGTCCCAGAAAATTCTCAGGTGGAGAAAGCTGTTGAGGTTCCAGACTACCTCTGAGTGCACGAGGTGGTTGAGCTCCTAGAGTGCACTCACATGGAGGAGGTGGCTGAGGTCCCAGTGGACATTCCACTACAGGAGGTGGCTGAGGTCGCAGAGAACACTCAAGTGCAGGAGGTGGCTGAAGTTCCAGGGGACACTCCACTGGAGGACGCTGCTGAGGTCTCTTAGGAAACGCGTGTGGATGAGATGTCTGAGGTCTCAGTAAACCTTCAGCTGGAGAAGGCGTTTCAGGTTCCAGAGGATGTTCCAGTGGAGGAGCTATCAGAGGTTCCAGAAAACTTTCAGCTGCAGAGGGTGGTTGAGGTCCCAGAGGACAGGAAGTTGGAGGAGGTGGCCGGCAGCCCATCAATGGTCTGGAAGGGCAAGCCATGAGGTAGGGCAAGTAAGGCCATTCCGACAGAGGACGAGGCTCCTGTTCAGCCATGTTGACCTGTGAGGCAGAGGAGGAAATGTTTTACGATCTTCTAATACGAGAGAGAAAACACCAACACCCACACAGGCTGCACCCAATGCCACAGGTGATGGTCCTTGCCCCTTGCCCCTTGCCCCTTGCCCCTTGCCCGTCTTCAAGTTTCTAAATGGCGGCATCAGTGCCATAAAGCCTCCCTTCCACTGAGTCCTGCTGACAGCAGGGGAGTGAAGACAAGTCATGGGGACAAACTGTTGTCCCCACATGCCACTGTGTCTGTCTGCAAATGTAGGCAGGCTGGGGGCCTGTCCCAGGGAAGACAGAGGCACTACGCAGTAATAAAGAAGCATGTTTCTGACCCAGGGGTGTCTACGTTGATCCTCAGTCCTCCCTCACCACCATCACCAGAGCATTTTTCTTGCATCAGATCCAGAGAGAAAGAGAGGAACGGAAAGCCTATTGCTCACACATGAGTCACAGCTATTCTTTTTTTTTTTTTTCTTTTTTTTTTTTTTCTGTTGTCTAGGCTGGGCTGCAGTGGCACAATCATAGCTCACCACAGCCTCAACATCCCAGGCTCAAGTGATGCTCCCACCTCAACCTCCCATGTAGCTGGGACCACAGGTGTGTGCCACCATGCCTGGCTAATTTTTTATTTTTTGTAGAGATGGAGTCTCCCTATGTTGCCTAGACTGGTCTTGAACTCCTGAGCTCAAAGAGTCCTCCCCCTTCAGCCTCCCAAGGTGCTAGGATTAGACACATGAGCCACTGCAGCTGGCCTACCACTTTATTTTATTTTATTTTGTTTGTTTGTTTGTTTTTTTTTTTAAAGAAAGAAAGAAAAAAAAGAATGAAGAAGAGGAGGAAAAAGGAAGAGAAAGAGAGAGAGAGAGAATGGGAGTATTGCTTTCTTGCCCAGGCTAGAATGCAGTTTAGTAATGGGTACTGAAAACCTCTTTTATACCAATAATTATACTTAATGATGTAGACAGGAAGGAATAAGAGAAGAAAATAACAAACAAGCAGTCAACCAATATTTCATTTAAACCTATGAAATGCTATGCGATTACTGAGGAGTGATTTACTTCCAATTATGTAGTCACTTTTGGAATAGGTATGAGGTGGTAATGTATGTTTTGTGTATTTGAAGTGGAGAGTTCTATAAATGTTTATTAACTTTACTTGTTCCAGGTCTGAGTTCAAGTCCTGGATGTCCTTGTTAATTTTCTGTCTCATTGATCTATAGAATCGTTAGCTCTTCTTGTTACATTGATCCTTTTGCCATTATGTAATATCCTTCTTTGCCTCTTTTGATCTTTGTTGCTTTAAAGTCTACATTATCAGAGGCGAGAATTGCATCTCCTGCTTTTTGTTTATTTGTTTATTTATACTCTCTGGTTGGTAAATCTTCCTCCTTCTCTCTGAGTCTTTGTGTATTGTTGCATGTAAGATGGGTCTGGATGCAGCATACCGATGGGTTTTGGCTTTTTATCCAATTGCAGTATATATAAGTTTAATACTGGCGTTTGATGCTAGCTGGCTGTTTTGCCCATTAGTTGATGTAAATTTTTCATTGTATTAATGTTCTTTGCTTTTTGATGTATTTTTGGAAAGGCTGATATTGGTTGTTCCTTTATATGTATAATGCTTCTTTCAGAAGCTCTTGTAAAGCAGGCCTGGTGGTGGTGAAGTCTCTAAGTACTTGTTTGTTCGCAAAAGATTTAATTTTTCCTTCGCTCATAAAGCTTTGTTTGGCTGGATAGGAAATTCTGGGTTGAAAGTTCTTTTCTTTAAGGATGTTAAATATTGGTCCCCACTCTTTTCTGGCTTGTAGGGTTTCTGCTGAGAGATCTGCTGTAAGTCTGATAGGTTTCCCTTTATGGGTAACCTGACCTTTCTCTCTGGCTGCTAATATTTTCTCCTTCATTTCAACCCTAATAAATCTGGCAATTATGTGCTTTGGGGTTGTTCTTCTTGAAGAATATCTTTGTGGTGTTCTCTGTATTACCTGGAGTTGAATATTACCCTGCCTTGCTAGGTTGGGAAAGTTTTCCTGAATGATATCCTGAAGAGTATTTTCCAACTTGGATTCATTCTCTTCGTCACATTCAGGTACGCCTATCAAACGTAAATTAGGTCTTTTCACATAGTCCCATATTTCCTGGAGGCTTTGCTCATTCCTTTTTATCCTTTTTTCTCCAATCTTGTCTTCTCATTTCATTTCACTGAGCTGGTCCTCAACTTCTGATATCCTTTCTTCTGCTTGATCAATTCGACTGTTTAAACTTGTGCATGCTTCGTGAAGTTCTCGTGTTGTGTTTTTCAGCTCCATCAATTCACTTATATTCCTCTCTAAATTGTCCATTCTCGTTAGCATTTTGTCAAACCCTTTTTCAAGGTTCTTAGTTTCTTTGCATTGGGTTAGAACAAGTTCTTTTAATTCATAGAAGTTTCTTATCACCCACATTTTGAAACCTGCTTCTGTTATTGGAACACACTCGTTCTCCATTAAGCCTTGTTCCGTTACTGATGAGGAATTGCAATCCCCTGTAGAGAGAGAGGCACTCTGATTTTGAGTATTCTCTGCCTTTTTAGGCTGTTTTCTTCCCTTCATTACATATTTATCCCTCTGTTGTCTTTGTAATTACTGACTTTCTAACTAGGTCTCTGAGCGGACGTCCAACTTGTTTATTCCCAGTGCCGAAATCTGAGCAATCCACTGCGCCCGCCAAAACAGTGGTGTTAAGATTGATGGTGCTTTTCTGCCCGGGAATCTCCAGACTCTGCACCAAGAACTGCCCCTCTAAGGCACCAGCAAAACCGCTGTGCTGGCCACATGAGTCACTCTGGTGACCCGTGGGGCTCCTCCACTGGGAATCTCTTGGTCCGTGAGCAACAAATATTCGTCTGAAAGTGTGGCGTCCTCTCTTTCTCTGCACTTTCACTGGGAGCTACGTGCCCGAGCTGCTAGTGATCAGCCATCTTGGATCTCTCTCGCAGCTATTCTTAAGAGAATGTTCTCCAGGCTTTTCATGTTCTGTCTCTGAGTCTCAGAACTCTGTAAGGTTAGTGTGACTTCCCTGCTCCAAATCTAAGAAAATGGAGGCTCCCAAAGGAAGGAGAATGTTCACCCAGGGTCACACAGCTTGCAGGAGGCAGAGTGGACGTCGGTTCCAGCTCTGCTGCAGGACCCTCTCAGCCCCGCTCTGCTTCCCTTCTTGACAAAGGGTCTTGTCCACTCTGGAGGTGCCACCTGTGGGAGCAGAGATCTCTGGGGGAGTGTGGATTCCTGAAGATCTGCAGGGGAACTGGGAGAGGGTTTCTGACAGAGCAATCCTATGTCCAGATGTTAGTTTGCACAGCTATCATGTTTCTTTTAACTTCCAGGGAATACCAACTTTTAAGTGCACTATGACATAAAAAATAATAACTTTTTCCATGAAAAATGAGGTGGGAATTCTAAACAACTGAGGTTAAAAAATGTGTTTAATTGCAGGTGTGCAAGTCCCATCATGTGTGATCAGAGGACTCAGCAGCTTTCGAAACCACAGAGGCCAACGGGAACCAGCTTCACTGAGCATCGCTGAAGGTCTTCATTGGGAACTGTCCTTGTAGGTAATGAGTGATGCTCACTCTTCACTACCTCACAGCCAGGGCACATTTTCTATTACAAACGTGGAAGCTCTTACACCTAGAATATTAGATCTAGGGCGCCACCGGGTGGGGATGGGAGCGATTTTGCACAACACAGTTACCAACAGAGATGGGACGCTGATGAGTTATGGAATCAACTCTGTCGAAGAGTATTCAAAATGGCACACAGCACATACTAATGTTGGATGAATGAGTTTTGACTTTTTTTCACTTCTGGGATTACAGCAGATATTCTAAATGTTAATCACCTACCTTACAGGACAAGAGAAAAAATCACAGCACGAAACAAAACCCTACATGTTTTGGAAAGGGGACCCCACAATATTTGGAGTAAACTGGATCAGTCAGGGTTCCCTGGGCCATGAGCCCTCCAGCAGTGGAGCTCAGTGGCATCTCCTCGTGTTATTTCCGCTAACAGAACACTGGAAGCCCTTCAGTCCTCGGCCCCTAAGCATGCACAGCTTCTGGCGATGCCAGAAAGATGGCCAGCTGGGAATGGAGAAGGCTGAAGTTCTTGGGAAGATTTTACTTTGAAAAGGGCCAGACAGAAAAGTCACCCAGAACCTGCAGAGCAGAGGCCAGGCCAGGAGAGGGCGCTGTGGGAAAAGATAGAAGTGTCCTGTGATAGGCAGAGTGAAAACGACTCCAGCGTTCACCTTTTCTTCATTTCTGATAAAACAGCACAAAGGTAAAAAACGCATTTTTCACCAAAAGCTCTGTTGACATCCTATTAAACAATCATCAGCCTACTTAATTTCCATGCTGTAGATGGTAGATAGTTTCATTATTCTTAGGGTAGTAAATCATTTCCCTGATTTTTAAATAAAACCCAATATTCACAGGAAAGTTGAGAACCGTGAATTGTTGTAAATACTTTCTTCTGACTTATGGTTCCAAGTGTACCTCCACAGGAAGTTAGTGTACTCGCACCGAGGCCAGTTATCCACAGCAAAGCGGCAACTGAAGAAATTCCCAGGGAAACGGCAGTTATAATAAGCATCCAGGGAATTTCAGAAAAGCCAGGCCCGGGGTGCAGACTTCCAGGCGGCACATCGATGACCCGGAATAAAACAGCTGGAGTAACAGCAGGCTCAATGACATTTACCGTATTCCAGTCCCAAGGAATCATCCTTAGAAACCCTCAACCTCCTCCAAGAGGGAACCACAGCCCCCAGCTACCAGCAGGGAGCCCACTGCTTCGAGCAGGATTAGAAGTTAACAGTCTCATGGTTCCTGCACGGCTGGCAGTGTTTTTAAGCATTGTGAATGTGGGGTGTCTTTTTTCTTGGTCTAACGCAGGGATGTCCAACTTCTGGCTTCTCTCTAGGCTGTATTAAAAGGAGAATTGTCTTGAGCCACACATAAAATATACTAACACTAAAAATAGCTGATGAGCTAAAAAAAATTGCCATGAATGTCATAATGTTTTGAGAAAGTTTACAAATTTGTGTTGGGCCACATTCAAAGCTGTCCTGGGCTGCATGTGGCCTGTCACCTGTGGGTTGGACAAGCTAGTTATAAAGGAATTATCATTTTTAAGTTTCTTACTTACTTTTTAAACTGACATATAACATTGGAAGTCTTTATCATGTGTCACATGATAAAAGAATCCCTGTGAACCACACTTCTTAGATTACGTGAATCTCTGCCATTTAAAGATCAGCATAAGTCACCAGGCGCGGTGGCTCATGCCTGTAATCCCAGCACTTTGGGAGACCAAGGTGGATGAATCATGAGGTCAGGAGGTCAAGACCATCCTGGCCAACATGGTGAAACCCCATCTCTACTAAAAATACACAAATTAGCTGGGTGTGGTGCTGCATGCCTGTAGCCCCAGCTACTTAGGAGGTTGAGGCAGGAGAATCACTTGAACCAGGGAATCGGAGGTTGCAGTGAGCTGAGATCACACCACTATACTCCAGCCTGGTGACAGACAGAGCAAGACTCCATCTCAAAAATAAAAGATCAGCATAAGTCAAAAAACTACAATAAAGCGATGACTTCATTCAGAAATAACCATCAAATTTTAGTGCTTAAAAATACCAAAGTGGGGATCATGAAAATGGCATGAATATCCAAGATTCTTGATATTAATTCCATTAGACTCTTATGTGAATGAAGACAAAGACTTCCCCCAAGTAAGTTGAGACGGCTTCTGAGAACATTGCTACATAGATTCCTCAGGATTGAACTGTATGTTCTTGAAAATACCTTAATTTTAAGTGTTTCTTTCAAGATGGTGAATTAAACAGAGACAGGTATCAACAGGTTGGACTCAGCATATGAAGAGTCCGAAATGGAAAGGACTGAGTTAGAGATCCGCGCAACAATGGGAAGGATTTCAGAAACGCTGTGTTGAGCAGAATCAGACAGACACAAAAGAGAACCCAGGGCATGGCATGCATCTATAGACGTCATTTCCAAAGAAGCAAAATCAGCCTCTGATGAGGAAGGGATTGGCTGGGAAGAGGGGGCTTTCACTTTCTGGGGTGACATAACATTGTAGATCTTGAAAGGGGGTTGGGATATGCCTGTGTGTGTACTCCTCAGAGTGAGCAACGTTACACTTAAGATTTGTATAGTTCGTTCTATGTCATTTGTCTTGAGAAGAAATTTTTCTGAAGAAATATTGAATTCTAGTTAATGTTAACTTTGCTAAATCATTCAGCAGAAAGTACATTGATGTCTCCAATTCAGTTGGAAATACATCTAAAATAAGATGGGCTGATGGATGGACAGAGGGATGGAAAGATGGGTCCATATGTGCTGTCATGTTCCTTAAAATGTTAACAAATCGATGCTGTATTTAGAAACATTTTTACAATTAAATGTTGATGGTCATTGACAAAATTACTTGGGTCATGTCAGTAATTTTCTCCCTTTAAACAAGAGTCCCAGAATAATTATTATTTATGTTCTATGTGTTTGAACAATTTCACACGCAACATCAGTTGGATGTTTTTTCTGTCAGTTGGTCTCGGTGTTGCAAAATGCAAGTACACACAGGGAAAGCTCGCAGAGGTGCTGCTTTCTGGGTTTTCATTCCCAGGACGAAGACCAAATGGGAAAAACAAGCCTTATAGCTCTTTCCGAGGGAGAGGACAGACGCACTGCCATATATATGTCCATACAGAGGAATGTTACTCAGCAATAAAACAAAAATATTTAAAACAATATGGATCAACGTGAACATGATCCTGCTGACTTTACGGAATTCAGCACAGCAAGAACACCTCTCCTGTACGACTCCACGCCATGAAATGGCAGTGCAGGGGCAGGACAGTAGGATGGAGGGAGAAGGACAGATGGATTCAAAAGCAGGAGGAGACTTTGAAGAGGGAGGAATGTGTTTACGATCTTGAATCTGGAATGTGGTGATGCTTTAACTGCTGTATCCATATGTAAAAGTCAGCAAACTATTCTTTACAAAGAGGCTACTTAATACACAGGATTGTACATCACTTAAACAGTAGGAAGGAAATGAGACACAAACTATTAAAGTACCTGAAAAAACATTGCGAATATTTTTAAATAATTATAGAACTTTACCTAGAAATTATGATTCAATTTCAAATGGAGATAAGAAAATACGAACACTGCCCAGGAAGCCAGGGTCTTCTTTTAAATATTTAGAAATCTGTATTACACTCTTTGAAATATATCCAAAAATATGCCCACACTGTGTGGAAAAATGAGAAAAATATAAGAAAAAAGCCTCAAAGTTATAGATGAAAATATTACATAAAGATATGTTTGTCTACACACAAAGCTGAGAGTGGACAGCTGCTGTAATGAGAACGCCTAGGTCATATTCCAGCAGAAATAATCACAGATTGTTGTTTAGCCCAAGTTTCTAGAAACATTAACTTTTGAAAATCAATGTCAACTACTGCTGAAACGGAGCACTTCATGTCAGATTTTCTTTTTTTTTTTTTTTTTTAATTGCATTTTAGGTTTTGGGGTACATGTGAAAAACATGCAAGGTTGTTGCATAGGTGCATTCATGGCAGTGTGATTTGCTGCCTCCCTCCCCCTCACCCATATCTGGCATGTCAGATTTTCAAAGTCCAGAAAGATTTGCATAACATAGTCTTCCTGGAATTATGATTGAAACTGCGAGAATTTAGGTCAGTTAAAAACACAGTACCAAGTAAACGCTAGCAAGATTCACCTTCATATTTTAGAGCATTGCGCCTAAAGCACTCAGGAGCAACGCTGGGAATCCTCATGGAAAACAATACGAACTCTGGAATGTAGGCCACCACCACACAAGGCGCACATTATCTTACAAACACTGGACTTACACATACTGGGGGACAAAATAAATTCAAAGTGCCATTCAGACCGATCCACATACCAAGACTCAGTTTTCTACAAATGAAACCTCTCTAGAAAGCAGCCTCTGAGCTCTGTGGCACCTTCGTCTTCAGCCTCACAGTGGAGGTGACTGCAGCCTGGCTCCTGGGAGGGATGTGCTGTCCCTGAGGAGCCTCCCTCGGGAAGGAAGCAGGAGCTCTGGGCACAATGGTGAAAGGTGTGGATCAAATGCACTAGAAGGACAAAGGCCATCTTGTCACTGACCAGGAAAACATCCCCCGTCCTGGGCACTCTTGTCACATCTGACAGTTATCTGGAGGCAGGTTATCAGCAGTGGGCTCCTACCCCGATTAGGTCCCATGGGGCCAGGAAAAGCTTAGGTTCCGACAGTTGATGGCCATGAGCAAGGGCAGAGGTGGAAAATGCAATGAGAAACCTTTATCCAAGCCTTCAAAGGTGAGCGAGGGAAAGAGAGTTTAACTGATTTATGAAAATGCCGCCAGGTAAAGGGAAATAACTTCCAACAAAGATTATCACGACATTTCCTCCTTCATAGACTGAAAAGAATCAAGAGGCTCTCCTTTGGAGGCATTCCTGTGGGCGATTCTGCCTCCATGCAGTGGTTGCTCCCCATCACTAGACTTTTCCAGACCCCTCTCTGAGAATCAGGTGCATGCCGCTCAGAACAAACACTCTCTTCTCTAGAAGGTGCCCTCTCCTGGTTACATGGTTGTGTCCAAAATAATTACAGTGGTAAGGGCAATGAAGTCCAGCCTCATGAGATCTCAGATGGAAATGAGGAACTTATTGAAAACTAAAACAAAGGTCACCTGTGTAATGCCCTGCAAAAGAGCTTGACTGTATTGTGTTTCATGTCCTGGGGGATCTGAAAATTGCTACTAAGGAGTGGTGACTTAGGTTATCTGGTGGAAGAAATTTCTAAGCAGCAAAAAATTCAATCTATGGCCAGACTGAATCTAACATCCTATTTTCATATGCAAGAACACATAAATGAATTAAAATTGGAATGTATATTTAAAAGGGAATCAAAGTATATAAGTTTGGAAAGTTTGCAGCATGGCCATGTGGCAGAGAATGAAAAAGCATTATCAGGAGAGGAACCCAAGCAGGCTAGAGAGCAACCACCTGTTAGAGATATAAGCATGACTCAAGCAAAACAAAACAAAACAGAACAGAAACCCAAGTGCTGATAGTCAACACAGTGGGAAAAGACTGCAAATGCATTTCAAAGGTGCTTGGGACAGTGCCTCTCATCACTGAACTAGAGGCCTAAGAAGACTGCATGGCTTCGGGGGCTCTGCCCAGGTCCCTACCACCCTGCACAGCCTCGGAGCACTGTACCTCCCACACAGGCTGCTCCCGCTGCAGCCTCAGCTCAGAAGACCCTAAATACAGCTCTGGCTTGAGAGAGTGCAAGCCATAAGCCTTGGTGGTTCCCAATTGTTGTTAAGCCTGTAGGTGTGCAGAGTGCAAGAGTGAAAGAGGCTTAGCATCCTCTACCTAGATTGCAGAAGATTTATGAGAATGCCCGGGCACTCAGGAAAAATCCTGCTGCAGGGGCAGAGCCCTCACACAGAATACCTACTAGGGCAGTGTAGAGGGGAAATCTGGGGTAGGAGGCCGGACAGAGTCCCCCCGGGGGCACTGCTTAATTGAGCTGTAAGAAGGAAGATACCTCCCTCCAGGCCCTAGAATGGTAGAGCCACTGGCAGCTTGCATCCTGAGCATGGAGAAGCTACGGGCACTCAACTCCAACCCACAGCAGCAGCTGTGGGGGGTGAACCCTGCAAAGCCACAGAGCTGGAGCTGCCCAAGGCCTTAGGCGCCCACCCCTCACACCAGTGCACCCTGGATGTGGGACAGGGAGTCCAAGGAGATTATTTTGAGCTTTGAGATTTAATGGCTGCCCTGCTGGATTTCAGACATGCATGGGGTCTGCAGCCCCTTCCTTTTGGTGGATTTCTCCCTTTTGGAATGGGAATGTTCACCCAATGTCTCTACCCTCATTGTATCTTGAAAGGAAATAATGCGTTTTCACTTTCACAGGTTCATAGGTGGAAGGAACGTGGACTTGGGACTTTGGACTTGATGTTGGAATGAGTCAAGACATTGGGAGTACTGTTTGGAAGAGATGATTGTATTTTGCAATGTAAGGACATGAGACTTTAGGGGTCACGGGTATCATGATATAGCCGGGAGGTCCCCTCCAAATCTCTTGCTGGAATATAATCCCCAGTGTTGAAGGAGGGGCTGCGGGGAGGTATTTGGATCATGGGGGTGGATCCCTATGAATGGCTCAGCGCCGTCCCCTCGGTGATGAGTGGGTTCACTCAGATCTGGTTGTTCACAAGTGTGTGGCCCCTCCCCCCTTGCTCCCGCGCTCACCATGTGGCAAGTCTGCTCCTGCTTCGCCTTCTGCCATGAGGAAAAGCTTGCTGAGGGCCTCCCCAGAAGCAGAGCAGAGGCGGGTGCTGTGCCTGTGGGGCCTGCAGAACCATGAGCCAATCAAACCTCTATCCTTTATACGTCATCCAGTCTCAAGCGTTTCTTTAGGGCAATGCAAAGAGTGGTTGAATGCACCCAGAAAGCTGAGAATGGCGTGAGTAAGGTATTACGACCATGGATGTATTTTGAAATCTCAACATGTAAAGTTAATATTATCAGGGGGAGTCAACGCAGGAACACGAGGGTGCTTGGGCAGAGGCTGCCATTCATTGGTCACATGTGGTCAGCAGAGAGCAGGTGACCAGCACCCTGGGGCTCTGTGGGAAGCACCCACAGCCTGCAGCTGAGGGTTTAATTATAGGGGCCAAAACAAATAGGGAAAAAGACAAATTTAGCACATAAAGAAAGTAGACGCTCATCTGAGCCAGAAGGAAGTCACTAGCAAAGAGGAAAAAAACAGAGCTCTGGAAAAATAGTGAAAACAGTCACAAGGAAGGGCCCCGTGTCCTGCCTGACTCTGGACAGGTATATAGAGAGCCCGGGCTCAGGGGGCTCCACACCTGCCCCTCCTTCTCACCTGCTCCTCCACCTGCTCCACCCTCAACCCACCAGAAACATGGGCTGCTGTGGCTGCTCCGGAGGCTGTGGCTCCGGCTGTGGGGGCGGTGGCTCCGGCTGTGGGGGCTGTGGCTCCAGCTGCTGTGTGCCCATCTGCTGCTGCAAGCCCGTGTGCTGCTGTGTGCCAGCCTGTTCCTGCTCCAGCTGTGGCTCCTGTGGGGGCTCTAAGGGGGGCTGTGGCTCCTGTAGGGGCTCCAAGGGGGGCTGTGGCTCCTGTGGAGGCTCCAAAGGAGGCTGTGGCTCATGTGGCTGCTGCCAGTCCAGCTGCTCTAAGCCCTGCTGCTGCTCCTCAGGCTGTGGGTCATCCTGCTGCCAGTCCAGCTGCTGCAAGCCCAGCTGCTGCTCCTCAGGCTGTGGGTCATCCTGCTGCCAGTCCAGCTGCTGTAAGCCCAGCTGCTGCTCCTCAGGCTGTGGGTCATCCTGCTGCCAGTCCAGCTGCTCTAAGCCCAGCTGCTGCTCCTCAGGCTGTGGGTCATCCTGCTGCCAGTCCAGCTGCTGCAAGCCCTGCTGTTCCTCAGGCTGTGGGTCATCCTGCTGCCAGTCCAGCTGCTGTAAGCCCAGCTGCTGCTCCTCAGTCTGTGGGTCATCCTGCTGCCAGTCCAGCTGCTGTAAGCCCAGCTGCTGCTCCTCAGGCTGTGGGTCATCCTGCTGCCAGTCCAGCTGCTGCAAGCCCTGCTGTTCCTCAGGCTGTGGGTCATCCTGCTGCCAGTCCAGCTGCTGTAAGCCCAGCTGCTGCTCCTCAGGCTGTGGGTCATCCTGCTGCCAGTCCAGCTGCTGTAAGCCCAGCTGCTGCTCCTCAGGCTGTGGGTCATCCTGCTGCCAGTCCAGCTGCTGTAAGCCCAGCTGGTGCTCCTCAGACTGTGGGTCATCCTGCTGCCAGTCCAGCTGCTGCAAGCCCTGCTGCTCCCAGTCCAGCTGCTGTGTCCCCATGTGCTGCCAGTGCAAGATCTGAGGCTCTGGACTCTAGCCTCATGTGAGTCATGCTAATCCCGTCTTCCAAAGCTGTGACCTGTCCTTCATCATTGAGCCCCAAACCACTGCTCAGGATCCATTCCCCGTTGCAGAATGAAGCCCTATCTCCTTTTCCTAAGGAGAGTCCACCCTAGTTAACTTCCTTCGTCTCTCCTAACCAATTCTCTTCCCAAGTCAACTGCACTGCGGCTGAGTCACCCTCACCCACTAGCCTCGGCTTTGCTCGTCTGTTCAGAGGCCTGAGCTCCTGAACCCGCTTGCACTCGTGTCTTTTCCAGCCAGGAGCAGCTGGGCATGCGCGTTCCACGTGGAACAAGGTGGGTGTTTAAGAGGCTTCCTTGGGTGGCTTTGCATGTCCCACACTCTGCTTTCTCTTCAACGGAATGTTGCAAGCTAATAAAAGTCTCACGCGGACAAACTGAAACGCGTGTCTTCCTGATTTCTCTGCTGTTCCGCGTCGTTGCTACGGCTGTGGCTGTTGTTCCCTTGTTCTTGTCGTATTTCGGAGTGCATGGGTCTGACAGTCCTGTTGCTGGGAGGTGCTAGCACGAGACTGGCTGTCTCCCTGCCTCTCGTCTTTTTTCTCAGAACTCCTCTCTTCCTGGGGGTTTCCAGCTGTTGATCTGACACATAGGACTGCTCCTCGGGCTGGGGCCACAGAAGCAGAAGAGGCAGCTGAAAAGTCCGGGGAGTTCAGACCTGCCTCTGTTCCCTGGTCCCCGGCCCTGCCATCTTCCTTTGGGAAGCTTTCGTTACCAACTTACTCTGATCGTCTTTGTTATTAAACAGCCCTGCTACCTCTATAAATAGACATCTTTCTAAACTCTTCTCACTGTGATTGCTTTTTTCCAACTGCCATCGGGGGAAATCCCTAAGTCTTAGTCAATATGGCCAGAGCCCCTGAGCATGAAGACAGAGCCGCTGTGATTCTTGTTTGAGGACTGTGCACCCAGCCTCTTGCTGCAAGAAACTCTCACAGGCCCGCTGGTCTGAGGAACAAGGCTCCACTCGCACATCTCCACCCAGAGCCCTTCGCTTGTTTGTTCCAATCTGCATGGGAAATTGTCAAGAAAGAGAAAGCACAATGGCTGTTTTCCAAACTCAGTGCCTTGGGGAATGCCCTTCTGAAGTCTCCCCTGTCACCACCCCGACCCAATGACATTCTTTCAAGATTCTTAAAAGGCAATAATGGCCGGGTGCGGTGGCTCACGCCTGTAATTCCACCACTTTGGGAGGCCGAGGCAGGCAGATCATTTGAGGTTAGGAGTTTGAGACCCACCTGGCCAACATGATGAAACCCTGTTGCTGCTAAAAATATAAAAATTAGCCGAGTGTGGTGTCATGTGCCTGTAATCCCAGCTACTTTGGAAGCTGAGGCATGAGAAAGGTGTGAGCCTGGGAGGTGGAGGTTGCAGTGAGCCAGGATTAAACCACTGCACTCCACCTTGGGCAACAGAGCAAAACTCTGTCTCAAAAAGAGAGGCAATATTATTAGAGTTGAATTACTTCAAGTTATTTGGAAACACAGCAATTCATTGGTGGGATATGTCCTAAGCATAGAGAGAACACAAAAATGAAAATGCTAAGCTGTTTCTAGTAGTCACGGCGGTGCCGGTGGTGTGGCGTGCTTATCCTGCTGTGACTGTTGGATGGAAAAAGCTAATACGTAATTAGGTTGGTATCAAAACTAGAATTTTTGGTGTGGAAGTGATGAGGTTAAGCAAAAACCTTGTCATCCTGAATTTGAACTAGACACATCATTAGGAAATCATGATTTATTTTATCCAAATAAAAATCGTTTCCTCCTCCATTGGAAGACTTAGAAATAATGAGCCATCCTGTAGCAGTGAGCACTCCTAGCACCAAGGCCGTTGTCTTCAAGTGATATTTATTGTATCTACACGGAACCTGGCCTCCCTGGTGAAATGGGCTGGAAGTGAACAAGATAAATCTAGAACATCTTCTTATCCCAGAGAGCAGAGATGATAACTGAGACTAATGCAGTCACATCCAAAGAACTAAAGAGTCGGCTGGGCACTCGTGAGGGCAGGAGTTGGAGACCCTCCTGGCCCCCACAGGTGGCTCACACCTGCAATCCCAGCGCTGTGGGAGGCCGAGGCGGGTGGATCACCTGAGGTCAGGAGTTTGAGCTCAGCTACTTGGGAGGCTGAGGCAGGAGAATCGCTTGACCCTGGGAGGCAGAGGTTGCATCGCGCCGAGATGGCACCATCGCACTCCAGCCTGAGCAGCAAGAGCAAAACTCTGTCTCAAAATAATAAAAAAGCTAAAGAGGCAAACCTGGAGAAACTCCCAGTAGACAGACGTGGGACAATCTGACCTAATTTCATAAATGAACTGATGCACATCAAATACGTTTAAACGAGGGAGGAATCATACACAAATAATAATACAGACACTCTGCAAAATGTAAAACTTAGCTGCCCTTAGAGGATTCTAGGAATCAGTTCATTGTTTTGAACATGAGTGAATAAAGGAAAAGAATCAGGCACTTATTCAATCTCTGATATACAAACTCTATCGTATGGTCACCAAAAAATTAGAGGAAGTATTCCAGTTTATAAATAAAGAAATCATAGAACTAGAAACTCACCATTTTGTGACCCCAATGAAATAATGGGTTTATCAAATGTATTGCATCCAGCCAAATCAGTGTGTAAAGGAAAATTTATACGTTAAATACATACGTTGGAGTGAAAAAGGAAAGCTTAGGCTCTTTTAGCCAAAAACCTATCTACGCGCCTGGCAGTGCTTCCACGCAGCACAGAACGGGGTGGTGACTAGGAGACTTCTAGGCACCCTGGTTCTCCTCTCCTCTGGGAGCAGGTCGGGTGGCAGGTGGCGGAGTGGCCCCTCCACGAGCCCCCTCTGAGTCAGCTGTGGCCGTGTGACTTCCCTGAGGCAGGGGGAAGATGTTGGAAGCACCTGCCGCAGTTTTCTGCATTCTCTGCTTCTTCTCCCACCACGACCTCTGACGTTCCAGGCCGTGGCTGCTGCTCCCGACTGAGCCTCAGAGTGACGAAGCCCAGAGCAGAGTCACCAGCTGACGTGCAGTGGCCTGCGGTGTGAACAAGAAGTGAGCTGCGTCGTGGGAAGTCACTGACACGTGGGGTGGTGGCCTGTTTGGGCAGCATAATTGGTCTCTCCTGGTTGACCCAGAAACCTACGAACAGAAGCACAGCTTTGTGGCCTTGGTTTATTGGTCGGGGGTGGGTGAAAGGAAAGTTATCAGCCGTGTGAAAGGTAGTTATTATGTATTTGCTAAGACTGTCCCAGATCCTGTATCCCTGGGGGAAGAGTTGAGAACACAGAATGCCACTCCTGCGTGGGTCGTTGTGGCCACATTTACCAAAGCATTACAAGAACGGGGTGAGCTCGAAAGAACCGGCTGGTGTGCCAGCCAGAAGGAAAGGTCTAGAAAGCCTGGGAAAACCTGGGGAGCTGGAGTTCTCAGTTTCGCCTGGTAAATGATAATACTTAGAAGGCCTTTGAGCAGCAAAAGACAATTACAGCTCAAGTGAAAGGAACCCTCCCTCTTTAAGGGGACACTTTGATGGGGTTTCATGAGGGTGGACCACACCACAGGCAGGGAGTTGGTGGCTGCATCCGGCCTGGCCACTGGGGTGGGAGGGGCTGCTGTGGGGTCCGTGGGTCCAGAAGAGGACGCCAGAAGCTTCTCCCCGTGTGGCTCACTGGCTTTCTCTTTGCTTGGCCTGTGGCTTCTGTGGGTAAATTCGTGTCTTGCTGTGTGATTCAGAGGTTTCTCCAAGGGAAGAGATGAAGGTCTTTGTTCCAGGCAGGACCCAGTGACCTGCAGATAAAAGACGGTCTCACTGTCACAGTAACGGGCACCAGAGAGAGGCCTGCTGCTGGCCATCCACTGGAAATAGGCCAATGGAACCCAGGCTGTCTGTGCTTGTGGTGTGGGGAAGAGAAGAGGATGCAAAAGAAGAAAACCTTCCTTAAAAGTGCACAGATGTCACATGGTTGCTAGCAAGATTTAGGACACAGCTGTAACTCCACATGCATCCAACAAAGAGAAAATCAAGTCTTGGCTATTTTATGGATAATTTTTCGATAAAATCGTAGGATTGCCTGATGCAACATCCTTCATTCCACAGTTGGCCGTTATAGAATGACGCTGAAGGGAGTCACTTTGCAAAAACAACTGAGCTCCTTTTCATCCTTCTCTGAGGTCAGCTCTTCCGCTTGGGAAGCCCCTGTCTTGTCTCCTTGGCCGGCTTCTCTTTCAGGGTGAACTGCCTGATCTCCACTGCGATGGTCTTGCCTGGCCCCCAGCAGATGTCCTCCAAGGTCACTTTCAGCGACATCACAGAATCCTACATTTTTGGTTTTTTGAAACATTGCAATTTTACTTAAAATTTGCATTGTAAATATGACTGGGGAGTATTTCTTTAAGAGAGCTGGTTCTGCAAAGACATGGAAGGGATTTGGAGAGAGTGTGTGGGAATAAGTTATATTGTTAAGTGAATGAGCTGCTTGAGTGGAGAACACTTTTAGAAGCGGTCAGCTTGCGCTGGGCATGGTGCTTCACTCCTGGAATCCCAGCACTTTAGGAGGCCAAGGAAGAAGGAACTGTTTAGCTCAGGAGTTCAAGACCAGCCTGGGTGACATAGCAGGACCCCTTCTCTGCAGAAAAATAAGAAAAGTCAGCTGGGTATGGTGGTGCACACCTGCAGTCCCAGCTAATGGAGAGGGTGAGGTGGAAGGATCTCTTGAGCCTGGGAGTTGGGGCTGCAGTAAGTTATGATTGTGCCACTACACTCCAGCCTGGGTGACAGAATGAGACCCTGACTCAAATAAATAAACAAACAAACAAATAAATAAATAAAGACATGGTCAGCCTGTTTGCTTGTGATTATTTTTTTCCTCCTCGTCCTCCTCCCCCTCCTCCTCCTCCTCCTCCTCCTTCTTTTATAGAGATACAGTCTCACTGTGTTGCCCAGACTAATCTCAAACTCGTGGGCTCAAGGGATCCTCCTGCCTCCGTCTCTCCAGTAGCTGGTACTACACGCATGCACCACAGCAGCTAGTGAGTATTTTCAAGACCTGGTGTTTTCCCCCCAGGAATCTTGGATAATGAGCATACGGAGACCCTGTATGGAGCCTATAGAAGCTGCCTGGGTGTGGAGTGCTCACCGAGGGAGCATCTTAGCATGAATCTCTGGTCAGAGTAATCCAGGAGCCAGACTTGATCCTGAAGCAAGCAGGGGACACCATCAGCTAACAGACAGAAGACTGAGGAGCTGCTCAGCCTCCGTAATTGCATGGCCCAATTCTTCATAATTATCTATCTATCTATCATCTATGTATCTCTGTATCCATCTATGTATGTATGTATCTATGTATCTATATATCCGTCTATGTATGTATATATGTATTTAGTTAGCTACCTATCTATCTATGTACCTCTATATCTAACTATCTGTCTATCTATCTATATGTGTATGTATCCATGTATGTATGTATGTATTCTCTCTCTCTCTCTCTCTCTCTGTGTGTGTGTGTCTATGTAGAGATGGACTCACCCAGTGCAGAGCCCTGGCTTCCTTTCTGTGCCACCAGCCGCTCCACCTCAGTCTCCATTGCTGAATTCTCCTCCTCCAGGCCTTGAGCACTGGGCACTGCCAGGTTCAGCTGGGGGTTCTCTTTCTCGCCTGTGACCTCCATGTCTCTCACACCAGCTTCCCCTCTGGGTACCACACTCACAGGCCCAGGTGCCAGCTTTTCATTGACGTCTGGCCTCTCAAACTAAGCACATCCGGACTGAACTCCTCCTCTTGGCCCTGGAACCAGCGCCTTCCCAGCCTTCCCCATCGTGGTTCACAGCAGCCCCATCCTTCTGGTGCCAAGGACAGACACCGGGCATCCTCTCGACTCCTCTTCCACCCTCCACATCCAATCCAGCAGCACATCTCCAAGGCTCTACCTTGAAAACGTGCTTGGAATTTGACTCGCCAGTTGCGTGGTTTGTGATTTATCCAATGACCACCTTCAGCGCCACCATCTGATATGGACAGCACCTTCCGCATTCCGGCTTCTCTCCCACACACTTTATAAACATGACTCCTTCAGTCATCATGGGCATCTATGACCTCTGCACTCTTTTTTAAATGTAACTTCTTATTTTTGGTCATTGTGGATTCACCTGCAGTTACTCGTAAGAAGCCAAAAATGGGCTCTCGTGTGCCCTTTCATGTGTCCCTGTGACAGCACCTTGAATGCATGTGACGTAACAACACAGTGAGGATATTGACCTCGGCACAGTCACAATGCAGATCATTTCTCTCGCAAGGACCCCTCGCATTGCCCTGATGCAGCCGCCGCACTTCCCTCCTGTTCTCGATTTCTGCAATCATGTCATTTCCAGAATGTTCCATGAATGGAAACACAGTGTGTAACCTTTTGAGACTGGCTTTTCCTACCCCGCACGATTCTCTGGAGACTCATCCAGGTCAAGGAGTGTCTGTCATTCCTGCCATTTCGTGGCTGAGACGTGTTCCCTGGCAGGGGTGGACCAGTGTGTTCCACCTTCACCCATCAAGGGACATGTGGTGTCTCTAGCATTTGGCTATCATGAATAAAGCTCCTAAAACATTCACGGACAGGTTTTCCGTATGCGCATTTCTCTGGATAAATGCCCAGGAGTGAGATTCCTGTGTTGAATGGTGTTTGTGTGGTTAGTTTTTTTCATAAGCTGCCAACCTGTCTTCCAGCATGGCTGTACCATTTTGCGTTCCCTCCACCAACACACGAGGGGCCCAGTGTCTCCACCTTCTTGCCAGCATTTGATGTTGCTGCTATTTTTTGGTTAAGCCATTCTCATGGGGCATCAGGACATCTCATTACTGATTAGCTTGTCTTTCCTGAAGCCTAGGGATGCCGAACTTCCTCTCACATCCTTATTTGCCATCTGCACATCCTCTTCAGAGAACTGTCTCTTCAAGTCTTTTGTCTATTTTGGATTGGATCGTTTTTGTTTGTTTGTTTTTATGTATGTTCTGCTGTTGTGTTTTGAGAGTTCTTTACATAGTCGAGATTTGTATATTCCAGTCCTTTGTCTGATATGTGGTTTGTAAATATCTGGTTAGGATGCAACTTTATTTTATTTATTATTTATTGACTATTATTTTCAGACAGGTTCTCACTCTGTCGCCCACGCTGGCATGCAGTGGTGCAATCACGGCTTGCTGTGGCCTTGATCTCCCAGGCTCAAATGATCCTCCCACCTCAGCCTCCCAAGTAGCTGGGACCACAGGCACATACCACCATGCCTGACTAATTTAAAAAAAAAAAAATTGTAGAGATGGGGCCTCCCTATGTTGCCTAGACTGGTCTCAAACTCCTGGACTCAAGTGATCCTCCTGCCTTGGCCTCCCACAGTGTTGGGATTATGGGTGTGAGCCACCATGCACAGCCAAAATTCTTTTTGAAACACTGCTGAATTCTATTATGAATAGGATATTTTTCTTTTCCTCTGCCACAGCCACTGGCTGCCTGGGCTATGGAATGAGGGGCAGATCCCGGCTGTCTCGGGTGGTGGGAAGTGTGGGCTGTCTCAGCCACTGAGATCCTGCTGTGGTTTGTTACTGCAGCAAAACCCAGGCCATCCTGACTGACACTGGGTAACTGAGGGGCTGGAAAAGAAAACGTGCCGAGAAAGGCAGTCTCCACTCGGATATACAAAAATCTGTACTGCATTAGTCAGGGTTCTCCAGAGAAACAGGACCAGTGGGAGATTAGGTACATGGCTAGATGATTGATTGATAGATAGATACATACATATATAAATACATGCATAGATAGGAGATAGATACATACATACATAGGTAGATAGATAAGATACATACATAGATACATAGATAGATACAAAGATAGATGATAGATACGTAGATGATAGATACAAAGACACATAGGTAGATATGAAGATAGGTGCATAGACAGATACATACATACATATATAAATACATACCTACATATATAAATACATACATAAATAGGTAGATAGATTCATACATACATAGACACACAGATACAAATTTAGATAATAGATACATAGATGATAGATACAGACACATAGATAGATACATAGATGATAGATAGATAAATACATAGCCAGATAGATTGATAGATAGAGACATAGATAGCTACATGGATACAGACAGATAGATAGATAGATACATACATACATACATACACACATACAAAGAGAGATACATAGATACATGCATACATAGATGATTATGAAGAATTGGCCCATGTGATTCTGGAGGCTGAGCAGCTCCGTGATCTGTCTGGAAGCTGAAGACCTAGGAAAGCCAGTGGGGTCATTCAGTTCAAGTCCAAAGGCCCAAGAACCAGGGAGGTGATGGTGTGAGTCTAAGTCTGAGGGCAAGAAACTGATGTCCCAGAGGGAGCATTCAGGCAGAAGGGGCCTTCCTCCATTTTGTTCTATTCAGGCCCTCAGGGGATCAGAGGAAGCCGCCCCCAGTGGGGAGAGCGTCTGCTTTCCTGAGTCCTGAGTCCACTGATTCCAATGCTCATCTCATCTCAGAAACTGCCCTCACAGAACACCCAGAAATAACATTCAGCCACATAGAAAATCCGGCTCATAGACATCAGCAGGCGTTTAGAAGAGAGGAAAGGCACACACTTGTGGCTGTGGTTATCTTTGTGCCCACGGGCTTCAAAGGTTGATGATGAGGGTGGGGGTGGAGTGAGGAGGCGTTTCAGTCTCAGTCTCACAGCTCCAGCTTCGGCCTTCAGCCTCCTCTGATGGCCTGCACGGTGCAGGGTCTCTTTCTCTAGGGTCACTCCCGGCCTTAGTTGCTTATTGCAATAGCAATGGGTTTTTTGTTGTTGAGATGATCAAGTTGGTTCTAAAATTTAGTTGGAAAAGCAAAGAAATTGGAAAAAGCCAAACAATCTTAAACAAGAAGAATGAAGTTGGAGCCTCACAATACTTGACTTCAAAACCTCCCGTAATGTCACAGTGACGCTGTGTTTGCATTAGGAAGCAGCATACGGACCTGCGGGCAGGACACAGGAACACACTCGCCATCCGTGTCGGCTGATTCGCATTAAAATCACCAAGGATTTCAGTGGGATAAAGATGGTCTATTTATTTATTTATTTGTTCATTTTGAGACGGAGTCTCGCTCTGTCGCCCAGGCTGGACTGCAGTGCTGCAATCTTAGTTCACTGCCTCCCGGGTTCCAGCGATTATCCTGTCTCAGCCTCCCGAGTAGCTGGGATTACAGGCACCTGCCACCATGCCTGACTAATTTTTGTATTTTTAGTAGAGATGGGGTTTCACCATGTTGGCCAGACTGGTCTCAAACTCCTGACCTCAAGTGATCTGCCCACCTCGGCCTCCCAAAGTGCTGGGATTACTGGCACGAGCCACTGCTTCTGGAGAGGCCAAGTAATTTCTAAACAACAGAGGCCCTGAGAAGCTCCCTGGGGTCTTCCCGAGTCACCCAAGTTGGGGCGGAACCTCTCCCCCGAGAAGGCTCCGGTGGAGAAAAGTGAACAGGCTGGTGCTCTTGGATTCTGGGCCAGGGCACCCAGGGCTGGTCTAGCCAGGGCAGCGTGTCGGGTGAAGACTGCCATGGCCTTGGCCGTGCCCCTGAGATGGAATTCCCAGTGAAAGGATCCTGCCAGGACGCTTCGGAGCAATTAAGTGCAAGTTTGTGTCTGCCAACATAAACTTCAAAGGCCAGGGCTGGGGAGGATGAACGGGGAGGAGGAGGCAGACGCATTGTGGCCACCACCTACAGCTCGGCGGGAGTCTTCCTGCCCTTGGGGTGCAGGCTACCAACCCTGTGGAGGCACTTCTGCCTGGAGCTCGTCCACCCAGAACCCATGTGGCCACGGCTGAGGAACAGCCAGGGAATGCCTGGATCCTGGAAGCTGGAAGAGGCAGGAAGGAGCCTCCCCAGAGCCTGCGGTGGGAGCACAGACTGCAGCGCTCAAGCGTCCGTCCTCCGTAATTGTGAGAGAACAAATTCCTGCTGTCTGAGCCCCCAGTTTGTGGTCATTCGTCACAGGAGCCCCACACAGGGACACGGGCTTCATTCCTGCCTCCAGCTGCCTCCTTTTCTGACACCCTGCAAAGGTCTCTGGACAGTGTCGGGAGAGTAACCCAGCCAGCTCTGTTTTCCCAGCAAGTGTGTTGGGCCCCTCCCAGCCCCATCACCCTGCACACCCGTGACCTCAGCTTTCATGCAGCCTCAGGCATGAGGCCCTGCAGGCAGCTCCTGGCAGCAGGCTGCCCAGCTGGGGACCCCCAGGAGGGAGGAGCTGATCCCAGCCTCCTGCCCTATACGGTCGTGCATGCCCCTCCTGGCCAAGCTCTCCTGGGTCTCACGGTGGCTGTTCAGAGACGTTCCCCTGGCGGCCACGAGTCCTGTGAGTACAATCACTGGGGAAAGGGATCTTCTCTTCCATGATACACAGGTGTGGCATGCACCAGTCAGAGTAGAGACGCAGAGCCAGAAGCAGAACTGCAAACACAACAAACAGAACCTGATCGTTTCTAGTTTTAAGAAAGCAAACAAAATTTCCCTGGGGAAATGGCACAAACAGGAACCAGGAAGTGACCACGTGCCCAGCTTCACACCTGATGCTGGGTGGGAATATAAAGGCCCCAGGCTCAGGGAGCTCCACACCTGCCCCTCCCTCTCACCTGCTCCTCCACCTGCTCCACCCTCAACCCACCAGAACCATGGGCTGCTGTGGCTGCTCCAGAGGCTGTGGCTCCGGCTGTGGGGGCTGTGGCTCCAGCTGTGGGGGCTGTGGCTCTGGCTGTGGGGGCTGTGGCTCCGGCTGCTGTGTGCCTGTCTGCTGCAAGCCCGTGTGCTGCTGTGTGCCAGCCTGTTCCTGTTCCAGCTGTGGCTCCTGTAGGGGGTCTAAGGGGGGCTGTGGCTCCTGTGGGGGCTCCAAGGGGGGCTGTGGCTCCTGTGGGGGCTCCAAGGGGGGCTGTGGCTCCTGTGGGGGCTCCAAGGGGGGCTGTGGCTCCTGTGGGGGCTCCAAGGGGGGCTGTGGCTCCTGTGGGGGTTCCAAGGGGGGCTGTGGCTCCTGTGGGGGCTCTAAGGGGGGCTGTGGCTCCTGTGGGGGCTCCAAGGGGGGCTGTGGCTCTGGCTGTGGGGGCTGTGGCTCCAGCTGCTGTGTGCCTGTCTGCTGCAAGCCCATGTGCTGCTGTGTGCCAGCCTGTTCCTGTTCCAGCTGTGGATCCTGTGGGGGCTCTAAGGGGGGCTGTGGCTCCTGTGGGGGCTCTAAGGGGGGCTGTAGCTCCAGCTGCTGTGTGCCTGTCTGTTGCAAGCCCGTGTGCTGCTGTGTGCCAGCCTGTTCCTGTTCCAGCTGTCGATCCTGTGGGGGGTATAAGGGGGGCTGTGGCTCCTGTGGCTGCTCCCAGTCCAGCTGCTGTAAGCCCAGCTGCTGCTCCTCAGGCTGTGGGTCATCCTGCTGCCAGTCCAGCTGCTGCAAGCCCAGCTGCTGCTCCTCAGGCTGTGGGTCATCCTGCTGCCAGTCCAGCTGCTGCAAGCCCTGCTGCTCCCAGTCCAGCTGCTGTAAGCCCAGCTGCTGCTCCTTAGGCTGTGGGTCATCCTGCTGCCAGTCCAGCTGCTGCAAGCCCTGCTGCTCCCAGTCCAGCTGCTGTGTCCCCGTGTGCTGCCAGTGCAAGATCTGATGCTTGGCCCCAGATCTCAGATGAAGGCCACACTGTATCTCAGATCTGTGATGCAGTTTTGAACTGTGCTTCACTGGAATATGACAGTCCCTGGAATCAAGAACAGAGCTTCCCAGCTCATGCCACATCTTTGCCCTAGAAATCCACTCACCCTGTGCTTCGCACCGTCACCCACTGGGAGTCCTGGGGTGAGCCGTTTCCTCAGCTGCTCATCACAAAGTTCACCCCACTCGCTGGGGCCATACTGCCCTGCCCTTCCTTCTTCCTCAGAGAGCTCCCCTTTCCCCCGTCCACCCAACCAGGGCCAGAGCTCAGGGAGGCCCAGGAGGCGCAGACACTCGGCCAGGCCCAGATCTGTGGCCTCTCCCATGGACCCCACTCTCCCACTGAAACGCCCCCTGTGTTATTTCTTATCTGCTAAAGTCCAGCTGGATCCTGAATCCTCTAAATAAATACGCACTCCCCAGCCTGTCTGCGTCTGTCTTCTTGTCCTGCAAGTCCTGTAATGGCACCAGTCATGTGGAAACAGGGCCATCCTAGTGACCTTACCATAACATAATGACATCCGCAAAGTTCCCATTTCCACGTAGGATCACACTCACAAGGCCCAGGCATTAGAGCTTCAATATGTACTCAGTAGACACGTATATTAAAGTATATACTTCAACATGTTCAACCCGCAACACACAACATCTACCTTGCAGAAAGCCAACCGGCTCATTCTGTGCGATGTAGAGGTTTCTCGGGTGATACTGTAGGCTCATGTTTACACAACTGTTTACATTCCCAGACCACAGAGACCAGGTTATAACGTGTGCTGGAGGGTGTGGGAAGCAGGGGATGTGGCAGGGTGACCCCACTGTCCCCAGCTGCCAGGCGGTCCCCCATCCCTCCTCAAATATGCAAATCTAAGACCCTTTAGCTGACAACCGCACAGGGTTATCAAGAATTGATACAACCTATTGAAACAGGTTATCAAAAATGTGAAAGTCTAAGATGAGAATAAGGGGGGCTGTGAATCTATAAGACGTAGTTCTGTTGGCGTGTCTAATACATCTATACATGTGTTATGTACACAATGTTTCGCTACTGAAAATACATGAAAGAGCTCTAATTAATTGGCTTAAGAAAATAAAAGGGCTTGCATCTGATATTATCAGGAAAAAAAGACTAGGCAAATGCTTTTCCAAGTTTTATGCAACTTAAGTAAAACCTTTAATACATAAGCTAGCTTTAGAAGTGTTGCTAAAGCAGTGTTAGAAACGTCTTACGCGTTGCCAGCACACGCTTGGCATTTGTTAGTCACACAATATCACACTTATCCCTGCCAGATACTATAAGGTGCCCGAGCCTGACATAGAGGTTACAACACTATAAACCCAGCCCAAAACAGAATCATCTTTGCTTGTGTAATTTTAATAAATAAGACATGGATATTCTTTTAATGATAATAATTACATCTTGAATTATTTAGTCAAATTACCGTAACTTCTAATCTTGTGGCTTTAGGCAGCCTAGTCCATGGGCTATAAGGAGGTTTGTTTTGGGAAAGGACTGTTATCTTCTTTGTTTCAAAGCTGAACTATAAACTAAGTTCCTCCCCAAGTCCAGGAATGAACAAGGACAGCCTGGAGGTCAGAAGCAGGATGAAGTCAGTTAGGTCATACCTTTCCCACTAACTCAGTTAGAACTTTGCATGGCAAATGTCATAAATGTAAATGACGACTATTGCAGTTTTCATAAATAATCTATGTAAACAATTAAAATAAAATAATTAGGTAAGCGTGATGGGATAAACACTTGTAGAAAAACTTGTCATACTTTATAATGTAAAGTTATATTAAATTCAGTAATAGATATTTCATTATTTGGACATTTTTCAATAAAAAATATATTGTAGAGAAACATTCCTTCTTTAAAAAAGTGTCCTTTTTAAAAGGTGAAAATTTTTTTCTAGTTCAAAGCTTATTTAAAGGTTATGTATAAAACAAGGTAAAAGAAACCAGGAAATAAGAGAGATGTAAAGAAAATTATAGAAATAAGGAGGTAGTTTTTGGTAAGAAAGTTTAAAGAGAAATAATCTTGTACGGTAAATTTAGTCCTAGAATAAAATGACTGGTTGTTTAAGAAAGAGCGACATTAAGGACAAACCAGAAAGTCTAAGCATGTCATGAACATGCCACGTAAGTCACAATAAGAGGATTTATTTAAACAAAATCCTTTTATATGATCAAGTTGTCTATAACTAAAGGAAAATTATAATGGCCTTTCTACAGATTGGATCTGATGTAAAAAAAGATTTACACACTAAAGAATTAGTTAGAAAAATAAAATTTTCTTAAGGGATTGTTTTACTTTTAATAAATTAGAAGAGATTATAATGTTTTTAGCTGAAAGTTCAACTTTTATTGCATCTCGCTGTTTTTGGTTTTCTCTTCCCCTTTAAAGGGTGCAAAATGGTAATGCTCACATTCAACTCATTTTCAGCTCATGTCAGTTTTCTTCCCTCAAGTTGTGTTTGCTGTGGCCTGATGCTAACAAAGTTTTCTTTCTTTCCTTCTTTCTTTTTTATTTTTTTGAGATGGAGTTTCACCCCTGTGGCCCAGGCTGGAATGCAATGGCGTGATCTTGGCTCATGGCAACCTCTGCCATCCAGGTTCAAGTGATTCTACTGTCTCAGCCTCCTGAGTAGCTGGGATTACAGTCACCTTCCATCACATGCAGTTAATGTTTATGTTTTTAGTAGAAATGGGGTTTTGCCATCTTGGCCAGGCTGGTGTCAAACTTCTGACCTCAGGTGATCCACCTTACTTGGCCTCCCACAGTGCTGGCATTACAGGTGTCAGCCACTGCAACTGGCCAATAATGTTTTCTTTAAAACATTAAATCCACCCCACCTCTGGGCACTCCCAGGCTAGCCCCAGCCTGACTGCCACCCAGCCCCAAGCTCATCTGCTCTCCTTGTTCTCTGAAGCCGTTCTCAGGCCTGCATGGAGCCACCCTGCTGCCACCAGAAAGCTACATCATGTCAGGAAGGAAGCTTGTCACACATGCTTGGAGGGAGGCTTCATTGTCTTGACATCCAAAGTAAATTTTAGGGCATGGTCCACCCTATCTCTCTGGGGTTAGGGGAGAAAACCTGCCTATATCCACACAGTAAAATTCTACTCAGCAGAAGAAGGAAGTGATCTGTTGGCCCACATTACAACTTGAATAAATCTCAAGACCCACCAGTCTCTGCACAGATGCCACCACCCACTGCTCTCTCACGTTCAGCTTTGCCCACATCCAGCAGCTTCCCTAAGACCCCAGCCCTGGCCCACACCCCTGCTTCCCTTCTCCAGGGCACACCTGCCCTCTCTGTGCCAGACCCCAGGGCAGGCACTGTGAGCTGTCCCCACAGCACAGCCTGGTCCAGCCATGCTCAGTGAGTCACAGAGCTGGATGCAGCAGGGGCTTCAGTGTCCTCCCACCTCCCTCACAACCCCCAAACCTGGGCCACACTAAAGGGTCTGCTGGTTCTGTCTGTACAGGGAGCAGACTCCTGAAGAGTCAGGAGCATCCAACCTTGACCCCACCCACCACAGAGGGAGGAAAAACGCTGGGGTCCTGGGATACCACATTTTACATAAACATGAGGTATAGACAGTTGTCATCTGCATCACCAGAGAGAAGGCCAATGTTCACAGTGCCCTGGAGACCCGAACTCTTTAGCAAATAAGAAGTTGTGAATGGTGGCATCACTGCAAGACTGAGGCAGCATTATGAAGCAATTTAGAGCAATTTCTTTTGCAGGCAACTCCAACTTTAAAAGACAAAGAGCGGAATGTGGCTGAACAGAGAGGAGGCCCCCTGCCCAGAGCCTGCCACGCCCGCTAAAGCTGGAAATTCCAGAGATCAGTGAGGCTGAAGCCCAACACCATCACCCACTCATCCACACTAGAATCTGAGTTTCTCAGGGTCTGGCTCAGAAACATGGGTCAGTTCACAGGAGCCCCCAAAGAAAGAAATGAAGATTTGAAGAGGGAAAGAATGTGTGAAGCTCACTCATCCCAAGGGGTCCCCAGAATGGAGACGAGTTGGATCTCGAAGGTTTGGAGAGGAAAACAGTATGGAAGTAGGAAGTGAGTCAGAAGGATAAAGCACATTTGTATTATTTTAAAGAAAACACAGTTTCCCTGGGGAAAGACCATAAATAGACAGAAGGAAGTGACCGTGTGCCTAGCAGGCCCCCAAAGGGCCAGGGCTCAGGGGGCTACTCAGTTGCACACCTTCCTCTCACCTGCTCCTATACCTGCTCCACCCTCAATCCACCAGAAACATGGGCTGCTGTGGCTGCTCTGGGGGCTGTGGCTCTGGTTGTGGGGTCTGTGGCTCCAGCTGTGGAGGCTGTGGCTCTGGCTGTGGGGGCTGTGGCTCCAGCTGTGGGGGCTGTGGCTCCAGCTGCTGTGTACCCATCTGCTGCTGCAATCCCGTGTGCTGTTGTGTGCCAGCCTGTTCCTGCTCCAGCTGTGGCTCCTGTGGGGGCTCCAAGGGGGGCTGTGGCTCTTGTGGAGGATCCAAGGGGGGCTGTGGCTCCTGTGGGGGCTCCAAGGGGGGCTGTGGCTCCTGTGGGGGCTCCAAGGGTGGCTGTGGTTCCTGTGGGGGCTCTAAGGGAACCTGTGGCTCTTGTGGCTGCTCCCAGTCCAGCTGCTGCAAGCCCTGCTGTTGCTCTTCAGGCTGTGGGTCATCCTGCTGCCAGTCTACCTGCTGCAAGCCCTGCTGCTGCCAGTCCAGCTGCTGCAAGCCCTGCTGTTCCTCAGGCTGTGGGTCATCCTGCTGCCAATCCAGCTGCTGCAAGCCCTGCTGTTCCCAGTCCAGCTGCTGTGTCCCCGTGTGCTGCCAGTGCAAGATCTGAGGCTCTAACAAGAATTCTCAGGTAGCTTCTGAAGATCTGTTCTTCCCAACAAGTGACTACCAATGACGTATATCCTCTTTCAGAGATGAACAATGAGTCCCCTGGCTCAGGGCTTCTTTTTCCAGCCCTTGAGGAAATGGAATGAACGACTCCATGCCTGTTCAACATAAGATAGCGGTATCCCATGCCACTGGCACTCTTGCCCCGCCTTCCCATGTGCCCCCATATATCTGACCCAGACCGCACCTGAACATGGCCCTCATGTCAAGGAGGTGCCTGGAATTCCCCTTCCTGATAATTCCATGGGAGACAGCAAACCTTTCTTTCCTGTGTCTGCCAGGAGTTCCATGGCATTTCCAGATGGATGTCTTGTAACCCGAATGATCACATGTATCTATGGAAATCTAAAATGGATCTGGGTGCAGCACTAAATAAATTCTCCACCCCTCAGCCTCGGTCTCACTGACCCTTTTCTTCCAGCCTCTGTCTCATTGGCAAACTGGCCACGTGTCCTTCCCCTCCCTCCCTGAGAGCTTATGCCTCCCACTGCTGTGACTGCATCACAGGCTCAGATCCCAGAAACGGTTGTTGAACTGAGTCACAAAGGAATCACTAGTGTTATGGATGAATGAATGAACCTGTGAATGAATGAATATCTCTCATTAGTACACAGGGAGACCCAGCTACATCTCAGTGAGATTCAATCTGTCTTGGTTGGAATCGTGGACTGCTGCTCCTTCCCCATGGGAGGCTATGTTCGGGGCAGAAGGAGATCTTTGCCCTCAGTGTCTAGGAAGGGGTGTAATGGGTAGTCCCTGTGCCTCATCAGGCACCAGGGTGGGCATCAAGCCAGGAGAGAGGGAAGCGAGTCTAGAATGAGCTGTGTCCCTGAGATGCTCTGTGGGACAAACTCGAAACTGCTGCCTCAGGGACCTGAGACGAGCACAGGCTGAGGTGGGCTTTCCATCTCTGGGATCCGAGTGAGGAAGAATCCAAGTGTCCTCCGACCACTCACAGCTTCACAGCTTTGGTTTGGCACAGGGAGGAGCAGAAGGGACTTTTCTCAGCCTGATAAAGGGCACCTACCCTCAGTGAACACTGTGCTTAAGTGTGAAAACCTGGATGTTTCCCCCTAAGATCGGGAATGAGAAAAGGATGTCCACACCCACCACTTCTATTCAACATTTTGCTGAAGCTATAGCCAGAGTAATATGACAGGAAAAGGAAATAAAGGCATCCAGGTAAGAAAAAAGGAAGCACAACTATCTCTATTCACAGAAAACCTCATCTTCTATACAGAAGATGCTGAAGGACACACACACACACACACACACACACACACACACACACACACACACATAACTATTAGGGCCAGTAACTGAGCTCAGCAGAGTGCAGGACACAAGGACTATACACAGAAGTCAGCTGTGTTTCTACGCGACAGCAACAAGCAACCCAAAAAAGATGTAAGAACACAATAAAATTTCTAGGAACAAATACAAGCAAAAAAGCACAAGACTCGGACCCTTAACGCTTCAAAACATCTTTGGAAGAAGTTAAACAGGACCAAATTAAGTAGGGAAAAAATCCCACGTTTATGCATTGGAAGACCTAATATTGTGAAGATTGAAACACTGTGAAAAAAAATAATCGACCAATTTAATGCAATTCCTATCAATATCTCAGATTTCTTTTTTTAAGAATTGACGAGTTGATCCTAAAATTTATGTGGACATTCCAGGGACCCAAAATAGCTAAAACAATCTTGAAAAAGAAAAGCAAACATTGAGGACTCCCATTTTCCAACTTCTAAATGGTCTACAAAGCTACAGTAATCAAGGCAGCCTGGTGCTTCTGTAAGGATAGAAAGATGGATCACTGACTGGAGTAGGTTTGAGACTCTTGAGATAAAGCCTCACAGTTGTGGTAAATGGGTTTTCCACAAGGGTACAAAAAATTCCATGGAAAAAGAGGAATCCTTTCAACAGATAATGCTGCTGAGACAGCTGAATTTCCACATGCAAAAGAGTGAATTTGGATCTTTACCTCATACCATATACCAAACAAACAAACAAAAAAACTAGAAAAAATAGGTGAATGACCTAATTATAAAAGCCAAAACTAGAGGATTACTAGAAGTAAAACAGGTTAAGGCTTCATGGCCTTAGGGTATGAAATGGTTCTTAGATAATTACACCAAAACCCAAGGAGAAACTTGATTAACTTACTCCATCAAAACGAATAGTTTTTGAGCTTCCAAAGGCACTGCAAAGAAAATGAAAAGACATCAACAGAGTGAAAGACACTACTTTCAAATCATATATTTGATGATGAAATTGCATCCAGACATATAAAGAGTTCTTACTACTCAAATGCACAATCAATTTAAAAGTCAGCAGAGGATGTAAATAGGCACTTTCCAAAGAAGGTATACAGATGGCTAATAAGCATATGAAAAGGGGCTCAACATTCTTAGTCATCATGGAAAATCAGGGAAATGCAGATCAAAACCACAATAAGATAGCAGTTCACATCTTCTGGGATGTTTTTTTATTCATTTATTTATCTATTTATTTATTATTATTTTTAATTGTACTTTAGGTTCTGGGGTACATGTGCAGATCATGCAGGGTTGTTGCTTAAGTACATACATGGCAAGGTGGTTTGCTGCCTCCATCCCCCCATCATCCACATCTGGCATTTCTACCCAAGTTATCCCTCCCCATCGTCCCCCATTCCCCTGCTGTCCCTCCCCTAGCCATCCCTTACTGACCCCAGTGTGTGACGCTCCCCTCCCTGTGTCCACATGTTCTCATTGTTTAACACCCACTTATGACTGAGAACATGCGGTGTTTGATTTTCTGTTCTTGTGTCAGTTATCTGAGAATGATAGTTTCCAGATTCATCCATGTCCTTACAAAGGACACAAACTCATAGTTGTTTATGGCTGTGTAGTATTCCATGGTGTATACAGGCCACATTTTCTTTGTCCAGTCTATCATTGATGGGCATTTGGGTTGGTTCCAGGTCTTTGCTATTGTAAATAGTACCACGATGAACATACGTGTGCATGTGTCTTTATAATAGAAGGACTTATAATCCGCTGGGTATATACCCAGTAATGGGATTTCTGGGTCAAACGGAATTTCTATTTCTAGATCCTTCAGGAATCACCACACTATCTTCCACAATGGTTGAACTAATTTACACTCCGACCAATGGTGTAAAAGTGTTCCTATTTCTTCACGCCCTCTCCAGCATCTGTGGTCTCCAGACATTTTAATGATTGCCATTCTAACTGGCGTGAGATGATAGCTTATTGTGGTTTTGATTTGCATTTCTCTAATGACCAGTGATGATGAGCATTTTTTCATATGTTTGTTGGCCTCATATATGTCTTCTTTGAAAAGTGTCTGTTCATATCCTTTGCCCAGTTTTGAATGGGTTTGTTATTTTTCTTGTAAATCTGTTTTAGTTCTTTGTAGATTCTGGATATTGGCCCTTTGTCAGATGGGTAGACTGCAAAAATTTTTCCATTCTGTTGGTTGCCAGTGCACTCTAATGATTATTTCTTTTGCTGTACAGAGTTCTGAAGTTTACTTAGATTCCATTTGTCTATTTTGGCTTTCCTGGGCATTGCTTTTGGTGTTTTAGTTATGAAGTCCTTGCTGATGCCTATGTCCTGAATGGTATTGCCTAGGTTTTCTTCCAGGATTTTATGGTGTTAGGTCTTATGTTTAAATCTTTAATCCTTCTGGAGTTAATTTTAGGGTAAGGTGTCAGGAAGGGTTCTAGTTTCTGCTTTCTGCACATTGTTAGCCAGTTTTCCCAACACCATTTATTAAACAGGGAATTCTTTCCTCATTGCTTGTTTTTGTCAGGTTTGTCAAAGATCAGATGGTTGTAGATGTGTGGTGTTGCTTCCGAGGCCTCTATTCTGTTCCATTGGTCTATGTCTCTGTTTTGGTACCAGTACTATGCTGTTTTGATTACTGTAGATTTGTAGTGTAGTTTGAAGTCAGGCAGCATGATGCCTCCAGTTTTGTTCTTTTTGCTTAGGATTATCTCTGCTATGTGGGCTCTCTTTTGGTTCCATATGAAGTTTAAAGAGGTTTTTTGCAGTTCCTTGAATAAGGTCATTGGTGTCTTGATGGGGATAGCATTGAATCTATAAATTACTTTGGGCAGTATGGCCATTTTCACGATATTGATTCTTCCTAACCATGAGCATGGAATGTTTTTTCATCTGTTTGTGTTCCCTCTAAAATCCACATGATTATCTCAATAGATGTATAGAAGGCCTTCAACAAAATTCAACAGTCCTTTATGCTAAAAACCCTCAATAAACTAGGTATCAACAGAACGTATCACAAAATAATAAAAGATATTTATGACAAACCCAGAGCCAATATCATACTGAATGGTAAAAACTGGAAGATCTCCCTTTGAAATCTGGCACTAGACAAGGATGCCCTCTCTCAACACTCCTATTCAATATAGTATTGGAAGTTCTAGCCAGAGCAATCAAGCAAGAAAAAGAAATAAAGGGTATTCAATTAGGAAAAGATGAAGTCAAATTGTCTGTATTTGTTGATGACTTGATTGTATATTTGGAAGACTGCATCATCTCAGCCCAAAATCTCCTGGAACAGGTAAGCAACTTCAGCAACATCTCAGGATACAAAATCAATGTGGAAAAATCACAAGCATTCCTGTACTCTAATAACAGAGAAACAGAAAGACAAATCAAGAGCAAACTCCCATTCACAATTGCTACAAAGAGAATAAAATACCTAGGAATACAACAAAGGATGCAAAGGGCCTCTTCAAGATGAACTACAAACCACTGCTCAAGGAAATAAGAGAGGAGACAAACAGATGGGATGGTTATTATCAAACAGACAGACAATGAGAACACTCATGAGAATGTGGAGAAATGGGAGCCCTTGTGCACTGGTGATGAGAATGAAGAATCATGCCACTACTTTGAAAAATAGTTCCTCAAATGTTCCTTGTAGAGTTACCATGTGACCCACCAATTCCACTCTTGGGTAACTACCTAAGAGAACTGACAATATATTTCACATAAAAACTTGTATGACTATATTTACAGCAGCATTATTCTCATGTGCCAAGAAGTGGAACCACCTACCTGTCCATGAATTGCTGAGGTGGGGAAACAAAATGTATATATTCATACATGGGTATATTTATATTCTGGATATGAGCCTCATATCAGATGTGTAAATTGCAAATGTTTTCTAATCGTGTAGGTTGCCTTTTCATCCCATTGATCGTGTCCTTCGAGGAGCAAATATTTTAAGTTAGAGAGAGTCCCATTTGCCTACCTTTGCTTTTGTTGCCTATATTGTTGGTGTCATTGAGACTGGGTACCGAGACGCTGGGAAGACTCAGCTTGCTCCCCAATAAGATGGTGTTCTTCCAGGCCCTTGGTCCCTCACTCACCCAAGAATGAGGTAGAGGACCATGCCGGACACAGTGCGCTCCTAAGTAATTATAGGACCCCAAAGAGTCTGCAGAAAGTGATTTATTTAGGCATAGAGAGAAAAAGGAGAAAGAAAGAAATGTAGAGAGCAGCTTCCACCATGTCATGGAAGGGCATCCAGATATGGAGTCCGCACCAACGTGGGGGAATGGGACTTTTAACTTGGGAGTAATTCCTGCCCCATTCAAATTTTCTGTCCTATGAAAGGAGTTTCTTCAAACTCCCGCTAGAGTGATTAATAGATCTTTGATTTCTTCCTGCATGCACAAAAGTTAACAAAGCCCTCTAAGTCTCCCGGATGGAGACGTGGGAGAAGGCAGGTAGGCAATGTCGCTGGGAAGTTCCTGCCTTTGAAACTACAATTCATTCCATTGCTCTATATTTCTGTCTTCATGTAGGAACCACTATATTTTGATAACTGTAGCTTTGTAATATGTTTGGAAATCAGGAGATGTGATTCCTTCAATTTTGTTCTTTTCCAAAATTGTTTTGGCTATGCAGGTTTACTTTATATTCCATATTATTTTTAGAATTTTTTCTTTCTTTTTTTAAAACAAAATGTATTTCTGTCATTATTGGGGATCAGGCGGTGTTTGCTTACATGAGTAAGTTCTTTGTGAGATTTTAGTGCACCCATCACCTGACCAGTCTACACTGCACCCAGTGAGCAGACTTTTATCCCTCACCCCCTTCCCACAGTTTCCCCCTTAGTCCCCAAAGTCCATTGTGTCATTCTTATGCCTTTGCATTCTCAGCTTAGCTCCCACTTATGAGTAAGAACACATGATGTTTGATTTTCCATTCCTGAGTGACTTCACTTAGAATAATAGTCTTCAATCTCATCCAGGTTTCTGCAAATGCCATTAATTCATTTCTTTTTATGTCTGAGTAGTGTTCCATTGTATATATATACCACAGTTTCTTTATCTACTCATTGACTGATAGGCATTTGGGTTGACTCCACATTTTTGCAATTGCAAATTGTGCTATAAACATGCGTGTGTAAGTATTGTTTTTGTAGAATGACTACTTTTCCTCTGCATAGATACCCAGTAGTGGGATTGCTGGATCAAATGGTAGCGCTACCTTTAGTTTTTTAAGGAATCACCACACTGTTTCTCATAGTGTTTGTACTAGTTTACCAGCAGTGTAGAAGTGTTCCCTGTTCACCGTATCCATGGCAACATCTATTATTTTTTGATTTTTTGATTATGGCCATTCTTGCAGGAGTAAGAGGGTGTTGCCTTGTGGTTTTGACTTGTCTTTCCCTGATCATGAGTAATTTTGAGCATTTTCTTCATATGTTTGTTGGCCATTTGTACATCTTCTTTGGAGAATTGTCTATTCACGTCCTTAGCCCCCGTTTTAATGGGATTATTTGGTTTTTTTCTTGCTAATTTGTTTGAGTTTGTTGTAGATTTTGGATATTAGTCCTTTCTCAGATGTATAGATTATGAAGATTTTCTTCCACTCCATGGGTTGCCTGTTTACTCTGCTGACTTCCTTTTGGTGTGCAAAAGCTCTTTAGTTGAATTAAGTCCCAGCTATTTATCTTTGTTTTCATTGCATTTGCTTTTGGGTTCTTGCTCATGAAATGCTTGTGTAAGCCAATGTCAAGAAGGGTTATTTCAATGTTATTTTCTAGAAATTGTATAGTCTCAGGTCTTAGATTGATGACCTTGATCTATCTTGAGTTGATTTTTGTGTAAGGTGAGAGATGAGGATCCAGTTTCATTCTCCTACATGCGACTTGCTAATTATCCCAGCATTATTTGTTGGATAGAGTGTCCTGTCCCACCTGAGTCTTTGTGGGAATCCCCAGGGCCTTGCATTTTCCTAGCAGAGCAGCCCCTGCTTCTCCCCAGGGTGTGTCTGCAGCCCCTTCCTTGCCGCCTGCCATATTCGTGGGTTTAACAAGAGAAGTTTTAGGGCAGCCAGGCGCTTCCTTCCTTCTCGGTGTCAGCTAGCATTTCCTATGACTGCTAATAGTTGGGGGCACGGTGGGGAGAATTCATTATTTCTTCTAGCACTGCTCTCTAACAGATTTGTATTATGAATAGTTTAGAAAGGTTGCTTTTAGTTTCATAGCACACTCTCAATAAATATGTTAAGTTTTAGGGTTATCAAATCTGGGGGATGTCATCAAATTGCTTTCCTACCTGAGCTATAATATTGGGAAGACATTTCTGAAAGCTAGCTCTGCCACTACCTTTCAAATGTTTGTCCTCTGCTGCCCACGTGCAGCCACTGGAGGACACATGGTATCATGACACAATCTGGCCATTTGTCCTGTGCCACCATACTTGGGAAAGTTTTCACAGTGATGGTAGGAGTATTCCTGGAAGTCATTCATTGTCTAAAAGATAAGAAATAATTGGACTACAGTGGGAAGGGACTCTGAATCCCATAAACGTATCCCACTGAACCAAAATGAAATTAATTCTCCAGTTTTCATTCCCCATAGTCAGAACCCCAAAATGACTAACACCCCAGCAATACTACCTTACACAAAGCCTAGGTTGGGGCTAAAACCCTAACCCTGGTGAGTGCACTGGAATAGATACACTTAGCTGGACTTTCTCTCCTTTCTCATCCTTTCCTGTTTCGACTTCCCACACTCTGGACAACGAGGTGGGCTGCATCCTGTGCCTGTGCTGGTGTGCAGGCCATCCGCTGCCAGACAAGCTCGCCTGTTTCGGTTTGTGCTGTTCTGGGAGCCACCTCTCTCATGGGCCTGGGGAGGATGGAGGGTTCTTGAGTGGTGGTTGCTTCAGGTGAAGTCACTGAAAGGGGTCTTTCTAAGGGAGATGGGACCACCTTGGCTGTGGGTGGGTGGGTGTGAGAGGTTGACTAGGGTGGGGCAGGACAGGCTGCTTAGAGTTCAGGGATATTTGAGGATTCCACGTTTTTGTCTCACCTGTGTCCACCCAGATGATTTCATCCCAAAAGTTTCAGCAAATGCCTGCTCCTCACCAATCCTGTTCTTACCTTATTATTAGTACACAGTTACAGCAGGGGGAGGAATAAGTTCTCAGGGAGGGAGGGGAAGGACATGTGGCCAGTTTGCCAATGAGACAGAAGCTGGAAGAAAAGGGTCAGTGAGACCGAGGCTGAGGGGGTGAGAGTTTATTTAGTGCTGCACCCAGATCCATTTTGGATTTCCACAGATACACATGAGCATTCAGGTTACAGGACATCCATCTGCAAATGCCATGGAGCTCCTGGCAGACACAGGAAAGAAAGGTTTGCTGTCTCCCAAGGAATTATCAGGAAGGGGAATTCCAGCACCTCCTTGACATGAGGGCCGTGTCCAGGTGCAGTCTGGCTCAGACATACAGGGGCATGTGGGAAGGAGGGGCAAGAGTGCCAGTGGCATGAGGTACCCTTATCTTATAGGGAACAGGCAGGGAGGGTTTCATTCCATTTCCTCAAGGGCTGGAAAAAGAAGCCCTGAGCAGGGGACTCATTGTTCAGCTCTGGAAGAGAATATGCGTCGGGATAGTCACTTGTTGGGAAGCACAAATCTTCAGGAGCTACCTGAGAGTTCCCGCTAGAGCCTCAGATCTTGCACTGGCAGCACACGGGGACACAGCAGCTGGACTGGGAACAGCATGGCTTGCAGCAGCTGGACTGGCAGCAGGATGACCCACATCCTGAGGAACAGCAGGGCTTACAGCAGCTGGACTGACAGCAGGATGACCCACAGCCTGAGGAACAGCATGGCTTGCAGCAGCTGGACTGGCAGCAGGATGACCCACATCCTGAGGAACAGCAGGGCTTGCAGCAGCTGGACTGGCAGCAGGATGACCCACAGCCTGAGGAACAGCAGCAGGGCTTACAGCAGCTGGACTGGGAGCAGCAGGGCTTGCAGCAGCTGGACTGGGAGCAGCAGGGCTTACAGCAGCTGGACTGGGAGCAGCCACAGGAGCCACAGCCCCCCTTATACCCCCCACAGGATCGACAGCTGGAACAGGAACAGGCTGGCACACAGCAGCACACGGGCTTGCAGCAGACAGGCACACAGGAGCTGGAGCCACAGCCCCCACAGCCAGAGCCACAGCCCCCCTTAGAGCCCCCACAGGAGCCACACTCCCCCTTGGAGCCCCCACAGGAGCCACAGCCCCCCTTGGAGCCCCCACAGGAGCCACAGCCCCCCTTGGAGCCCCCACAGGAGCCACAGCTGGAGCAGGAACAGGCTGGCACACAGCAGCACACGGGCTTGCAGCAGCAGCTGGGCACACAGCAGCTGGAGCCACAGCCCCCACAGCTGGAGCCACAGCCCCCACAGCCAGAGCCACAGCCCCCACAGCTGGAGCCACAGCCCCCACAGCTGGAGCCACAGCCTCCAGAGCAGCCACAGCAGCCCATGGTTCTGGTGGGTTGAGGGTGGAGCAGGTGGAGGAGCAGGTGAGAGGGAGGGGCAGGTGTGGAGCCCCCTGAGCCCGGGCTCTCTATATACCTGTCCAGGGGTCAGGTGGGCCACAGGGACCTTCCTGGTTCTTATTGATGTTTTCTCCGTAGGGAACTTGTGTGTCATTTAAAATAAAAACACTGTTGCCTCGTGACTTCCTCCTCGGCATTGTTTTCCTCTGAACCCAGGGCCCAAGTCCTCCACTCTGCGGACCCCTGGAATGAATGGAGCCTCCCCCATTCCTGCCCCTGCCCTCAGACCCCAGCCCCCTGTCACTGTCCTAGAGGATTCGCCTTCAGTTTTGTAAATGGTGTCTTTGTCTTGTGCTTCTATCCATGCTTACACTCTGAGTGTTCTGGCTCTGGAGGGAAATGCAGCGTGGTGAAGATCTCGTTCTCCACCAGGTCTGGGGGCACGAAGCTTCTAGACAGTGTCTGCCCCTCCTGCGGTTCTGGAGAGCCCAGTTCCCCGGGCTCCGGCGGCCTGTGAGCTCCAGAGTGTTCTGGCTTCCTCTGCCCTTCGGACTGTGTCCCCCAGGGCTGTATCCTGGCCCTTCTGCCAGGCGAATGGGCACTGGGAGTTCCGTTTTCCCTCCTCCTCTCTGCCCCTGCTCCCTGAAACTCTGACCTTTCTCTCAATCCTCCCTAAAGGCGTGGAAGGTCTGGGGCTCCTCCCAGCGCTCCTTCCTCTCAGGCTTTCTTGGTTGACCACTGGATGCCTTGTGGGGAGGTCCTCAGCTCTCCTGTCCCGCTCATCTCCAGAGGGCAGCACCTGGCTCTGACCCCGGGCAGGAGCCTCACGCCCTCCTGGGGCTCTGGCCCACTGCCTGCCCTGCCCCAGATTTAGGCACTTCCTGCTGAAACCCTCGAAACAGAGTCTTGGGGAGGAGGTGGCGGGTGGTGGTGGACCAGAATCCAGGCATCTGGGAATCTTGTCTGAGGTGCCAGCCCTCGGGCATGGCTTCCCTTTTCCTCCCACGTCCAGCAGGCCCCTCCCTGCCACTGTGCAGTCCGCCCCTCCCCATCCCAGCAGGCCTTGGCAGCAGCCAGATCCTCTCCTCTCTGGAGGGCTCAGCTCTCTCCTGGGCTCATTCCTTGGAGTTTGTGTCCTTGCCTCCGGTGGGCTGTAAAACCATCTGTGGCTTCGTGGCTGTTTTGGGGGTCTTTCTGGCTCATTTTAATTCATGTGATGAGAGCGATGGTCCCCGGTGACTTTGTGTGTTTGAATCAGAGTGGAAGGAACCTCCGTTGTCACAGGCACACATGCGCACACACACACAGTCACAGAGTCACACACTCTGACACATACGCACACACTCACACACACTGGAAACTGTATTACAGAAGGGAAAGGAACACACACATCTCAATGGAAACAACGCCTCTCAAATTCGGGATGTTTCGTGAACACGGCTGGTCGCCAACCTGCTGTGGATACGGAGCACGGACGAGAAGGGGCCCTTTGGAGATGATTCTCAGAGGTGGGAGCTGCTTCTCGGTGATCATTTTGAATACCTTGACTATTCTCACTAGCCTAACGACATAGCTCATTAAAGAAATTGATATTTAAAACGTCTGTTTTTAAATGTGCTGTTTAGAAGCGAATACACACACATAGAAATGAATGCAGATGTGTAAACAGGAGGATACATATGTGGACACGACTCCGCAGGCAACAGAGAGAGGAGATGGAATCTATGGGGGAGGATTGCCGGGACGTCGGTGTAGCTGCATTGAGACTTCTGGGACGAAACGACAGCGACTCTGGCGAGCAGGCGAAGGGAGAACAGGCCTTCCAAACTCAACAGTTAGACGACAAACCCCGCAATGTAAAGTGCACAAAACATTGGAATCGTTTTCCCAAGGAGGATGTATTAGCGGGTACTGCTGTGTGAAAAGAGCTCAACATCCCTGGTCATTACAGAAAAGAAAGTTCAAACAGTCTCTCTAGGTTTGCCTTCTCGGAGGCGGTCTATTGGTGGAATCGCGTAAGATGGATCTTTCGTGCCAGGCTTCTTTCACTGGGGATGACTTGTTTGCGGTCCATCCGTGTTGTGACATTATCAGTGTTTTATCCTTACTTTGCTGATAGCGTGCCCTTGCATGCGCCGACCTCACGTGTGCATCGGTCAGCAGCTGGTGGACACTGGCGACCCCTCCACTGTCTGGCCTCTGTGAATCTGCTGCTGTGAACACGGGTATCCAGATCCCTGGGGGGTCGTAGGCTTTCACTTCTCCTGGGTAGATGCCAGGAGTGAAACGATGGGCCACATGGTAAATTTACATTTAACTTTTTAAGAAACCGCACACCGTTCTTCAGCTCGGATGGAGCATTACTCACTGGCGACGCGTGAGGGTTCGCGTTTCTCCGATTCTCCACGTCCCTGCCAGCGTTTGTCATCACCGTCCTTCAGGGTTGCAGCTGTTGTAGCGGGGAGACACGGATGCCTTGTTTAAATTTTCATTTTGGTAACGACCAGGGATGTTGAGTTGTCTTCTCATGAGGCGGTGCCCACTCACATATTCTCTTTAGGACAATGTCTATTCAAATACTTTGACCATTTCATTTTGTTTTTTTGAGACAGGGTCTTTCTCTGTCACCCAGGCTGGAGTGCCATGGTGGGTGTTGGCTCCCTGCAACCTCCACCTCCTGGGCTCAAGTGATCCTCTCACCTCAACTGGGATTGCAGGTGTGAGCCCCGTGCCTGGCCGATTTTGTCCATGTTGAGTTGGGGTGTCTGTCATCTAGTCGTGAGCGTGAGAGGTCCGGTCTTCCTTCCCTGCTCTCCAGTGTCCACGTTGTCTCCTGGAACTCGCAGTGAACCCACGTCCACTGTCACATGTCACCCTCCCCACGAGAGATTCTGTCTCCTCTCTCTGTTGCCGTCTGGGTCATGTGGGTGTACGTTATCTTCCAGTTTACCAAAGCTGTTTTTATTTGTATCTAAACAACACTTTAATGCACACACAGACATTTTAGAAATAAGTTTAATTATCTTTTAATAATTTTTTTAAACTTTTATTTTAGGGTCAGGGTACATGCACAGGTTCGTTACATAAGTGAACTTGTGTGACCGGGTTTGTCGTACAGATTATCTCACCACCCAAGTATTCAGTCAAGTACCCAATTGGTACTTTATCTGCTCCTCTGCTTCCTCCCACCCCCACCCTCAGGTAGACCCCGCTGTGTGCTGCTCCCCTCTACGTGTCCATGTGTTCTTATCATTTAGTTCACACTTAGAAGTCAGAAAGTGCGGTATGTGGTTTTCTGTTGCTGTGTTAGTTTGTAAGGATGATGCTCATAGATGGCCTCTAGCTCTGTCCGCATCCCTGTAAATGACATGATCTAGTTCTTTTTCGTGGCTGCGGAGTATTCCATGGTGTATGTGCACCACGTTTTCTTTATCCAATCTGTCATCGATGGGCATTGATGCTGATTCCATGTCTTTGCTATTGTCAATAGCGCTGCAGTGACTTTGTGAATGGGCCTCGTGCCCTGCACTCTGTTGAGCTCATTTCTTGGGCTTCATAGTTCTGTTGAGCTTGTTTTTCATATGCTTGTTGGCTGTACGTAGGTCTCCTTTTGAAGTGTCTATTCGTGTCCTTTGCTCACCTGGTAATGGGGTTGTTTGTTTTACTCTTTTTTTTTCTTTTTTTTTTTATTGCATTTTAGGTTTTGGGGTACATGTGAAAAACATGCAAAGTTGTTGCATAGGTGCATTCATGGCAGTGTGATTTGCTGCCTCCCTCCCCCTCACCCATATCTGGCATTTCTCCCCATGCTATCCCTCCCCAACTCCCCCCCCCGCTGTCCCCCCCACTCCCCAGCAACAGACCCCCGTGTATAGTGCTCCCCTCCCTGTGTCCATGTGTTCTCCTTGTTCAACACCCTCCTATGAGTGAGAACAGGTGGTGTTTGTTTTACTCTTAGGAATTTGTTTCAGCTCTTTATAGATATTGAGTATTAGACATTTGTGAGGGGCATAGTTTACAAACACTTTCTCCCATTCTGTACGTTGTCTGTTTACTCTGTTGATAGTTTTTTTGCTGTGCAGAAGCTGTTTAGTTTAATTAGTTTCCTCTAGTCAATTTTTGCTTTTGTTGCAAAAAAATATATAAATAAAAAGCAACATGTCTTCATTGGTGTCTTCATCGTGAAATATTGGCCTGTTCCTATGTGAGGATGGCATTACTGTGGTTGTATCCCAGGTATTTTATAGTTTTGGCTTTTATGTTTAAGTCTTTAATCCATCTCGAGTTGATTTTTATGTATGGTGTAAGGAAGGGGTCTAGTTTCAATCTTCTGCATATGTATATGGCTATCCAGTTACCCCAGTAACATTTATTGAATAGGAAATTTTTTTCCTATTGCTTGTTTTTCTTATCTTTGTCAAAGTTCAAATGGTCATAAGTGTGTGGCCTTATTTCCTGGCTCTCTGTTGTGTTCCATTGGTCTATGTGCCTGTTTTTGTACCAGTACCATGCTGTTTTGCTTACTGTAGCCCTGTAGTCTAGTTTGAAGTCAGGTAGCGTGATGCCTCCAGCCTTATTCTTTTTACTTAGTTTTGCTTTGCCTATTCAGGCTCTTTTTTGGTTCCAGGTGAATTTTAAAATAGCTGTTTCAAGTTCTGTGAAGAATGTCAATAAAGTTTGATAGGGCTAGCATTGAATCTATAAATTGCTTTGGGTGGTATGGCCATTTTAAGTATATTGATTCTTCCCATTCATAAACATGGAATGTTTTTCCATTTGTTTGTGTCATCTCTGGATTCTTTGAGCAGTGTTTTATAACTCTCATTACACACAAACATTTAAAAAATCAATTTCCCTTTAATAAGCTACGTCATTAGGCTGGTCAGAATAGTCAAGGGAACTGAATGAACAGTGAGAAGCAGCTCCCACCCCAGATAATCAGCTCCAAAGGGGCCCTTCTCATCTACACTCTGGGTATGTGGCTGGTTGGCAACCTGCTGTGCTCACGAAATGTCTCGATTTTGAGAGGTGTGGCTTCCTAAGAGATGTGTGTGTTCCTTTTCTCTTCTGTAATACAATTTCCAGTGTGTGTACGTGTGTGTGTCTGTGCACACATGTGTGTGTGAGACAATGGAGTTTCCGTTCTGATTCAAACACAGAAAGTCACCAGAGACCATTGCTCTCATCACATCAATTAAAATGAACCAGATAAACCCAAAAGCATCCACGAAGGCACAGATAGTTTTACAACCCACCAGAGGCAAGGACATAGAGAAACTCCAAGGAAGCAGCTCCCGAGAGAGCTGAGCCCTCCCAGAGAGGAGAGGCTCTGGCTGCTGCCAAGGCCTGCTGGGATGGGGAGGGGCCGACTGCACCGAGGCAGGGAGGGGCCTGCTGGACGTGGGAGGAAAAGCGAAGCCATGCCCGAGGGCTGGCACCTCAGACAAGATTCCCAGATGCCCGAATTCTGGTCCACCACCCCCCGCCACCTCCTCCCCGAGGCTCTGTTTCGAGGGTTTCAGCAGGAAGTGCCTAAATCTGGGGCAGGGCAGGCAGTGGGCCAGAGCCCCAGGAGGGCGTGAGGCTCCTGCCCGGGGTCAGAGCCAGGTGCTGCCCTCTGGAGATGAGCGGGGCAGGAGAGCTGAGGACCTCCCCACAAGGCATCCAGTGGTCAACCAAGAAAGCCTGAGAGGAAGGAGCGCTGGGAGGAGCCCCAGACCTTCCACGCCTTTAGGGAGGATTGAGAGAAAGATCAGAGTTGCAGGGAGCAGGGGCAGAGAGGAGAAGGAGAGGAAAGGCAACTCCCAGTGCCCGTTTGCCTGGCAGAGGGACAAGGACAGTGCCCTGGGAAGCACAGGTCAGTGATAGCAGTGCCCGAAAGGGAAGAGAAAACAGCGACAGAAGCCTGGGGTCCAAGCAAAGGGAGGAAATAGACCAGGCTCTGCTCATTCCCAGGGGTCCTCAGGGGAGGACTTGTGCCCTCAGGGTTTAGAGAGGAAAACTACATAGGAGGAGGAAGTGGGTCACAAGGGAACACAGTGTTGTTGTCATTTTAAATGACACAAAAGACACAAAAGTTTCCTGGGGAAAGTACTTTAGCAGGAACTAGGAAGGTCCCTGTGGCCCACCTGACCCCTGGACAGGTATATAAAGAGCCCAGGCTCAGGGAGCTCCACACCTGCCCCTCCCTCTCACCTGCTCCTCCACCTGCTCCACCCTCAATCCACCAGAAACATGGGCTGCTGTGGCTGCTCCGGAGGCTGTGGCTCCGGCTGTGGGGGCTGTGGCTCCAGCTGTGTGGGTTGTGGCTCCGGCTGTGGGGGCTGTGGCTCCGGCTGTGGGGGCTGTGGCTCCGGCTGTGGGGGCTGTGGCTCCAGCTGCTGTGTGCCCGTCTGCTGCTGCAAGCCCGTGTGCTGCTGTGTGCCAGCCTGTTCCTGCTCCAGCTGTGGCTCCTGTGGGGGCTCCAAGGGGGGCTGTGGCTCCTGTGGGGGCTCCAAGGGGGGCTGTGGCTCCTGTGGGGGCTCCAAGGGGGGCTGTGGCTCTTGTGGGGGCTCCAAAGGGGGCTGTGGCTCCTGTGGCGGCTCCAAGGGGGGCTGTGGCTCCTGTGGCTGCTCCCAGTCCAGCTGCTGTAAGCCCTGCTGCTCCTCAGGCTGTGGGTCATCCTGCTGCCAGTCCAGCTGCTGCAAGCCCTGCTGTTCCCAGTCCAGCTGCTCTAAGCCCTGCTGTTCCTTAGGCTCTGGGTCATCCTGCTGTCAATCCAGCTGCTGCAAGCCCTGCTGTTCCCAGTCCAGCTGTTCTAAGCCCAGCTGCTGCTCCTCAGGCTGTGGGTCATCCTGCTGCCAGTCCAGCTGCTGTAAGCCCTGCTGTTCCTCAGGCTGTGGGTCATCCTGCTGCCAGTCCAGCTGCTGTAAGCCCTGCTGTTCCCAGTCCAGCTGCTTTAAGCCCTGCTGCTGCTCCTCAGGCTGTGGGTCATCCTGCTGCCAGTCCAGCTGCTGTAAGCCCTGCTGTTCCTCAGGCTGTGGGTCATCCTGCTGCCAGTCCAGCTGCTGCAAGCCCTGCTGTTCCCAGTCTAGCTGCTGTGTCCCCGTGTGCTGCCAGTGCAAGATCTGAGGCTATGGAGAGAATTCTCAGGTAGCTCCTAAAGATCTGTGCTTCCCAACAAGTGACTACCCGTGATGCATATTCTCTTCCAGAGCTGAACAATGAGTCCCTTGCTCAGAGCTTCTTTTACCAGCCCTTGAGGAAATGGAATGAACGACTCCCTGCCCATTCCTTATAAGTGTATCCCATGACCCAGGCACTCTTGCCCCTCCTTCCCACATGCCGCGATGTGCCTTAGCTGGACTGTACCTGGACACAGCCCTCATGTCAAGGAGGCACCTGGAATTCCCCTTCCTGATAATTCCATGGGAGACAGCAAACCTTTCTTTCCTGTGTCTGCCAGGAGTTCCATGGCATTTGCAGATGGATGTCCTATAACCGGAATAATCACGTGTATCTATGGAAATCCAAAATGGATCTGGGTGCAGCACTAAATAAATTCTCCACCCCGCAGCCTCGGTCTCACTGACTCTTCTTCCAGCCTCTGTCTCATTGGCAAACTGGCCAAGTGTCCCTCCCCTCCCTCCCTGAGAGCTTATTCCTCCCACTGCTGTGACTGTTTGCCAGGCCCAGATCCCATTCCAGAAACAGTTGTTGAACTGGTTAATGAAGGAATCACTAGTGTACTGGATGAATGAACGAGGATGAGTGAATGAATGAGTGAATGCGTGAGTGTGTCTCATTAGTACAAACGGAGTCGCAGCTCGTCTCAGTGGGGTTCAGTCTGTCTTGGTTGGAATCGTGGACTCCTGGTTCTTTCCCATAGGAGGCTATGTTTACGGGAGAAGGAGATCTTTGCCTTCAGTGTCTAGGAAGGGGTGTAATGGGTGGTCTCTGTGCCTAGCCAGGGCCCAGGTGGGGGTCAAGCCGAGAGAGGTGGAAGTGAGACTACAATGAGCTGTGTCCCTGAGATGCTCTGTAGGACAGCACTGGAAACTGTGCTGCTCCAGGGACCCAAGACGCTGTGGCTGAGCACAGGCCGAGGTGCACCCTCCGTCTCTGGGCTCACAGTGAGGAGGAATTCATGTGCCCTGTGACAATTCACAGGCTGCACAGCTTTGGTGTGGCACGGGGAGGAACAGAAGGGACTATTCTCAGCCTGATAAAGGACATCTACCCACAGCAAACAACACACTTAATGATGAAGACCTGAATGTTTCCCCCTAAGATCAGGAGCAAGGAAAGGATGTCCACACCCAACACTTGTATACAACATTTCAGTGAAGCTCTAGCCAGAGGACTATGACGGGAAAAGGAAATAAAAGGCAATCAGGTTAAAAAAAAGAAGAAGCAAAACTTTCTCTATTTACACAAAACCTCATCTTATATGTACACAGTCCTGAGGGACACACACACACACACACACACACACACACAACCACAACAACAACAACAACCACTATTAGGCCCAGTCAATGAGTTCAACAGAGTGCAGGTCACAAGGCCCATACACAGAGTCAGCTGTGTTTCTATAACCAGCAATGAACAATCCAAACAGAATGTAAGGAAACAATTCCATCAAAAATAATATTATTTTTGGGAACAAATGCAACCAAAGCAGTGCGAGGCTTGGACCCTTAACACGACAAAGCATAACTGGACCAAAGCAAGTGGGGGAAATTCCCACGTTCATGTACTGGAAGATCTAACGCTGTGAAGGTCAGAACACTCCAGAAAAACATTAATCTACGAATTCAGTGAAATTCCTATCCACATCCCAGGTTTCTTTTTGCAAAAATTGACAAGCTGATTCTAAAATTTATGTCAACATTCTAGAGACATTAAAGAGCTAAAACAACCTTGAAAAACGTAAAACAAAGTTGAGGACTCAACGTTTTCCAGTTTCTAAATGGGCTACAAAGCAAACAGTAATCGAGGCTGAGGGTGCCTGTCTAAGGATAGAAAGACGATCAGTGGAGTGGATTCCAGACTCTGGAGACAAAGCCTCGCAGTTGTGGTCAATAGGTTTTCAACAAGAGTACGAAACAATTTCATGAGAAAACAGGGACATTTTCAACCAACGATGCTGCTGAGACATTTGGGTGTCTACATGTAAAAGAGTGAATTTGGATCTTTACCTCATACCATGTACCAAACAAATGAAAAACAAATAACTCAATGACCTAATTGCAAAAGTCAAACTGGAGGACTGTTGGAAGAAAAGCAGGTTAAGTGTTTATGACCTTGGAGTATGAAATGGTTCTTAGAGAACAACACCGAAAGCAGAAGAAAAAATGGAAAACTAGATTAACTAACTCCATCAAAACTAAGCATTTCCGTGCTTCTAAGAGCACCATCAGTAAAATGAAATGACACCAACAGAATGCGGAAAACTACTTTCAAATCACGTATTTGGTAACGAGCTTGCGTTCAGACATGTAAGGAGTTCCTAGTACTCAAACACGCAATCCAATTACAACCTTCGCAGAGGATTTAAATAGGCATTTCCCAAAGAAGATATACCAATGGCTAACACGCATGTGAAAAGGGGCTCATCACTGATTCATGTATTTGCCTGCGACTTCTGTTCCCCTAAGACATAGGAAACTCAGTTGTAACCCAACCACCCGTGCACATGATGTCATGGTCACTCATATTTGGCCCAGAATAAACCCCCACATGTATTTTACAACATTTGCCCTTTTTCATCGGCAGGTCATTAATTTGAGATCTTTCTGCCTTTTAAACGCATGTGTTTATGGTTATAAACTTCTGCCTCCGCCCTGCGCTTGCTGCCTGCGTAAGTTTCGGTATGCCGTGTTTTCACTTTCATTTGTCTCAAGGTACTTGTCTCGTGACTCCTCTGCCTCATTGGTTATGAGTGTGCTGCTTATTTTCCACGTGATTGTGGACTTCCTGGTTTTCCTTCTGCTATTCATTTCTAGTTTTATTCCATTGTTCTTAGAGAAAACACCATGTACTTTCAATATTTACAATGTGCTGAAATTTATTTTGTGGCCTGACATATGGCCTGTCCTGGAGAAAGTTCCATGTGCAGCTATGAAAAGGTATGTTCTGCTCTTGCTGGGTGGAGTAATCTGTGTATGTCTTTTATTTCTGGTTTCACTAGAGTGCTGTTCAAGACTTTTATTTCCTTGTCTCCTGTCTGTTGATCTATACATATATATGAAAATATCCAGAGATAATTTTTCTTTGTAGTCACTATCGTAATCACGTAAGATATAATGACATTATGTTTCAAACCGAGAACTATTTAACTTCAACTATACACAAAACTCTACAACTAAATAGCTTCACCCTTCTCACTTTAAGTTTTTAATGTCACCAAAAACATATTTATTTACATACTGTATATTATATAGCCACTGAAATGGCTTTATACTTAATTTTTGTGTGTTTTCATTTAAATTTCATACAAGAATTAAAAGTGAATTTAAGAACCAAAATTACATTACTACATAGTACTATATTTTTCTATGTATTCACCTTTATTGGAGAAATTTATATCTTTAGATTACTGTCTAGTATTCTTTCTTTCACCTTGAAGGACTCCCTCTAGCATTTCTTGCAGAGCAGGTCAAGTAAGAATGAACTTCCTCAGTTTTAATTTACTGGGACTATCTTAATTTCTGCTTCATTTTCGAAGGACCGTTTTCTGGATTGATAGCTTTTTTCTGTCAGCACTTTGAATTTATCATCCTGCTCCTTTCTAGCCTGCAAGGTTGCTGCTGAGACATCTGCAGATAGTTACCTGAAAGCTCCCTTGTGTGTGATGAGTTGCTTTTCCCTTGCTGCTTTATAGACTCTTTTTCTTAGATTTCTGGCACTCTTATCATAGTATGAGTCAGTGTGGGCCTCTTTAGATTTATTCTGGTTGGAGTTGTTTGAGCTTCTTGATTGCGTATGTCCATGTTTTCCCTAATATGTGGGAAGTTTCGGTTATTATTTCTTTCAATAAGCTCTCTGCCCCTTTTCTCACTCTTCTCCGTCTAGGAAAATCCCATAATGTATATGTTAATCCACTTTCTAGTCTCCCATAAGTCCCTTGGGCTCTCTTCACTTTCCTTCATTCCTTCTAAATGTTGGCTGCTCTGACTTGATGATTTTAAATGGCCCATTTTTCAGTTTGCTGCACCCTTCTGCCTCATCAAGTCTGCTTTTGAACTTCTCTAGCACGTTTTTCAGTTCGGTTACCGTATTTTATACTTGCAGAATTTACGTTTGGTTCTTGTTGATAGTTTCCGTGTCTTTGTTGTTATTCTCATCATGTTCTTGTATTGTTTTCCTGATTGCATCTTGTTGTTCATCTGTGTTTGCTCATTGATGATTTTCTGACTGTTATTTTGAATTTTTTGTCAGGCAGCTCATAGATCTGCATTTCTTTCAGGTGGGTTTCTGGAGTTTTATTTTGTTCCTTTGATAGGGTCTGGTTTTCCTGTTTGTTTTGGTTTGTTATTGTTATGGTATGCCTTGTGATTTTTTTGTCATTGTTAGTATTCTTAAGACTTGAGTGAAAAAGAAAACCAAGCACCCCTCCTTATCTTTATGGACTGGTTTGGTGAAGACACAGCCTTTCACCAGTCAGCCCAGCTAGAGACTCCAGGACCCGTTGACCCTTTTCTGAGTATGTGTCTTCTTTGGGGTTGCGTGTGTTTGCATTCTAGTTAACTCAAATTCCCTAAGCAGCTTTCCCCTGTTCTTCTCAGAAGCCCAAAGTCTTGCTTCCCCTGGCACCTGTCTGTGGAGCTGAGCTTTAACACGCCGTGGTGGCTGTATCATTTTTCAGTAGCTTCCAAGCAAGGCCACCAGCCCAGCAATGCTCGGAGTCAGTTGAGAAACCAGTTCCTCAGGCAGACCCTGGGTTGACAGAACACTGGATGCTCAGCTGACTCTTTTGTTCCCGTCTTGAGGCACGGTCTCCAAATTCCTCTTAGTTGCACAGCACCAGATTGGATGGCAGAGGGGAACAGATGGACATGCAAAGTTCCACAGGCTTTCTCACCCCTCTCTGTGGAACTTGGTTTCCAGCTGGTCTTGATGCTGTAGCTTCTCAGCTGTATCTCACAGGGGTATTCTGCTCCGTATATTGTTGTTAACTTGGTGTCTCTGCAGGAGAATGAGGGCCTGAAGATCTCTCATCTGCCATCTGGCTGGTATCTTCCTATTAGGTTTTAAAAATTTATTCCAAACAATTCTTCATGTATTAATGAGATTTGTCTTTGCATCTATCTATATATATTTTACCACGTAACATGCAGAGATTTTCTCTTTTCTTTTTAACATGTTCACTAGTTTTTCTTTTTGTCTTCTGGATTTTGTGTCATGCTGAGGAAGAACTAGTGAACCGCAATATTATTAGAAAATGTCTCTTTTTGCTTTCAGTTAATTTATATTTTCATATTTTGTTTAAGTCTTCATTCTGCCTGTAAGTTATTTTTGGAGTAAGGGGTAGCTTAAGGATCTAATTTTATTCTTATTAGATCTTATATTATTGTTTTTTTCTGTTTGGACACCTTTTATTTATTTCTTTATATATATATATATATTTTTAATTGTACTTTAGGTTCTGGTGTGCATGTGCAGATCATGCAGGACTGTTGCATAGGTACACACATGGCAATGTGCTTTGCTGCCTCCATTCTTGTCACCTATATCTGGCATTACCCCCCATGTTATCCCTTCAACCTCCCTACCCCCCACTGTCCCTCCCCTAGTCCTCCCAACAGACCCCAGTGTGTGATGCTCCCCTCCCTGTGTCCATGTGTTCTCATTGTTCAACACCCGCCTATGAGTGAGAACATGTGGTGTTTGATTTTCCGTTCTTATGTCAGTTTGCTGAGAATGATGGTTTCCAGAGTCATCCATGTCCTTACAAAGGAACAAACTCACCATTTTTTATGGCTGCATAGTATTCCGTGGTGTATATGTGCCACATTTTCTTTGTCCAGTCTATCATCGATGGGCATTTGGGTTGGTTCCAGGTCTTTGCTATTGTAAACAGTGCTGCAATGAACATACATGTACATATGTCTTTATGATAGAATGGTTTATAATCCTTTGGATATATACCCAGTAATGGGATTGCTGGGTCAAATGGAATTTCTATTTCTAGGTCCTTGAGAAATCGCCACACTGTCTTCCACAATGGTTGAACTAATTTACACTCCACCAACAGTGTAAAAGTGTTCCTATTTCTCCACATCCCCTCCAGCATCTGTTGTCTCCAGATGTTTTAATGATCAAAATTCTAACTGGCGTGAGATGGTATCTCAATGTAGTTTTGATTTGCATTTCCCTAATGACCAGTGATGATGAGCATTTTTTCATATGTTTGTTGGCCTCATATATGTCTTCTTTTGAAGAGTATCTGTTCATGACCTTTGCCCACTTTTGAATGAGTTTGTTTGTTTGTTTCTTGTAAATCTGTTTTAGTTCTTTATAGATTCTGGATATTAGCCCTTTGTCAGATTGGTAGATTGAAAAAGTTTTTTCCCATTCTGTTTGTTGCTGGTTCATGCTAATGATTGTTTCTTTTGCTGTACAGAAGCTCTTGAGTTTAATTAGATCCCATTTTATGGAGATCGCTCCACCAGCGTAGAGACCCCTCCGTGTCTCCGCCATGATGGAGTTAGAGCCCGGACATATTCTCCCCCCGCTGAGGGCAGTCGAGCAGAGGAAAAAAGAAGGAAGTGATAGAGGCCTGAGTTTGCAGAAGCCTATTCTTGATCCACTGAGCTAATGGCATGTCTGGGTGAGGCCTGCGTGACTATCTATGAGACTATTGTCTCTTGAAGTTCCCATTCTGGGCTGGTTTTATGACTCTGTCTACCTGCATTCACTAAATCCCGTGATCGCTCACATGTTACTAGAAAAATGCTACCCCTCAAATTATTGCTCGCCTTGATGTTATTTACTGTAACTGTAGTCATTGATAAGAGGATAAGAATCTTAATAGGATTAGAATCTTTTGTTTGTTTTGGGTTTAGTGATCTTTAGCTTAACCTGTATGCTACCCCCTCCCATACTTACTTTGTAATTTTCTGTTCCCTCCTGATAAAACTTTTGTAATGGGACCTACGTCAGACACTGTATGAAAAAACGTATATAAGCAACTGTGCACAAAGAATAAATCGCTGATCTGAGCATAGCTTTTATCAGACCTCCAGACCCATTTCTTTCTCTATCTCTCTTTTCTTCCGCGCACTCTCTCTTCCAGGTATTAGGACCCTCTTGCTGGTCAAGAGATCCCTGGCAGACGTGCCGATCTCACGGACCCCAACACCATTTGTCTATTTTGGCTTTTGTTGCCAATGTTTTTGGTGTTTCAGTCATGAAGTTCTTGCCTGTACCGATGTCCTGAATGGTTTTGCCTACGTTTTCTTTCAGAGTTTTTATAGTGTTAGGTCTTATGTTTAAGTCTTTAATCCATCTGGAGTTAATTTTAGTGTAAGGTGTCAGGAAGGGGTCCAGTGTCTGTTTTCTGCACATGGCTAGCCAGTTATCCCAACACCATTTATTAAACAAGGAATGCTTCCCCCTTTGTTTGTTTTTGTCAGGTTTGTCAAAGATCAGATGGTTGTAGATGTGTGGCTTTGCCTCTGTGGCCTCTGTTCTGTTCCATTGGTCTATATCTCTGTTTTGGTACCAGTACCATGCTGTTTTGATTACTATAGCCTTGTAGTATAGTTTGATGCCTCCAGCTTTTTTCATTTTACTTAGGATTATCTTGGCTATGTGGGCTCTCTTTTGGTTCCATATGAAGTTTAAGGTGATTTTTCCAGTTCTGTGAAGAGGGTCATAGGTAGCTTGATGGGGATAGTGTTGAATCTATAAATTACTTTGGGCAGTATGACCATTTTCACAATATTGATTCTTCCTAATCATGAGCACAAAATGTTTATCCATCTGTTTGTGCCCTCTCTTATTTCGTTGAGCAGTGGTTTGTAGTTCTCCTTGAAGAGGAACCTTACATCCTATGTTATTTGTATTCCTAGGTATTTTATTCTTTTTGTAGCAATTGTGAATAGGAGTTCGCTCGCTCTTTATTTGGCTCTCTTCTAGTCTGCTATTGGTGTATAGGAATGCTTGTGATTTCTGCACATTGATTTTGTATCCTGAGACTTTGCTGAAGTTACTTATCAGTTTAAGGAGATTTCGGGCTGAGACTATGGGGTCTTCTAAATATACGATCATGTTGTCTGCAAATAGAGACAGTTTGACTTCCTCCTTTCCTAATTGAATACCCTTTATTTCTTTTTCTTATGTGATTGCTCGGGCTAGAACTTCCAATACTATATTTAACAGAAGTGATGAGAGATGGTATCCTTGTCTAGTGCCAGATTTCAAAGGGAATGCTTTCAGTTTTTGCCCATTCAGTATGATATTGGCTGTGTGTTTGTCATAAATAACTTTAATTATTTTGAGATACATTCCATCGATAGCTAGTTTATTGAGAGTTTTTAGCATAAAGGGCTGTTGAATTTTGTTGAAGGACTTCTCTGCATCTATTGAGATAAACATGTGGTTTTCGTCTTTAGTTCTCTTTATGTGATGGATTACATTTATAGACTTGCATATGTTGAACCAGCCTTGCATCCCCAGGATGAAGCCTACTTGATTGTGATGGATAAGCTTTTTGATGTGCTATTGCAATTGGTTTGCTAGTATTTTGTTGAAGATTTTTGCATCTATATTCATCATGGATATTGGCCTGAAGTTTCTTTTCTTTCTTTCTTTTTTTTTGAGTCTCTGCCAGGTTTTGGTATCAGGATGATGTTGGTCTCTTAAAATGATTTGAGAAAGATTCCTTCTTTTTGTATTGCTTGGAATAATTTCAGAAGGAGTGGTACCAGCTCTTCTTTGTACATCTGGCAGAATTTGGCTGTGAACCCATCAGGACCTGTGCTTTTTTTGGTGGGTAGGCTATTAATTGCTGCCTCAACTTCAGCCCTTGTTTTTGGTCCATTCAGGGTTTCAACTTCTTTCTGGTTTAGGCTTGGGAGGGTGCAAGTGTCCAGGAATTTACCCATTTCTTCCAGGTTTACTGGTTTATGTGCATAGAGTTGTGTAGTAATCTGTGATGATAGTTTGTATTTCTCTGGAATTGGTGGTGATATTCCCTTTATCATTTTTTATTTCATCTATTTGAGTCTCCTCTCTTTTCTTTTTTATTAATCTGGCTAGCGGTCTGTCTATTTTGTTGATCTTTTCAAAGAAACAGCTCCTGGATTTATTGATTATTGATTTTTTGAAGGGTTTTTGTGTCTCTGTCTCCTTCAGTTCTGCTCTGATCTTAGTTATTTCTTGTCTTCTGCTAACTTTTGAGTGTTTTTGATCTTGCTCCTCTAGCTCTTTCAATTTTGATGATAAGGTGTCAATTTTAGATCTTTTCTTGCTTCTCATGTGGGCATTTAGTGCTATAAATTTTCCTCTAGACACTGCTTTAAATGTGTCCCAGAGATTCTGGTACATTGTGTATTCATTCTCGTTGCGTTCAAAGAACGTGTTTATTTCTGCCTTCATTTCATTGTTTATTTAGTCAACATTCAAGAGCCGGTTGTTCAGTTTTCATGAAGTTGTGTGATTCTGAGTTACTTTCTTAATCCTGAGATCTAATTTGATTGCACTGTGGTATGAGAGACTGTTATGATTTCCATTCTTTTGCATTTGCTGAGGAGTGATTCACTTTTAATTGTGTGGTCAATTTTAGAGTAGATGTGATGTGGTGCTGAGAAGAATGTATATTCTGTGGATTTGGGGTGGAGAGTTCTGTAGATGTCTGTTAGGTTTGCTTGGTCCAGATCTGAGTTCAAGTTCTTAATATCCTTGTTAATTTTCTGTCTCATTGATCTGTCCAATATTGATAGTGGAGTGCTGAAGTCTCCCACTATTATTTTGTGGGAGTCTAAGTCTCCTTGTAGGTTGTTAAGAAGTTGCTTTATGTATATTGGTGGTCCTGTATTGGGCACATATATATTTAGGATCATTAGCTCTTCTTGTTGCATTGATCCTTTTACCATTATGCAGTGCCTTTCTTTGTCTCTTTTGATCTTTGTTAGTTTAAAGTCTATTTTATCAGAGACTAGGATTGCAACTCCTGCTTTTTTTTGCTCTCCATTTGCTTAGTAGATCTTCTTCCATCCCTTTATTTTGAGCCTATATGTGTCCTTGCATGTGAGATGGGTTTCCTGAATACAGCACACCAGGAATTTTACTTTTTATCCAATTTGCCAGTCTATGTCTTTTGATTGGGGCATTTAGCCCATTTACATTTAAGGTTAATATTGTTATGTGTGAATTTGATCCTGCCATTTTGATGCTAGCTGGTTGTTTTGCCCATTAGTTGATGCAGTTTCTTCATTGTGTCAATGGTCTTTACCATTTGGTATGTTTCTGGAGTGGTTGGTACTGGTTGTTCCTTCCTATGTTTAGTGCTTCTTTCAGGAGCTCACATAAGGCAGGCTGGGTGGTGACAAAGTCTCTCAGCAATTGCTTGTTCATAAAGGATTTTATTTCTCCTTCACTTATGAAGCTTAGTTTGGCGGATATGAAATTCTCAGTTGAAAGTTCTTTTCTTTAAGGATGTTGAATATTGGCTCCTACTCTCTTCTGGCTTGTAGGGTTTCTGCCAAGAGATCCTCTGTGAGTCTGATGGGCTTCCCTTTGTGGGTAACCTGACCTTTCTCTGGCTGCCCTTAGCATTTTTTCCTTCATTTCAATGCTGGTGAATCTGATGATTATGTGACTTGGGGTTGCTCTTCTTGAGGAATATCTTTGTGGTGTTCTCTGTATTTCCTGGACTTGAATACTGGCCTGCCTTGTTAGGTTGGGGAAGTTCTCCTGGATAATATCCTGGAGAGTGTTTCCCAGCTTGGATTCATTCTTTCCGTCACATTCAGTTACACCTATCAAACAGAGATTATGTCTTTTCACATAATTCCATATTTCTTGGAGGCTTTGTTCATGTCTTTTCACTCTTTTTTCTCTAATCTTGCCTTCTTGTTTTATTTCATTGAGTTGGTCTTCAATCTCTGATATCCTTTCTTCTGCTTGGTCAATTTGGCTATTGAAACTTGGGAATGTTGTGTTTGTCAGCTCCATCAAGTCATTTATATTTTTCTCTTAGCTATTTATTCTCATTAACATTTCATCTAACCTTTTTTCAAGGTTCTTAGTTTCTTTTCATTGGGTTAGAACATGTTCTTTTAGCTCAGAGAAGTTTGTTATTACCCACCTTCTGAAGCCTGTTTCTGTCAGTTCATCAGACTCATTTTCCATCCAGCTTTATTCCCTTGCTGCTGAGGAGTTGTGATCTCTTGGAGGAGGAGAGGTGTTCTGGTTTTTAGTGTTTTCATCCTTTTTGCGCTGGTTTCTTCCCATCTTCATGAATGTATCTATGTGTGGTCTTTGTAGTTGGTGACTTTCGGATGAGGTCTCTGTGTGGACATCCTTTTTGTTGATGTTGAAGTTATTTCTTTCTGTTTTTTAGTTTTCCTTCTAACAGTCAGGCCCCTCTGCTATAGGACTGCTGGAGGTCCACTCCAGACCCTGCTTGCCTGGGGATCACCTGTGGTGGCTGCAGAACAGTAAGGGTTGCTTCCGGCTTCTTCTTCTGTTATCTTCCTCCCAGAAGGATACCCACCACATGTCAGCCTGAGCTCTTCTTTGTGAGATGTCTCTTTGGATATATGGGAGTCGAGGAGCTGCTTGAGGAGACAGTCTGTCTCTTATAGGAGCTCAAGTGCTGAGCTGGGACCTCTGTTGTTCTGTTCAGAGCTGCTGGACAGGTACGTTTAAGTCTGCTGCAGCGGAACTCATAACTGCCTTTTTCCTGGTGATCTGTCCTGGGAAGGTGGGGCTTTATTTATAAGTTCCTGATGTGCTGCTGCCTTTTTTCAGAGATGCCCCGCCCAGTGAGGAGGTAGCCTAGTCACAGTCCGCCAGCAGACGCGTTGCTGAGCTGCCGTGGGCTCCACCCAGCTAATGTGTGAACTTCCTTGTGGTTTTGTTTACAGAGATACACTTAGAACTGCCTCAGTAATGGCAGACTGCCTCAGTATCGGTGGATTGTGTCAGTAGTGGTGGACTGCCTCAGTAATGGCTGATGCCCTTCCCCGCACTGAGCTGGACCATCCCAGGTCCAGCTGCACTTGTTGTAAAACTCTCAATCCAGAGCTTTTCAGATTGCTGGTCTTTGTGGGTGGGACCTGCCAAGCCAGATCACCTGGCTCCCTGTTTCAGCCCCCTTTTTTTCAGTTGAATGGGCAGCTCTGTATCCCACATGTTACAGACACCAGTTGAAATGGCCGACCAGATTTGTGTGAGTTTTTGTGCATAGGCCCACTGAAACAGCCATGCTGGAAACTCATGGTGCTTTTCAGCCTGGGAATTTCCTGATCTGTGGGCAGTAAAAGCTCATTTGGAAATGCAGTGATCACTCACCCTCTGCATTGTTCTAGCTGGGAACTGCACTCCAGGGATGTTCCTATTCGGCCATCTTGGATCTCCCCACATTATTGTTTTAACCTCATTTAGATGATAATGTTTTTTTCTTATCAATTTCAAATGCTGTCATTAGCATGTGGAAATTTTCCTATTTGGTACTCTGTCTGGCGTTTCTATTCTTTTGCATTTATCTGTTGGGTCTTCATGTGATTGTGCAAAGGTAGTTTAATTATCATAATTGTAAGAACTGTTTTTATATTTGGTCTCCTCTCACTTCAGGGTTTTCCTGGCTGTTTACTTTGTTTTTTAGTGTTCTTTCTTTGTAGAGACAGGGTCTTCCTCTGTTGTCCAGGCTGCAGTGCAGTGGCACCATCATAGCTCACCGTTACCTCAAACTCCTCGGCTCAAGCAATCCTTCTGCCTAAACCTCCGAAGTTGCTAGGACTACAGGTGCACGTTACCGTGCCCCAAAAATTGTTAAGAATTTTTGTGTGTAAATGGTGTCTCACCATGTTTCCTTCACTGGTCTTGAACTCCTGGCTTCAAGCAAATCTCCCATCTCAGCTTCCCGAAGCCCTGGTTTATAGGTATGAGCCACAGTGCCAACCCTGCTTATTTTCTGTGTATGAATATTTTATTTAATATATCTAGTTTTTAAAATCTCCTCAACATTTTTGCCTGGATCACCTTAAATGTATAAATTGATTTAGAAAGAATTGATTTATTTTTAGTAATATTAAAATTCCTATCAAATAAAAATTTTCTATTCACTTATTCCCAACATTTTTTCTGTCATCATTTTAAAGTTTTCTCCACAAAGACTTCTTATTAAAATTTTTATTGAATTAGAATTTCATGGAAGAAATGCACATAAGATGACAGCTTGATGAAGTTTTGCAAACTGAGCCACGCGTCTGCAGCACCCAGATTTAGAAACAGACATCGCCTGACTCTAGAGCTGTCCCTGAGTCCCCTTCCATTCTCTCCTCCCAAGGAGCCCATCCCGACCCTGAGGCATCCATCACGTGGTCTTTTCGTGCTTCAGGTAGAAGTTGAACAGGTGCACCTTTGTCTGTCTTCTTTCTTTCCATATCATGTTTGTGAGATTCTCATAGGCATGTAGTGTTTTACTCAGTGAATTCATGATAATGACGTTTTTTCCTACTATTAATGGGCATTTGAGCAGTTTCTAGTTTTAGTATTAGGAGTTCTGTTTCTTCATATAAAATTTTTAAACTTTTTCTTATGAAGTTCGTGTCTAAGGGGTGTTGTGTATTTGCTGTGTGTGGGAAAAGACTACTGATTTTGCATATTAATTATGGACCCAGCCCTCTCGCTGAATTCACTTACTTTTGGAGTGTTTTTTATTTGACTTTTTGTGTTTTTCATTGTAGGTGTCCCATGGGACCATCAGAAATAATAATAGTTTTGCCTTACCTTTTTGGTTGTTTTACATTCTGTTTCATCCTCTTTCGTAACTGTATTGGATAATGTCACCAAAGCAAGGAAAATAACAGTGACACCTGTGAAATCCTAGTGAATATTGTCAAGTTTACCTTCAGAAAAGTAGATTTCACCCGCTCCTACCCCCATCCCTTGCATCCCACGTGGGATTTTCCATTGGAGTGTGTGTAGAAAGCATTGTGGAGACAGAGTCTGGGTCAGAAATGTGTTTATTGAGAGCCGGCGGCAGGCCCCGTGTGGGGGTGGCAGTGACAGCAGCACAGGCAAGGTCCAGGAAAGGCCCTGGGCTGGGCCAGGTGATGGGAGGGGAGGGGCCTGCGGCTCCTGAGGCTGGACCTTGGACATTGGCCCTGGGGGTGACCAGGCACAGCCCAGGACCATTTGGGGATGAGGGGCTTTGAGCCTTGGGAGTCAGACCCTTGGGGGGACTGCAATGGTTGAGGGGAGCATGGAAAGCAGGGGACTCATCCCCAAAGCAAAGGAGGCAGGAGACTCCAGAAGGGGGCAAGAGGCCTGGGAAGCCACACACTGGGACTGCAAATATGGGCTGGCCATCGTGGAAAGGACGGGCTCAGATCTGCAGTCTGTGGCTCAGATATGAGGCAATCATCACTTTAAGGCACCCTGGACCTGCTGGAGCCATGCGGGTTCTGCATCAGAGCCTCAGATCGTGCACTGGCAGCACATGGAGACCCAGCAGCTGGACTAGGAGCAGTGGGGCTTACAGCAGCTGGACTGGGAGTGGCAGGGCTTGCAGCAGCTGGACCGGAAACAGCAGAGCTTGCAGCAGCTGAACTAGGAGCATACAGGGACACAGCAGCTGGACTGGGAGCAGCAGGGCTTACAGCAGCTGGACTGGGAGCATTTGGGGACACAGCAGCTGGACTGGCAGTAGCTGGCCTGGGAACACCAGGGCTTACAGCAAGTGAACTGGCAGTAGGATAACCCACAGCTAGAAAAGCAGCAGCAGGACTTACAGCAGCTGGACTGGGAGCAGCAGGACTTACAGCAGCTGGACTGGGAGCAGCGGGGCTTACAGCAGCTGGACTGGGAGCAGGAGGACTTACAGCAGCTGGACTGGGAGCAGTGGGGCTTACAGCAGCTGGACTGGGAGCAGTGGAGTTTACAGCAGCTGGACTGAGAGCAGGAGGACTTACAGCAGCTGGACTGGGAGCAGCGGGGCTTACAGCAGCTGGACTGGGAGCAGGAGGACTTACAGCAGCTGGACTGGGAGCAGTGGGGCTTACAGCAGCTGGACTGGGAGCAGGAGGGCTTACAGTAGCTGGACTGGGAGCAGTGGAGTTTACAGCAGCTGGACTGGGAGCAGGAGGACTTACAGCAGCTGGACTGGGAGCAGTGGGGCTTACAGCAGCTGGACTGGGAGCAGTGGAGTTTACAGCAGCTGGACTGAGAGCAGGAGGACTTACAGCAGCTGGACTGGGAGCAGCGGGGCTTACAGCAGCTGGACTGGGAGCAGGAGGACTTACAGCAGCTGGACTGGGAGCAGTGGGGCTTACAGCAGCTGGACTGGGAGCAGGAGGGCTTACAGTAGCTGGACTGGGAGCAGTGGAGTTTACAGCAGCTGGACTGGGAGCAGGAGGACTTACAGCAGCTGGACTGGGAGCAGTGGGGCTTGGAGCAGTGGGGCTTACAGCAGCTGGACTGGGAGCAGGAGGACTTACAGCAGCTGGACTGGGAGCAGTGGGGCTTACAGCAGCTGGACTGGGAGCAGTGGGGCTTACAGCAGCTGGACTGGGAGCAGGAGGACTTACAGCAGCTGGACTGGGAGCAGTGGGGCTTACAGAAGCTGGACTGGGAGCAGTGGGGCTTACAGCAGCTGGACTGGGAGCAGTGGGGCTTACAGCAGCTGGACTGGGAGCAGTGGGGCTTACAGCAGCTGAACTGGGAGCAGGAGGACTTACAGCAGCTGGACTGGGAACAGCTGGGCTTGCAGCACTGGACGGGCAGTAGGTTGGCCCACAGCCTGAGGAGCAAGAGCAGGGTTTGCAGCAACTGCTCTGAGACTGTTGCTCAGTATGAAGTGAGTGGCGCAATCACGGGCCACTGCAGCCTCCATCTCCTGGTCTCAAACAATCCTACTGAGTAAACATATCTACAGGTGGGGGTCACCATGCCCAGGTACTTAAAAAAAAATTTTTTTTTTTGTAGAGATGAGGTCTTGCTTTATTGCCCAGGCTGGATTTGACCTCCTGGCCTCAAGTGATCCTCCTGCCTCAGCCCCAAATTGCAGGGATTACAGGCATGAGCCACCACACGCAGCCTCATTTATGTCTGTATCATTTCCTTTCATTGTTGATTAGCTCCTTTGGAAACAGTAGGCTACCACTGTGATCTGTTTCATGGCAGGTCTTCCGGGCATTCTTTCATTGCCTGTAGGGACTTACCGAGGGCCCTTGCACCCACTCACCACTGGAGGGAGGAAAACCGTCCCCATTTCAGGAGCCGAATTCAAAATTCATGCTGTGATTTTCCAGCAAACACCTGTTGGTGATTGTGAGGTTCCCTGTTTTCCACTCTGTTAGATGTTTCTTTGCTTTCTCCTGCACAGACCCTGAAACCCTGGGCGACTGCGGCTCTTGGAAATTCATCCCCACCTCCTTGTACTTTGAGGATCATTTGGTTTTTTTTCTTGAGACACCATCTCACTTTATGTTGCCCAGGCTGGAGTTCACTGGCGCAATCACAGCTCACTGCAGCCTCAAACTCCCAGGCTAAATCCATCCTCCCGCCTCAGCCTCCCCAGTAGCCAAGGCTACAGGTGTGCGCCACCAGGCCCGGCTTACCTCGCTTTATTATAAGTCTCCACCATGCATTTTCGGTTTTGTTACTGAGTTGCTTGGTGCCTTGTGGGCTGTGGGAATGTGCAGGGCTCAGATGCAGTCAACCCTGCGTTCACGTCTGCTGCACCTTCTGGAGTTTCCAGTTTGGGTTTTTGAGTAAACTACCTGAAGCAGCATTTCCCTTTAACGTCGGGAAACTAACGGTAGCCGTGTCCCCCACGAGATGCGCCTTCGACACGCTTTTATTCCCAGTCCTACATGTGCTTGAAACAATCTAAGCCTTTATTTCTAGATTATTTCATTTTTCCTTATGCTGCACATCTTTTATCTCAGAAAGATGTCTTTGAAATTTCCACCCTGCTCTTCCCCAGCAGTATCAGCAGTCGCTCAGATCTGCGGGCGTTCCGTGGGAGCTCATTTCTCACCGGCGCTCCTGTGTGCTGTCCTCCCTCCACCTTTTCCCTCCGTGTTTGCTTGGCAGGAGATGGTCTTCAGGTCACTCTTGTCCCCTCCTCCAATGGCGTAATTTCTAAAGCCTTGCCTGTGTCGCTGAGTGGTGATGCGTCACCATGAAACAGATGGACTTGGCTCAGGCTCCCCAAATGTATCACTTCCCAGGAACTCCCTTTCCTGCTGGGAGACTGAGCTCTGAGCACACCTTGGGCCGTTCTGTAACTTTCTGGTTACTTTTAGTTACGGAAAGCCCGTTGACTTCATAATTCTAAAAGGCGGATTTTGTGTTTGAATCAGAGGTGCGCTGTGGCTCAGCGGTGCTTCGCTCCCCCTCCCCGACCTTGCCCTGCCTGGGGTCCTTCCGAGGTCCCTGAAGAGAGCAGGAAGCTGGCAGCCAGGAGTCCTGGGCCACGCCCTGCTCGGCTGGTCTTCAGCTTCAGTACTCAGGGCCCTCCTGCCCCTCAGCGTCTCTAGGGCAGGCATTGAATGCCGAATCCGCCCCAGGCTGAGCCCTCTTCTCCTGCAAGTAGAGAGGGTGAAGATATTTGAGGCGGTGAGGAGGGCAGAAGTGAACGGTGCGGTGCTTTGTGAATGCACCAGGCCTGCTGGCAGGCATTTCCCAGCTTAGCAGACAGATCCCAGAACACAGACTCAGTCACGACCACACAGGAAAGGGGCTGGACAGAATTGCACCAAGTGTACAGTTGGTTTACAGACAGGAGAGGCTTTATTGCAAGGAAATTCACCGGTTATTTTGGTTTTCTTTTTTAAACAGATGGAGACAACAGGAAGGAAGGAGCCCTTCCTGGTCACAGGTGGGTCACAGGAGAATAGGCAGCGGCCAGGAGGACCCAGTGTCCCGATGGTGTTGAGGAGCTGGTTCTTAGCCATCACTCCGAAACGCCGGCCCGGCCTTGTGGGGTCAGACCTTGCATCTCAGTCAGCCCGGCGGGAGAAGATTCACACCCAAAGGTGGGGAACACTGTGGCAGTCGGCTCGGTGCCCGCGTCCAGGCAAGGACACCTCCTGCATCAAGGAGACACGCTTGTCTGGAGTGAGGAGGCCAAAGGCAGGGCCCAGTGGAGAGCTGAGCCATGGAAGGAGGCGTGTGCATGGATATGAGCTGGAGCAGGTGCAGGAGCCTCAGGGAGGATGTGTGGGATGAACTGATTCAGGAAAACCGTAAGAAACGCTTTCACCAAACAGGAGAAACCTGACGGTCTGGGTTCAGAGCCTCAGATCTTACACTGGCAGCACACGGGGACACAGCAGCTGGACTGGGAGCAGCAGGGCTTGCAGCAGCTGGATTGACAACAGGGTTTGCAGCAGCTGGATTGATAGCAGCAGGGTTTGCAGCAGCTGGATTGACAACAGCAGGGTTTGCAGCAGCTGGACTGGCAGCAGGATGACCCACAGCCTGAGGAACAGCAGCTGGGCTTACAGCAACTGCACTGGGAGCAGCCACAGGAACCACAGCCCCCCTTGGAGCCCCCACAGGAGCCACAGCCCCCCTTGGAGCCCCCACAGGAGCCACAGCCCCCCTTGGAGCCCCCACAGGAGCCACAGCTGGAGCAGGAACAGGCTGGCACACAGCAGCACACGGGCTTGCAGCAGCAGATGGGCACACAGCAGCTGGAGCCACAGCCCCCACAGCCGGAGCCACAGCCCCCACAGCTGGAGCCACAGCCCCCACAGCCGGAGCCACAGCCCCCACAGCCAGAGCCACAGCCCCCACAGCCAGAGCCACAGCCTCTGGAGCAGCCACAGCAGCCCATGTTTCTGGTGGGTTGAGGGTGGAGCAGGTGGAGGAGCAGGTGAGAGGAGGGGCAGGTGTGGAGCCCCCTGAGCCCGGGCTCTTTTTATACCTGTCCGGAGTCAGGCAGGACACGGGGCCCTTCCTTGTGACTGTTTTCACTATTTTTCCAGAGCTCTGTGTTTTTCCTCTTTGCTAGTGACTTCCTTCTGGCTCAGATGAGCGTCTACTTTCTTTGTGTGCTAAATTTGTCTTTTTCCCTATTTGTTTTGGCCCCTATAATTAAACCCTCAGTTGCAGGCTGTGGGTGCTTCCCACAGAGCCCCAGGGTGCTGGTCACCTGCTCTCTGCTGACCACATGTGACCAATGGGTGGCAGCCTCTGCCCAAGCGCCCTCGTGTTCCTGTGTTGACTGCCCCGATAATATTAATTTTACATTTCTAGATTTTGAAATTCATCCATGGTCGTTTTGCTTTACTCATGCCATTCTCAGCGTTCTGGGTGTATTAGACCATTCTTTCCTTGCTCTAAAGAAATGCTTGAGGCTGGGTACTTTATAGAGGATAGAGGTTTGATTGGCTCATGGTTCCGCAGCTCCACAGCATGGCGCCCGCCTCTGCTCGGCTTCTGGGGAGGCCCTCAGCGAGCTTTTCCCCATGGCGGAAGGCGAAGAGTGAAATCTATTAAACTATTACAAGTAAGCATGTAATATTGGAGTTCAGGGGTTCAGGGTGCCCTCAGCTCCCCTGAGAGGATGCTTCTCCAGGTTCTTGGTCTCCTGCCCTCTCAAGAATGAGAGAGGGGACCACGGCGCAGTGCGCAGTAAATGCCGGACTCAAAAGTGTTTGTAGAAAGTGATTTATTTAAAGAGAGGAGACGGAGAGAGAAAAGCTAACTCTCACACTGAGCGAGAGAAACAAAAGCCGCTCTCACACTGAGTGAGAAGGGTTCCCAGAGGGGAAAAACCAGAGCAGGAAAGCTCCTCCCACACTGGGTGAGAGAATCCAGAAAGATGGAGTCCAGGAGAGGAAAGCGGCTTCCACACTGAGTGGAAGGGAATGGAGAGATGGAGTTGAGGAGGGGAAGACTGGCTTCCACGAGAGTGTGGAAGGGGACCCAGAGGGGAAATCCAGGAGAGAGAAACACAGCTTCCATGAAGGGAGTGTTCGTGGAAGGGACCCAAACATGGAGTCGAAGGGGTGTGGAAGAAGGGGACCTTTAACCTGGGAGGAACCCAACCTTCTCCAAGACCCCAGGCCAATGAAAGGAGTTCCTTAGAACTTCCACTGGAGTGATTGACTCTTAGATTCTTCCCGCGCCTCGAAATTCAAACATAAACCATCTCCCGGATGGGGAGAGATGGGAGCAGGGCATGGCGCTGGGAAGCTCTTGCCCTTAAAACCGCACCCCCTTGTGCACCCTGAAAGAGAACACCTTCCCTCAAGCATGACCTTGGATTCATCACGGATTCATAGATAAGACACCAAAAGCACCAGCAATGAAAGAAAAACAGATACCCTGGATGTCATCACAATTAAACATGAGTGTATTAAAGGACGCCACCGACAAAGTGAAAGAACAACCTACATAATGGAAGAAAATATTTGCAAATCAGATGTTCGATAAGCATCTAGTATCTAGAGTATAGAAAGAAGTTTTTTTCTTCAACTTTTATTTTAGAATCAGGTGGTCGGTGTGTGGTTTTGTCACGCGGGTGTATTGTGTGATGCTGAGCTTTAGAATATGAATGAATCCATCACCAAAATAGTGACTGCAGTACCCAGTAGCTTTTCAGCCCTTGCCCACTCCCTTTCTCCCTCCCTCCTCTCGTTCCCCAGTGTCTATGGTTTTCATCTTTCTGTCCATGTGTACTCAGTGTTTAGCTCTCACTTATGCGTGAGAATATGTGGTATTTGGCTTTCTGCTTCTGCATGAGTTCTCTTAGAATAATGGCTTCCAGCTGCATCCATATTGCTGCAAAAGAAATGACTTCATTCTTTTTTATGGCCATGTGGTATTCCATGGTGTATATGGACCATATTTTCTTTATCCAATCCACCATTGATGGGCACTGGTTGATTCCACATCTTTGCTTCTGTGAATAGCACTGCAATGAACATATGGATGTATGTGATGGATGTATGTGTCTCTTTGGTAGAATGATTTCTTTTCCTTTGTGTATATACTTAATAATGAGATTGCTCGGCCAAATAGTAGTTCAACTCATAGTTCTTTGAGAAATCTCTAAACTGCTCTCCATGGTGGCCGAATTCATTTACATTCCCAGTAACAGTGTACAAGTGTTCTCTTTTCTCTCAAGTTCTGCCAGCATCTGTTTTCAGCTCTTTTTATTTTACTTTATTTTTTTTAGTGTAATAGCCATCATTTTTTTTTTTTTACTTTAGGTTCTGGGGTACATGTGCAGGTCATGCAGGATTGTTGCATAGGTGCATATGTAACAAGGTGGTTTGCTGCCTCTATTCCCACTTCATCTATATCTGGCATTTCTCCCTATATTATCCCTCCCCACCCCCACTGTCCCTCCCCCAGCCGCCTCCACTACCCCCAGTGTCTGATGCTCCCCTCTCTGAGTGCACGTGTTCTTATCGTTCAGCACCCGTCTATGAGTGAGAACATGCAGTGTTTGGTTTTCTGTTCTTGTGTCAGTTTGCTGAGAATGATGGTTTCCAGGTTCATCCAAGTCCCTACAAAGGACACAAACTCATCGTTTTTCATGGCTGTGTAATATTCCGTGGTGTATACACGCCACATTTTCCTTGTCCAGTCTATCATTGATTGGCATTTGGGTTGGTTCCAGGTCTTTGCTATTGTACGCTGGGTTGCAGTGAACATACATGTGCATGTGTCTTTATAACAGAATGATTTATAGTCCTTTGGGTGTATACCCAGTAATGGGATTTCTGGGTCAAATGGAATTTCTATTTCTAGGTCCTTGAGAAATCACCACACTATCTTCCACAATGGTTGAACTAATTTACACTCCCACCAACAGTGTAAAAGTGTTCCTATTTCTCCACATCCTCTCCAGCATCTGTTGTCTCCAGATTTTTTTAATGATCGCCATTCTAACTGGCATGAGATGCTATCTCAATGTAGTTTTGATTTGCATTTCTCTAATGACCAGTGATGATGAGCAGTTTTTCCTATGTTTGTTGGCCTCATATATGTCTTCTTTTGAAAAGTGTCTGTTCATATCCTTTGCCCACTTTTGAATAGGTTTGTTTGGTTTTTTCTTGTAAATCTGTTTTAGTTCTTTGTAGATTCTGGATATTAGCCCTTTGTCAGATGGTTAGATTGCAAAAATTTTTTCCCATTCTGTTGGTTGCCAGTTCACTCTAATGATTGTTTCTTTTGCTGTGCAGAAGCTCTGAAGTTTAATTAGATCCCATTTGCCTATTTTGGCTTTTGTTGCCAATGCTTTTGGTGTTTTAGTCATGAAGTCCTTGCCTATGCCTGTGTCCTGGATGGTTTTGCCTACATTTTCTTCTAGAGTTTTTACAGTGTTCTGTTTTATGTTTAAATCTTTAATCCATCTGGAGTTAATTTTAGCGTAAGGTGTTATAAAAGGGTTCAGCTTCTGCTTTCTTCACATTGCTAGCCAGTTTTCCCAACACCATTTATTAAACATGGATTCCTTTCCCCATTGCTTGTTTTTGTCAAGGTTGTCAAATATCAGATGGTTGTAGATGTGTGGCATTGTCTCCAAGGCCTCTGTTCTGTTCTGTTAGTCTATGTCTCTGTTTTGGTACCAGTACCATGCTGTTTTGATTACTGTTGCCTTTTAGTATAGTCAGAAGTCTGCCAGTGTGATGCCTCCGGCTTTTGTTTTTTTGCTTAGGATTGTCTTGGCTATGGGGCTCTCCTGTGGTTCCATATGAAGTTTAAAGAGGTTTTTTCCAGTTCTGTGAAGAAGGTCATTGGTAGCTTGATGAGGATAGTGTTGAATCTATAAATTACTTCAGGAAGTATGGCCATTTTCGTGATATTGATTATTTCTAACCATGAGCATGGAATGTTTTTCCATCTGTTTGCGTCCTCTCTTATTTCCTTGAGCAGTGGTTTGTAGTTCTCCTTGAAGAGGTCCTTTACATCCTTCGTTAGTTGTATTAGTAGGTGTTTTATTCTCTTTGTAGCAATTGTGAATGGGAGTTCGCTCTGATTTGGCTCTCTGTTTGTCTGTTATTGGTATATAGGAATGCTTGTGATTTCTGCACTTGATTTTGTATCCTGAGACTTTGCTGAAGTTGCTTATCAGTTTGAGGAGATTTTGGGCTAAGATGATGGGGTCTTCTAAATATACAATCATGTCATCAGCAAATAGAGACAGTTTGACTTCCTCCTTTCCTAATTGAATAACCTTTATTTATTTTTCTTGCCTGATTGCTCTGGCCACAACTTCCAGTACTATATTGAATAGGAGTGGTGAGAGAGGGCATCCTTGTCTCATGCCTGATTTCAAATGGAATTCTTCCAGCTTTTGCCTGATCACTATGATATTGGCTGTAGGTTTGTTATAAATAAAATTATAACAATAAAATAAAATAATAAAAAAGTAATAAAATATCTTTTATTATTTTGTGATACGTTCCATAGATACATAGTTTATTGAGAGTTTTTAGCATGAAGGGCTGTTGAATTTTGTAGAAGGCTTTCTATGCATCTATTGAGAAAATCATGCGGTTTTTGTCTTTGGTTCTGTATATGTGGTGAATTACGTTTATGGACTTGCATAGGTTGAACCAGCCTTGCATCCCCGGGATGAAGCCTACTTGATCATGATGAATAAGTTTTTTGACGTGCTTTTGCATTCGGTTTGCCAGTATTTTATTGAATATTTTTGCTGTGGGTCAAACTTCAGGCCAATATCCATGTTTATCATGGATATTGGCCTGAAGTTTTCTTCGGTTTTTTAGTTTATTTTGTTTTGGATTTTTACTTTTTATCAAAAGTCATTCTGGCTGATATGAAATGGTATCTCATGGTGGTTTTGACTTACATTCCTCTGATGGTTAGTGATGTGGAACACTTTTTCATATATTTGTTGGCCATGTGCCTGTCTTCTTTTGAGAAGTGTCTGTAAATATCCTTTCCTCACATTTTAAGGAAGTTATTTGTTTTTGGCTTGTTGATTTGTTTAAGTTTCTTATAGCTGCAGATATTGGACCTTTGTAAGATGCACAGTGTGTCAGTATTTTCACCCATTTTTGTAGGATGAGTGCTTACTCCCTGATAGTTTCTCTTGCTGTGCAGAAGCACTTTAGTTTAATTCGTTCCCACTTGTCAATTTTTGTTTTAACCTACTTTTCTTTTAACAGTCCTCCAGTTTGACTTTTAAAATTAGGTCATTGAGTTATTTGTTTTTCATTTGTTTGGTACATGGTATGAGGTAAAGATCCAAATTCACTCTTTTGCATGTGCACACCCAAATGTCTCAGCAGCATCGTTTGTTGAAAATGTCCCTGTTTCCTCATGAAATTGTTTCGTACTCTTGTTGAAAGTCTATTGACCACAACTGCGAGGCTTTGTCTCCAGAGTCTGGAATCCACTCCACTGATCGTCTTTCTATCCTTAGACAGGCACCCTCAGCCTCGATTACTGTTTGCTTTGTAGCCCATTTAGAAACTGGAAAACGTTGAGTCCTCAACTTTGTTTTACGTTTTTCAAGGTTGTTTTAGCTCTTTAATGTCTCTAGAATGTTGACATAAATTTTAGAATCAGCTTGTCAATTTTTGCAAAAAGAAACCTGGGATGTGGATAGGAATTTCATTGAATTCGTAGATCAATGTTTTTCTGGAGTGTTCTGACCTTCACAGCGTTAGATCTTCCAGTACATGAACGTGGGAATTTCCCCCACTTGCTTTGGTCCAGTTATGCTTTGTCGTGTTAAGGGTCCAAGCCTCGCACTGCTTTGGTTGCATTTGTTCCTAAAAATAATATTATTTTTGATGGAATTGTTTCCTTACATTCTGTTTGGATTGTTCATTGCTGGTTATAGAAACACAGCTGACTCTGTGTATGGGCTTTGTGACCTGCACTCTGTTGAGCTCATTGACTGGGCCTAATAGTGACTGTTGTTGTTGTTGTGGTTGTGTGTGTGTGTGTGTGTGTGTGTGTGTCCCTCAGGACTGTGTACATATAAGATGAGGTTTTGTGTAAATAGAGAAAGTTTTGCTTCTTCTTTTTTTTAACCTGATTGCCTTTTATTCCCTTTTCCCATCATAGTCCTCTGGCTAGAGCTTCAGTGAAATGTTGTATACAAGTGTTGGGTGTGGACATCCTTTCCTTGCTCCTGATCTTAGGGGGAAACATTCAGGTCTTCACCATTAAGTGTGTTGTTTGCTGTGGGTAGATGTCCTTTATCAGGCTGAGAATAATCCCTTCTGTTCCTCCCCGTGCCACACCAAAGCTGTGCAGCCTGTGAATTGTCACAGGGCACCTGAATTCCTCCTCACTCTGAGCCCAGAGACGGAGGGTGCACCTCGGCCTGTGCTCAGCCACAGCGTCTTGGGTCCCTGGAGCAGCACAGTTTCCAGTGCTGTCCTACAGAGCATCTCAGGGACACAGCTCATTGTAGTCTCACTTCCACCTCTCCCGGCTTGACCCCCACCTGGGCCCTGGCTGGGCACAGAGACCACCCATTACACCCCTTCCTAGACACTGAGGGCAAAGATCTCCTTCTCCCGTAAACATAGCCTCCTATGGGAAAGAACCAGGAGTCCACGATTCCAACCAAGACAGACTGAACCCCACTGAGACGAGCTGCGACTCCGTTTGTACTAATGAGACACACTCACGCATTCACTCATTCATTCACTCATCCTCGTTCATTCATCCAGTACACTAGTGATTCCTTCATTAACCAGCTCAACAACTGTTTCTGGAATGGGATCTGGGCCTGGCAAACAGTCACAGCAGTGGGAGGAATAAGCTCTCAGGGAGGGAGGGGAAGGACACTTGGCCAGTTTGCCAATGAGACAGAGGCTGGAAGAAGAGTCAGTGAGACCGAGGCTGCGGGGTGGAGAATTTATTTAGTGCTGCACCCAGATCCATTTTGCATTTCCATAGATACACATGATTATTCCGGTTATAGGACATCCATCTGCAAATGCCATGGAACTCCTGGCAGACACAGGAAAGAAAGGTTTGCTGTCTCCCAAGGAATTATCAGGAAGGGGAATTCCAGGTGCCTCCTTGACATGAGGGCTGTGTCCAGGTGCAGTCCAGCTAAGGCACATCGCGGCATGTGGGAAGGAGGGGCAAGAGTGCCTGGGTCATGGGATACCCTTATAGGGAATGGGCAGAGAGTGGTTCATTCCATTTCCTCAAGGGCTGGAAAAAGAAGCCCTGAGCAAGGGACTCATTGTTCAGCTCTGGAAGAGAATATGCATCACGGGTAGTCACTTGTTGGGAAGCACAGATCTTTAGGAGCTACCTGAGAATTCTCTCCATAGCCTCAGATCTTGCACTGGCAGCACACAGGGACACAGCAGCTGGACTGGGAACAGCAGGGCTTGCAGCAGCTGGACTGGCAGCAGGATGACCCACAGCCTGAGGAACAGCAGGGCTTACAGCAGCTGGACTGGGAGCAGCAGGGCTTACAGCAGCTGGACTGAGAACAGCAGGGCTTGCAGCAGCTGGACTGGCAGCAGGATGACCCACAGCCTGAGGAACAGCAGGGCTTACAGCAGCTGGACTGGGAGCAGCCACAGGAGCCACAGCCCCCCTTGGAGCCCCCACAGGAGCCACAGCCCCCCTTGGAGCCCCCACAGGAGCCACAGCTGGAGCAGGAACAGGCTGGCACACAGCAGCACACGGGCTTGCAGCAGCAGATGGGCACACAGCAGCTGGAGCCACAGCCCCCACAGCCGGAGCCACAGCCCCCACAGCAGGAGCCACAGCCCCCACAGCCGGAGCCACAGCCCCCACAGCCGGAGCCACAGCCCCCACAGCTGGAGCCACAGCCCCCACAGCCGGAGCCACAGCCCCCACAGCCGGAGCCACAGCCTCCGGAGCAGCCACAGCAGCCCATGTTTCTGGTGGGTTGAGGGTGGAGCAGGTGGAGGAGCAGGTGAGAGGGAGGGGCAGGTGTGGAGCTCCCTGAGCCCAGGCTCTTTATATACCTGTCCAGGGGTCAGGAGGGCCACAGGGACCTTCCTAGTTCCTGCTAAAGTACTTTCCCCAGGAAACTTTTGTGTCTTTTGTGTCATTTAAAATGACAACAACACTGTGTTCCCTTGTGACCCACTTCCTCCTCCTACGTAGTTTTCCTCTCTAAACCCTGAGGGCACAAGTCCTCCCCTGAGGACCCCTGGGAATGAGCAGAGCCTGGTCTATTTCCTCCCTTTGCTTGAACCCCAGGCTTCTGTCGCTGTTTTCTCTTCCCTTTCGGGCACTGCTGTCACTGACCTGTGCTTCCCAGGGCACTGTCCTTGTCCCTCTGCCAGGCAAACGGGCACTGGCAGTTGCCTTTCCTCTCCTTCTCCTCTCTGCCCCTGCTCCCTGCAACTCTGATCTTTCTCTCAATCCTCCCTAAAGGCGTGGAAGGTCTGGGGCTCCTCCCAGCGCTCCTTCCTCTCAGGCTTTCTTGGTTGACCACTGGATGCCTTGTGGGGAGGTCCTCAGCTCTCCTGCCCCGCTCATCTCCAGAGGGCAGCACCTGGCTCTGACCCCGGGCAGGAGCCTCACGCCCTCCTGGGGCTCTGGCCCACTGCCTGCCCTGCCCCAGATTTAGGCACTTCCTGCTGAAACCCTCGAAACAGAGCCTCGGGGAGGAGGTGGCGGGGGGTGGTGGACCAGAATTCGGGCATCTGGGAATCTTGTCTGAGGTGCCAGTCCTCGGGCATGGCTTCGCTTTTCCTCCCACGTCCAGCAGGCCCCTCCCTGCCTCGGTGCAGTCTGCCCCTCCCCATCCCAGCAGGCCTTGGCAGCAGCCAGAGCCTCTCCTCTCTGGGAGGGCTCAGCTCTCTCGGGAGCTGCTTCCTTGGAGTTTCTCTATGTCCTTGCCTCTGGTGGGTTGTAAAACTATCTGTGCCTTTGTGGATGCTTTTGGGTTTATCTGGTTCATTTTAATTGATGTGATGAGAGCAATGGTCTCTGGTGACTTTCTGTGTTTGAATCAGAACAGAAACTCCATTGTCTCACACACACGTGTGCACAGACACACACACGTACACACACTGGAAATTGTATTAGAGAAGAGAAAAGGAACACACACATCTCTTAGGAAGCCACACCTCTCAAAATCGAGATATTTTGTGAGCACAGCAGGTTGCCAACCAGCCACATACCCAGAGTGTAGATGAGAAGGGCCCCTTTGGAGCTGATTATCTGGGGTGGGAGCTGCTTCTCACTGTTCATTCAGTTCCCTTGACTATTCTGACCAGCCTAATGACGTAGCTCATTAAAGGGAAATTGATTTTTTAAATGTTTGTGTGTAATGAGAATTATAAAACACTGCTCAAAGAATCCAGAGATGACACAAACAAATGGAAAAACATTCCATGTTTATGAATGGGAAGAATCAATATACTTAAAATGGCCATACCACCCAAAGCAATTTATAGATTCAATGCTAGCCCTATCAAACTTTATTGACATTCTTCACAGAACTTGAAACAGCTATTTTAAAATTCACACGGAACCAAAAAAGAGCCTGAATAGGCAAAGCAACACTAAGTAAAAAGAATAAGGCTGGAGGCATCACGCTACCTGACTTCAAACTATACTACAGGGCTACAGTAAGCAAAACAGCATGGTACTGGTACAAAAACAGGCACATAGACCAATGGAACACAACAGAGAGCCAGGAAATAAGGCCACACACTTATGACCATTTGAACTTTGACAAAGATAAGAAAAACAAGCAATAGGAAAAAAATTTCCTATTCAATAAATGTTACTGGGGTAACTGGATAGCCATATACATATGCAGAAGATTGAAACTAGACCCCTTCCTTACACCATACATAAAAATCAACTCGAGATGGATTAAAGACTTAAATATAAAAGCCAAAACTATAAAATACCTGGGATACAACCACAGTAATGCCATCCTCACATAGGAACAGGCCAATATTTCACGATGAAGACACCAATGAAGACATGTTGCTTTTTATTTTTATGTTTTTTTGCAACAAAAGCAAAAATTGACTAGAGGAAACTAATTAAACTAAACAGCTTCTGCACAGCAAAAAAACTATCAACAGAGTAAACAGACAACGTACAGAATGGGAGAAAGTGTTTGTAAACTATGCCCCTCACAAATGTCTAATACTCAATATCTGTAAAGAGCTGAAACAAATTCCTAAGAGTAAAACAAACACCACCTGTTCTCACTCATAGGAGGGTGTTGAACAAGGAGAACACATGGACACAGGGAGGGGAGCACTATACACGGGGGTCTGTTGCTGGGGAGTGGGGGGGACAGCGGGGGGGGGGAGTTGGGGAGGGATAGCATGGGGAGAAATGCCAGATATGGGTGAGGGGGAGGGAGGCAGCAAATCACACTGCCATGAATGCACCTATGCAACAACTTTGCATGTTTTTCACATGTACCCCAAAACCTAAAATGCAATAAAAAAAAAAGAAAAAAAAAAGAGTAAAACAAACAACCCCATTACCAGGTGAGCAAAGGACACGAATAGACACTTCAAAAGGAGACCTACGTACAGCCAACAAGCATATGAAAAACAAGCTCAACAGAACTATGAAGCCCAAGAAATGAGCTCAACAGAGTGCAGGGCACGAGGCCCATTCACAAAGTCACTGCAGCGCTATTGACAATAGCCAAGACATGGAATCAGCATCAATGCCCATCGATGACAGATTGGATAAAGAAAACGTGGTGCACATACACCATGGAATACTCCGCAGCCACGAAAAAGAACTAGATCATGTCATTTACAGGGACATGGACAGAGCTAGAGGCCATCTATGAGCATCATCCTTACAAACTAACACAGGAACAGAAAACCAAATACCTCAGGAACAGAAAACCACATACCGCACTTTCTGACTTCTAAGTGTGAACTAAATGATAAGAACACATGGACACGTAGAGGGGAGCAGCACACAGCGGGGTCTACCTGAGGGTGGGGGTGGGAGGAAGCAGAGGAGCAGATAAAGTACCAATTGGGTACTTGACTGAATACTTGGGTGGTGAGATAATCTGTACGACAAACCCGGTCACACAAGTTCACTTATGTAACGAACCTGTGCATGTACCCTGACCCTAAAATAAAAGTTTAAAAAAATTATTAAAAGATAATTAAACTTATTTCTAAAATGTCTGTGTGTGCATTAAAGTGTTGTTTAGATACAAATAAAAACAGCTTTGGTAAACTGGAAGATAACGTACACCCACATGACCCAGACGGCAACAGAGAGAGGAGACAGAATCTCTCGTGGGGAGGGTGACATGTGACAGTGGACGTGGGTTCACTGCGAGTTCCAGGAGACAACGTGGACACTGGAGAGCAGGGAAGGAAGACCGGACCTCTCACGCTCACGACTAGATGACAGACACCCCAACTCAACATGGACAAAATCGGCCAGGCACGGGGCTCACACCTGCAATCCCAGTTGAGGTGAGAGGATCACTTGAGCCCAGGAGGTGGAGGTTGCAGGGAGCCAACACCCACCATGGCACTCCAGCCTGGGTGACAGAGAAAGACCCTGTCTCAAAAAAACAAAATGAAATGGTCAAAGTATTTGAATAGACATTGTCCTAAAGAGAATATGTCAGTGGGCACCGCCTCATGAGAAGACACACAACATCCCTGGTCGTTACCAAAATGAAAATTTAAACAAGGCATCCGTGTCTCCCCGCTACAACAGCTGCAACCCTGAAGGACGGTGATGACAAACGCTGGCAGGGACGTGGAGAATCGGAGAAACGCGAACCCTCACGCGTCGCCAGTGAGTAATGCTCCATCCGAGCTGAAGAACGGTGTGCGGTTTCTTAAAAAGTTAAATGTAAATTTACCATGTGGCCCATCGTTTCACTCCTGGCATCTACCCAGGAGAAGTGAAAGCCTACGACCCCCCAGGGATCTGGATACCCGTGTTCACAGCAGCAGATTCACAGAGGCCAGACAGTGGAGGGGTCGCCAGTGTCCACCAGCTGCTGACCGATGCACACGTGAGGTCGGCGCATGCAAGGGCACGCTATCAGCAAAGTAAGGATAAAACACTGATAATGTCACAACACGGATGGACCGCAAACAAGTCATCCCCAGTGAAAGAAGCCTGGCACGAAAGATCCATCTTACGCGATTCCACCGATAGACCGCCTCCGAGAAGGCAAACCTAGAGAGACTGTTTGAACTTTCTTTTCTGTAATGACCAGGGATGTTGAGCTCTTTTCACACAGCAGTACCCGCTAATACATCCTCCTTGGGAAAACGATTCCAATGTTTTGTGCACTTTACATTGCGGGGTTTGTCGTCTAACTGTTGAGTTTGGAAGGCCTGTTCTCCCTTCGCCTGCTCGCCAGAGTCGCTGTCGTTTCGTCCCAGAAGTCTCAATGCAGCTACACCGACGTCCCGGCAATCCTCCCCCATAGATTCCATCTCCTCTCTCTGTTGCCTGCGGAGTCGTGTCCACATATGTATCCACCTGTTTACACATCTGCATTCATTTCTATGTGTGTGTATTCGCTTCTAAACAGCACATTTAAAAACAGACGTTTTAAATATCAATTTCTTTAATGAGCTATGTCGTTAGGCTAGTGAGAATAGTCAAGGTATTCAAAATGATCACCGAGAAGCAGCTCCCACCTCTGAGAATCATCTCCAAAGGGCCCCTTCTCGTCCGTGCTCCGTATCCACAGCAGGTTGGCGACCAGCCGTGTTCACGAAGCATCCCGAATTTGAGAGGCGTTGTTTCCATTGAGATGTGTGTGTTCCTTTCCCTTCTGTAATACAGTTTCCAGTGTGTGTGAGTGTGTGCGTATGTGTCAGAGTGTGTGTCTCTGTGACTGTGTGTGTGTGCGCATGTGTGCCTGTGACAACGGAGGTTCCTTCCACTCTGATTCAAACACACAAAGTCACCGGGGACCATCGCTCTCATCACATGAATTAAAATGAGCCAGAAAGACCCCCAAAACAGCCACGAAGCCACAGATGGTTTTACAGCCCACCGGAGGCAAGGACACAAACTCCAAGGAATGAGCCCAGGAGAGAGCTGAGCCCTCCCAGAGAGGAGAGGATCTGGCTGCTGCCAAGGCCTGCTGGGATGGGGAGGGGCGGACTGCACAGTGGCAGGGAGGGGCCTGCTGGACGTGGGAGGAAAAGCGAAGCCATGCCCGAGGGCTGGCACCTCAGACAAGATTCCCAGATGCCCGAATTCTGGTCCACCACCACCCGCCACCTCCTCCCCGAGGCTCTGTTTCGAGGGTTTCAGCAGGAAGTGCCTAAATCTGGGGCAGGGCAGGCAGTGGGCCAGAGCCCCAGGAGGGCGTGAGGCTCCTGCCCGGGGTCAGAGCCAGGTGCTGCCCTCTGGAGATGAGCGGGGCAGGAGAGCTGAGGACCTCCCCACAAGGCATCCAGTGGTCAACCAAGAAAGCCTGAGAGGAAGGAGCGCTGGGCGGAGTCCCAGACCCTCCACGCCTTTAGGGAGGATTGAGAGAAAGGTCAGAGTTTCAGGGAGCAGGGGCAGAGAGGAGGAGGGAAAACGGAACTCCCAGTGCCCATTCGCCTGGCAGAAGGGCCAGGATACAGCCCTGGGGGACACAGTCCGAAGGGCAGAGGAAGCCAGAACACTCTAGAGCTCACAGGCCGCCGGAGCCCGGGGAACTGGGCTCTCCAGAACCGCAGGAGGGGCAGACACTGTCTAGAAGCTTCGTGCCCCCAGACCTGGTGGAGAACGAGATCTTCACCACGCTGCATTTCCCTCCAGAGCCAGAACACTCAGAGTGTAAGCATGGATAGAAACACAAGACAAAGACACCATTTACAAAACTGAAGGCGAATCCTCTAGGACAGTGACAGGGGGCTGGGGTCTGAGGGCAGGGGCAGGAATGGGGGAGGCTCCACTCATTCCAGGGGTCCGCAGAGTGGAGGACTTGGGCCCTGGGTTCAGAGGAAAACAATGCCAAGGAGGAAGTCACGAGGCAACAGTGTTTTTATTTTAAATGACACACAAGTTCCCTACGGAGAAAACATCAATAAGAACCAGGAAGGTCCCTGTGGCCCACCTGACCCCTGGACAGGTATTTAAAGAGCCCGGGCTCAGGGGCCTCCACACCTGCCCCTCCCTCTCACCTGCTCCTCCACCTGCTCCACCCTCAACCCACCAGAACCATGGGCTGCTGTGGCTGCTCTGGAGACTGTGGCTCCGGCTGTGGGGGCTGTGGCTCCAGCTGTGGGGGCTGTGGCTCCGGCTGTGGGGGCTGTGGCTCCAGCTGTGGGGGCTGTGGGGGATGTGGCTCCGGCTGTGGGGGCTGTGGCTCCGGCTGTGGGAGCTGTGGCTCTGGCTGCTGTGTGCCTGTCTGCTGCTGCAAGCCCGTGTGCTGCTGTGTGCCAGCCTGTTCCTGCTCCAGCTGTGGCTCCTGTGGGGGCTCCAAGGGGGGCTGTGGCTCCTGTGGGGGCTCCAAGGGGGGCTGTGGCTCCTGTGGGGGCTCCAAGGGGGGCTGTGGCTCCTGTGGGGGCTCTAAGGGGGGATGTGGCTCTGGCTGTGGGGGCTGTGGCTCCAGCTGCTGTGTGCCAGTCTGCTGCAAGCCCGTGTGCTGCTGTGTGCCAGCCTGTTCCTGTTCCAGCTGTGGATCCTGTGGGGGGCCTAAGGGGGGCTGTGGCTCCTGTGGCTGCTCCCAGTCCAGCTGCTGTAAGCCCTGCTGTTCCTCAGGCTGTGGGTCATCCTGCTGCCAGTCCAGCTGCTGTAAGCCCTGCTGCTCCCAATCCAGCTGCTGCAAGCCCTGCTGCTCCCAGTCCAGCTGCTGTAAGCCCTGCTGCTCCCAGTCCAGCTGCTGTAAGCCCTGCTGCTGTTCCTCAGGCTGTGGGTCATCCTGCTGCCAGTCCAGCTGCTGCAAGCCATGCTGTTCCTCAGGCTGTGGGTCATCCTGCTGTCAGTCCAGCTGCTGTAAGCCCTGCTGTTCCTCAGGATGTGGGTCATCCTGCTGCCAGTCCAGCTGCTGCAAGCCATGCTGTTCCCAGTCCAGCTGCTGTGTCCCTGTGTGCTGCCAGTGCAAGATCTGAGGCTCTAGCGGGAACTCTCAGGTAGCTCCTGAAGATCTGTGCTTCCCAACAAGTGACTACCCCGACGCATATTCTCTTCCGGAGCTGAACAATGAGTCCCCTGCTCAGGGCTTCTTTTTCCAGCCCTTGAGGAAATGGAATGAAACCCTCCCTGCCTGTTCCCTATAAGATAAGGGTACCTCATGCCACTGGCACTCTTGCCCCTCCTTCCCACATGCCCCTGTATGTCTGAGCCAGACTGCACCTGGACACGGCCCTCATGTCAAGGAGGTGCTGGAATTCCCCTTCCTGATAATTCCTTGGGAGACAGCAAACCTTTCTTTCCTGTGTCTGCCAGGAGCTCCATGGCATTTGCAGATGGATGTCCTGTAACCTGAATGCTCATGTGTATCTGTGGAAATCCAAAATGGATCTGGGTGCAGCACTAAATAAACTCTCACCCCCTCAGCCTCGGTCTCACTGACCCTTTTCTTCCAGCTTCTGTCTCATTGGCAAACTGGCCACATGTCCTTCCCCTCCCTCCCTGAGAACTTATTCCTCCCCCTGCTGTAACTGTGTACTAATAATAAGGTAAGAACAGGATTGGTGAGGAGCAGGCATTTGCTGAAACTTTTGGGATGAAATCATCTGGGTGGACACAGGTGAAACAAAAACGTGGAATCCTCAAATATCCCTGAACTCTAAGCAGCCTGTCCTGCCCCACCCTAGTCAACCTCTCACACCCACCCACCCACAGCCAAGGTGGTCCCATCTCCCTTAGAAAGACCCCTTTCAGTGACTTCACCTGAAGCAACCACCACTCAAGAACCCTCCATCCTCCCCAGGCCCATGAGAGAGGTGGCTCCCAGAACAGCACAAACAGAAACAGGCGAGCTTGTCTGGCAGCGGATGGCCTGCACACCAGCACAGGCACAGGATGCAGCCCACCTCGTTGTCCAGAGTGTGGGAAGTCGGAACAGGAAAGGATGAGAAAGGAGAGAAAGTCCAGCTAAGTGTATCTATTCCAGTGCACTCACCAGGGTTAGGGTTTTAGCCCCAACCTAGGCTTTGTGTAAGGTAGTATTGCTGGGGTGTTAGTCATTTTGGGGTTCTGACTATGGGGAGTGAAAACTGGAGAATTAATTTCATTTTGGTTCAGTGGGATACGTTTATGGGATTCAGAGTCCCTTCCCACTGTAGTCCAATTATTTCTTATCTTTTAGACAATGAATGACTTCCAGGAATACTCCTACCATCACTGTGAAAACTTACCCAAGTATGGTGGCACAGGACAAATGGCCAGATTGTGTCATGATACCATGCGTCCTCCAGTGGCTGCACGTGGGCAGCAGAGGACAAACATTTGAAAGGTAGAGGCAGAGCTAGCTTTCAAAAATGTCTTCCAAATATTATAGCTCAGGTAGGAAAGCAATTTGATGACATCCCCCAGATTTGATAATCCTAAAACTTAACATAGTTATTGAGAGTGAGCTATGAAACTAAAAGCAACCTTTCTAAACTATTCATAATACAAATCTGTTAGAGAGCAGTGCTAGAAGAAATAATGAATTCTCCCCACCGTGCCCCCAACTATTAGCGGTCATAGGAAATGCTAGCTGACACCGAGAAGGAAGGAAGTGCTTGGCTGCCCTAAAACTTCTCTTGGCTAAACCCACGAATATGGCAGGCGGCGAGGAAGGGGCTGCAGACACACCCTGGGGAGAAGCAGGGGCTGCTCTGCTAGGAACATGCAAGGCCCTGGGGATTCCCACAAAGACTCGGGTGGGACAGGACACTCTATCCAACAAATAATGCTGGGATAATTAGCAAGTCGCATGTAGGAGAATGAAACTGGATCCTCATCTCTCACCTTACACAAAAATCAACTCAAGATAGATCAAGGTCATCAATCTAAGACCTGAGACTATACAATTTCTAGAAAATAACATTGAAATAACCCTTCTTGACATTGGCTTACACAAGCATTTCATGAGCAAGAACCCAAAAGCAAATGCAATGAAAACAAAGATAAATAGCTGGGACTTAATTCAACTAAAGAGCTTTTGCACACCAAAAGGAAGTCAGCAGAGTAAACAGGCAACCCATGGAGTGGAAGAAAATCTTCATAATCTATACATCTGAGAAAGGACTAATATCCAAAATCTACAACAAACTCAAACAAATTAGCAAGAAAAAAACAAATAATCCCATTAAAACGTGGGCTAAGGACGTGAGTAGACAATTCTCCAAAGAAGATGTACAAATGGCCAACAAACATATGAAGAAAATGCTCAAAATTACTCATGATCAGGGAAAGACAAGTCAAAACCACAAGGCAATACCCCCTTCCTCCTGCAAGAATGGCCATAATCAAAAAATCAAAAAATAATAGATGTTGCCATGGATACGGTGAACAGGGAACACTTCTACACTGCTGGTAAACTAGTACAAACACGATGAGAAACAGTGTGGTGATTCCTTAAAAAACTAAAGGTAGCGCTACCATTTGATCCAGCAATCCCACTACTGGGTGTCTACGCAGAGGAAAAGTAGTCATTCTACAAAAACAATACTTACACACGCATGTTTATAGCACAATTTGCAATTGCAAAAATGTGGAGTCAACCCAAATGCCTATCAATCAATGAGTAGATAAAGAAACTGTGGTATATATATACAATGGAACATTACTCAGACATAAAAAGAAATGAGTTAATGGCATTTGCAGAAACCTGGATGAGATTGAAGACTATTATTCTAAGTGAAGTCACTCAGGAATGGAAAATCAAACATCATGTGTTCTTACTCATAAGTGGGAGCTAAGCTGAGAATGCAAAGGCATAAGAATGACACAATGGACTTTGGGGACTAAGGGGGAAACTGTGGGAAGTTGGTGAGGGATAAAAGTCTGCTCACTGGGTAGAGTGTAGACTGGTCGGGTGATGGGTGCACTAAAATCTCACAAATAACCATTAAAGAACTTACTCATGTAAGCAAACACCGCCTGATCCCCAATAATGACAGAAATAGATTTTGTTTTAAAAAAGAAAGAAAAAGTTCTAAAAATAATATGGAATATAAAGTAAACCTGCATAGCCAAAACAATTTTGGAAAAGAACAAAATTGAAGGAATCACATCTCCTGATTTCCAAACATATTACAAAGCTACAGTTATCAAAATATAGTGGTTCCTACATGAAGACAGAAATATAGAGCAATGGAATGAATTGAATAAAGTATAGAAATAAACCTCTGTGTATACAGTCACATGATCATTGACAATGGTGTCAAGACCATGCCATGGCAGAAGTACAGTCTCCTCAGCAAATGGTATTGGGAAAATGAATATCCACATGCAACAGAATGAAATTGGATACTTATTTTACATCATACACAAAAATTGGCTCAAAATTCATTAAAGACCTAAACATAAAACCCAATACTATAAAATCCTCCGACAAACAGATAAGAAACCTTCGGTGGATTTGGTAATGGTTTATCAGATATGGTGAGGGAATGTGGTCACTTCCCGGATCCACAAGGGGCGTAGTTTCAAAGGCAGGAACTTCCCAGCGACATGACCTACCTGCCTTCTCCCACGTCTCCATCCGGGAGACTTAGAGGGCTTTGTTAACTTTTGTGCATGCAGGAAGAAATCAAAGATCTATCAATCACTCTAGCGGGAGTTTGAAGGAACTCCTTTCATAGGACAGAAAATTTGAATGGGGCAGGAATTACTCCCAAGTTAAAAGTCCCATTCCCCCACGTTGGTGCGGACTCCATATCTGGATGCCCTTCCATGACATGGTGGAAGCTGCTCTCTATATTTCTTTCTTTCTCCTTTTTCTCTCTCTGCCTAAATAAATCACTTTCTGCAGACTCTTTGGGGTCCTATAATTACTTATGAGCACACTGTGCCCGGCGGGGTCCTCTATCTCAATCTTGGGTGAGTGAGGGACCAAGGGCCTGGAAGAACACCGTCTTATTGGGGAGCAAGCTGAGTCTTCCCAGCGTCTCGGTACCCAGTCTCAATGACACCAACAATATAGGCAACAAAAGCAAAGGTAGGCAAATGGGACTCTCTCTAACTTAAAATATTTGCTCCTCAAAGGACACGATCAATGGGATGAAAAGGCAACCTACACGATTAGAAAACATTTACAATTTACACATCTGATATGAGGCTCATATCCAGAATATAAATATACCCATGTATGAATATATACATTTTGTTTCCCCACCTCAGCAATTCATGGACAGGTAGGTGGTTCCACTTCTTGGCACATGAGAATAATGCTGCTGTAAATATAGTCATACAAGTTTTTATGCGAAATATATTGTCAGTTCTCTTAGGTAGTTACCCAAGAGTGGAATTGGTGGGTCACATGGTAACTCTACAAGGAACATTTGAGGAACTATTTTTCAAAGTAGTGGCATGATTCTTCATTCTCATCACCAGTGCACAAGGGCTCCCATTTCTCCACATTCTCATGAGTGTTCTCATTGTCTGTCTGTTTGATAATAACCATCCCATCTGTTTGTCTCCTCTCTTATTTCCTTGAGCAGTGGTTTGTAGTTCATCTTGAAGAGGCCCTTTGCATCCTTTGTTGTATTCCTAGGTATTTTATTCTCTTTGTAGCAATTGTGAATGGGAGTTTGCTCTTGATTTGTCTTTCTGTTTCTCTGTTATTAGAGTACAGGAATGCTTGTGATTTTTCCACATTGATTTTGTATCCTGAGATGTTGCTGAAGTTGCTTACCTGTTCCAGGAGATTTTGGGCTGAGATGATGCAGTCTTCCAAATATACAATCAAGTCATCAACAAATACAGACAATTTGACTTCATCTTTTCCTAATTGAATACCCTTTATTTCTTTTTCTTGCTTGATTGCTCTGGCTAGAACTTCCAATACTATATTGAATAGGAGTGTTGAGAGAGGGCATCCTTGTCTAGTGCCAGATTTCAAAGGGAGATCTTCCAGTTTTTACCATTCAGTATGATATTGGCTGTGGGTTTGTCATAAATATCTTTTATTATTTTGTGATACGTTCTGTTGATACCTAGTTTATTGAGGGTTTTTAGCATAAAGGACTGTTGAATTTTGTTGAAGGCCTTCTATACATCTATTGAGATAATCATGTGGATTTTAGAGGGAACACAAACAGATGAAAAAACATTCCATGCTCATGGTTAGGAAGAATCAATATCGTGAAAATGGCCATACTGCCCAAAGTAATTTATAGATTCAATGCTATCCCCATCAAGACACCAATGACCTTATTCAAGGAACTGCAAAAAACCTCTTTAAACTTCATATGGAACCAAAAGAGAGCCAACATAGCAGAGATAATCCTAAGCAAAAAGAACAAAACTGGAGGCATCATGCTGCCTGACTTCAAACTACACTACAAATCTACAGTAATCAAAACAGCATAGTACTGGTACCAAAACAGAGACATAGACCAATGGAACAGAATAGAGGCCTCGGAAGCAACACCACACATCTACAACCATCTGATCTTTGACAAACCTGACAAAAACAAGCAATGAGGAAAGAATTCCCTGTTTAATAAATGGTGTTGGGAAAACTGGCTAACAATGTGCAGAAAGCAGAAACTAGAACCCTTCCTGACACCTTACCCTAAAATTAACTCCAGAAGGATTAAAGATTTAAACATAAGACCTAACACCATAAAATCCTGGAAGAAAACCTAGGCAATACCATTCAGGACATAGGCATCGGCAAGGACTTCATAACTAAAACATCAAAAGCAATGCCCAGGAAAGCCAAAATAGACAAATGGAATCTAAGTAAACTTCAGAACTCTGTACAGCAAAAGAAATAATCATTAGAGTGCACTGGCAACCAACAGAATGGAAAAATTTTTGCAGTCTACCCATCTGACAAAGGGCCAATATCCAGAATCTACAAAGAACTAAAACAGATTTACAAGAAAAATAACAAACCCATTCAAAAGTGGGCAAAGGATATGAACAGACACTTTTCAAAGAAGACATATATGAGGCCAACAAACATATGAAGAAATGCTCATCATCACTGGTCATTAGAGAAATGCAAATCAAAACCACAATAAGCTATCATCTCACGCCAGTTAGAATGGCAATCATTAAAATATCTGGAGACCACAGATGCTGGAGAGGGCGTGAAGAAATAGGAACACTTTTACACCATTGGTCGGAGTGTAAATTAGTTCAACCATTGTGGAAGATAGTGTGGTGATTCCTGAAGGATCTAGAAATAGAAATTCCATTTGACCCAGAAATCCCATTACTGGGTATATACCCAAAGGATTATAAGTCCTTCTATTATAAAGACACATGCACACGTATGTTCATCGTGGTACTATTTACAATAGCAAAGACCTGGAACCAACCCAAATGCCCATCAATGATAGACTGGACAAAGAAAATGTGGCCTGTATACACCATGGAATACTACACAGCCATAAACAACTATGAGTTTGTGTCCTTTGTAAGGACATGGATGAATCTGGAAACTATCATTCTCAGATAACTGACACAAGAACAGAAAATCAAACACCGCATGTTCTCAGTCATAAGTGGGTGTTAAACAATGAGAACATGTGGACACAGGGAGGGGAGCGTCACACACTGGGGTCAGTAAGGGATGGCTAGGGGAGGGACAGCAGGGGAATGGGGGACGATGGGGAGGGATAACTTGGGTAGAAATGCCAGATGTGGATGATGGGGGGATGGAGGCAGCAAACCACCTTGCCATGTATGTACTTAAGCAACAACCCTGCATGATCTGCACATGTACCCCAGAACCTAAAGTACAATTAAAAATAATAATAAATAAATAGATAAATAAATGAATAAAAAAAATCCCAGAAGATGTGAACTGCTATCTTATTGTGGTTTTGATCTGCATTTCCCTGATTTTCCATGATGACTAAGAATGTTGAGCCCCTTTTCATATGCTTATTAGCCATCTGTATACCTTCTTTGGAAAGTGCCTATTTACATCCTCTGCTGACTTTTAAATTGATTGTGCATTTGAGTAGTAAGAACTCTTTATATGTCTGGATGCAATTTCATCATCAAATATATGATTTGAAAGTAGTGTCTTTCACTCTGTTGATGTCTTTTCATTTTCTTTGCAGTGCCTTTGGAAGCTCAAAAACTATTCGTTTTGATGGAGTAAGTTAATCAAGTTTCTCCTTGGGTTTTGGTGTAATTATCTAAGAACCATTTCATACCCTAAGGCCATGAAGCCTTAACCTGTTTTACTTCTAGTAATCCTCTAGTTTTGGCTTTTATAATTAGGTCATTCACCTATTTTTTCTAGTTTTTTTGTTTGTTTGTTTGGTATATGGTATGAGGTAAAGATCCAAATTCACTCTTTTGCATGTGGAAATTCAGCTGTCTCAGCAGCATTATCTGTTGAAAGGATTCCTCTTTTTCCATGGAATTTTTTGTACCCTTGTGGAAAACCCATTTACCACAACTGTGAGGCTTTATCTCAAGAGTCTCAAACCTACTCCAGTCAGTGATCCATCTTTCTATCCTTACAGAAGCACCAGGCTGCCTTGATTACTGTAGCTTTGTAGACCATTTAGAAGTTGGAAAATGGGAGTCCTCAATGTTTGCTTTTCTTTTTCAAGATTGTTTTAGCTATTTTGGGTCCCTGGAATGTCCACATAAATTTTAGGATCAACTCGTCAATTCTTAAAAAAAGAAATCTGAGATATTGATAGGAATTGCATTAAATTGGTCGATTATTTTTTTTCACAGTGTTTCAATCTTCACAATATTAGGTCTTCCAATGCATAAACGTGGGATTTTTTCCCTACTTAATTTGGTCCTGTTTAACTTCTTCCAAAGATGTTTTGAAGCGTTAAGGGTCCGAGTCTTGTGCTTTTTTGCTTGTATTTGTTCCTAGAAATTTTATTGTGTTCTTACATCTTTTTTGGGTTGCTTGTTGCTGTCGCGTAGAAACACAGCTGACTTCTGTGTATAGTCCTTGTGTCCTGCACTCTGCTGAGCTCAGTTACTGGCCCTAATAGTTATGTGTGTGTGTGTGTGTGTGTGTGTGTGTGTGTGTGTGTGTGTGTCCTTCAGCATCTTCTGTATAGAAGATGAGGTTTTCTGTGAATAGAGATAGTTGTGCTTCCTTTTTTCTTACCTGGATGCCTTTATTTCCTTTTCCTGTCATATTACTCTGGCTATAGCTTCAGCAAAATGTTGAATAGAAGTGGTGGGTGTGGACATCCTTTTCTCATTCCCGATCTTAGGGGGAAACATCCAGGTTTTCACACTTAAGCACAGTGTTCACTGAGGGTAGGTGCCCTTTATCAGGCTGAGAAAAGTCCCTTCTGCTCCTCCCTGTGCCAAACCAAAGCTGTGAAGCTGTGAGTGGTCGGAGGACACTTGGATTCTTCCTCACTTGGATCCCAGAGATGGAAAGCCCACCTCAGCCTGTGCTCGTCTCAGGTCCCTGAGGCAGCAGTTTCGAGTTTGTCCCACAGAGCATCTCAGGGACACAGCTCATTCTAGACTCGCTTCCCTCTCTCCTGGCTTGATGCCCACCCTGGTGCCTGATGAGGCACAGGGACTACCCATTACACCCCTTCCTAGACACTGAGGGCAAAGATCTCCTTCTGCCCCGAACATAGCCTCCCATGGGGAAGGAGCAGCAGTCCACGATTCCAACCAAGACAGATTGAATCTCACTGAGATGTAGCTGGGTCTCCCTGTGTACTAATGAGAGATATTCATTCATTCACAGGTTCATTCATTCATCCATAACACTAGTGATTCCTTCGTAACTCAGTTCAACAACCGTTTCTGGGATCTGAGCCTGTGATGCAGTCACAGCAGTGGGAGGCATAAGCTCTCAGGGAGGACATGTGGCCAGTTTGCCAATGTGACAGAGGCTGGAAGAAAAGGGTTGGTGAGACCGAGGCTGAGGGGTGGAGAATTTATTTAGTGCTGCACCCAGATCCATTTTAGATTTCCATAGATACATGTGATCATTCGGGTTACAAGACATCCATCTGCAAATGCCATGGAACTCCTGGCAGACACAGGAAAGAAAGGTTTGCTGTCTCCCATGGAATTATCAGGAAGGGGAATTCCAGGCACCTCCTTGACATGAGGGCCATGTTCAGGTGCAGTCTGGGTCAGATATATGGGGGCACATGGGAAGGCGGGGCAAGAGTGCCAGTGGCATGGGATACCATTATCTTATGTTGAACAGGCAGGGAGTCGTTCATTCCATTTCCTCAAGGGTTGGAAAAAGAAGCCCTGAGCCAGGGGACTCATTGTTCATCTCTGAAAGAGGATATGCGTCATTGGTAGTCACTTGTTGGGAAGAACAGATCTTCAGAAGCTACCTGAGAATTCTTGTTAGAGCCTCACATCTTGCACTGGCAGCACACGGGGACACAGCAGCTGGACTGGGAACAGCAGGGCTTGCAGCAGCTGGATTGGCAGCAGGATGACCCACAGCCTGAGGAACAGCAGGGCTTACAGCAGCTGGACTGGCAGCAGCAGGGCTTGCAGCAGGTAGACTGGCAGCAGGATGACCCACAGCCTGAAGAGCAACAGCAGGGCTTGCAGCAGCTGGACTGGGAGCAGCCACAAGAGCCACAGGCTCCCTTAGAGCCCCCACAGGAACCACAGCCCCCCTTGGATCCTCCACAAGAGCCACAGCCCCCCTTGGAGCCCCCACAGGAGCCACAGCTGGAGCAGGAACAGGCTGGCACACAGCAGCACACGGGATTGCAGCAGCAGATGGGTACACAGCAGCTGGAGCCACATCCCCCACAGCTGGAGCCACAGACCCCACAGCCAGAGCCACAGCCTCCACAGCTGGAGCCACAGACCCCACAGCCAGAGCCACAGCCCCCAGAGCAGCCACAGCAGCCCATGTTTCTGGTGGATTGAGGGTGGAGCAGGTATAGGAGCAGGTGAGAGGAAGGTGTGCAACTGAGTAGCCCCCTGAGCCCTGGCCCTTTATATCCCTGTCTGGGGGCCTGCTAGGCACACGGTCACTTCCTTCTGTCTATTTATGGTCTTTCCCCAGGGAAACTGTGTTTTCTTTAAAATAACACAAATGTGCTTTATCCTTCTGACTCACTTCCTACTTCCATACTGTTTTCCTCTCCAAACCTTCAAGGCCCAACTCGTCTCCATTCTGGGGACCCCTTGGGATGAGTGAGCTTCACACATTCTTTCCCTCTTCAAATCTTCATCTCTTTCTTTGGGGGCTCCTGTGAACTGACCCATGTTTCTGAGCCAGACCCTGAGAAATTCAGATTCTAGTGTGGATGAGTGGGTGATGGTGCTGGGCTTCAGCCTCACTGATCTCTGGAATTTCCAGCTTTAGCAGGCGTGGCAGGCTCTGGGCAGGTGGGCTCCTCTCTGTTCAGCCTCATCCTGCTCTTTGTCTTTGAAAGTCAGAGTTGCCTGCAAAAGAAATTGCTCTAAATTGCTTCATAATGCCTGCCTCAGTCTTGCAGTGATGCCACCATTCACAACTTCTTATTTGCTAAAGCGTTCAGGTCTCCAGGGCACTGTGAACAGTGACCTTCTCTCTGGTGATGCAGATGATAACTGTCTATACCTCATGTTTATGTAAAATGTGTTATCCCAGGACCCCAGTGTTTTTCCTCCCTCTGTGGTGGGTGGGGTCAAGGTTGGGTGCTCCTGACTCTTCTGGAGTCTGCTCCCTGTACAGGCAGAACCAGCAGACCCTTTAGTGTGGCCCAGGTTTGGGGGTTGTGAGGGAGGTGGGAGGACACTGAAGCCCCTGCTGCATCCAGCTCTGTGACTCACTGAGCATGGCTGGACCGGGCTGTGCTGTGGGGACAGCTCACAGTGCCTGCCCTGGGGTCTGGCACAGAGAGGGCAGGTGTGCCCTGGAGAAGGGAAGCAGGGGTGTGGGCCAGGGCTGGGGTCTTAAGGAAGCTGCTGGATGTGGGCAAAGCTGAACATGAGAGAGCAGTGGGTGGTGGCATCTGTGCAGAGACTGGTGGGTCTTGAGATTTATTCAAGTTGTAATGTGGGCCAACAGATCACTTCCTTCTTCTGCTGAGTAGAATTTTACTGTGTGGATATAGGCAGGTTTTCTCCCCTAACCCCATAGAGACAGGGTGGACCATGCCCTAAAATTTACTTTGGATGTCAAGACAATGAAGCCTCCCTCCAAGCATGTGTGACAAGCTTCCTTCCTGACATGATGTAGCTTTCTGGTGGCAGCAGGGTGGCTCCATGCAGGCCTGAGAACGGCTTCAGAGAACCAGGAGAGCAGATGAGCTTGGGGCTGGGTGGCAGTCAGGCTGGGGCTAGCCTGGGAGTGCCCAGAGGTGGGGTGGATTTAATGTTTTAAAGAAAACATTATTGGCCAGTTGCAGTGGCTGACACCTGTAATGCCAGCACTGTGGGAGGCCAAGTAAGGTGGATCACCTGAGGTCAGAAGTTTGACACCAGCCTGGCCAAGATGGCAAAACCCCATTTCTACTAAAAACATAAACATTAACTGCATGTGATGGCAGGTGACTGTAATCCCAGCTACTCAGGAGGCTGAGACAGTAGAATCCCTTGAACCTGGATGGCAGAGGTTGCCATGAGCCAAGATCACACCATTGCATTCTAGCCTGGGCCACAGGGGTGAAACTCCATCTCAAAAAAATAAAAAAGAAAGAAGGAAAGAAAGAAAACTTTGTTAAGCCACAGCAAACACAACTTGAGAGAAGAAAACTGACATGAGCTGAAAATGAGTTGAATGTGAGCATTACCATTTTGCACCCTTTAAAGGGGAAGAGAAAACCGAAAACAGCGAGATGCAATAAAAATTGAACTTTCAGCTAAAAACATTATAATCTCTTCTAATTTATTAAAAGTAAAACAATCCCTTAAGAAAATTTTATTTTTCTAACTAATTCTTTAGTGTGTAAATCTTTTTTCACATCAGATCCAATCTGCAGAAAGGCCATTATAATTTTCCTTTAGTTATAGACAACTTGATCATATAAAAGGATTTTGTTTAAATAAATCCTCTTATTGTGACTTACGTGGCGTGTTCATGACATGCTTAGACTTTCTGGTTTGTCCTTAATGTCGCTCTTTCTTAAACAACCAGTCATTTTATTCTAGGACTAAATTTACCGTACAAGATTATTTCTCTTTAAACTTTCTTACCAAAAACTACCTCCTTATTTCTATAATTTTCTTTACATCTCTCTTATTTCCTGGTTTCTTTTACCTTGTTTTATACATAACCTTTAAATAAGCTTTGAACTAGAAAAAAATTTTCACCTTTTAAAAAGGACACTCTTTTAAAGAAAGAATGTTTCTCTACAATATATTTTTTATTGAAAAATGTCCAAATAATGAAGTATCTATTACTGAATTTAATATAACTTTACATTATAAAGTATGACAAGTTTGTCTACAAGTGTTTATCCCATCACGCTTACCTAATTATTTTATTTTAATTGTTTACATAGATTATTTATGAAAACTGCAATAGTCGTCATTTACATTTATGAAATTTGCCATGCAAAGTTCTAACTGAGTTAGTGGGAAAGGTATGACCTAACTGACTTCATCCTGCTTCTGACCTCCAGGCTGTCCTTGTTCATTCCTGGACTTGGGGAGGAACTTAGTTTATAGTTCAGCTTTGAAACAAAGAAGATAACAGTCCTTTCCCAAAACAAACCTCCTTATAGCCCATGGACTAGGCTGCCTAAAGCCACAAGATTAGAAGTTACGGTAATTTGACTAAATAATTCAAGATGTAATTATTATCATTAAAAGAATATCCATGTCTTATTTATTAAAATTACACAAGCAAAGATGATTCTGTTTTGGGCTGGGTTTATAGTGTTGTAACCTCTATGTCAGGCTCGGGCACCTTATAGTATCTGGCAGGGATAAGTGTGATATTGTGTGACTAACAAATGCCAAGCGTGTGCTGGCAACGCGTAAGACGTTTCTAACACTGCTTTAGCAACACTTCTAAAGCTAGCTTATGTATTAAAGGTTTTACTTAAGTTGCATAAAACTTGGAAAAGCATTTGACTAGTCTTTTTTTCCTGATAATATCAGATGCAAGCCCTTTTATTTTCTTAAGCCAATTAATTAGAGCTCTTTCATGTATTTTCAGTAGCGAAACATTGTGTACATAACACATGTATAGATGTATTAGACACGCCAACAGAACTACGTCTTATAGATTCACAGCCCCCATTATTCTCATCTTAGACTTTCACATTTTTGATAACCTGTTTCAATAGGTTGTATCAATCCTTGATAACCCTGTGCGGTTGTCAGCTAAAGGGTCTTAGATTTGCATATTTGAGGAGGGATGGGGGACTGCCTGGCAGCTGGGGCCGGTGGGGTCACCCTGCCACATCCCCTGCTTCCCACACCCTCCAGCACACGTTATAACCTGGTCTCTGTGGTCTGGGAATGTAAATAGTTGTGTAAACATGAGCCTACAGTATCACCCGGGAAACCTCTATATCACACAGAATGAGCCGGTTGGCTTTCTGCAAGGTAGATGTTGTGTGTGTGTTGCGGGTTGAACATGTTGAAGTATATACTTTAATATACGTGTCTACTGAGTACATATTGAAGCTCTAACGCCTGGGCCTTGTGAGTGTGATCCTACGTGGAAATGGGAACTTTGCGGATGTCATTATGTTATGGTAAGGTCACTAGGATGGCCCTGTTTCCACATGACTGGTGCCATTACAGGACTTGCAGGACAAGAAGACAGACGCAGACAGGCTGGGGAGTGCGTATTTATTTAGAGGATTCAGGGTCCAGCTGGACTTTAGCAGATAAGAAATAACACAGGGAGCGTTTCAGTGGGAGAGTGGGGTCCATGGGAGAGGCCACAGATCTGGGCCTGGCCGAGTGTCTGCGCCTCCTGGGCCTCCCTGAGCTCTGGCCCTGGTCGGGTGGACGGGGGAAAGGGGAGCTCTCTGAGGAAGAAGGAAGGTCAGGGCAGTATGGCCCCAGCGAGTGGGGTGAACTTTGTGATGAGCAGCAGAGGAAACGGCTCACCCCAGGAAGCACAGGGGGAGTGGAATGCGGCTTCACACCCGAAGCACAGGGGGAGTGGATTTCTAGGGCAAAGATGTGGCATGAGCTGGGAAGCTCTGTTCTTGATTCCAGGGACTGTCATATTCCAGTGAAGCACAGCTCAAAACTGCATCACAGATCTGAGATACAGCGTGGCCTTCATCTGAGATCTGGGGCCAAGCATCAGATCTTGCACTGGCAGCACACGGGGACACAGCAGCTGGACTGGGAGCAGCAGGGCTTGCAGCAGCTGGACTGGCAGCAGGATGACCCACAGCCTGAGGAGCAGCAGCTGGGCTTACAGCAGCTGGACTGGGAGCAGCAGGGCTTGCAGCAGCTGGACTGGCAGCAGGATGACCCACAGCCTGAGGAGCAGCAGCTGGGCTTACAACAGCTGGACTGGGAGCAGCCACAGGAGCCACAGCCCCCCTTAGACCCCCCACAGGATAGACAGCTGGAACAGGAACAGGCTGGCACACAGCAGCACACGGGCTTGCAACAGACAGGCACACAGCAGCTGGAGCTACAGCCCCCACAGCCAGAGCCACAGCCCCCCTTAGAGCCCCCACAGGAGCCACAGCTGGAACAGGAACAGGCTGGCACACAGCAGCACATGGGCTTGCAGCAGCAGACGGGCACACAGCAGCTGGAGCCACAGCCCCCACAGCCAGAGCCACAGCCCCCCTTGGAGCCCCCACAGGAGCCACAGCCCCCCTTAGAGCCCCCACAGGAGCCACAGCCCCCCTTGGAACCCCCACAGGAGCCACAGCCCCCCTTGGAGCCCCCACAGGAGCCACAGCCCCCCTTGGAGCCCCCACAGCCAGAGCCACAGCCCCCCTTGGAACCCCCACAGGAGCCACAGCCCCCCTTGGAGCCCCCACAGGAGCCACAGCCCCCCTTGGAGCCCCCACAGGAGCCACAGCCCCCCTTGGAGCCCCCACAGGAGCCACAGCCCCCCTTGGAGCCCCCACAGGAGCCACAGCTGGAGCAGGAACAGGCTGGCACACAGCAGCACACGGGTTTGCAGCAGTAGACGGGCACACAGCAACTGGAGCCACAGCCCCCACAGCCAGAGCCACAGCCCCTACAGCCAGAGCCACAGCCCCCACAGCCGGAGCCACAGCCTCCGGAGCAGCCACAGCAGCCCATGTTTCTGGTGGGTTGAGGGTGGAGCAGGTGGAGGAGCAGGTGAGAGGGAGGGGCAGGTGTGGAGCTCCCTGAGCCTGGGGCCTTTATATTCCCACCCAGCATCAGGTGTGAAGCTGGGCACGTGGTCACTTCCTGGTTCCTGTTTGTGCCATTTCCCCAGGGAAATTTTGTTTGCTTTCTTAAAACTAGAAACGATCACGTTCTGTTTGTTGTGTTTGCAGTTCTGCTTCTGGCTCTGCGTCTCTGCTCTGACTGGTGCATGCCACACCTGTGTATCATGGAAGAGAAGATCCCTTTCCCCAGTGATTGTACTCACAGGACTCCTGGCCGCCAGGGGAACGTCTCTGAACAGCCACCGTGAGACCCAGGAGAGCTTGGCCAGGAGGGGCATGCACGACCGTATAGGGCAGGAGGCTGGGATCAGCTCCTCCCTCCTGGGGGTCCCCAGCTGGGCAGCCTGCTGCCAGGAGCTGCCTGCAGGGCCTCATGCCTGAGGCTGCATGAAAGCTGAGGTCACGGGTGTGCAGGGTGATGGGGCTGGGAGGGGCCCAACACACTTGCTGGGAAAACAGAGCTGGCTGGGTTACTCTCCCGACACTGTCCAGAGACCTTTGCAGGGTGTCAGAAAAGGAGGCAGCTGGAGGCAGGAATGAAGCCCGTGTCCCTGTGTGGGGCTCCTGTGACGAATGACCACAAACTGGGGGCTCAGACAGCAGGAATTTGTTCTCTCACAATTACGGAGGACGGACGCCTGAGCGCTGCAGTCTGTGCTCCCACCGAAGGCTCTGGGGAGGCTCCTTCCTGCCTCTTCCAGCTTCCAGGATCCAAGTATTCCCTGGCTGTTCCTCAGCCGTGGCCACATGGGTTCTGGGTGGACGAGCTCCAGGCAGAAGTGCCTCCACAGGGTTGGTAGCCTCACCCCAAGGGCAGGAAGACTCCCGCCGAGCTGTAGGTGGCGGCCACAATGCGTCTGCCTCCTCCTCCCCGTTCATCCTCCCCAGCCCTGGCCTTTGAAGTTTATGTTGGCAGACACAAACTTGCACTTAATTGCTCCGAAGCGTCCTGGCAGGATCCCTTCACTGGGAATTCCATCTCAGGGGCACAGCCAAGGCCACGGCAGTCTTCACCCGACACGCTGCCCCGGCTAGACCAGCCCTGGGTGCCCCGGCCCAGAATCCAAGAGCACCAGCCTGTTCACTTTTCTCCACCGGAGCCTTCTCGGGGGAGAGCTTCCGCCCCGACTTGGGTGACTCGGGAAGACCCCAGGGAGCTTCTCAGGGCCTCTGTTGTTTAGAAATTACTTGGCCTCTCCAGAAGCAGTGGCTCGTGCCAGTAATCCCAGCACTTTGGGAGGCCAAGGTGGGCAGATCACTTGAGGTCAGGAGTTCGAGACCAGTCTGGCCAACATGGTGAAACCCCATCTCTACTAAAAATACAAAAATTAGTCAGGCGTGGTGGCAGGTGCCTGTAATCCCAGCTACTCGGGAGGCTGAGACAGGATAATCGCTGGAACCCGGGAGGCAGAGGTTGCAGTGAACTGATTGCAGCACTGCAGTCCAGCCTGGGCGACAGAGCGAGACTCCGTCTCAAAATGAACAAATAAATAAATAAATAGACCATCTTTATCCCACTGAAATCCTTGGTGATTTTAATGCGAATCAGCCGACACGGATGGCGAGTGTGTTCCTGTGTCCTGCCCGCAGGTCCGTATGCTGCTTCCTAATGCAAACACAGCATCACTGTGACATTACGGGACGTTTTGAAGTCAAGTATTGTGAGGCTCCAACTTCATTCTTCTTGTTTAAGATTGTTTTGCTTTTTCCAATTTCTTTGCTTTTCCAACTGAATTTTAGAACCAACTTGATCATCTCAACAACAAAAAACCCATTGCTATTGCAGTAAGCAACTAAGGCCGGGAGCGACCCTAGAGAAAGAGACCCTGCACCGTGCAGGCCATCAGAGGAGGCTGAAGGCCGAAGCTGGAGCTGTGAGACTGAAACGCCTCCTCACTCCACCCGCACCCTCATCATCAACCTTTGAAGCCCGTGGGCACAAAGATAACCACAGCCACAAGTGTGTGCCTTTCCTCTCTTCTAAATGCCTGCTGATGTCTATGAGCCGGATTTTCTATGTGGCTGAATGTTATTTCTGGGTGTTCTGTGAGGGCGGTTTCTGAGATGAGATGAGCATTGGAATCAGTGGACTCAGGACTCAGGAAAGCAGACGCTCTCCCCACTGGGGGCGGCTTCCTCTGATCCCCTGAGGGCCTGAATACAACAAAATGGAGGAAGGCCCCTTCTGCCTGAATGCTTCCTCTGGGACATCAGTTTCTTGCCCTCGGACTTAGACTCACACCATCACCTCCCTGGTTCTTGGGCCTTTGGACTTGAACTGAATGACCCCACTGGCTTTCCTAGGTCTTCAGCTTCCAGACAGCTTCAGCTTCCAGCTGCTCAGCCTCCAGAATCACATGGGCCAATTCTTCATAATCATCTATGTATGCATGTATCTATGTATCTCTCTTTGTATGTGTGTATGTATGTATGTATGTATCTATCTATCTATCTGTCTGTATCCATGTAGCTATCTATGTCTCTATCTATCAATCTATCTGGCTATGTATTTATCTATCTGTCATCTATGTATCTATCTATGTGTCTGTATCTATCATCTATGTATCTATTATCTAAATTTGTATCTGTGTCTATGTATGTATGAATCTATCTGCCTATTTATGTATGTATTTATATATGTATGTATGTATTTATATATGTATGTATGTATCTGTCTATGCACCTATCTTCATATCTACCTATGTGTCTTTGTATCTATCATCTACGTATCTATCATCTATCTTTGTATCTATCTATGTATCTATGTATGTATCTTATCTATCTACCTATGTATGTATGTATCTATCTCCTATCTATGCATGTATTTATATATGTATGTATGTATGTATCTATCTATCAATCAATCATCTAGCCATGTACCTAATCTCCCAGTGGTCCTGTTTCTCCGGAGAACCCTGACTAATGCAGTACAGATTTTTGTATATCCGAGTGGAGACTGCCTTTCTCAGCACGTTTTCTTTTCCAGCCCCTCAGTTACCCAGTGTCAGTCAGGATGGCCTGGGTTTTGCTGCAGTAACAAACTACAGCAGGATCTCAGTGGCTGAGACAGCCCACACTTCCCACCAACCGAGACAGCCGGGATCTGCCCCTCATTCCATAGCCCAGGCAGCCAGTGGCTGTGGCAGAGGAAAAGAAAAATATCCTATTCATAATAGAATTCAGCAGTGTTTCAAAAAGAATTTTGGCTGTGCATGGTGGCTCACACCCATAATCCCAACACTGTGGGAGGCCAAGGCAGGAGGATCACTTGAGTCCAGGAGTTTGAGACCAGTCTAGGCAACATAGGGAGGCCCCACCTCTACAATCTTTTTTTTTTTTAATTCGTCAGGCATGGTGGTATGTGCCTGTGGTCCCAGCTACTTGGGAGGCTGAGGTGGGAGGATCATTTGAGCCTGGGAGATCAAGGCCACAGCAAGCCGTGATTGCACCACTGCACGCCAGCCTGGGCGACAGAGTGAGAACCTGTCTGAAAATAATAGTCAATAAATAATAAATAAAATAATGTTGCATCCTAACCAGATATTTACAAACCACATATCAGACAAAGGACTGGAATATACAAATCTCGACTATGTAAAGAACTCTCAAAACACAACAGCAGAACATACATAAAAACAAACAAACAAAAACGATCCAATCCAAAATAGACAAAAGACTTGAAGAGACAGTTCTCTGAAGAGGATGTGCAGATGGCAAATAAGGATGTGAGAGGAAGTTCGGCATCCCTAGGCTTCAGGAAAGACAAACTAATCAGTAATGAGATGTCCTGATGCCCCATGAGAATGGTTTAACCAAAAAATAGCAGCAACATCAAATGCTGGCAAGAAGGTGGAGACACTGGGCCCCTCGTGTGTTGGTGGTGGGAACGCAAAATGGTACAGCCATGCTGGAAGACAGGTTGGCAGCTTATGAAAAAAACTAACCACACAAACACCATTCAACACAGGAATCTCACTCCTGGGCATTTATCCAGAGAAATGCGCATACGGAAAACCTGTCCGTGAATGTTTTAGGAGCTTTATTCATGATAGCCAAATGCTAGAGACACCACATGTCCCTTGATGGGTGAAGGTGGAACACACTGGTCCACCCCTGCCAGGGAACACGTCTCAGCCACGAAATGGCAGGAATGACAGACACTCCTTGACCTGGATGAGTCTCCAGAGAATCGTGCGGGGTAGGAAAAGCCAGTCTCAAAAGGTTATACACTGTGTTTCCATTCATGGAACATTCTGGAAATGACATGATTGCAGAAATCGAGAACAGGAGGGAAGTGCGGCGGCTGCATCAGGGCAACGCGAGGGGTCCTTGCGAGAGAAATGATCTGCATTGTGACTGTGCCGAGGTCAATATCCTCACTGTGTTGTTACGTCACATGCATTCAAGGTGCTGTCACAGGGACACATGAAAGGGCACACGAGAGCCCATTTTTGGCTTCTTACGAGTAACTGCAGGTGAATCCACAATGACCAAAAATAAGAAGTTACATTTAAAAAAGAGTGCAGAGGTCATAGATGCCCATGATGACTGAAGGAGTCATGTTTATAAAGTGTGTGGGAGAGAAACCGGAATGCGGAAGGTGCTGTCCATATCAGGTGGTGGCGCTGAAGGTGGTCATTGGATAAATCACAAACCACGCAACTGGCGAGTCAAATTCCAAGCACGTTTTCAAGGTAGAGCCTTGGAGATGTGCTGCTGGATTGGATGTGGAGGGTGGAAGAGGAGTCGAGAGGATGCCCGGTGTCTGTCCTTGGCACCAGAAGGATGGGGCTACTGTGAACCACGATGGGGAAGGCTGGGAAGGCGCTGGTTCCAGGGCCAAGAGGAGGAGTTCAGTCCGGATGTGCTTAGTTTGAGAGGCCAGACGTCAATGAAAAGCTGGCACCTGGGCCTGTGAGTGTGGTACCCAGAGGGGAAGCTGGTGTGAGAGACATGGAGGTCACAGGCGAGAAAGAGAACCCCCAGCTGAACCTGGCAGTGCCCAGTGCTCAAGGCCTGGAGGAGGAGAATTCAGCAATGGAGACTGAGGTGGAGCGGCTGGTGGCACAGAAAGGAAGCCAGGGCTCTGCACTGGGTGAGTCCATCTCTACATAGACACACACACAGAGAGAGAGAGAGAGAGAATACATACATACATACATGGATACATACACATATAGATAGATAGACAGATAGTTAGATATAGAGATACATAGATAGATAGGTAGCTAACTAAATACATATATACATACATAGATGGATATATAGATACATAGATACATACATACATAGATGGATACAGAGATACATAGATGATAGATAGATAGATAATTATGAAGAATTGGGCCATGCAATTACGGAGGCTGAGCAGCTCCTCAATCTTCTGTCTGTTAGCTGATGGTGTCCCCTGCTTGCTTCAGGATCAAGTCTGGCTCCTGGATTACTCTGACCAGAGATTCATGCTAAGATGCTCCCTCAGTGAGCACTCCACACCCAGGCAGCTTCTATAGGCTCCATACAGGGTCTCCGTATGCTCATTATCCAAGATTCCTGGGGGGAAACACCAGGTCTTGAAAATACTCACTAGCTGCTGTGGTGCATGCGTGTAGTACCAGCTACTGGAGAGACGGAGGCAGGAGGATCCCTTGAGCCCACGAGTTTGAGATTAGTCTGGGCAACACAGTGAGACTGTATCTCTATAAAAGAAGGAGGAGGAGGAGGAGGAGGAGGAGGAGGACGAGGAGGAAAAAAATAATCACAAGCAAACAGGCTGACCATGTCTTTATTTATTTATTTGTTTGTTTGTTTATTTATTTGAGTCAGGGTCTCATTCTGTCACCCAGGCTGGAGTGTAGTGGCACAATCATAACTTACTGCAGCCCCAACTCCCAGGCTCAAGAGATCCTTCCACCTCACCCTCTCCATTAGCTGGGACTGCAGGTGTGCACCACCATACCCAGCTGACTTTTCTTATTTTTCTGCAGAGAAGGGGTCCTGCTATGTCACCCAGGCTGGTCTTGAACTCCTGAGCTAAACAGTTCCTTCTTCCTTGGCCTCCCAAACTGCTGGGATTCCAGGAGTGAAGCACCATGCCCAGTGCAAGCTGACCGCTTCTAAAAGTGTTCTCCACTCAAGCAGCTCATTCACTTAACAATATAACTTATTCCCACACACTCTCTCCAAATCCCTTCCATGTCTTTGCAGAACCAGCTCTCTTAAAGAAATACTCCCCAGTCATATTTACAATGCAAATTTTAAGTAAAATTGCAATGCTTGCAAAAAACCAAAAATGTAGGATTCTGTGATGTCACTGAAAGTGACCTTGGAGGACATCTGCTGGGGGCCAGGCAAGACCATCACAGTGGAGATCAGGCAGTTCACCCTGAAAGAGAAGCCGGCCAAGGAGACAAGACAGGGGCTTCCCAAGGGGAAGAGCTGACCTCAGAGAAGGATGAAAAGGAGCTCAGTTGTTTTTGCAAAGTGACTCCCTTCAGCGTCATTCTATAACGGCCAACTGTGGAATGAAGGATGTTGCATCAGGCAATCCTACGATTTTATCGAAAAATTATCCATAAAATAGCCAAGACTTGATTTTCTCTTTGTTGGATGCATGTGGAGTTACAGCTGTGTCCTAAATCTTGCTAGCAATCATGTGACATCTGTGCACTTTTAAGGAAGGTTTTCTTCTTTTGCATCCTCTTCTCTTCCCCACACCACAAGCACAGACAGCCTGGGTTCCATTGGCCTATTTCCAGTGGATGGCCAGCAGCAGGCCTCTCTCTGGTGCCCGTTACTGTGACAGTGAGACCGTCTTTTATCTGCAGGTCACTGGGTCCTGTCTGGAACAAAGACCTTCCTCTCTTCCCTTGGAGAAACCTCTGAATCACACAGCAAGACACGAATTTACCCACAGGAGCCACAGGCCAAGCAAAGAGAAAGCCAGTGAGCCACACGGGGAGAAGCTCCTGGCGTCCTCTTCTGGACCCACAGACCCCACAGCAGCCCCTCCCACCCCAGTGGCCAGGCCGGATGCAGCCACCAACTCCCTGCCTGCAGTGTGGTCCACCCTCATGAAACCCCATCAAAATGTCCCCTTAAAGAGGGAGGGTTCCTTTCACTTGAGCTGTAATTGTCTTTTGCTGCTCAAAGGCCTTCTAAGTATTATCATTTACCAGGCGAAACTGAGAACTCCAGGTCCCCAGGTTTTCCCAGGCTTTCTAGACCTTTCCTTCTGGCTGGCAGACCAGCCGGTTCTTTCGAGCTCACCCCATTCTTGTAATGCCTTGGTAAATGCGGCCACAACGACCCACGCAGGAGTGGCATTCTGTGTTCTCAACTCTTCCCCCAGGGATACAGGATCTGGGACAGTCTTAGCAAATACATAATAACTACCTTTCACACCGCTGATAACTTTCCTTTCACCCATCCCCGACCAATAAACCAAGGCCACAAAGCTGTGCTTCTGTTCGTAGGTTTCTGGGTCAACCAGGAGAGACCAATTATGCTGCCCAAACAGGCCACCACCCCACGTGTCAGTGACTTCCCACGACGCAGCTCACTTCTTGTTCACACCGCAGGCCACTGCACGTCAGCTGGTGACTCTGCTCTGGGCTTCGTCACTCTGAGGCTCAGTCGGGAGCAGCAGCCACGGCCTGGAACGTCAGAGGTCGTGGTGGGAGAAGAAGCAGAGAATGCAGAAAACTGCGGGAGGTGCTTCCAACATCTTCCCCCTGCCTCAGGGAAGTCACACGGCCACAGCTGACTCAGAGGGGGCTCGTGGAGGGGCCACTCCGCCACCTGCCACCCGACCTGCTCCCAGAGGAGAGGAGAACCAGGGTGCCTAGAAGTCTCCTAGTCATCACCCCGTTCTGTGCTGCGCGGAAGCACTGCCAGGCACGTAGATAGGTTTTTGGCTAAAAGAGCCTAAGCTTTCCTTTTTCACTCCAACGTATGTATTTAATGTATAAATTTTCCTTTACACACTGATTTGGCTGGATGCAATACATTTGATAAACCCATTATTTCATTGGGGTCACAAAATGGTGAGTTTCTAGTTCTATGATTTCTTTATTTATAAACTGGAATACTTCCTCTAATTTTTTGGTGACCATACGATAGAGTTTGTATATCAGAGATTGAATAAGTGCCTGATTCTTTTCCTTTATTCACTCATGTTCAAAACAATGAACTGATTCCTAGAATCCTCTAGAGGCAGCTAAGTTTTACATTTTGCAGAGTGTCTGTATTATTATTTGTGTATGATTCCTCCCTCCTTTAAACGTATTTGATGTGCATCAGTTCATTTATGAAATTGGGTCAGATTGTCCCACGTCTGTCTACTGGGAGTTTCTCCAGGTTTGCCTCTTTAGCTTTTTTATTATTTTGAGACAGAGTTTTGCTCTTGCTGCTCAGGCTGGAGTGCGATGGCGCCATCTCGGCGCGATGCAACCTCTGCCTCCCAGGGTCAAGCGATTCTCCTGCCTCAGCCTCCCAAGTAGCTGAGCTCAAACTCCTGACCTCAGGTGATCCACCCGCCTCGGCCTCCCACAGCGCTGGGATTGCAGGTGTGAGCCACCTGTGGGGGCCAGGAGGGTCTCCAACTCCTGCCCTCACGAGTGCCCAGCCGACTCTTTAGTTCTTTGGATGTGACTGCATTAGTCTCAGTTATCATCTCTGCTCTCTGGGATAACAAGATGTTCTAGATTTATCTTGTTCACTTCCAGCCCATTTCACCAGGGAGGCCAGGTTCCGTGTAGATACAATAAATATCACTTGAAGACAACGGCCTTGGTGCTAGGAGTGCTCACTGCTACAGGATGGCTCATTATTTCTAAGTCTTCCAATGGAGGAGGAAACGATTTTTATTTGGATAAAATAAATCATGATTTCCTAATGATGTGTCTAGTTCAAATTCAGGATGACAAGGTTTTTGCTTAACCTCATCACTTCCACACCAAAAATTCTAGTTTTGATACCAACCTAATTACGTATTAGCTTTTTCCATCCAACAGTCACAGCAGGATAACCACGCCACACCACCACCACCGCCGTGACTACTAGAAACAGCTTAGCATTTTCATTTTTGTGTTCTCTCTATGCTTAGGACATGTCCCACCAATGAATTGCTGTGTTTCCAAATAACTTGAAGTAATTCAACTCTAATAATATTGCCTCTCTTTTTGAGACAGAGTTTTGCTCTGTTGCCCAAGGTGAAGTGCAGTGGTGTAATCCTGGCTCACTGCAACCTCCGCCTCCCAGGCTCACACCTTTCTCCTGCCTCAGCCTCCGAAGTAGCTGGGATTACAGGCACATGACACCACACTCGGCTAATTTTTGTATTTTTAGTAGCAACAGGGTTTCATCATGTTGGCCAGGTGAGTCTCAAACTCCTAACCTCAAATGATCTGCCTGCCTCGGCCTCCCAAAGTGGTGGAATTACAGGCGTGAGCCACCGCACCCGGCCATTATTGCCTTTTAAGAATTTTGAAAGAATGTCATTGGGGCGGGGTGGTGACAGGGGAGACTTCAGAAGGGCGTTCCCCAAGGCCCTGAGTTTGGAAAACAGCCATTGTGCTTTCTCTTTCTTGACAATTTCCCATGCAGATTGGAACAAACAAGCGAAGGGCTCTGGGTGGAGATGTGCGAGTCGAGCCTTGTTCCTCAGACCAGCGGGCCTGTGAGAGTTTCTTGCAGCAAGAGGCTGGGTGCACAGTCCTCAAACAAGAATCACAGCGGCTCTGTCTTCATGCTCAGGGGCTCTGGCCATATTGACTAAGACTTAGGGATTTCCCCCGATGGCAGTTGGAAAAAAGCAATCACAGTGAGAAGAGTTTAGAAAGATGTCTATTAATAGAGGTAGCAGGGCTGTTTAATAACAAAGACGATCAGAGTAAGTTGGTAACGAAAGCTTCCCAAAGGAAGATGGCAGGGCCGGGGACCAGGGAACGGAGGCAGGTCTGAACTCCCCGGACTTTTCAGCTGCCTCTTCTGCTTCTGTGGCCCCAGCCCGAGGAGCAGTCCTGTGTGTCAGATCAACAGCTGGAAACCCCCAGGAAGAGAGGAGTTCTGAGAAAACGGGGCTCAGCTGGGAAGGAGACGAGAGGCAGGGAGACAGCCAGTCACATGCTAGCACCTCCCAGCAACAGGACCGTCAGACCCATGCACTCCGAAATACGACAAGAACAAGGGAACAACAGCCACAGCCGTAGCAACAACGCGGAACAGCAGAGAAATCAGGAAGACACACGTTTCAGTTTGTCCGCGTGAGACTTTTATTAGCTTGCAACATTCCGTTGAAGAGAAAGCAGAGTGTGGGACATGCAAAGCCACCCAAGGAAGCCTCTTAAACGCCCACCTTGTTTCATGTGGAACGCGCATGCCCAGCTGCTCCTGGCTGGAAAAGACACGAGTGCAAGCGGGTTCAGGAGCTCAGGCCTCTGAACAGACGAGCAAAGCCGAGGCTAGTGGGTGAGGGTGACTCAGCCGCAGTGCAGTTGACTTGGGAAGAGAATTGGTTAGGAGAGACGAAGGAAGTTAACTAGGGTGGACTCTCCTTAGGAAAAGGAGATAGGGCTTCATTCTGCAACGGGGAATGGATCCTGAGCAGTGGTTTGGGGCTCAATGATGAAGGACAGGTCACAGCTTTGGAAGACGGGATTAGCATGACTCACATGAGGCCAGAGTCCAGAGCCTCAGATCTTGCATTGGCAGCACACGGGGACACAGCAGCTGGACTGGGAGCAGCAGGGCTTGCAGCAGCTGGATTGATAGCAGCAGGGCTTGCAGCAGCTGGACTGGGAACAGCAGGGCTTACAGCAGCTGGATTGACAACAGCAGGGTTTACAGCAGCTGGATTGACAGCAGCAGGGCTTGCAGCAGCTGGACTGGCAGCAGGATGACCCACAGCCTGAGGAGCAGCAGGGCTTACAGCAGCTGGACTGGGAGCAGCAGGGCTTGCAGCAGCTGGACTGGCAGCAGGATGACCCACAGCCTGAGGAACAGCAGGGCTTACAGCAGCTGGACTGGGAGCAGCAGGGCTTACAGCAGCTGGACTGGGAACAGCAGGGCTTGCAGCAGCTGGACTGGCAGCAGGATGACCCACAGCCTGAGGAACAGCAGGGCTTACAGCAGCTGGACTGGGAGCAGCAGGGCTTACAGCAGCTGGACTGGGAACAGCAGGGCTTGCAGCAGCTGGACTGGCAGCAAGATGACCCACAGCCTGAGGAGCAGCAGGGCTTGCAGCAGCTGGACTGGGAGCAGCCACATGAGCCGCAGCCCCCCTTGGAGCCCCCACAGGAGCCACAGCTGGTGCAGGAACAGGCTGGCACACAGCAGCACACGGGCTTGCAGCAGCACACAGGCACACAGCAGCCGGAGCCACAGCCCCCACAGCCGGAGCCACAGCCCCCACAGCTGGAGCCACAGCCCCCACAGCCGGAGCCACAGCTCCCACAGCTGGAGCCACAGCCCCCACAGCTGGAGCCACAGCCCCCACAGCTGGAGCCACAGCCCCCACAGCTGGAGCCACAGCCCCCACAGCTGGAGCCACAGCCCCCACAGCCGGAGCCACAGCCCCCACAGCCAGAGCCACAGCCTCCAGAGCAGCCACAGCAGCCCATGTTTCTGGTGGGTTGAGGGTGGAGCAGGTAGAGGAGCAGGTGAGAGGGAGGGGCAGGTGTGGAGCCCCTGGAGTCTGGACCCCTTATATCCCTGGTAGAGTTGCTCTGAGACCTTGGTCACTCCATCATCCCCAGCACTTCCCGCTCATGTGATGATTTGTTTGCTGGACTTTGGGTTCTCATGGGCCTCCTCCAACATCCACCCGCTTCGGTTTCTAAATGTAGCCACTTCCTCATTGGAGCTGGACCTTGTGCTGAACCTGATCGCCTGCTCCCGTTTTCCTCACGTGGCCGGTGAGGATCGGTTTCTACAAAGATCAGTTTGGCTGCTTTCTTCTCATTGTTTTCTCCCCACCTATGGCATTATATTTTTCTTTGAAACTGTGATTTCTGTGTAAAGCAAATTTTTAAAAACACTATGCTTTCATCCATGTAATTAAAGAGGCTAATTGAAGAAAAACGTGTTGCAGCCTGGCTCGATCTTACACATGGGTGCACAGCACTCAGTCTCCCCTGCACCGGCTTCAGGTCATTGGGTGCTATTGCAATCACAGCTTCACATGGGGAGTATTATTTATTTTAAAAATCTTCATGAGGCTAGAAGTGGTGGCTCACACCTGTAAATCCCAGCACTTTGGGAGGCTAAGGCGGCCGGGTCACCTGAGGTTGGGAGTTGGAGGCCAGCCTGACCAACGTGGTGAAACCCTGTCTCTTTTAAAAATACAAAAATTAGCCAGGCGTAGTAGCAGGTGCCTGTAATCCCAGCTACTCAAGAAGCTGAGGCAGGAGAAATATTTGAATCCAGGAGGCAGAGGTTGCAGTGAGCTGAGATCATGCCACTGCATTTCAGACTGGGTGACACAGAGAGACTCGGTCTCAAAAAAAAAAAAAAAGCAATCTTCTTGAATTTCACGGGTGGATAGGGGGATCTCATTTATCATTCTATTGTTAATCTCTTCATGAGCGTGATTCTTTCACTCCAATAGAAATTATATTTTTCTTTGACTTCTCATGATTGCTTTAAAGTCGTTTGGGTATTGAGAGAGCAAATCCCTTGTATTCAGTCTACTTTGTCTTCCACAGATGTGTCCTGGAGTTTAATTTGTGAAGTTTTTAAAAGCCACTGTCTCTTTGTCTTAGTTGTTATTTTATGTTCTGCCTCACCAACATTATTAGATGGTATAAAAAATGAACGTCTTTCAAGCTTTGGGCAAAAGACCTCGTCTTATCTGGAAAAGGTGAGAGAGGGGCGTAGCTCCATGATTCCCAGGGCTAATGGGGGCAGGGGACTGAGAGAAATCCACAGCCTTGCTGAAAACTCCCCGCTCCGAGGGAACACACTGGGTCAGAGGACGCAGCTCTGCGTGGCAACAGACCACTCCTCCCAACTGGGCGTGGAGAGGCTCGGGTGGGGACATCTCATAAGGCTGGATCGTGAGAGCAGAACCCAGGCCTCCTAATAAAACTGTCCCTCCACCGGCCCTGCCAGAGGCCACGCCAGACACAAGCAGAGCAGCACACACCCCGGGTGCTTGCCGGAGCTCAGCGGCTCTGCACTCAGGTGCTGGGGAAGGGGACCAGGAGTGTCCCATTTTGTTTCAACACAGGTGGAAGATCTAGACAGGATTGACCAAACCCAAGCGACGTCACCTGAGATTCTGTAACAGCTATGAAACAAACCTTAGGAAAGAGAAGAGGGAGGGGAAGGAGGAGGAAAGGAAGGAGACAAATCTTTCTCTCTCTCACTTTTTTTTTTTTTTCTGAGATGGCGTTTACCTCTTGTTGCCCAGGCTGGAGTGCAGTGGTGCAATCTCAGCTCACCACAACCTCCGCCACCTACGTTCAAGTGACTCTCCTGTCTCCACCTCCCAAGTAGCTAGGATTACAGGCACCCACCACCACACCCAGCTAATTTTGTATTTTTAGTAGAGACGGGGTTTCTCCATGTTGGTTAGGCTGGTCTCGAACTCCCGACCTCAGGTGATCCACCTGCCTCGGCCTCCCAAAGTGCTGGGATGACAGGCATGAGCCACTGCGCCCGGCCGGAGACAAACCTTTCTAAGCGAACTCGTCATCCAGGAGTCAAAAGTAGATGTCCTGCAAACAGTTGAGTTATGCAGCAAATAATTACAAATATAGCAGCAAATTATGAATACGGCATAGTAACTTTAATAGGGCTCTCAGGTGAGATGGTAAAATTATAGAGTAAGTTTTATTTTATTTATTTTTTGTTTTTTGAGACGGAATCTTACTCTGTTGCCCAGGCTGGAGTGCAATGGTGTGACCTCGGCTCACTGCAGCCTCCGCCTCCCAGGTTCAAGTGATTCTCCTGCCTCAGCCTCCCAGGTAACTGGGATTACAGGCATGCGCCACCATGCCCACTCATTTCTGCATTTTTATACAGATTGGTT